>NW_028261383.1:108133494-108818494 GCF_051295495.1 Thamnophis sirtalis | reverse complement strand
ACTGGCAGCAACCCAGGCCTGACATGTCCCTGAACTGATTTTCTGGGTGGCGCCATAAGCACTGCCATCTTGTTTTTTGCTTCTGCGCATGCACAGAACAATTTTTATTGTACTACACATGTTTACACGGTGCACCCACAAGTGAACTGCAAGTAGTGACTGCCAGAACCCACCCCTGATCTTAATGGACTAAGAAAAACAATAACACTATTATAGAAAGAGGATTTGGAGGGGGGGCTTTGAAAAAGCTGAGATCAGGCTTGTACTTCTCAATTTATTTAGAAAATGTTTTTTCTTAGTTACTTCCTTAAAAAAAAAACTGCTGCTATTGCCCGAAAACTCAAGATTGCGCTTTTCCTTACTTTGAGTTGATCCTCCCACACAGCTGACTGTTAGGAAAACTCTTTGTAACTATACTTTTGATATATTGATTTATATTCTGGCTTTCCCCTAGGAAGCAGAAACAAAGTTCAAATGGAGAGTATTTCCATCTAGAAATTTCATTGAAATTCAACCACCATTCTCTGCTATGTTGCCACAGCATACTTAAGTGGAGATAGTTTATATCATGTGAGCATTGTATCCCCCCAAAATGTTTGAGTTATTTAGGCTTGCCATAACTATTGTCCCCTAGTCAGTTATGTCATATGAACAGAGCAAAATGTTATCTTTTACTTTCTACTATCAACAGATAAAGGAAGCTCTTTGGCAAGTCTATAAAAAGGGACTACTCTAGGAATCCCATCTCTCTTTTTTCTCTTTCTTTAACCTCCCCACCCACCCCCCAAAAAAGAAAAACAATTGCAGAGGAAGTTAAAGCTTCCACCAACTCTGATTGGGTTTGAAATCAAGGTTTACCACATTAATTCTTAGAGATGAGTAATTTGCCAGGGTAGAAGACAGCTAGGTCAGTTCAACACAGTCACAATCATTTCAATACAATATTTGTCATGGATGCACCCAAAGCAATCTCAAACGACAAAGAAGAGTCAGCTTCAGCAACTTGGGAAGTGGACATGGCAGGACAACTGGAAGACATGGGGGGACTCTGAACCAGAAGGGTATGAGCAAGAAGAGGAAGAGAGACCAATACTTTCAGAAGGGCCAGTGGAGCTGGCTGACGATGAGAAGGAAGAAACGCAGCTGCAGCCAAGAGGCTTAGAAGGCCAGTCGAAAACAGAGAGTAGATAAGGGGCACAACTACAACTGATAAGCAGGGATGATGAAGACTTGCTTGCTTCGCAATGTCCTAGTGTGTGCAGGGTTGAGATGAAATATATGCAGTGGAGGTTGCAAGAAGGCAGCCTCATCCCTTCTAATTGCATGGCCAACAGCTATTTATCTGTGCAAGTAGAACAGAGACAATAACTTCCTTTTTTGGATTGTGTGTTTGTTCAGTCAGTGCCTACCTTTTCTTGGAACATCACCTTTGACTGTTTCTGGACTTTGGACTTTGCCTTAGGGACCTTGGAATTGGATTTCGACTTGTGGGATTTGTGTTTTGGACCATGAATTTGACTTTGCTGGACTTGCTATGTGTTTTCCCTGACTTGGAAAAGTGGACTCTTTGTGTCTTGTTCTAGTTCCTGCATGGGGAATCCTAAGGAAAACTATGTGAGGCTGGTAAAGTCTCAAGAACAATTTCAAATGTTGAGGTATCTGTGGATATGAGTGGGAAAGAACAGTATTTGAATGTGATGCTTCATTAGCCTATCAATGTATCATATGTATTCAAGTAGATTATTTCCTTAAGATCAGCCTGTGTTAAACCATCCCATACTTTCTTATGTTTCCACATTATCCTGAACCATACACTATCAAACATGATCCATCCATCCTTCCTTCCTCCCTTCCTCCCTCCCTTTAATATTGATTGGAAAGTTTTTCAGGAAAATCTGCCCACACCAACCTACATGATCATTTTAGGATCTGCATAAAGTCTAATCACTTCTGGCCCTGCAAAAGAATTGTAGCTTGAAAACAACTATTGGGCCTTGCATTAGTTCATCAAACTGATTACTGTTTCTTCCCACTGAAGCTACTTCTTCTATGGCCATATGAGACATCTTCCCTGATTAATGCTTTACTACAGAGCTGTATATACCTTCACTTGAAGAATTTTATTGATTGATTGATTGATTTTCTTTCATTTTTAATCTATTGCAATCTTGTGACTCTTGGTGGGATTCCAGAAATTTAAAAAATGTACAATATACAACAGAATATAAAATAAAATAGAGGAAATATTCTTTAAAATGTATCATTCATTTAGAGTAAAACAGGGTCCCAATAACATTTAACACTTTGATGGTGTTAAGTGATTCAAAGTCCTCAAGAAGAGATCTACCTTGACCAACTTCTAGAAAAATAGCAAGATTGGGGCAAGTTGAACTTCCTATCAAGGCCATTCCAGAAAAAGGGAGCTGTGGTGAAGCAGAATCTCCTCTTAACCTTGCTTCCCCCGGGTTTGCAGAAATTAGCAAATGTCTCTATAATTCATAGCAGACACATTGATTCTTCTCAGAGAAGGTAGTCATTCAGGTACCTTAGGGTTTTTGTAACTGAAGAACAGCACTTTGATCTGCACCCAGAAATTTACTTGAAACCAGTGTGAGACTGGAAGCGTTGATGTACATGGTGTTACTAAGTGCCACTTAGTAAATGCACTGTTGCATTTTGTACCAACTTTACTTTCTAAATAGCCTTTCATAGCAGCCCCATGTTGAGCATATCATTACTATGTAGTAATCCAGCCAGGTGTAATGAGAATGGAAGTTATTGTTTCCGGTTCTTCCTTCTTTGTCATTTGGGCTACACATTGTATAAAACACAGGTGGGGAAAAAAGAATCAGAAAGACACAGACAGATGTTTTGGGACAACTGTAAAAAGAGGGTTATTTCTTTATCCACTTTAATTTCCTTTCACAGTTTCAGTGCTAAATGGTTATGTTGCACTATCTATCAAAGTGAGAGTGATCAACCCATTGGTTCAGAAGTAGTCAGCATCCTTCTAAACTACCTGTTCTCTTGGCAAAAAGTCAGGTTGTTATTTAACCTAATAGCAACAATGACAACAGCAAAGCTACTTCATGTTACTATATTTTGCTACTCAGTTTCCTAACCCTAACCCTAACCAAACCCTAATCCTAACTCTAACCCTGTAACCCTGAAATCTGAAAGTTTC
Source organism: Thamnophis sirtalis (assembly GCF_051295495.1). Lineage (NCBI taxonomy): Eukaryota > Metazoa > Chordata > Lepidosauria > Squamata > Natricidae > Thamnophis > Thamnophis sirtalis. The sequence continues at coordinate 108,815,310 of NW_028261383.1, read as the reverse complement.
AGTGAAAAAAGTATATTTTCTAGCTGGGTATGCTCCTTTATATATTTTTTTAAAATGTAATTAAAGAAGGCAAATGAGTCTCACCTGTAGCAGAAGCAATTTACTTCTGCCAAGACTAACTAAATAGAAGTCAAACTACCTATATTTTCTTGACACCTGTGATTGGACAAGAGATGAAATATTTTACAGCATGATTTAAAAAGAAAAAGAAGTGCTACCACTTTGCACGTAACGTACCTGCAAAATCCATCTCAGCTTTTGTGCAGCTGAAAAGCAATATATAAAAGGCTTCTACAAATATTATGTCAATTCATAATATTAATATCTGGATCAGCATTTAGGTATATCACTGAATAGGCAGGATATGTTCTTAATAATTATTATTAGAAAAGATTTTAAGATTACTTTTTCTCCATTAAAAGATTTCCCATACAAATTGCATTGTAACAATATCCCTTTTCTAATAATCTATCCTTACAAACCTTACATTCAGGAAAGTCCTTTGTTGTATATATTAAAAATGCATGGTTATCGTATTATCGGAATTTGTCTATTCTGGCAACATATTAAACATGGAGGAAAGTGAAAAGTTGGAAATCAAGAAAAGAAAACAATGAAATATTATTGTTAGGAATATAATTCTACCGGTTGGGTTGGCAATATATAAACCATATAGCAATGCTATAGACCTGTTTCTTTAAACATGCTGTAAAATGTGATTGGTTGCTGTTTTTCCTCAATTGACCATAAGAGGGAGCCAGAATGACTGTTAGCTCTCTCTGTTACGTTTGATGCTGGGCTGATCTGATCTGAGTGCCGTGAGCTATTGTAAGTTTTGCAACTGTTAGCAAACTTTGTGTACTGAACTGATTATATGATACTGGACTGCGTTATTTGGATTATCCCTTTACTGAGAGACATTGATGACTGACTGAATTATCCGTGTATGACTTGGACTGTTTGATAAACTCTGATACCTCTATCTCCATGAAAGTAAAAGCCTATTTTAAACTGCAGTGTCTCTGTATGCTGGTTTGTGTGTCCTCCAACACAACTCTCACAACGCTTCGCTGAACGTACTCGCTCTCCCAACGGGGAGCTTACCTAACAATTATGTTCATGAAACAGAGAGGTAGACAATGTCAAGTCTACAATCCAGTTGTCAGCCTGCATACAAACCTTGCAAGATTTTCTTTTAATGCTAGTGATTAACTCGTGAACTCTGTGATCTAAGTTATATTTAACCATGAATTCTTATCAGAAGACTGGTGGCTTCGCACATTTATAGACTGATCCTACAAAACCAGCTGGGTTTATTTTAGTCATGTCTCTGTGCCAAAGATATATGACCAACAAACTGAAGTAAGTGGATTTCTTTATAGTCATGTTTATCCTTATTATTATTTCAAAAAAAAAAAAAGATATGACAGTATATTCCCCAAAGAGGAGTAAAAAGATTATCTTAAGGTGCTTTATTGCTTCCAGCATTCAACATTTGCTTGGGTGTCTAAATAGTAAAACCTCAGGAATCCAATGTATCTTTTTCTTCTTGCTGATGAGCTTAGCCAAAGATCTAAAATGGATATCTTGATTATACTGTACCTAAAGTACTTTTTTGTACTTTTTTGTTTAATTTTGATTTATCTCCTTATACCATTTGGATCTAGCACTGCATGGTTATGTAGTTCTTTTGGTACCAAAGGATTGTGAATATTTATATATTCTTATGAAGTATAAAGATTTGTGGCATACATAGTATAACTGGTGAACTGTTGCCATTACTGCCCTCGGACCAAATTTGGTACCCTTTCACCACTATCTACTACCATGTGAAATATTGTCGTTCATGCACATCTTGAAGAATTGTGAAGTTTTAATAACATTATCCTCAGAAAATGCTTTAAACAGATAAAAAAATATTCCTGGTTTATTGGTTTGTTTAAGTTGTACTCATAGTTCGGTCAACCAAACACAAAGTTTGCTCAAAAAAAAGGGGTGGGTTGTTGTCTAGTTTGATCCTAATATGATTTGATCCTAAAGCTGCTTACTTCAGTAAGGATGACATTGTTGCTAAAATTTGGTTTTGGTTATGAAAGAGTCATTATTTCATCATTTAGATAAGATAAAATCAGCTATATCTATTGGTAACTGCAATCCTGCAATTGCAGAGATAATGCTGTCTATGATTTTGCTCCTGCTCTCTACAGATAATCCCTAAACTATCTATTATAGATTGTTTGGGGAGGAACAAAAGGAAGTCTTCAGCTCATTGACCAAACATGAGATTATATTCATTTTTGGTTGTTTATTTTCCCCCAAAGGCTCATGAGCATATTTACTTCTCTACTTGATTAAATCTTTCTGAACGAATGCCAGGAGTCTACCGAGATAGATCTTCACTGCTGGAAGTAAATGAGGGTGTGCCACTCACTGTTGCATTTAACTAGTTATGTGCAGCTACCACCAGTATAAGCATAAGCTTTTTTGCCCTCTGGAAAGGATTACCGTGATTATTCATAGCAAAATTGAGAACTTTGTTCTGTAAAACAACTCTTCTGTTAAACTTTAGTGATAGGAATATTTTCATGTCTGCAGTCCTGCGGTATCTTTGGCTGTGGCGACCTTTCACTCTCTTTATGTCTTTATGTCTTTAGAAACAGCTTTGTAAATGTCAGAAGCTTTGGATTCTCTTTGAGGCTTTGGGGATTTTGACACAGAGCCCCCAGGTAATGAAATCCTACTTTGGAATAGTAATGGTTTTTATTGACCATTAAGGTGGCTGCAGGTCTGTAATGTCATGGGATAGATCACTGAATGGCTTAGCATAGCAAAAGTCAAGCGCCACAGAAAGTTATTAGATCATGTTGATTTTAAGGAATTTAAAGCTTAATTAGACTTTTGTATGTGTGTGATGGTGGGATAGCTATTATCTTATCTCTCCCTCCGAGTAATGCTTAACAAGTAAATCAAATAAAGAAGGCTGACAGTTTGTAGACTTCTCTAAATTTATCAAAGAGGCCACTGACAAATGTTCCCTGAACAGTAATGTTAATGAGCTCAATTAATGCATATTCATTCAAGCAAGCCTCATTTGCAGAGTCATCTAATATGGACTGCCCTGCTCTGACACAGAAGAGCAGAAACAGGAGAGATCAAAGAAGAAAATAGTAGGCAAAGAAATGCCTACTTCAGTTCAGGGAGCATTTTTTCCTAATGTTGCAGAGGACCAGCTCCTGATTTGAGGTCAGTTTCTGCTGGAGTCATAAGACATAAAATCATAAACTGAAAGGAAGACATATAAACACAGAAAGTCCTATGTAAAACCTCTTCCAATGGATTATAATGCTCTGAAACCCAATTCCTGGGAACAAAAACCAGTATGAACCCTAAAACCATCAAGCTATTTTAAAAATTAGTATAATCATGATAAACTATTTAACCATTGGCAATAAAATGTATGTGCAAATCACAGCCACATACATAATTTATCAATATGCCAACATCTTAATTGCTGACCTAGAATAAGATTTTGTCAATTATTCCCTAAAGATTGAGGCTCCATGGAAATGGACCCATGGAAATAAACCTCTCATCTAATGATATCATGCCTTCAACAACTTATACCCCACCATCAATCTCACCCTAGACCTGTCTACACTTTCTTGACATCACCATAAAAGCTACACAATATGAAATAAATACTAGAAGAAACTTACAAACTTTAAACTTTAATAGGATTTGTATGCCGCCCACTCCCTAGGGACTCTGGGCGGCTCACAACAAGTAAAAACATTTAAAATATTTAAAATATACAGAATTAAAATCCATACAACATCCATTCCATCAAGTGGGGCTGGAAATTAATCAACAGCCCCAGGCCTGCCAGAACAGCCAGGTCTTGGTCACTTTACGGAAGGCCGGGAGAGTGGTGAGGGTCCAGATCTCTGCAGGTAGCTCATTCCACAAGGCTGGTGCAGCTACAGAGAAGGCCCTCCCTCGGGGAGCCGCCAGCCAGCATTGTCCGGTCGACGGCACCTGGAGGAGGCCCAACCTGTGTGATCTTATTGGTCGTTGGGAGATAAATGGCAGGAGGCGGTCTCTCAGGTAGCCAGGTCCAATACCATGTAGGGCTTTAAAAGTACCGACTAGCACCTTGAAGCAAATTGTCAAGCCTACCGATATTCTCCCAGTTTCTTTCCCCAGATGTGCCACCCAATGCATCTTTATAGCTAAGCTTAACAGTACAACCCTACTTGATATGACCCACTTGTCAGAGATGCTGAACTAATGGAATTAAACTAGGAATTCAGGAGACTGAACTGCCCACCCAACAAAATTAACAGAAAATCAATCAAGCCAGATCAAGGACCAAATTTAAAGCAAACCACAGAAACAGAATAGGAAAACCTTCTAGTTGTTATCTACAAGTCATAGTTCAAACCAATCAAGCATATTAATAAAATATAGCTCATACTGGACTATAACACTTTCTCAGGCAGTGGGTGGTGGGCCCATTTTTGAATACGAACAGTACACTTAACCTGAAGCAAAGAGGAAAAGGAGGAAGGAGGAAGAAGATAATTTCAGTTTCCCAAGACAAGGTGACTTTGGCAAAATGGGACATTAACTCTACCATTGAGCAGAATTAAATAAAAGGATCTTAAACAATCCCAGAAAGTCTCAATACAACTCTTACACATTTTAAATTGATAAATTACTGGTAATTTGTAGCCTGCATTTGCATAGCCTGTCTTTCTCTCTTCTCCTCCCCTCACCCCAACTTGGCTATTAGATCAGTCTAGCCATTCTATGAATCTGATGAAGTGAACTGCAGCTCCTGACTTTTTGTGCCTTTTAAAAAACATGTTAGCCAGAAAAGATGCTTCTACAAGATTCTGGTTTTTTACACTCATATTCCTGTCTGTCTGGATCACTTCTGAATCATTCTTCCCCATCCAGGTCTCTACAGCCTTCTTCAGTGTATGTTGCCACCCCAATGAACCATTGAAAACAGCAAAATAAAATCTGAGTCTCACAGCTAAACTTTCCAAAACCAACTTTGACAATGGGTGGTGGAAATATATGGTTTATAAAATATTTCCTCATCACTTTTTATAATATATTCTTTCATATAGAAATTTTAGAAAGCTTTAGCTATATTTTCAGATCTTGGAACTGTTGCACAAGAATTAAAATGAACTCATCAATTTTCCTGAAAAATGGTTTATTGTCTAATTTAATCTAAATTTCAGCATAATGTACAAACTGCTGGTAGTAAATATTAAAATTAAGAAACAGTTCTTTTAAAAAGGAATAGTTATGAAATGATTTGTAGAACAATATTTTCATATTCATATGTCTTTGAATAACAATGTTATTTCTAAACAAAGGAATAGCCTTTCATTCCTTTTCGATCGACAATAGAAAGAGAAATATGAATGCATAAAATACACTATGCTGTGATTCATCTTCACACTTGTCTCAGTTATTTTATCAATTGACAGAGATACTACTTATATTGCTATACATAAAAAATATATATGGTGTTACCAGTAAGCTGCCTTTAGCCCTAAACACAGGGCTGCCAGTGCTTTTCAGTATGTGGTAACAAGAAGTTTATTACAACTAAAGGTCAATTTTTAATGCCAGCTTCTATGCCTTGTGAGAAACACTGCAGTAATAGTGCAACTGAAGTCATATATAATAGTAAGAAAGGGGTTTATAATTGGATTTATTCATGGCAACTTAATCACGTGGAAGAATAATCATATAGACTGATTTTCTGCTAAGTATTTTGCTAAGATACAGAATTGCAATATTGTGAAAAAATACCGTACATGAATGTCCATTGAGCTGTTACGTTATACTTTAACTCCTTCAATTAGAACATGATAGAATTGGGTCTTAATTATATACTCCACACTGAAATTAAATAAAAATGATAAAAAGTATATATTAACTTCTGTAGGAAATCCATCAGTGTCCTGAAGTTCATCAATTAATACAGTTTATGGCTGGCTCAGCCTGGAGGATCACCAATCTTAGTACCATAGGCCCCTTTTCTTTTAAAAAAAAAAGTGATGATCCATTTCTATTCCCTCTTGTTCCTCCCTTATCTCAATGGGATGACAAAATGGAATGATTTCCATGAATGTTCTATTTTTGTAGGATAAGGAATCCTTACTTATTTCTTATACTGGGAAAGGTAGACAGGCCATTGTCTTCTTAGCGATCTCTGGTTACTTTCTGATAAGCTATCACATGCTGGAATTGTTGCAAAAGCTATTAAATTAGGTAAACTCTGATGCAATACGGCAAACGATTTATTACATTCCAAAGGAACGGTGGATTCTCAGGCTCATAAAATATAAATCAAATCTGTCCTTCTAAGACATTCCTGCTAAGCATTTTCATTTCATGAATCTAAAATGTATTCATGGATCATAGATATTGTAATAAATAAAAAGTAAACCATATGGAACCAAACCAAACTATTTCTGAAATGGCCTGCCCACTGGTGGCATTTTTTTTAAAAAAATATATGAAATGCTTCTGCTAAATCTTGCCTCCTCCCTCAAAATATAATCCTTTTTTTCTTTTTCTTTTTCCAATCCATGGAATTCCACTAAATCAGGTATACGCAATTTGTCCAGGCTTTAGTAGAATCAAAGAGTTGGAAGAAGTCTCCATGGTCAACCACTCCAATTCAGTGCAGAATTTACTAAAAACATTTTGTATAGTGGCCTTCCTATTTTTCTACAGCTTGAACCTATTGGTTCTGGTCTTCTCTCCTGGGGTGACATAATGCAAATCAATTTCCTCCTCTATATGACAAGTTTTAGAAATCTGAAGAATTCTATTATATCTCCCCATAGTCTCACTGTCTGCAGGCTAAACATAGCCAGTGCCTTTAATAGTTTCACACAGAACTTAATTTCCAGTTCCTTAACCTTCCTCTAAACTTATCAATTTTCTTTTTAGATGTGGGGCCTCGAAATTGACACAATATTCCAAGTGAGGCATAACCAGAATTGTAGAGAATAAGTAATACCTATTTGACACACAAGAACCATGGTTAAGGTGATGCTAGTGAAAAATATTTTAGGTACACTACAAATAGATGATTTTCAGAAGTGACTTTTTATCATACTAAACTCAAATAAAAGTAGTTTTAGCTTTCCCATGGAGTTGACTTCTTGGTCTGAGCAATGTGGTCAGGTTAATGCCAGTCTTGCAAATCTGACTCTGCTTTACCTCCTTTTCCTCCTTAAACTTCAATGAATTAGGATGCTGCTTAAGTCACTTCTTAAGATTATCAGACTGTTGTGGATTCAAAATATTTTTCATCCTTTGTCCCCTTAGCAATGGATCTGGTACATCTTCATCAAGTACACCTTCTTTACTCTACAGAATAGAGTGAGGCAGTCACTTTCTGAGAGCTGGTCTCTAGACTTATGGACATATCACAAGATATATTTCAAGTAATAAAAAAGCCAGGATAAAAATTAAAAAACAATTATTTTAAATTCATAGATGATACAGTAAAATTAAAATATTTTAATTAAAATTTAATCTACCTGTGTATCCCCAAAGATAAGACCCTGTCTTATTTTTTGCCACCAAAAAAAGGCACCAGGTCTTATTTTTGGGGGGATGTCATCCACTGGCTCATCTCACTAGCACACCTCCCATCTCCCCAAGACTCTTTTTTTTGCTGTCAGAGGCTTTCCTGAACGCCGCTGCAGTTGATAACAGAGCTCTGGATTAATCAGCTATTGAGGTCTTCGGGAAAGCCTTGCCAGCTGCATAAGAAATGGGCTGAGGTGTGCGAGACCTCGCTGCAACAATCCAAAGGTAAATAGTAAGGCAGCTCCAACCCCCCTATTCCCACCCTAGCTTAATTTTTACCTGTACACCCTGTGTACAAGCTAGGACTTAATTTCTGAGTAGGTCGTATTTTTTGGTAAACATGGTATTTATTGTTAATATCTTCGAAGGGTATCTTGGATCAAGCAAAGCCAAAGTCTAGTTGAAACATAGATAACCCATGTTTGAACAAAATATAGCAAGTTTGCAGGATTGCCTAGCAAATTATTTTTTATGATGATCATGATGGGTAATAACTTTGTAACTGAGTCTAACAAAGTATATCCATCTATCCATCTGAACACAGAGATTCATGGAATTGTGACAGCATGCTAAAGTGAAATAATTATGTACCAAAGACCAGGACAAAATGAAAATATATCTGATAGAGTTTTTAAAAACAGAAATGACTGTTCATAATCACTGCAAAAGAACAGTCTGATGCACCCCCAAATTGTCTTCTAAAATATTAAGAGTATTCCTTGTCAAGACTGATGAAACATCTGGTCAGAATGTATACTTTGAGATCATAAAACAGGAAATGAAGAGCTCCATATGTAAGCTGTGTGAAACACATAAGGTCTGTTATATATGTGTGCAGTTTGTCAGAGTTTTTCCAATAAATATTTTGCTTCTGCTCTTTGCTTGCTTATTTCACTTTCTTTTCCACATTGGAAAATCTTTCTGTATTCAAGGAGCTGCCACTATGTGTTGGACTGTCTCTGCAGCCTCTCTGCAGAGCCTGCACCTTGGGTCCTGTCTAGTGTGATAGATACCTGCTTTTATGGATCCAGTGCTTACTGCCTGTTGTGCTATTATGATCAGTACTTCTGTGCTGTCTTTTAGTTTAGCAGCCACTTTCCAGCCACTGGTATGATTTCCGAACATGATCCACCTCAGCTATCTGTCAATGGTTGATTCCATGCAGAGAGATGGTGCTTCAGATATTCTCTCAGCAGCTCATATTTTGGATGCCATCTTCCTGATGTAGCTTAAATGTCTCCCCCTCCCTCCCTCCCTCCCTTCCTCCCTCCCTCCTTCTCTCTCTCTCTCTCTCTCTCTCTCTCTCTCTCTCTCTCTCTCTCTCTCTCTCTCTCTCTCTCTCTCTCTCTCTCTCTCTCTCTCTCTCTCTCTCTCTCTCTCTCTCTCTCTCTGTCCCTCTCCCTCTATCCCTCTGTCTCATCTTTTTAATTCTTCCCTATGTTGGCAAGTTTCCTTTTTAAAAAGAAAGATACTTTTAAAAAATGGATTGCAACTTTTAGAAAATTTTCTCTACATCCAGTTAGATGACTTAGGACAGAAGCTAAAAAAAACACCTCAAACTATCAATTACCTTTTTATTCTTTCCAATCCAACAGAATTCTGTAAGAAAATTATATGAAGAGATGGTTCTCCCTATATCTATCCATCAGCATGATAACAGTACTTCATTCTAAGTCTCCCTCCTGGTCATATGATATTGAGCAAAGCATATACAACTCACTCATGGTTTCCAAGGCACATGTAGACCCAACCCCTTTCTTTATTGCATAGAAGAAAATAAAATTGTCTCTTATGTCTGTTGCTGAAGAAAAAATTACAAAGAATTCTAGAAGTAATGATCTTGCTACCTTGCTTATTTTTGCTTTTATTGAAACACAGTAAGTTCTTTTACTACTTTCAAGTTCTATTTTTCACTAAATATGAATCACATTCATAATATATAATTTAATATAATTTCATTTCTAGATGAACTGGCTTTATCAAATGTGGTATGAAGAGGCAAACAAAGTTTGTGTAGACCACAAGTATCTTATGATTAGGTTGATGGATAAATTACACTGGTAAGTGTACAAGTTGTGTCTAACAATCTAAATTAAACCTGGTAAATTAGCAAGGAATCAAAGGAGGAAAGAAACTTACAAACTGAAAAGTAATTTGTAAAAATACTTTGTGGCCACAGTAGTAAAAAGGAAAAGAAAATGAATGATCAATAATAGCTCCAAATTCCTTGACTATATTACCAAGTCATTTGATATACAATTTCATGGACTTGGTGGTGTCCTGCCCGGTATGATTATTATAACACATACCACAATATGTCCCCAAATGACCTATGTTTATAGTTAGGGGAAAGATAGTTAGGAGACAGTATCTGATAATTAGAGCAGAGCCCTAACGTGATCAGAAATGACTGTTTTTAGCTACACCAGAAAACCCTACTGGTTCAAGTTGTGCAAAGAGATATACTGTACCCTAGAAACTGGACCTCTTTCTTCTGCCAATATAGCAGTAAAAGATGTTGTGAAGCAGAGGAAATCACAAATCTTCTTAAATATTGTATAACGTTTGTCAATCTGAAATTATTCATACTAAAAATGCAAATCACAAAGATATTATGAACCACAATGACTCTACCACCCAGTAGAGCCTATGGGGTATTCATTGGTTTGCCCTGCCCTCTCAGATTTCTCATTCTTTTCTTTCCTGAACTGCTTCAGAAAGCATTATTAAATTGACCCCGATCACCATTTCAAACCCTCACAAACGTAACAGGTAAATTTAATGCTCCCTTGCCCACAGAGATCATTCCCTTCCAGCTGTATTATTATGACAAAGAGAAGTGCTGATACCCTGAGACTGGGAGCAGTCAGATCACCTCCTCTCTCCTTTGTTAGGACAGAGTAAAGTAACATAAAACCCTTCAACCTTTTTATGCTGATTGCTTCTGTATGTATAATTTCTATGCATTACTGGAAGTAAAGATGATGCTCAAGACTGATACTTCATTTTGTAAAATGCCTACTTCTTATTTTGAATCTATTTTTAAATGTGAATAAATAAATCAGCAAGCAAGCAAGCAACAAAAGCACACTCCATTTTCTAAAGAAAAATAACAAAAGAAATTCTGATCCTGGGATTTTTAAAATTATTTGGTAAGTGAAGATTGTATATACTTTTTTCCTGGCCAAATTCTAACTTGCTTGAATCTTATTCACAATGTCTGGACACATAATAAACCATAGCAATAATACTTAGACCAGAGGTGGTATTCAACAGGTTCTGACCAGTTCTGGAGAACTGGTAGCGGAAATTTTAAATAATTTGGAGAACCAGTAAATACCACCTCTGACTGGCCCCTCCCCCATCTATTCTCTGCCTCTTAAGTCCCCTCTGATCAAGAGGAAATGGAGATTTTGCAGTAACCTTCCCCTGGAGTGGGGATTTTACAGTATCCTTCCCCTGCCAGATTTCCTCTGCTTCACCACCTCTTTTACTGCTATACCAAGCCATGCCCACCAAGCCAAGCCAGATCCACCAAGCTACATCCACAGAACTGGTGGTAAATTAATTTGAATCCCACCACTAACTTAACTATAAATACAGCTTCATGGTGCCCTCTCTATGCTGTTTACAGAGTCAGCATATTTCCCCCAACAATTTGGGTCCACCTAGGAAAGATGGAGTCAATCTTGGGCCAGTTAGAATTGAACTGCTGGCAATCAACAGAATCAGCCTGTAATGCTGCATTGTAACCATTGTGCCATCACATCTCTGATAAGGATCAATAGTTGCTCTTTTAACCCATAACTTGTGGTTATGTTCTTTGATAAAGGAAGGAGAACAATAATAGCGTTAATAATAGAGAATGGCACCTGAAGCAAATACTAGCAGAACAATACTAGCAAAACTATGATTGTGTATAACTAAATTACTTCTGGATTTTTAAGTTTGATGAAGAGGCAATATTTATTTGAGGGATACCGAGGTGGCCGAGGTGGCGCAGTGGTTAAATGCAACACTGCAGGCTACTTCAGCTGACTGCAGTTCTGCAGTTCGGCTGTTCAAATCTCACCGGCTCAGGGTTGACTCAGCCTTCCATCCTTCTGAGGTGGGTAAAATGAGGACCCTGATTGTTGTTGGGGGCAATATGCTGACTCTGTAAACCGCTTAGAGAGGGCTAAAAGCCCTATGAAGTGGTATATAAGTCTAACTGCTATATTGCTATTGCTATTGCTATTGCTACTTCAAGATTTCAGTCTTTAGCTTTGGTAATATATTTTGGATTTCAATTGTCTGAATTCTAACAAAAATAGTCATCTCTTAACATCGATATGGATATTCTTGACAAACAGATCTCATTAGTCGGCAAGACTACATGTTTTTAAAAAAGGAAATTGGAACTAATTATGAAAAAAGAAAGAAAAGAAATAGAATCCAATAAAAGGAAAAAATAAATGGAAATTATTGGGGTCCTAAGAGTAAAGCATTTAGCCATAGCAAAACAATGAAGAAAGTATTGTGAGCTGCTTTATTGCTTTTTTGTCAGAGACAAAAAAGTAAAGAATATATGATTTTTAAAGCAAGAATTTCAACATCTCCTTATACTTTATTTGTCAGAATCCCTACCAGTGCAGTAGTATTTCTAACTCTGTGGACTAAACTTATAAAATAAATATGATAATTCGTCTGTCTGTCTGTCTGTCTGTCTGTCTGTCTGTCTGTCTGTCTGTCTATCTATCTATCTATCTATCTATCTATCTATCTATCTATCTATCTATCTATCTATCTATCTATCTATCTATCTATCATCTATCTATCTATCTATCTATCTATCTATCTATCTATCTATCTATCTATCTATCTATCTATCTATCTATCCCAGGTACTGAGACTGTTCTCAATAATAAAATATATCTAAGCCATGGTCATTAACAAAAAATGTGTCATGATTATCCATTTTATTGTTTCCCAAAGACGTTAGTTTTCTCTTCAGTTTTCTAACTTTGCCTTTCTTGACTACTTAATTTGTTTTAATGTTTTTCATTATGTTCAAGTAGTTTTAAGAGTATAGTAATCTCTGGATACTGAACATATTTCAGTTTGAAATAGCTAGATGGCTACTTTAGTGAATGAGACCATAGATCACAATGAGATTATCATTTGGAACATCTGTAGGGTTTTAGACTGAGTCATTACATTCCTGGATGTGTCATAATTTTCCCTGCACATAAATTTAGAGTTAAACCATATATATATAATGGTGGGGGTCAATTAATTATTTTTAAGTAAATAATACTCCAACATGAGATTTCTCGGCCAGTTTATAAAGGATCTCTGAATATTTATCTTATTAAGGTATGGGGAGAGATTCTGTTTTTTTGCCCACTTTGTTTGCTTCTTTGTTGCTCTGTGATTCAAGACAATTAGTAAAGTAAGGTTGGAATTTTAAACCATTTCCATTATGATTGAAAAAGAGTGTCACTGCTTAGGCTGGGACAGTGGTTTTTGGTGTATAGTTTGGTAATTCAAAGATGTTATCACATCATCTTTAAATTGCTTTTGAAAAATAACTTTTGAATCTTCAGAAGCACTACCAACAGAATATGTAGCTAGCCAGTATAAGAGACCATAAGGTATCCTTTCTTAGCATTAAATACTTGTCCAGTTTTTTTTTTTTTTAGCTTTCAAACTATTCCACAGTTTTTGCAATTGTTACACTTCCAGTATCAAGAATGGATTCAATGGCGAAAATAAACCAACCGTTAAAGCAAATAAGGTGGGAAACTTGTGGATTGATTTCTTCAATCTGCATGTACTGCAGTACCCTATACAGTCTTTCCTTCATTTAATAATGCGTGAATTTACCAGCAATGGGACCAGATGCAACAAATGATCATACATAGAATCTTGAGTATTAGTCAGGAATGGGCTGGCATGTGTCAAAACAGCACCACACTCATTCTGCTATTCTACCTGTTTTGTTCTTGCATCATGATGCCACAAGAAAATAAAAGAAAAAGGAAAGGAGGGAGGGAGGGATGAAGGGAGGAAGGAAGGAAGGAAGGAAGGAAGGAAGGGAGGGAGGGAGGGAGGGAGGAAGGAAGGAAGGAAGGAAGGAAGGAAGGAAGGAAGGAAGGAAGGAAGGCTATGTTGTGATTCTTCTGTTTTGTTCTTGCATCATGATGCCACAAGAAAATAAAAGAAAAAGGAAAGGAGGGAGGGAGGGATGAAGGGAGGAAGGAAGGAAGGAAGGAAGGCTATGTTGTGATAGCATGATGTATGCTCTGTTAATTTAATAAAACCTCCATTTACTGCTGATACCCAAGGTAACATCACCATGTTTCTGAAACAGGTGGATGGCAGCAATAGATATGGCTAAATAAAAATAGGTCAGCAAGGTCAGGGTCAATCTAACTATTTAGAAACTCCATAGGGAAACAAACTACCATAAACCTATTGGCAGAACCAGCAGATTACTGGTACTTCTGTATTCACATCTCTCTACAACCCCTGCATCTTTTCATTTATTAATTCTTTAGTAAAGGTATCCCTGCCTCAATTGTACAGATATGTAAAATGTGCACATGGAGGGAAGAGGATTGTTTAGCTAGTTATTCAATGCCTTTGGTTATTGTCTTCCTTCTGACATCTTTGGAGACCAACTGGAAATTATTTGATCAGAGTTAGAAGTCACTATTCATTCAATGCATTCCTTGCCATCACAGTTCCATCATTATAGCGCTGCTTCTATTTTTTCATTCTCTTTTGCAACTATTAATATTGTGCTTGGTATCTCCATTTCAAGGATGGGGAGAGGCAAATGAGAGGGCAGGATCATTTTCTTAATTCTTCTTAGGCTTTCAGTTTGCTTTGGTTATGATTATATGAAATTCTACTCCTGTTTGAATCAAAGCAGTGAAATCTTATTATGTATTATTCCTCTTTGATACTGTTTCATCTAAGCTCTCTGAATGAGCACTCTGACTATAGTCATTAATGCATAGTCATTGATTGGTTCCTTTAAATGCTCAGTTTCTATTTAAGTAATTCTTACAAGTGTTTGTAATACAAATTATCACTGGCTACTCAGTGAGCTGGAATGTGCATTCAGAAATTGCAATATTTCTGGTGGCCCACATAAAATAAATGTAATACCATGTCCCCTGTGTAATACTAGGTCTGACACTGCTGATTCTTCAGATGCAGAGATCTAAGAATATTTATAATTTAATTTGCTGCCTGATGCTCCTTTTATTCCATTCTTTATTATTAGGCTTTTTTAAAAAAAAAATACAAATGTTTTAAAACATTTCACAAAAAATTATGAGACTCAGGCATTAATTGAATATTTTAAGTTCCACTTATTTTAGAAAGAGTTTGACATAACTTTCACTGGAATCTATTCATTCTGTTTAAATATTATGTTGGTATACAAACCAGAGCGAGTCTGGTCTACTTAGTAGTTAAGGCTAAAAACTGGGAATCTATGACTTCAAGTCTGGCCTTAGTCATGAAACCGAGTTGATGACCTTGGACTAATCACTTTCTCTCAGTCCAACCCATTTCACAGGATGGTTGTTGTGGGGAAAATAGGAGGAAAGAGCATCAGATATATTTGCCACCTTGAGTTGTTTCTAAAAATAATAAAGACAGGATATAAATTAAATACATTAAATAATTACTATTGGCCCAGAAATTTCATCCTAGATACAAAGCAGCAAATTAATTTGAAATTCCTTATCCAAGGCAAAGAAGAAAACCTCTTTCTCTCTGTCAAATTACAAGACCAATTTTTGTCAGAAATTTCACAATTAGGAATAGAGGAAAAAGATATATGGCGGAAATTGGGAAAAGAGCACAGTACCTTTTGCCAGATAATATAGAAATATCAGGATAGGTATGAAGAAAATGTCAGGTATGCTTATATTCATCCAGTTCATGAAGTTGCAGCTGAGTGAAGTCAGTTGGTCACCATCCGACGTACTAAGAACATACTGACACTATGGATATGGATAACATTATATTGTTTTATAGTATTAAGCAGTAGAATAGAAAAATCTCAAGTTGCTGCCAGAGTGATTAATTGTTTCAATTAATGTATTTTGAATTTTTTTAAAGTAAATTACAGCGATAAATAGATGTTTATAATTGGTCCTCCATATACTATAGCAATTTCTTGGAGATTTTATTTGAACCACAACATTAGATTCCAGAGCAATACTCCCTATTATTTACCTGGTCTTCACACATTTGTATCATTGTATTAATAAAAATGTACATTTCACTCAGTATCTGGTTTATTCCAAATTTTCATTTTCTTAACCATCCATACATTCTGTCAAATAGCAACCCTTTTTTTCTTTAATAAATACATTTTGTATTTTATTTCTTTCATACAACTTTCCCTGATCAACATGTTATTTAGATACAATTAATGGCTTGTTCCAAACCATGCAGTTTCCCAGAAGTGTTAATTGGGTTGATTTATTGAAATGTATGTATGTAGTAACATATTTGCATATATTTCTAGACCATGTATACCATGGGTGTCAAACTTGCTGCATCATGTTGCCGTTCCATGATATTTTGTGACGTTTTTCCCCTTCATGGAACTGGGGTGGACATGGCTTGCATGTGACACATCTGGCCTCTGGGCCACCAGTATACAATCTGGTGTGCAATATTTTGCAATGGATCAAACAGGATCCCCTGATATTTATGTATTATCTAAATAAAAGCATTCTGATAGCACATCCTATGAGAAAAAAATATGCTTCTGATGAAACACTTTAATAAAATGCCTATAAACCTATAGACACTTATAGAATAAGGTAAAGGATCCCCTTGCACATACGTGCTGGTCATTCCCAACTTTAGGGGGGATGTGCACAAAGCCAAAGAGCAGTGCTGTCCAAAGATGCCCACGTGGTCATGTGGCTGGCATGACTAAACGCCAAAGGCGCACAGAATGCTGTAACTTTCCCACCAAAGGTGGTTCCTATTTTTCTACTTGCATTTTTACATGCTTTCGAACTGCTAGGTTGGCAGAAGCTGATACAAGTAATGGGAGCTCACTCCTTTACATGGCACTAGGGATTTGAACTGCTGAACTACCAACCTTTCTTTTTTAAAAAAATATTTTGTTTGTACAAACTTCACATCTTTGCAACACATTACATTTTTTACCTATATATTGTATCTGTTTTATCTATAAAAATAAATCTTTTATAACTATGACTTCATGTATTTGTGCATTTACATTACTGCATACATTTTTTTGTTCTATATATAATATTCTATATGTTCTATGTATAGCAGTTTTTACTACATTTATGTCATTTTGTATAATATATAATATATTAAATCTTTTATAACTGACTACATATTTGTGCATTTACAGTATTTCATACATTTTTTATTCTATATATAATATTCTATATATTCTATGTATAACAGTTTTTACTACATTTACATTGTTTTGTGTAATATTTATTTGCAATAGTCTATCTCATATTTCAATCTTTTAATCCTTTTCTGGTTTTGTAGTTGTCTTTCTTCCTTTCTTTTTTGATTTCCTGCTTTTCCTCTCCTTTCCTCTAGCCAATTGTACAATAAATCCCATACGGAATAATATTCAGATTTGTCTTTCTCTTTTAGTTCTTTCATGAGCCTATCCATCTCTACACATTGCAATATTTTTAATTACATTTTCTTCTATTGGTATATAGTTATTTTTCCAGTTTTGGGCAAATATAATTCTCGCTGCTGTAACAATGTGTAAAATTAAATATCTAGTATTTTTTTTCATAATTTCCTTTATAATCCCTAACAAAAATAATTAAGGTTTTAATGCAATTTGATGTGTAGTAATCTTCTCTAGCCAATCTTTTATTTTTTTCCAATACTTTTTCACATCTACCACATATGATAGTATGTTCCATGCTGTTTGTTGCATTTCCAGCATATAGGTGAATACTTTGGGAACATTTTTGCAATTCTTGCTGGTGGAAGGTGCCATCTGTAGAACATTTTGTACATGTTCTTTCTATAAGCCGTTGCCATTGTTAATTTGTAGTTTATTTCCCCAAAATTTTCCCATTCTGCCAATTTTATACTATACCCAAAGTTTATCGTCCATGTTATCATCATTTCTTTCACAGTTTCTTCTTCAATTTTAAATTTTAATAAGTAGTGATATATTTTTTAATCAATTTTTCTTCGGTTCCCTGTAAAATTTTATCCAGTTCTCGCGGCTTCATATAGAATCCATCCCTTTTCCTGTCTTTTTTATACCTTGCCTGTATTTGTAAAAAGGGCCACCAATATCTATTCCCTCATCTTTCAGTTCTTGCCTTGTTTTTAATCTTTCTTGGTTGTCTAATATGTCTTTATATTTTATTATCTTGTTTATGTCCAATACGTTCAAGTATATCAGAGCCTCCATGGTGGATAGCCAGGTTGGGATTTTATTGTAATGTTTTGTTTTGATTTTTAACCATGTTTGTAGTAGAGCTTTTCTAATTAAATGTTTTTGGAAATAACTATGAATCTTGTCTTTCCCATCCGTAGACGTCCAGGAGTTTCCTGCCGGAGCTGCTGTATCAGCTGCTGGAGTCAGAGTGTTCCTTAAGACGCTGTAAGGTTGGAGGGAAATGGCGGCGCTGCACTGAGAGCTCCGTTCTGGCATCCTAGCCTTCGGCGTGAATCACCTATAGACAACCTTGAATTGACTTTTTACAGCGTGAGCCCTATTTTCTTGCTGACTGGAGGAACCCCGGTATTCCTGTCCTGGGAGACCTGTTTACCATCGAAGGAGGTGGGTGTTCCGAACGACACTAGATGAGGCAAGGCAGCTGGTTTATTCCCGGCTGCTGGAGTCTCTCTAGCCCCCCTCCTCCTCCATTCCGGTTGGAGCACTTTACTGGCTGTTCTTAGCATTTCTGACATCTGTGCTCCTGTGCTGCGAAGCCGCTGGGGCGTGCAGCCCCCCCCCCTCCTGTGGATGGTGGTTTTCCAGCTGGCGGCAGTTCCAGCGCTGCATTCGCACCCCCCCTCCCTCCATCACAACTCCATGACTATTATGGCTTACCTCTTGGCCCCGGTTGCTGTTATCGCTGCTACCATCTGGCTTGCTCTGCTCACGGTTGCTGGACTTTTGGACTTACAACCTGGTCTCACTTGGTGCGACCATTACCGCCCATTGATGCTCAGGGATGCCACCTCAGCCCCTTCAAAGGAGCGACTTTTGGCCTTGGGTACGTCTTCGGAACTGGGAGGAAGGGAGAGGGGCGGAACACCTCTCTTTGGACTATATATGCTTTATTGGACTCTTCACTGGACTTTGCAGAGGAGAAGGCCAAGATCATTAAGACCTTCTATATAAGCCTTTACAAACTCGCACGACTGCGCAATTTTTAACTGGTATGGTGAGTGTATGGGATTTGCTTGTGATTGAATGAATGAGCCCACTTTTATTATTCCATTATCATTGTATTTTATGTGTTTTAATTACTACGTGGGGACTGCCTGAGTGAACAAATGAGTGTGTTTGATTCAGAGGGCCTGTCGAGGAATGCGGGAGCCATAGGGGTGGTTGAGGGAACCACGGACACGGGAGTGGGCCGGACCATTACGGTCGTAACAGGGAGGGGCAAATATGGCGGGGACTTTAGGGCTGGCCATTACCGGGGAAGGAGGGCTCACTACGTCACAGAGATCCCTCCTTCCGGCCCTATGAGTCCCACTCCAAGGCCAGATGGCGCAAGTAATCAGGACCCTGGTCTCAGGCTGTTGTCGCTAAATGCCAGGTCTGTAGTTCACAAGGCTCCCCTCGTCCGTGACTTAATTTTAGACGAGAGGGCAGACCTGGCATGTATTACTGAAACCTGGCTGGGCCCGGAGGGAGGAGTCCCCCTCGTAGAGATGTGCCCAGAAGGTTTTCAGGTGCTCCATCAGCCAAGAGCCCAGGGAAGGGGTGGAGGTGTGGCTATTGTTATCCGAGAGTCTCTAGTACCTCGTAGGATCCCTGCTCCGGAGCTTGTCGGGTGTGAGTCCCTGCTGGTGAAGTTGGACCTCAAGGGTCAAGTGGGTTTGCTGTTAACGTACCTGCCTCCCAACAGCGTTGCAGCAGCCCTCCCCTCGCTCCTCGAGTCGGTAGCCGAGCTGGCAATTGAGTTCCCCAGGCTTATGGTTCTGGGGGATTTCAATTTGCCTTCGCTCGGTGAACACTCTGATGGAGCGCAGGAGTTCATGGCTTCCATGACAGCCATGGGCTTGACCCAGGTAATTCGGGGCCCAACCCACTCAGCGGGTCACACGCTCGACCTCGTATTTCTCTCGGAGCAATGGACTTGTGATCTTGGTCTGAGGGGTAGTGAGATCATACCCCTGTCGTGGTCAGACCACTGCCTACTGAGGCTTGA
Source organism: Thamnophis sirtalis (assembly GCF_051295495.1). Classification (NCBI taxonomy): domain Eukaryota; kingdom Metazoa; phylum Chordata; class Lepidosauria; order Squamata; family Natricidae; genus Thamnophis; species Thamnophis sirtalis. The sequence goes on along the minus strand of NW_028261383.1, from coordinate 108,795,259 downwards.
CTTTCGGAGACCAAACCTCCACTGTAGGGAGGAGGAACCGACCAGGTGGTTCCGCCCCAGGTGACTTATGGACCCCTTGAGGTTCCAGACGGAACTTGGGGTTATTCCTGATACTCTCACCCACAGTCCGGTGGAGACTCTGGTTGCTGCCTGGAACTCGGCAGCGTCGGAGTCTCTTGACCGGATTGCGCCACTACGGCCGCTCCGAGGCAGTGGATCCAGGAGGCCTCCTTGGTTTACCGAGGAACTCCGGGAGAGGAAGCACCGGAAGAGACGCCTAGAGCACCTATGGAGGTCCAACAAATCCGAATCGAGCCGAGCACTTCTAACATCGTGCATCAAGGAATACATCAGGGCAATTAGGACGGCGAAAAGAGCTTATATTGCCACCTTGATCGCCGCCGCTGAGTCGCACCCAGCCGCCCTGTTTAGGATACCCCTGCAGGGTAGGGCTGAGGACTACGTCCAGTTCTTAGCAGACAAAGTTGCTCGGTTTCGGTCGGAGTTGGACTCCGAGTCTGCAGATCCAGCCGAGACACAAGGGGATAATCTGGTAGACCACCCCTGGGTTGAGTTTCAGGATGTTGCCCCTGGGGACGTGGACAAGGCCATGAGAGCTGTGAGTGCCTCCACATGTGTACTGGACCCGTGCCCCTCCTGGCTGGTTGCTAACAGCAGGGAGGTGACACGGGGCTGGATCCAGGCGGTTGTTACCACCTCCCTTTGGGAGGGGGTCTTTCCCCCCGCACTTAAAGCGGCGGTGGTGAGACCCCTCCTGAAGAAACCATCCTTGGATCCAGACGTTCTTAACAATTATCGTCCAGTCTCCAACCTCCCCTTTGTGGGGAAGGTTGTTGAGAAGGTGGTGGCCTTTCAGCTCCAGCGGTCCTTGGAGGAAGCTAGCAATCTTGACCCATTCCAGTCTGGCTTCAGGCCTGGCTACAGCACAGAAACCGCTTTGGTCGCATTGACTGATGAGGGCCAGAGATGGAGGACATTCCTCCATCCTGGTTCTCCTTGACCTCTCAGCGGCTTTCGATACCATCGACCATGGTATCCTTCTGCGACGACTGCGGGAGGTGGGGGTGGGAGGCACTGTTTTGCAGTGGTTCTCCTCTTACCTCTCGGACAGGTTGCAGTCGGTGTTAGTTGGAGGGCTGAGATCGACCCCTAGGCCCCTAACATATGGGGTGCCACAGGGTTCGGTCTTGTCCCCCCTACTTTTCAACATCTACATGAAACCGCTGGGCGAGATCATTCGGCGGCACGGGATAAAATACCACCAGTATGCGGACGATACTCAGTTGTATCTGTCCGCCCCGTGCCAACTCAATGAAGCGGTGGACGTGATGAACCAGGGACTTGAAGCTGTTAGGGACTGGATGAGGGCTAACAAACTCGTGCTCAACCCAGATAAGACCGAGTGGCTGTTGTGTTTCCCTCCCACCAATTCGGCAAGTATTCCACCTCTCAGGCTGGGGGGTCAAACATTATACCTCTCAGACAGGGTCCGCAATTTGGGAGTCCTCCTGGACCCACAGCTGACTTTCGAACACCATTTGTCAGCTGTGACCAGGGGGGCATTTGCCCAGGTTCGCCTGGTGCACCAGTTGCGCCCCTACCTGAACCGGGAGGCTCTCACAAGCCTCCCGGTTCAGGTAGGGCCTAGAGCCCTTGTGACCTCTAGGCTGGAGTACTGCAATGTGCTCTACATGGGGCTGCCCTTGAAGAGTATTCGGCGACTTCAGCTAGTCCAGAATGTGGCCGCGCGAGCGATTGTGGGTGCCCCTCGCTTCACCCACATAACACCTATCCTCCGCGAGCTGCACTGGCTACCTGTTGATCTCCGGGTGCGCTTCAAAGTGCTACTTGTCACCCATAAAGCCCTACATGGTAGTGGATCTGGGTACTTGAGAGACCGCCTACTGCCAATTACCTCCACGCGACCTATTAGATCTCATCGATTAGGCCTCCTCCGAGTTCCATCTGCCGGTCAATGCCGACTGGCAACTACGCGGAGGAGAGCCTTCTCGGTGGCAGCTCCGACCCTATGGAATGATCTCCCCGTGGAAATTCGTACCCTCACCACCCTCCAGACCTTCCGCACAGCCCTCAGAATCTGGCTATCCCATCAGGCCTGGGGCTAAGACTGTAACCCGCCCGAATGGTATGAATGTTGTGTTTTTAATTATGTATTGTCTTATATGTTAAAAGTTTGTCTCCCCCTCCCCCTTGGGTTGTGAGCCGCCCTGAGTCCCCCCAGGGAAAAGGGCGGCATATAAATAAACTTCTACAATCTACAATCTACAATCTACAATCCCAGATGAAGGCGTGCCAACCTAATTCCAAATTATAACCTTCTATTGTTAATAATCTTCTGTTTTTTAGATTGATTCAGTCCTTTATCCAGGTGAGAGCTGCTGCTTGATAATAAAGCTCCCAATCAGAAAGTCCAAATTCTCCTCTTTCTCTACTGTCTTGTAACAATTTTAATTTAATTCGTGGTTTTTTTCCCTGCCAACCTTTCTGATCAACAAGCTCAGCGTCTTAGTCACTGAGCCACCACGTCCCTTACTTATAGAATAGAAGACACCTAAAGAGAGAAATATTTAATCTTCACTTTAAACATTACCTAAGTGTATCTTTACTTTGTAAAAGTGTTTATTCAGCCCTGCCTTCTCGTAACACATTTGATTTCCAAACCATACACAATGTTAGTTTCCTGATTTTGTTAACTCTCAGAGGTAACTTCAGCGTGAGAGAATAGTTTAAATAATTAATGTTCCTACCATTTGGCTAGCCACTAGTCTCTCTTGCTTCAGTTAGAAACATTCAAAGAAGTAGATCTTAAATAAGTCATAACTAACTTTTGTCCATTAATGTGAATGGATCTCTTCTGAGTATGCCTACAATATAGAATTAATCAATCATGAACAATTAAGCCATTATTTTCTTAAAATTGTCCCCCCATCCCAAAAATATTTGAATAAAATGTAAAATTTATGAAAGGAAACTTTTATGACACTGGCTGGGGTGCAGAGAAGATTTAGTTAAGATGTCAATGAGGTCTACTGTCAGAAAGAAAAACAGACAGGCTGATACACACACACACACACACACACACACACACACACACACGGTGTGTGTGGAGGAAGAGAGAGGGGGGGGAGGGAGAGAGGGAGAGAGGGAGGGAGAGAGAGAGAGAGAGACAGAGACAGAGAGACAGAGAGAGAGAGAGAGAGAATAGTCCTACTGCATCAGGCCACACCACCACCAGCAGTAAGGACCCTGGGGGAAGAGTAAATATTAAACTCATCTTGCTGGAAATCACTTCTACAGCCCATATGTATTATAGGAAAATAGATTACTATAGAAGTAAAACCTTCTTGTATCCTAACAATAGGATCCTGCCATCAAACATTTGGTTCAGGTACATGTTTGCATTTGAGTCAGCAAAGTCATGTTACATTATTTGGTAGGCTTTCTTCAATGAACAATGAGTGTACAAAGATTTGGGGGGGGGGGGAGAGACACCAGGCACTGATATGTTTTCACATTTTTTTACAATGTGATTAGTCTAGTTGAAATAACCTTCTATTTCAACTTAAAGGTTTTCAGTCATGGTAAAGTTAATTACTTGGGAGTTTGATACACAATGCACAAAGAATACTGTATAATCAACAAGAAACATAGTGGAAAATGAACAGATATCATAGCAGTTGGGGGATTTTTGTCCTTTTTTATTTCTGTGGCTGATAGATGGAAGACATTTCAGTGTGTAGGAAAATACCAGAGATCAGAAGTTGCTGGTTTTTTTTCAAACTTCTGTAAATGTAGCTCTCATTTGCATCATTTAGTTAGTTAAATGTCACTTTTTAAATATGAATGTATTAAATGTCAGCAGAGCTGATAATTTGAATAGTTATTTTCTCTCCCTCTTATTTTCTTAGCATCTTCCAATTATTAAGGGCATTTTGAGTGTTGATTGCTTGTTTTCTTGATTGGGACCTTTGTCTGTTTAATTACATTTAAAAAAATTAAAAAAAAAACAGAAGTTACCCTTAATGATATCTGAATCCTCCCCCACTCCTGTTCTTGGCTTCAATGAGAGAGACAATATACATAGTGGAATATTATTGCAAAAACACTGGGTAGGCTCCCATGGAGATGCTGGTGCTGTGGATGCTCCTTTCTTAGGTCCAGAGTATGCTGGGTCTCAATGTGCTTTTGCTATTGCATGCCTCATCAGGAGCCTAGTACAAGGGAGCCATTAATTGCAACTACAATTGTTGCTATCAAATTATCAATCTTGTGAGAAATCTGATTTTCTAATTAATGTGGGAGCATATGTGCATTAATCTGCCTGCTATTTCTGTTCTCTAATGAGACAGATACTTATAATGCTTTCTTAAGAAATAATAATAAACTGACTGGCTGTGCATGACACTGTAGGCTAATTAATAAAATAGTGGCAGCTCTTCAATTTCCCTGGGCTAAATATCTTACATCTTTAACATATTATTTACCATTTGTAGCTTCAACTCTGGATAGCAGAGATGCAGCTGATAGTGTAAATTTGGCAATTAGCACTCTCGAAATGAGAGGAGAATGTGCAATGGGTGTTACTTGGGAATATATTCTCATGTTCCCTGTTGCCAATGTGATACAAGAGAGGAAAGAACAGACTGCTAATGGCAATGCCTTGTGGTATGTCTATCTTCTGTCTATAATGAAGGATCTCAAAAATCTGTACAAGGATAAATCAAGGTGGGATTTTCAACATTGTACACATTCCCTTTGGAAATGTGTTCTGAAGCACAAAAAATGCCAGGAAAGTAAACATAGAATATAGCATTAAAGAGTTGGAAGGGACCTACTTTATCTAGTCCATCCTCTTGCTCAGCATGTTAACCTGTATCATTTCAGACAAATGGTTGTCCAGTCTCTTTTTGAAAGCCTCCAGTGATGGGACACCCACAACTTCTGAAGGCAAGCCATTCCACTGGTTGATTCTTCTCACCATTAGGAAATTACTTCTTAGTTCGAAGTTGCTTCTTTCCTTTATTATTTTTTATCCATTGTTTCTGGTTTTGTCTTTTTATGTTCTGGAAAATAGTTTGATCTCCTAATTTTTGTAGCAGCCCCTCAAATATTGAAACATTGCAATAAGTCACCCCTAGTCCTTTTATTTTTCATTAAACTGGACATACCCATTCCTGCAACCATTTTTCATATGTTTTAGTCTCCAGCTCCCTGATCATTTTTGTTGATCTTCTCTGCACTCTTTCCAGAGTCTCAACATCTTTTTTATATTGTGGTGACCACTATATATATGAGTGTAGCATATGACAGAGGTACAACCTAAAGCAGATGACTGAAGGATACCACAAAGAATCATTTGGGTTTTTTTTTTCCATCATCACACAGATTACAACCTTATCTTTATTAAGTGTTCCTTACTATATACCTACAATGATTGATTTGTAGATATTTTCAATACATGCACTATGATTTCTTCTCAGTATTTATATGTCCTAAAACTATCCACAGTTTTGTAGCAAAAAAATGTGTTGGTCCTTAAGTGCTAACATCTTTTAAAAAATCTTTTCATAACTGATAATACAGCAATTTTCCTTAAAAGCATTGGGCAGGAGATTGGAAGTTTTCAGGATGATGAATCTTTCTTAATGAAGGACATGTTGCAAAAAGAGACAGAAAATTACTAGATGTGAGTGGATTTGAAGAAATGACCATGCAGTTGGTACCAGTATAAATTAAATTTTTATCATGGGCCATATTTCCAAGGTAAAGCATTCCTGGCAAATGAAAGATTGCACCTCATGAGAACTGGAAACAATGTTGAAGGTCTTTAAAATGAGTCTAGTATTAAAGTAGAGGAGATTCCAGAACACAAAATACTGGAACTGATTGGGATATACAGAAGTATAGGCACCAGGGTCATGCAAAGCCAAGATGGCAACTTCAATTGCATAACTGCACCTTGATTTTTAATTCTCTCTCTCTTCTGGATTCCCCTAGAGGGCATTCAATAACAAGCATGTACATTCAATAAACAATGTTATGTGAGCCAACAATCCTAAGGTCTCATACATATGAACAAAGCATTTCAAATAAACGAAATAACGAGAAGTTTTACTGCAGGAAGACATTCAATCATCATTTAGTAGGCATTACTGAAATCTGGTGACTAAAAATCATGAGTGGAATCCAAGGACTAAAGGATATAACCTATCATGTATGAATAGTCCAAAGAGAAGGAAGAATAGCACTGTAGGTGAAGGAAGGTGAAAGATGCACATACATACACACAGTATGTCATAGACAACCAAACTAGACATCCAAATTCTGAGCAATGTCCTCATGAACAGGATTACAAAATTTAACAGAAGACTTCAATTATCAGGACATCAGTTGGAAAATCAACCATGCCAAGAGTTCAAATCTTCAGAATTTCTCAGTGACCAAAAAGAAGAACAAATAAGGGTATTCCATTTTGGCTCATCTTTCTAAAATATATCTGAAATTTGGCTCAAAGATTGTGCAAATGTAAGACTGTAATCAAACCAGGAAGTCAACAATATTGATTGTAGGGATCATTATTATTTTTTTCAGTTTAAAATGGCATCTTTTTGGCACTAGAATGAATCTGGTAGCATGTCTACTTGGAAAAAAAGAACTGCAAATTGAAGAAAAGTGGAAAAATAATCATTTCCATGATATCCTATGTACAGCAATTCTTTAAAGGGTCAAGGTAAGATTGTGTGGTCATCCGTTCTAATTTTTCCCATTTGAATACTGATTGAAAGGTCTTTGCCAAGCAGTAACAGATATTGCAAAAGATATCTCCATAAGGCAATCATATCAGAACTCTGAATTCTTCCTGAGCTATTCCTTTGGTTAATCGGAGAATTAGGCTACAATTGTCAATTATTCAGTAGCTCTTCCTTGAAATATTGTTGTTAACCAAAAGTAAGTTTGAGCTCTGATTGGCTTGTTTTCTATTTTTTCCAAGCGTGGCTATCTGCATTGGTTATGTTTTTGCTGCAGGGCAGAGTGTAAAAGAAAACTCCACCTGTCTAGCTACAGCTGATTCTAGCTCTACTTTGTTGTGTTCTTCTGCTTGTTCCATTTCCATTCATTGAGGTAGTTAGTTTAGAGGAAGGCAGAAAATAATAATATCTGAGCTGTTCCTTATACACTTACCAACCTTTTTGGTGATCCCAGAAAGAAACATATTCGAACTCACTTGTAGCTGCTTAGCAGTGGATTGCTGAACGTGGCTACAGGTGAACTACATGATCTTATTTAATTTATTCATCCCTTCAAGTTTTTTATTCTATAATATAGTTATGTTAAATTCCATTTCATTTTCACATTAATTAAAAAAGTCTTTAAAAGTATTTAAGAACTTCATATCAAGTTAAAAAGAAGTAGCAGGGTAAAACCTCATGAATAATGAAGTTTCAAGAATTTGTATATTTTAGATTCCCAGAGTATTCCCTACCTAAAAAAAAAACATATTTATTTTGAGGTGGTCAGATACCTGTGTATTCAGCTAAATAGCTAAATTAAATTTTCCACTCCAGTATAAAGAATATATACACAATTTTTTTTTAATTTTACAAATTGTTGGTTTCAAAAATAACATGAACAATAAAAATATAGTAATGATATTTTGTTTTTCTTCATGTATATGATCGTATTACAAAACATCTATCTCGATTTACTGATGTAATTAATTAATTCAGATGTAATTATATTTACAGTAGGCCTACAGGACAACTTTACAAATGCTAAATCTTAAATGAGCAATTATTAGGATTAATTTGGCAAGTTCTAGCTAATTTCACTTATAAAACAATTTTGCACATGTGTATTTAAAAGTAAAATTTAATGAAAGCAATAGCCTTATTCCATATTAGATGTGCACAGGATTGCAGACTTAGAACTGCCACTGAGAATTATTTATGTCATGATGTTATATATGTTGTTAAAATTGATTGGTATTAATCTGCACATAAAGGAGATTAGCTTCAGTTAAATTATTATTTGTGAAAGCCATTATTAGATACATGAGTAGCCTATCAAAAACAGATGGCATTTGGAACAGATATGCATCCAGTTGGGGGAAAAATAAGTTTGCCATCAAACCAAATTAATATAGCTTCCTAGTTTGCCAATTTAAGTTATTATTAAGGCAAGTTGACTTTTTCCTGTCTGTCTGTACATTTGATAATGAGCAAAATGACATTCATAACAGGCTAACACATCCTGAAATAATTGTGTGAAATACTCCAGGAAATCTTGGAATGTGATTTCTGTAAATTTAATAAGTAGCAGCAATACAAATGATGGTTTTAAAGGTCACAATAAAATAAAATTAATTTAATACATAATACTACCTTGTGCTATGGAAATGATTTCCCTCGGTAACTAGAACAGAGAAGTAATCCATATGCATTTGTGAATTCCAAGCACCAAATCAAGACTTAACCTTGAATTACTCATTGAGTAAGGGAACATAGCATTTTTAAATGACTGGATTCCAATAAAATTCCAGCAATCTTTTGGTTAGAACAAAAGAATATTACTGGTTATATTTGATTAAGATTAATCTGTGAAGATTCAGCCCTACATACCTATTTTTTTTAAAAAAATCGAAGAGTATGTATTGCATTGTGATGAATCTTATTACCCAAATGTTTTGTCATAAACATATGTTGGGCAGCTGAGGTGGCAATGGGCAAAACACACATCATACAATCACAACAAATTCTGTTCTTCATTGTCTTGCTTATGACATTATGATGCATGTAAAAAAAAGCTGAATCTTGTAGTATGTTGACTTTATACATGTTTCATCACTCTTGAGTTATTGTCACTGAAAATGGATGCCTGTGGCCTTGGTTTTTATATCCTCTGCTTGAGTGAAAATCAAGACCCCTCTTTGTCTAAAGAACATAAATATCTGTTCTATCTTTCTAATGATTCAACAATGTGCCATAGAACTCTGAGAGGAGGGAAATACAGAGAAAGACATAATATTCTATTTCACAGAAGATGCTATTTCTGGAAGGGAAAAAAAAGCCATGATATCATCTATTAAAAGACAAGTAGAATTAGCCCTAACAAGTCATTTAAGTAGAGGTACAATTAAATACCAAATATAAGGATACTTGTAGGAGTAGGAGATAATATATGTAATGAAGCAGAAAAGAAGATTCAGTTGAATGAAATGATTGAGAGGGTCGATTTCAAACATCCTTAGTCCACATTGTTTTTAGGAATACTTTATTCATCACTTTAGGTTTTACAGGTTTACAAATGTTTGCATTTACTTTAAAGTGTCAGCTGCCTTGAGAACCCTTTGGACAGAAAGGTGAAGCAACCATTGCATAAGTAAATTAAGACAAACAGCAGAACATTTTATGCATTCAGATCTTCCTTCAAACATTAATAACCAGATAGTTAAACGGATTTTAACACTTGGTAACCTCAGTGTTCAGCAAAAACCTTGTTGGCAATCCACATGCACAGCATTCACTTTTGCATTCAACAACCTGCTTGAAAATAAGGAACACGGAGAATACATATGTACAACTATGCTCTACTCAGCCCATAAGATAGAATTCCTTGATGACAATATTAAAATACCAGTCAACTTACCTACAAGACAGTCTCTTTTTTTAATTTCCAAAATGGTCCTCATGTCCTGAACATCTGCTTTCCTTTTTTTTTTACTTCCTCACTAGGAATCTTGCTAAAGCAGCAGGCATGGAAGCTGTGAGAGTTGTTTTATTGCTTAATACAATTATCCTCACTTGGAGAATGCAGAGAATAGAGCAAAAAATATTTAAGTTAATTGCAATTTGTCTTGAAAATGGGTGTGTGTGTTATATTGATAATATACCATTATATTGTATTACTACAAAATCCTACAATTCTTTCAGGTTAGTGACATTTCAAGCTCATGGTATTCTGCACACCTCTAGAATTTGCAGTATTACATAAAATAAAATGTACAAGTAGCTCCATTCCTTTTTTTATATGTTCTCTCGATATACAGCTACTACATTATAGTTATACTAGAATCCAGTAGTTATGATGGATAATTGCATTTGAAGCATTGATCAGCTATGCAGGGTGGAGGATGTGATTTTCAAGAAATTTCATCAGAAAATTGATTGACTGTGAGAAAATGTTCTGCATGTAAAAGCTTGTTCGGATTTCTAGCAAATAGCTTGTAATGAAAAACAATAATTGCAGCCAGCTTTTTCCTTAGTCCTATTTATTCTAAAATGGCTAAATATTTGCATAATTGAGAAGGTAAATTTGATAGCAGAATAAACATTTCAACCAAACTTGTAAGCCATTAAACAGATTAAGCTGAATATATATAAAAAGTGTACTAGTAGGATTGATGAGTGTTATTATGCCAGTTTGAGCAAGCAAACATTGAAAAGTTGTGTGACTTAATGAGAAATCAGCAACAACTGAGAATGTATTTCTAAAATCTTATTTTCTTTCTGGTTATAGGTAGTGCTCCTGATAAGTGGAGAATGAGAGCTTGATCAAAGTTGTTTTTCCATAATGCAATTCATCTCCTCCCTGCAATGTTACTATCTGCACCATTTTTTGCTACTCAGTTGTGCTAACAATTGTTTTATAATTCCAGTTGCTCTGTCTTCTTACAGCATGTATTCTGTTTACTTTACAGATTCTCATATGTGAAATATATAAATAAAATTCATACGTACTGTACATACATGTTAGGATTAGGCTATTATAAAAGTTGACTGTCTTCTGTTTATACATAGTATACATAGTATATTAACATAAGACAATTAACTTTTATAATAGCCTCATATAATATGTATATATTCATATGCATATCTTAGAATTGTATTATGCTATAACTAAAATGAGATTTAAATATTGGTTATGGAAGTCTTGAGAGTCTCACCTGATATTTCAAAAGTCTTATAGCTTGTTTCAAATAGTGATAAAATAAATAATGCAGTGAACTTTAGATCAATTATTTCTGGGGCAGTCACAGAATAGACTTTGCTTCTGATACAAACAATTTAGATGATATGCACTGTTGCAATTCAAAACACACCTAAATTGCAATATACCATGGAGGTAGATAGGCTTATTACTAAAAACTAAACCCATACACACATATAGCTAAGATGCCTAAGTTAGGCAAGAAAAACCCAATGCACAGATGTAGTATAAGTGATACTTGGCTAAATGGTAGTAATTGTGAGAGAGGTTTTGGAGCCCTAATAGACAATCACTTAAATAGGAATCAGAAATGTGCTGCAGCTGCCAAAAAAAGCCAGCACAGTCCTGCATTAACAGAAGGATAGAATTAAGGTCTCATGAAGTGTTAATACAACTTTATCATGCATTCATAAGGCCTTATTTGGAATATTGCATCCAGTTTTGATTGCCACGATGTAAAAAAGGTGTTGAGACTCTACAAAGAGTGGAGAGAAGAGCAAAAAAGACTGGTGATTGGAGGCTGAAATACATAAAGAACATTTGCTGGAATTGGGTGTGTCTAGTTTAATGAAAAGAAGGATTAAGGTGACTATGTGTTCCAATATTTGAGGGGCTGCCACAAAAAAGGGGGGGGCTCAACTTATTGTCCAAAGCACAAGAAGGCAGGATTAGAAGCAATGGATGGAAACTAATCCAGAAGCAATATAGAACTAAAGAGAAATTTCCTGACAGTAAGAACAATTAATCAGTGTAACAACTTGCCTCCCGAAGTTGTGAATGCTCCAACACTGGAAGTTTTAAAGAAGAGATTGAACAACCATTTCTCTGAAATGGTATGAGATATCCTGCTGAACAGGGACTTTATTAGATGGATTATGTCCCTTCCAACCAGGGGTGGGTTTCAGCCGGTATGGCCGTACCGGATGGTGAAATTTAGTGTGCCTTCCCGGACCCCTTCTTCCAGAATGCTCCCTCCCTTAGCCTGCCCTGCCCCACTGCTCAGTCCCCCACCCACCTGGTCACCGCTTTGTCTCTCCCCCCCACCTGTCTGCACCGTGCTTGCAAAGTGCGGCACAAGGAGCAGAAGCCCCCGAACCTAGCGGGGAGCCTAAGCATAGGATAGCAATAGCAATAGCAGTTAGACTTATATACTGCTTCATAGGGCTTTCAGCCCTCTCTAAGTGGTTTACAGAGTCAGCATATTGCCCCTGCAGTCTGGGTCCTCATTTCACCCACCTCAGAAGGATGGAAGGCTGAGTCAACCTTGAGCCAGTGAGATTTGAACCACTGAACTGCAGATAACAGTCAGCTGAAGTGGCCTGCAGTACTGCGCCCTAACCACTGCGCCACCTCGGCTCTTCTGAAGCAGGCAAAAAGCTGGGCAGAGGAAAGGGGAAACCCGAGCAAGGGCTGCCTTCCACCAACTTGACTCCACACAAAGTGGGGTGCAGAGGGTGCCATAAGGTATGTTGATCAGGGCGGTAGGTGCTGGGCCACCTGGTTCTGGGGATTCCCCCCCAAAAAATACTGACTGACCATCTCTCCAGATCTTGCGGCTTTTTCAGGGTTTTCTTTAAAAAAAACGACTCTCCAGATAATCTTGAAAACCTGTGAGGTTGCTTTGGGAGGGAGCAGATGGGTAACATTCCCCTCCTGTCTCTGGGCCCCTGCAGCCTCAGAGCCAGTGGGGAGCCCAAGCAAAAGAGGAGGAGGAAATCTGAGCAGAGGAAGGGGGAAACCCTAGCGAGGGCCTTGCCCCGCTGGGTTTGGTGACTTCTGCCCCTCGTGCTGCGCTTTGCAGCTGCTGGATCCCCCCATGGACCTCTTCAGGGTGTTGGCTGGGCAACCTGGTTCTGGGGATTCTCCCCTCCAAAAAAAGACTGCCCACCCATTTCTCCAGATCATGCAGCCTTTTCATGGTTTTCTTTTAAAAAAACATCTCCCCAGATGATCTTGAAAACCTGCAAGGTTGCTTTGGGAGGGGGCAGATGAGCAGCATTTCCCCCATTCCCCATCCCTGGGTGCCTGCAGCCTCAGAGCCTGCAGCGTTAAAGCAAGTCTTTGCACAGTAAAGAAAATCTTCTTGTGAGTGTGAGAGGTTCTTAATTTCCTTTACTGTGCAAGTTGTTGCAGGCTCCAAGGCTGCAGGCACCCAGGGATGGGGGTGGAAATGCTGCCCATCTGCTCCCCCCCAAAGCAACCTCGCAGGTTTGCAAGAGCACCTGGAGAGGCTTTTTTAAAAAAGAAACTGGTCTTTTTTTTGGGGGGTGGACACGAGATGGGATGCTGGCAACACTGGGAATTGGGCTGTGTGTGGGGGAGCTGGCTGCTACGGCGCCCTAAAGCAATTCCAGCCAACATGTCCTGCAATAAGAGCCCCAAGGGCAAGAGCAGCAGCACCGTGCCCTCCTCCACCCTGCTCATCGCCCAGTAATGCACCTCCTCCTCCTCTTTGGTGGGCAGGCCAGGCAGGGGCACAGGCATGGGCCGGGGGGGTGGCCAATGTGGGGGGTGCTGCCCAGCCAGCTCTCCCTCAGCAGCAGCAACAAGTTCCACGATGTTGCCTTCAACATGAGTGGTGGGCGCCACTTGGCCGGGGCAGCGGGGCTCGCCCAGTACCCACCCAGCCACTGCTCGGTGGGTGGGTGGGTGGGTGGGCAGAGGATTGCCCTCACCCTATCGGCAGCTGGCGCAACTGAAGAAGCATGTCTTAGGGAGGCTTGGTGGGCATGAAGGGTGCCTGTCTTCCCTGGCTGGGCTGGAGCATGGGACGGCTACAATAGGTGCATCTGCCACTTATGGAGCGAAGATGGGGCACTCGGAAGCGGCGGCGGGCTTGTTTTCCAGCCAGTTCCCAGCCCTGTGAAGGTTCTGAAAATTCCTGGGCTCTGTTGCATCCTGCATTGTGCCCGCTGCTGCTGCTGCCTCCACTCCCAAACATAATTGTCAGGCGCAAGCAGGTGCCTGAAGATGCTGTTTGCAGGCATTCTTGGGTGCAGGTAAACTGCTCCTGTACCGGGAAGCTCTTTGCCCCATGAGTGCTCCAGCACTCCCTTTCCCAGCCATCTTTCCTTCACTCATTCAGGCAGGCAGAAAACAAAAGGAGGTGCGCATAGACAAGGGCAAAGGAGCCTGCTGCTTGCTTCCTTCACACATTCAGGTAGTGGAGGTGCTTTCTCACATGCCTTCAGCCCGAAAGTGTGAAGGAAGCAAGCGCAGGCTTCTTTGCCTTGACTACACACACCTCCTTTCTTTCTATGGCTGCTCAAACAAGTGAAGGAGACACTCACTGGCCATTAAACTGCCCATTAGTCATCATTCAAACCAGCCCGCTTCCTCTCTCCCGGCATGGGCTCTCTGGAGGGGGAGGGAAGGTCCCTCCCAAAACCACGTTTCTCCTGGTGGCACCCCGGCAATAGCAGCTGAGCAAGGGAAGGAGGAATTCTGGGAGTTGAAGTCCACAAGACTTAAAGCTGTCATTTGAACACCGCTGATTTTTTTTTTCTAAATGTTTGGGGTGCAAGGGTCTTGTAACTTGACAGTTTTAAGACTTGCACACATCAATGCCAGAGTTCCTGAGCCAACATGACCGGAGGAGGAAACACATTGATAGATTATATATAGTACAATTGTATACAGTATCTTAGCATAAATTGTGGGTAGAATAAAAAAAGTCAATGTTTAGTAAAGGGAAGGTTTGATTAAAAATGGGTATCCAGTGGAAGCATAGATGCTAACACATTCATTGTTTGAATACATGTTTGTGTGAACTATAGATGGTTTCATTCTATGCCTCAATTGCTGGTATTTTCCATATCCACATAATCCACTATCTATATAAATAAAAATGTAATGGTTGTTTGTTCAAAATTGCTAATCTCCAAAAGTTCTTCACTGATTGCTTTGAAATTTTGACACAACATTGTATAAAAACATGTTTTTATATATGTATATTATATAGATGTCACCTGTGACAGGTAAAAATATGTTTTTTTTGAAAACCAGCGCCTTCTGGTGGATGTAAAAGCAACACATGCTATACTAAATATTTCATGATTCCATTTCAATGTGTCCGATTGCATTGTTATATTGATTTTTCATAGATTTTGATTTATTTTCATTTTGATTTAATTATTTTTGTGTGACATTGCATTGGAATTGAGCTGTGTCATTTACCATAGCGTTCATTTAATGAATATAGTATATTCGGAATAGTTCGGCTTCTCTCCAGCTTCGTCCCAACGGTCCCTTTATATGTGTGGTTGGGCTGCAGCTGCAACCTTTCCCCTTTCCGCCCCTCCTCTGATGAGCTTTGGCCATTTCCGCCAAGGGGAGCCAAAGTCCTTTGGCCTCCCTCTCCCTTCTCTCCCCTCCCCTCCCGCTGGGCCTTTGCTGTCTGTGGTGGGGCGCCACCTATGCGATCCCTCGGCCACCTCCACCCACCATTAAGCTGGCCTACCCCTGCCAGCCTAGCGGAGCTCCAGAGGAGGTAGAGGCAGAGCATCTCCTCAGCCCGACCGACCGCGCGCTCTCCACCCCCTCACATCGAGCCAGCTACGGCCTCGCCAAGCAGCTCCGATGGGGCAGTGGCAGCAGTGTCAGCCTGAGGTATGGCAGGGCTGGGGCAGCCGCTGCGTGCCCCATGAGGTGGCACACCAAGGACTTCTCCTCCAAGATCCTGGACGTCTCACTCTCCCAGGCCACCAACTTGGGGAAGCCTGAGCACAGCTCCTCCAAGCACATGCTCAACAACTTCCACAAGGTCGACGGCCCCAGCGCCGTGTCCTCCAACCAGCCTCGCCCGGCCCAATAGCCCTGAGTCCTGACCAACGGTAGCACCCACTTGCCACCCCACTACGCCCAGACTGGGCCACAGCAACGTGTGGCCGGGTACAGCTAGTTATTAATAAAAACTTTCCTATCATCAGGGATTTATATATCTGCTCATCTTCTAAGATGCTATATGCTAGCATTAACAAAGAATGCCCTCTTGCATTCCACACATGTAGGAAGGAAAACAGGAGGTTCAAATCTGATATCATTACAAGACTAAAAGAAACAGGACACTATTTCTATGTTTTGAAATATCCAGTCATTGACTAATCTTGAAAAAGCAGGAATTACAGGTATATTTCTGCATCCAATAGCTAAACTTTATCAAGAGATTCAGATCTATCTTTTCTGACCTGTACAGAAACAAAGTTTAAAGAAAATAAAATGACAGCACATTGCCTGTATTAATCAATGCAGCAGTGAAAAATTTCTGTTGTCATCCAAAGAGTGTATTGTTAATGACCACCATTAATTAGATAATTATTATTGTTTTCTGAATTTTCTTTCCCACTGATTTTACTTTTGGCACTTCCAATTTCCAACTGTGAAGGTATGTTCATTAAGTATTGGGGGAAGTCACCTACATCAAATTTGGCCAGAGTGAATCTATTAGGTTTTCAGGTGCCAAAATATTCTAAATTGTTTTTTTTTCAACAAGATAGGAATTGTTCAATTTAACATATTCATAAATCTGAGAATCCCATTCCAATTTTTTAATAGTTGTGGGGTTACTAAGTGGGCTTACTAAGACAAGGTTATTTAATTTGTGATGCATGAACTGGTAATGGCTATGCACTTCTAAGAGAAATGTGAAGGCCCCTAAACAAAATGCACAAAATATGAAACAGATGAATATGTTTTGTGGTGCTCCTCATTAGTTAGAATTTACCCAACTGTGATGTTACTTATCAATTACATGATAGCATATTAATAATTGCTAACTGTTGCAATACACTCTAATATCTAAATACTTTTTCTAGGAATTACAAAATCTTCAGAGCAATAAGAAAATTGCTGAAGGCCAGGATGATTTTAAATTTCAGGAAGATAACAACAGAATCTTAGCCAGTGATGGCTAATCTATTTGTCAACACGTGTTGAAAACGCATGCACACACCCATAATGCAATGTGTATGCGTTACTCCCCCATGTGCACCATCCCCATTTATGTGTGCATGAATACCCCTGCCTGCACCCGCCCCCTGTGCATACATGTGTGACCCTCCCTGTGCTCCCCGTGCCCCACATCCATGTGCACACAACCCCCATGTGTGCCCTGCCCCCCACGCATGGACACATGCCTCCTGCATGTGCTCTGCCACCATGCATGCATGGCAGAGACACAAAAACCAGCTGCCCGGTGGGAGGTGCGCATGCATGCGCACTGGAGATGAGCTGTGGCAATGTCACATGTGAATGCAGAGAGGGCTCTGCATGCCACTTGTGGCACGCATGCCATAGGTTTGCCATCATGGGCTTATTGTTTTTTTATCTAGTCATGGAGGTTGAAACTGTGAAATTCTATGCCATGGATAATCTGTTTAAGTGCTCTTTTTCTATATTTAATTGAGCAAACAAATACATAATTTAGTAGCAAATCAATGGGCAGAGTTTGGAGTGACTAGTAACATGCTTTTAAAATAAGAATGGGTTAAGCAAGAGCATATTTTCAATGCAAAATTTTTGGGTTGATGCACTTACAAGAGTAATAAATCCTTTCCAAATGAACAGCAGGGTAGCAGTTGCATCCTTTTACTAAGCTAAGTCTCTGCCATTTAGTTTGAAGCTGAAACATATTCTAAGATACTCCACTATAAATTAGATCATCTCCAGATATTTTGGCACTGTGAAGAGAAAAGCTCAAATTCACTTTTAATGAACCCTATTTTAATGTCAGCCTTTCCTCTCTCCATAAGTGACAAAGAGCTCATCTGACTTTGTAATGAATCCCACAACCGCATCATTTTCAGCCTAGTCATTTATTGAGTCTCCTGTCTGTATCTGTGCTAGACTGTAGTAGCAGCAGGTTGACAGCCTGAGTAAAGTACACTGAAGATTGGTTAGGCAAGCTTGGAGCACTTAAAGAAATGTCACTGGAAGAAGTATGAAGTGTTGTAATGCAGACCTATAGACAGAAGGCAGGTTAACAAGGGCTGGAGAAATAAAGGAATAAAAGAATAACCATACAAATGGCCAATATTCCTTTATTTGGAAGGGATATATATTTGAAGATTAGAAAAAAAATCATATAAGATATGTTAAGTATCATCAGGTTTCAGTCTAAAGCACACTTACCTAAGAGGCTAACAGTACAAACTATCCACATTTCTTAATAATATGTTCTATGAAATTTAGCCCATTCCACAGGAAAGCCAAAGCAAATAACATTTAAGTCTTCTTAAATACAAGTATGAGCTTCACAGGAGGCAGATTTGGCCATCCGTATTCAGTTATGAACAATACAATTATGTTCTCAGCTAACCATGATGACACCTGTGATGAGATGCACGGGGTAACAACATACAAAATGCTGAAATACACACACACACACACACACACACACACACACACACACACATTGACTCTTCAGATGGAAACTGCAGTCTTGAATTCCTTCAGCAATCCAAATGCAAAACAGCAGCAAGTTGGCATATTCCATGATGATAAGACATTTTATTCATATACTATTAAAATAAAAGGGACAGGGTGGCTCAGTGGTTAAGATGTTGATCTTGTTGATCAGAAGGTCAGAGTCCAGTGGTTCGAATCCCTAGCATCATGGAATGGAGTGAACTCTTGTTACTTGTCCCAGCTTTTGCCACCTAGCAGTTCAAAAGCATGTAAAAATGCAAGTTGAAAAATAGTAACCACCTTTGGTGGGAAGGTAACAGCGTTCCGTGTGCCTTTGGCATTTAGTCCTGCCGGCCACATGACCACAGAGACATCTTCAGATGGTGCTGGCTCTTTGGATTTGAAATGGAGATGAGCACTGCCCCCTAGAGTCAGGAACAACTAGCACATATGTGCTAGGAAAACCTTTACCTTTAAAATAAATGAAAAAATATTCTGAGCACGTGATAGAAAGCCAGGATAATTCAATATGTATAATGAAGAATTCTGTGACATCAGTAACAAGAAAGAAAGATGCAGTATATCATCACATACATTTTGTCCATCCACAATCTGTGTGGCACATAATCAATCAATCGAAGGAACCACAAAGTTATTTGTTCATTTTTGCTTTAGGAGACAAAGTTTATGTCTAGAAAATTATGTCAAAGTAAATCTAGGGCCAAGAATTATCAAAAGTCATTAGAGTCATTTGATACAACTTGTGCAGTCTTAGAAGGATATTTTCTCTGTTTTTACCATGGCTCCTGATATATAAACATCATCACAGTACAGTTTCAAGGATCCCAGTAATTAATTGGCAAAAGGTCCAATTATTAAAGTGGTTCATTTTCTAACAATTCACCCTCAAAGCACAGTATGAAGTACTGGAGTGCAGCTTGACTGTTTTGATCATATGTCACAGCAGTATCCTTAACTATGTAGACAGATGTGTTCAAGGAGAACAAAACTACTCTATGGTCATTTTACTTCTGAGCTGAGAGAAATCTTGACCTTGACACTGGGTGAAATGAAAACCATTTTTAAAAGGTGAATAATTGGCATGGAACACCTGCTTATTCAGGACTCTGCCAGTGCTCATAAAATAATCATTGCTGCCCTCTGCCCTTCATCTCCCTAGGAGATAGCAGCCATTCAGTGCCAACTGAGCTGGTTGCTTAAATAACAACATGCCTTTATTTTTGTCTGTACTGATCACATTCTGAGAAATGCATCAGGATTTTGGAAATAATTCTGCATCACTCGAAAAAGACTGCTTTCCAGGAAAATATAAACTCTGAAAAACGTTTGATAATGAGGTTGCCTTCAAGTGTTCATCTAAATGCAAGAAGACTTGAAAATGGATAAGAAATAGACCTTGATTAGAATTTCACTAACTACGGTATTTGTTATCTACCTACTCAGCTTAGAGAAATGTAGGAAAAATGAGTTTGTGTTCACCTCAATGAGAAGACAGCTCTCTGTGTAATGTGGGAGATCCTGGATTGGAAAGAAGACCATACTCAGTTCAATATATAACTTTATATTACTCTTCAGTGCCTCTCACGAAACACTGTTTAGCATGAAGTTCTCATAAATTCAGATAGATGCTTTCCTTGTAGACAATATTAAACTATGCAGATCTGTTCCATTTTGGCATAATACACTTCTTATCATTTAGGCTATATCTCCATATTCCAAGCCAGGACAAACCATTGCACTTTGCTTTTATACTACTTTTAATGGAAAGTTGACTAAAAGTTGACTATGTACCAAAACAGACTTGTAGATGTATGATGATACATAAATTCTGGAGAATTTCAGGAGTTCTTCCACACGCTACAGAAGTTGAGAATTAATCACTTTCAGCTATACATGGTTACAAAGTTACATATGATCAGAAACGTCATTTTATCATGACTTCCAAAGATGTATACTGTAGAGGTATGTACTTATGTTTAGTGATGAAAACTGCTAAAACTTATAATCACATCTCTTTTCCCATTCCATAATGTTCATATGAATGCCTTTTTATGATATGAGAATCAATAAACATTTCATTTTTTTAACACAGAAGCCCGAGATTATTCTAAGTTCAATTAGAAAACATTGCAGGATTTGTCAGGATCTAATTTAATGTTTGTTATATATTAATATATGTCTTAATGTAACTCCATTTATACTCCATTGACTTAAAAACAATTCTGATCTTCTTTTTCAACTATATAACCTGTTCTGACCCCCTCCTCTGTCCAGTAACGAATGCCGAGACAAGCTTAACTGGAATGTCACAACACTTTATTAGCAAGAAACCAAAACCTCGGTGGCTGAAAGCCAAGCATAACAAACAGATAAGAACCTTGGCAGCAACTCAGACTTCGACAGATAACAGCTTCTCCAGTGTTAGGAATGACATTGAATCCTGCAAAACCAGGCTCCTCCCAGTCTCTCTTTAAATACTATCTTGAGATAATTACAATCTATCTAATTACAATCACCTGGGTCCAATTATCTTTGGTAACTGCATAGCTGCTCTCTACATCGATCTGCCCGGCATTGAACAACTCCCTTGGCTCCTCGCCGCTGCTCCAATGCATGACGTCCGGATCATACTCCCTTGTCTCCTCCCCACTGGTCCAAGGCTCAGGTGCCTCCTGGTGGCCAACCAACCTCTCTGTGCCCTGCTTGGAGTCAGAACCCTGTCCAGGGTCCTCCACATCCTCCAGAGCTGACTCATAGGGCCCCTCACTGTCAGAGTCTGGTGGCAGCTCCAACGGCTCCTGCTGGGCCACAACAATAACCTAATGAAGAATTTTGGATAATATGGAAGCTTGCATCTCATATAATCTTTTTCTTTTTGGTGCAGTTATAGCGAACAACTGTTAATTCACATTTTGTATGATGCTCTTAGATCAGAATATATGTCATGATTATTAGATTTTATTGATAACTACCTTCAATTTGTTAAATTTGGAAAATCTGCTCTTTAAGTTAAAAGAACTTCAGAATGATTACTGCTCTCAGGAAATACTTTTTGTATTGCCTGCCATAGTTATTAGCTGTATTGTGTGCGTTTTATTAAATTTGGTACCTGAGATTCAATTGTCTATTCAATGGCATCTAGCATTAGTCAGATAACAGGCTGACATAAATATTGATTTACTCTGACTGATAATAGAATCAATCTCTCCTAGGTACATGAAAATATTCTCTATTAGAAGTATATTTAATAAGCATCTCTGTGTGATATGCATAATGTATGTGAACATGATAGAAGTATGCAAGTATGATCAAGCTATATAAATCATGTGAAGCACAAATAATATGCAGTTTGTTTTTACTCACACACAACACTGGAATTCAAGGTCATCTATAATCCAAATCCAAAGAGATTCATGACCAAAATAAAGAAATAATTTCTTACATAACATATAGTTTACAATAGTACAGTATACTGTAGCAGCTGTACTAATACTTGTCAATTTGGATGATTTAAAAGGGGCTAGAGAGGTTCATGAGTATGCAACTATCAATGAATGCATATATTGATAGCTGACTAGTATCTACCGATGCATGAGCAACATGCCTTAAATTTTGGTTGCAGGCATAAATGTTGGAAAACATCTTTTTCTTCTGGTACAGGCTTATGAACTTTCTGAGCCTGGCCATCCCCCATCCATCCATCCATCCATCCATCCATCATCAAATGCTCAGTGGATTTATGGCCTGATCTAGACTGTTATAGTGTGATGTGCAATGCATGTATGTTGCTTCAGTGCTTTCAATAGGGTTGAAATTTTCTGTAGTCTGAAGAAATGCAGAAAGATAGCCATGTGCTCTGCTAATCTGTTAGAAAAAATCTGTAATTGGAAATACAACCAGCCTGTATTTATTTATTATTAAAAGAAAATAAGTATACCCGGACATGCTGTAGAATTTGACATATGCTTACTGGGACAATTAGGCTTTTCTTTTATCTTGAACAAGGCATACACATCTGCGCATGAATGAATATAATGCTCAGATATTTGCTCTCACAAGAGCACTCACTGCTCCTCTTTGGTCACAGTCTAAAATATTAGATAATCTTCTGAAATTAGTGAAGTATCATTTCTCACCTGCACCATCACTCGCCACACAAGGATTAAAAGTTCATAAATGAGTTCAGCAGTAGGATAAATTATTATTGCTCATATGACAGAGCTGCATAATTTACCTTAACATTGTACTGCATCTTGGAGTCGATACTGGAAGATTTCTTGTCTTTGGAGTTATGCTGAGAGATGTTGATTAAGAAAATGGATGACTTTGAGGCATCTATATTCATATCCTTTCCCTCGTGAACCTTCTTCTGAAAATTAAGACTCACTTAGGTGATATGGGCTATGTATAAATTTAATAAACAAACAAATAATGTATTTATATTAATTAAAAGTTACATTAATAAATAGTTACATCTCCATCTAGGCAGAAAATTGAGTTTAACAGCCCCAGGGAAGAATATTGGGAAGTCTATGCATACTAGACCTTATGGCCATTAATGGTGGCACAAAATCTCAGTTTTCCCCCAGATGATAGGGGAATAGCCCCTAAGGGAAGAACATAAGGGTTGGTCATGAATCTGTACAGAATGTTTTGCACTATTTCAGACAAATCTTCAACCTGGGTTTTTTTCTGGATCCACAACTCCTGCTCAAAGCTTAGGTGGTAGTTGTGACCACCTAGGAGGGCCTTTGTGCAACTTTATGTTATGCATCAGTTGCATCCTTATTGGGAGAATGAGGCTCTGCATACAGGCACTAATGCCCAATATATCTAGGTTAGATTAATGCAATGTGCCCTACATGGCACTACTCTTGAAGAGTTACAGGTGGTGAAGAATGTGCACTGTTCGGGGAGCTCTAAGGTGGCACATATAACATTGCTGTTACATTAAGCTGCTTTGGTTACCAGTTTGCTTCCTTCCAATACAAGCTGTTGTAAAATACCACAAAGTCTTATGTAGCATGGATTCGGGGTACTTTAAGCAATGGGACTAGCCAGCTCCACTCATGTCAGGTAAAGAATCTTATTTCTTACTCTCACCCCTTTTTCCCAACCATTGGTAAAATAAGTTCCATGTTTGATACTATTCTGTGCCTTCTTTCTGTTTGATTTTCAATATAAATATATCCATTCTTGCACAATCTAACATCTTCTTAATTATCTCTTCATCTTGCGGCATTTGTTCATTTTTCCAATATTGTGCAAAAATAAACCTCGCTGTTTGTTAAGACATGTAATATTAAATCATACTTTTCTTATCATTTTTTTCTGATATCACCCCTAATAAAATCAATTCAGGTTTAAAATCTACATGTTTTCCTAGTATCATTTCCATCCATCTGTGTATTTTTGCCCAATTGTTTTAGCTTTAACAAAAGTCCCCCTTCTGTTAAACACATGATAAAATATGCCTGTTTTTTTTTTAATTACATTTCCAACAGAGGCATATTATGGACCCGTTCTGCTAAGGAATTTTGGTGGGTAGGATGGAGAAGAAAACCTTTTTCTCTGTGACCCTTGGGAATACTCTGTGACCAGAGATGAGAACTGTTTCCATTCTATTTGCATTCTGGAAGAATATTAAAACTTGGTTTTACTTCTTGGCTTGGTTCTGGTTTTGCTAGTTTTAATAATTTAATGTCCATAGTTTTTTTTAAATAATTGCTGTTCTATTTAGCTTTTTATGTTCTGTAAGCCACCCACAGTCTCATATTAGAGAGATGAGTGACATATAAATTAAATAAATAAATAGTAAATATATTGTATTGCTGTGTGACTCTTAATTCTGGCATAGTCTTAAGCATATTTTTCTGTTCTTTTTTAGGAGTGATATTAAGGAGGAGTTGAAATTAAAAGGAAAGCACTGTGCTTCATCATAAAATAAGTATTTAGAAAGTTGTATCTAGTGGTTTTCTCAACCCAAAAAAGAAATAAATATCTTTAACAGGAACTTGCAGTGATTCACATTCCCTGGAATTTCAGCAACACATAGAAATAATCATTCTTCACCCTAGAATTTTAAGCAAAATTGTAGTGGAGCAATACTAAAAAAAATAATTGTGATAACTGTAACAATTTGTTGTTGTGTTGTGTGTGTATTTAATTTCTATATGAGTGTGATATTTATGTTGGTTCTCTTCTCTTCTTTTTTTAACAGCTGTTCAGTTCCAGCAAGTGAACAGTTTTCATAGTATGCTTTTGAGATTTTTCAGCAATTCACTAGGATCTTAGTATGTCCTCTAAGGAATTTTCCACATAATATGTTCTCAAAGGAAGTTTCTAAAACAAAAATGCAGCATTTTTTCCACTTTATGCCATTACACAAAAATAGCACATCTATATTTTGAATTCTTAAGCAGCCATCCAGCCAGGGAAAGTGGGAGGGAAAAAATGTTTAATATATCTTTGCAACACACACACACAAACACAAACACACCCTATAATCACAATTTGTTATTCTGCATCCCTTTCTCAACTAATAATCTTTTCTGCAATGATCCTTCACCCTAATCCATATTCCCAGAATATGCTAGACATTCCTTCACAGGGGGAAGGAATATTTAACTTGAAGAAGAAAAGACTGTGAAAAACCTGTCTTCAAATATCTAAAGGAATACATATTGTTCCAGAACAAAAAAGAAAAAAAGAAACAATGAATTTAATTATAAGAAAACAACTATGAGGAAGAATTTCCTAATAGTATGGTGTATGTGTTTTTAAAACAACAAAACAGATTACATTCCTCCCAACGGCCGGTGAGATCCCACAGATTGGGCCTTCTTCAGATGCCGCCAGCCAGACAATGTCGGCTGGCGGCTCCCTGGAGGAGAGCCTTCTCTGTGGCTGCTCCGATCCTTTGGAATAAGCTACCCCCAGAAATCCAGACCTTACCCACTCTCATGGCCTTCAGAAATCTGTTAAAACCTGGCTATTCCAGAAGGGCTGGGGCTGTTGACCTCATTGTTGAGATCCAGCCCCGATCATAACGAATGTATGTGTGTTGATTTTAACCTGTTTTTTTTTTAGTTTTTTATTTTTTATTTTCATTTTTTATTATTCCTTCTTCCTTCGTTGTAAGCCGCCCAGAGTCCTCTGGGATTGGGCAGCCTATAAATCGTACCAATAAATAAATTACCTTAGACGATTGGTGAACCATATTTTTCTAGAATCATTAAAACATATATTTATAATGCTATAATATCAACCTAGGGGAGTGCTCTAGTACTAAATTCCAGCACCAAGAAAGTTGGACTAGATAATCTCAAAAGTACTTTTAAGTCCCTACATTCTATGATTATCCCATATTTAAGCCAAGCAGATGTCAGAATGTCAAGGTAGCTTTATTTTGTTCAACAAGCATGAAGAATTTGACAGCACTATCATTAACGTGATGTCACATAAACTCAAATCAAGCATAAGGTTTATTGTAATTTTTCTATATGACTAGAAAGACACTGTCATCACCTTGTGCAATTTAGTACAATGCTTGATGCATACTATTTATCCTCAGACTAGACCATGTGAAGCCCTGGAATGTAGCAAATGGATTTGTAAGAAATATTACACAAAGCACTACCTGATTTCATGTTATTAAGTACATTTAGTTTTTCAAGGTTGACAGACTACTGTCATTTATTTCTAGGCTGTGTTTCTTAAGCTTTTCCTGTCTTAATAACAGTCAACAAGAATTTGATTTTTATTATAAAACATTACTTGTATTATTTTTATTGATTGATTGATTGATTAATTGAATTTATTTGCTGCCTATCTCATTTTGAAGCAACTATAGGTGGTTTACAGCCCTATTGCACATAACTTATTATTTTGTTTTATATTTCTTATTAAAGTTTATTTTCTAGGTTCCACCCCATGTATTTGGATAATATTTGCATGTTGCTATATCAAAGTTACATTAATTTTCTTCAAAAAGCTGCCCATTTTATAAATGAAGTAATATTCATTAGGTCATTTTTCCAAGTTATACAGTTACTGAAATCACAAGTTTTATTTGGCATCTCAGTATCATATCAACATATTCTGAGATTAGTGACATGCAGTGGTGGGCTGCAATTTTTCAAACAACCATTTCTCTGCCCTAATGACTGGCTGGGTGGGCATGGCTGGGTAGGTGTTGCCAGGGTCATGGCCAGGGGATGTAACAGCACTCAGTCTCCTGCAGCACTTCATCAGTCAAAACAGGGTGTGTGGTGGGATTTGCTGGTTTGCAAAACTAAGCAGAATCGTAATGTCTGGTTCACTTGAACCAGTTGCGAATCAACTGCAGGCCACCAATGGAACATGTTAGGAAGCAAGTAAGAATTATTTCTCAAATTATTCCATTAGTTACACACTTTTTATGACAGGTTGAGGGCAATGCTCCAAACGTGAGTAGGGCTAGGATGCAGTGTAGATCTGAGTTGGTGGAATAATATAGTGACACTGATTCCATGAGATTTTGGAAGTTTTAAGCAAGCATTTTCTCCTTAAATGTTCTCCAAACCCTCCAACATGCAAGCAATATTCTGGGAGTCATAAAATGATTTGATGGGCTGTTAATGATACCTTTTGACTCACAAGCCTATACATAACAAGAGCTTCCTGCTAAATTAACTGTACAAAGACAATTGAGTAGATACATCAGGAAGGAAGCTTATCTCACATTTGTGGGGGAGTGGGATGTTGGGGAAGAGAGAAAGAGAAAAAAACAGAGAGAAAGAGATAATCTTGAAGATGATCCTTGATTTGGATTATGGTTTTGAAGAATGCAGATAAGAGATTTATATCATTGTTTGCATTAGAAGATCAATGTAGCATTCAGTTTGAATTTTTCAGATTTGTTTTTAAGATTCATAAAATATTAATTAATTCCATTTATGACAAATGGATTTTATGTAAATTCCCAATATGCAAAGTGGTTACAGAATAATAAATTCCCTTTATGTAAACATTTAACCCTATAACCCTATTTATAACCCTATAAATAAACTTCTTCTGTAACACAACAACACCACATTACAAAAAAATGTTGAGTTTTTGGAAAAAGTGAGAGAAGACAAACTAAGATGTTTAAAGGCCTGGAGCCTAAAACATATGAAGAATGGTTGCAGGATTTGAGTTTGGCTAGTCTAGAGAAAAAAAGGACTAGAGGGGGACAAGTATTACACTACTTGAGGGGCTGCCACAAAGAAAAAGGGTCAACTTATTTTCCAAAGCATTAGAGGGCAAAGAAACAATGGATGGAAATGAAACAAGGAGAATGGCAATCTGGAATTAAGGAGAAACTTTCTAACTGTGAGACCAATTGGAACAGCTTGCCTCCAGAAGTTGTGGGTGCTTCATCATTGGAGGTTTTTAAAAAGAGACTGTACAATCACTTTTCTCAAACTATATAGTGTCTCCTGCTTGAGCAGGGATTAGAAGACTTCTAAGGTCCTTCCAGCTCTATTCTGATTGATCAAGATATATTGACTTATTGATTGACTTATTGAAATACACACACATACACACACAAACACACACACAAAGACTATAAAGATGAGTTTTTTGTACACTTTAACAGCATAGGATCAATTTTTGAAAACATGCCATTTAATTACATTAATCTTAGAACAATACCATGAGCATATTTACAGTATTAAAAATTAAAACAATATTCCACCACAGGGAAAACAAATGAATCATTGCATGTTGAGAAGTGACACACTCTGAGAAGTCACTTATGATATAAAGTGTTACTTTGTCTCTTTTTTAAAAAGTGGGGCTTTGCAAGCAAAAAGCATAGAGTAGTTTTTATTACATGGGGTTCATGTTCAGTGATGGGGATTAAATTGAATATTGATTTTTGAAAAGGTGTGACTGTACTGTTAAAATAATAATAAAAATGAAGCAAAGGTAAACAATGAGGGAATTGAACCATCATATGTTTATGTTTTACAAAAGACAACACAGTGTGTCTTGTCTATGATCAAGATTGGATAAAATTTGGCTCATGTTTCCATAACACTTTCTTCAATTCCTTTTTGGTTCTTCATATTTAAGATATAGTAGAAAGGTTTGCACCAGTCTTCAAAATAGCTATTACTGATGGACTGTGTCCAAATAGAACCTAAGGCTAATCATGGACTGTGATGTCTTTATTATTACCCCTGCAATTTCGTGACAAATCTAATGATATCATATGAGCCACTTGTTGTACATGTGCATTGAGGTATATACAGTGCTATAAAAAGTGAGTAGTTTACATTGTAGTTTCCTTTATGCCACCTAGAATCATTGTATGAAATGGCAGTCCTATAAATTCTGCATATAAGGTATCGATTGATAATTGCTATTAGAAAGAATAGGAAGCTCCTGTTCGTATTGTATTGTGTAAATGTGGTGTACGTCTAGGTTTTGTGTGTGTGTATTTTACATGTTTGTTAATAAAAAATAAAAAATATATATTAAAAAGTTCTGCATATAAATAAAATAAATAAATACAAAATAAAATCATTTTTCTTCCTTTTCTAGTATGGTTATTCAGAAGAGATTGGGAACATTATCTCTGTATTATTGCAGACAATTAAATATCATGAAATCTGAACCAAGAATAGCAGTTATGTCTTTTTTTTTACATATAATTTTTTTACATGTAATATTTTACATATATAATTGACCTGCACAACTCATTCTTGTCCAAGTAATACTTTATTTTGAATTATCTCATTTGGATAAACTACAGTTTGTATATAATGACTTCTCTCCCTTGTCTCCTCTTAACTGAAAGAAATGGAATCAGCCTTACCTGTAAGAATATTATTGTTCACCCATCATTGCAATAAGCAAGTCCATATAAACCATAGGTTTTGCAAGATAAATGTTTTTAATAACATTAAATAATTTTGCTCCTATGGGCTTTTTGCTATTCCCCTTAACTACATGCATGTTTTATTCTACCTCTTCCCTAATATCCCATAATAATGCCTCCATTTGTTTTCAGCCACAGATAAACTTAACTCTTTCTTAATTATTCTAGGAAAATTTCCCCACATTAAGTGAAAAATTGCCATAAGTGGGACCATAGAGGCACTTACTGGTCTTTATGGAACACCCTTTCTTCTCTAGTCACTGGTCACCTTCTTCTCTGCTACCATAATAAAGAGTTTAGCATAGTAATAGTGTTCCAGTTATAGTAGTAGTAGTGTTCCAGCTATCACAATTTAAGATTGGTATTAGTCTTCCTTATTTAACCCAAAGGTGCTTTTTTCAAGAGGAAACTGGACTTTCTGGTTTTTCTTTGAAGATGTTTCACTTCTCATCAGTTCTGACTTGTTGGTAGAAAATGGAATGATTCCCCACAAAGGTGGTGTTCAGCAGTTTCTGACCAGTTTTGGAGAACTACTGGTTCCAGTAGTGGAAATTTTGAGTACTTCGGAGAACAGTAAATACAACTTCTGACTGGCTCCACCCCCATCTATTCTCTGCCTCCCGAGTCCCAGCTGATCGGGAGGAAATGGGAATTTTACAGTAACCTTCCCTTGGAGTTGGATGGGAATAGAGATTTTACAGTATCCTTCCCCTGCCACACCCACCACACCACAAGCACCAAGCCACACCATGCCCACCAAGCCACGCACACACTGGTAGTAAAATTTCTTGAATCCCACTACTGATTCCCTACCATCCAGTCAGAACTGATTAAAAGTGAAATATCTTCAAAGAAAAACCAGAAAATCCAGTTGCCTCTTGAAAAAAGCACCTTTGGGAGAACCATGACATGGATGACTAAGAATCTCCAGAGACTTCCATATTTAAGTTCTTTCCACTCTATTCCTAACCCTTATTTTAGTGTAAGGCAGAAATGGTATATCAACAAAATGATAACATGCATTCCTGAACAGAAACTAAAGGGCATAGAAAAGAATTTAGAGAAAACAAATAGAAACTTCCAGGCAGACCACTCCCATTTATGCTATGCAGTCATATTTTTCCTAAAAGCTAATCATGAAAAGGAAGGATAGCAAAGTCATATAAATTGCTAAATTGCTAAATATAAATTGCTAAATGCTTTGCTTATCATGAGCTAAATACATATAATCAGGATAGCACAATATGATGATAACCTGGAATATAATAAAGCAGAATGGCAACAAAGACAATAAATTTCATGCCACCATAGTTTTCTGCTGCCTCAAGGATGGATGGATAGAAATTTAACTCAGTTGTGGGACAAGCCCCATTGTCTTATGCCATTGATTAAAATACATAATTTCCCAACCTTTTAAAAGTTTATTCTGTGTTTGTGTGCATTTATTGTCTTTTAAGATCATACTCAGAGAATTTATAAAGATAAGATTGTTCAGTTAGCACAAGGGAAGAAACCCTTAGTAAATATATTTTCTTTTCTATAATGATTAAAATGATAATGTCAAAGGAACTTGCCTAAAAACATAAAACTTGGCATAACTAGATAAGCAGTTCACTTGTGTGAGTTATACTCTAAAGATCAGACCAGTAAGTGGAAGAGTGAATTTGTTTTTGCCCAGCATTAGCTGCATTTATTGGTCACAATTATCTAGAAATTCAGTCAAGACTTGATAGCTGGCTTATTCCAGAGCCCCCAAAGAATCAATAATGTATCAGTGAGGGACTGAATGAGTTTAGAAAGCGTGTTTCAGAAATTTCCAAGTGAAGCTTGTGTAGTCATGGATAAGATTATGTAAACTTCTGAAAATCTAAAAAAAAAAATCTACAAAAAAACTTCTGCCCCATAAGACAGTACTTTTATTTCTTAATACATAACTAAAAAGTTTTTCCCCTGGTTTGGAAACTACAATAAATATTTTTTTTCCCAGCTTGTTATTTTTGGGGAATATGCAACAAGAATATATTAAAAAGTAACAAATGGAAAAAAGAGATTCTGAAAAAAATATTTTCTCCTTTTTAAAGATTATATTCATGTAAATGTTACATGTTATCCCTTCACCAGGTATTTCTCATACCTTGTGTATGCTGAAAATAAAATAAAATAAGGCAACTGGATTTTTTCCCCCTTGAAGATGTTTCACATCTCATCTAAGAAGCTTCTTTGATTCTAACTGAAGAACTGAAGAAGCTTCTTGGATGAGAAGTGACATGTCCTCAAAGAAAAACAAAGTTCAGTTTCATTTTTGGTACTGAAAATCTCCATAAACATTGAAAAAAAACTAATTAGTCTCAAGAAGTATTAGAATTTTCTTAAGTTGTTTGAAATATATTGGATTCTCTCTAATACATTCCTGAAATACATTACAATTTTATCTACCTACAAAACATCCCACAACCAGAACACGAAGGCAAAATCCTTTTTTTACCCACTGCTATTCCTCAGGACTGGTGTTTAGAAGTAAATGGATATGGTTGTAAAGATGCCCAATGCGGCCCTAAGAATTAGCTTGTAATTACTTATTTTTTAAAAAATACATCTAAGATTTTCACAAGGGACATGGTGGCTCAGAGGCTAAGACCCTGAGCTTGTCGATCAGAAAGGTCCGCAGTTTGGTGGCTCAAATCCTTAGCATTACGTAACAGAGTGAGGTCCTGTTACTTGTGCCAGCTTCTGCCAACCTAGTTCAAAACCATGTAAAAATTCAAGTAGAAAAATATGAACCACCTTTGGTGGGAGGTTGCATTTTGTGCGCCTTCGGCATTTAGTCATAGCAACCACATGACCATGAAGACATCTTTGGAGAGTACTGGCTCTTTGGCTTTGAAACAGAGATGAGCACTGCCCCCTAGAGTCGGGAATGACTAGCACATATGTGTAAGGGGAACCTTTATCTTTAAGGTCTTCACAACCTAAAACTGTAGGAAGTAATAGTATACGTATTAGTGATATCAAGAAAGGTTTTATATTATACCTTAGTGTGATTCTGCTTTCTATTCTGACAAAGCAAGAAAATTACCTAAAAACTAGAAACCAACACATTTTTAGCTTTGAAATGCAGTTAGCAGTTTTAAGATTTTTTTTTTTAAAAGGAAGCAAAAGAATGAGAAAAACTGCCCACTTACTTTTGCTTCCTCAGCTCTATCAGTCAAGAGATAGGAGGCATTGAAAGGTGAGTCTAATTTTGATATCAGAAATAACAGAACAATAGGAGAAAAAGGATATCACTGAGTGCTGAGATTTATTAAAAGATGCCATTAGGGAAACACTTGTCCTTTTCAGTTCTGATGAAATGGAGTCGGTGGAGACAGGCATCTATTTCTAAAACAATATTCAGGTGTTATATTAACTAGACAACCATAGCATGTAAGTTCAGGGGGAAAGTACCTATCTCCCAGCATGTTCATTTCAGAACATGTATCAGAAGTAGAACAGCGATATCTGTATTGAGGAAGTATATTAGCTTCCATGTGATCCTGCACTCAGATAGCTTATGTTTGAACTCAGGTAAAGGCATAGAAAGCTGTAAATGAGGTATTTCTCATAGCTGCCCCCCAGATGCTTATCCTCAAATGATAACATTGATGTGGCATCCTTCGGTCAAGGAATCTCAGCACAACTTGCAAGGTAAGCTATTCTAATTAATATAATGCTTGAAGAGCATTTGATGCAGATTTATAACTATGCATACCAATGTTCTCCCCTCACTTGTGAATGGATCAAAGGCTTCCTGACGGATCTTCCACAAACAGTAAGGGTTGGGTCCTTTACAACTTCCACGCTGAAGCTCAGCACAGGCTCCCCTCAGGGCTGTGTGCTCAGTCCATACCTGCACACGCTGTATACATATGACTGTATATCCTCTGATCCATCCAACATCATAATAAAGTTTGCAGATGACACAACAGTGCTGGGTCTCATAACTGGAGGGGACGAATCAGCATACAGGGAAGAAGTCCAGAAGGTATCTGCATAGTGCTCAAGAAACAACTTACATCTAAATACTAGTAAGATAAAGGAGATGGTGCTAGATTTCTGGAAGCACAGAGAGGAACCTGCCCCACTGTATATCGAGGGGGGCTGTGAGGAGAGTGTTTCCTCTTTTAAATTCTTGGAAGTGTTGATTAGTCAAGATCTCACCTGGAAAAACAACATGTCTCTGGTGACTGGAAAGGCCCAACAGAAATTTCATTTCCTTAGAGTCCTGCAAAAAAATCAGGTGAACAATGGCTGATGACCTCTTTCTATCGGTCCATGATACAAAGTGTCCTCACATATTGCATTACAGTATGGTATGCTGGTGTAACAGTTGTGGACAGGGAGGCTCTACAGAGTGTGATCAATTTGGCACAAGAAAACATTGGTTGCCCTCTGACACCACTGTATGACATCGCCAGATCTCATTGCTTTAGTAGAGTAAGGAAGACTCAGAGATGATTCACACCCTGGTCAGTGTCTCTTTGCACTTCTAACATCAAAGTATAGCCAGCCGAGCAAACAGGTGTAAAGATAGTTTCTATCCTTGGGCTGTGAGACTTTTAAATACAACCACAATCACTCCATGCACATGCTAATTTTTTTTTTCTTTTTTCGTTTCTGTTATAATTTTGCACCAGTGAGGTTAAAACCAATTTCGTTGTATTTAAGTACAATGACAATAAAGATTATACTTATTGTTCAATCAGACAAACCTGCTGGTATTCAGTTCTGGTAATGACAGATGAAGAATGGAGGTGAGACAGAACAGTAATGTCTAACTTTTTATTTCTAACAAATGGTTGCCCACGGGGTGGCTAATACATCAAACTAGAACCTAGGTGACTATGATTTCTTCTTCCTTTTTAGGCTTAAAGCCAACAGGGTGACCTAATACAGCACTCATTCAGCTGAAGGCAACAGCTGAAACTCTGTCTGACAGCTCCTTTTATACTCAGCTGTCAGATAGGTGGCCAATCAAGTTTGAGCTCAGTGCCCTCTAGGAAGCGGGTCAGAGTGGAGACTTTGGACACAGCAGCTGGGTATTGCAGTAGAAAGGACTTCTGATTTTAAAAAAAATCAATTCTGAAAGGCCATGCCAATTTGAATGTTTTTATTCATTATTGTATTTTTATTCATTTTCAGGAATATATTTTGTCCTTCAGGGAATTATCCTTTCCAGGACTGAGAGTGAGTAAGTAAGTGAGTGAGTGACATAGAAAGAGAGAGAGATGGACCAAGGTAACCATGTTGGATTTAAGCCTAAAAAGGAAGAAGAAATAGTCACCTAGTTTCTAGTTTGATACCTTAACCACTATACCTGTGCACCTTCAAGTAAGTAACTCTTCTCTAAAGACTGTCTTGATTCGTGATTACTGTCTTAACTAGCCCCTGCAGTTTTCTTGGCAAAATTTTGGAAGTGGTTCACCATTTCCTGCCCTTCCCAGGGCTGAGAGGGAATTACAGGCCCAAAGTCACCAATCTGGCTTTGTGCCAAAGATGGGAGTAGAATTTACAGTCTCATTGTTCTTAGCCTTAACCACCTCACCAAACTGACTCAAGGAAACCAAAACTATTTCTTTAAAAAAAATCCATTCAACTTATAAGAAAAATTCAATCTTCATATTGTACTTTTGCCCTTTGGATTTTAGCCAGCTTTGCTGATTCTAGTAACCTAGTTACTTTAAAAGTAAATTTTAAATTTTACTATATGTTTAATATTTGCTAAGAAATATCCTTTTGTGTGTGTGTGTGTGTGTGTGTGTGTGTGTGTGTGTGTGTGTGTGTGTGTGTATGCTGGTCTTGTTGTATTCGGGCTGTATGGTACAAGTGGTATATAAGTCTGCTATTGCTGTTCACTTGATCTAAACAAAGTATTTGACTTATTTCATTAAATAAATTGTCCATTGCTATTATATAAAATATAACTCTTCATAAAGATTCAGGTAAAATAGATTCAAGAATTCAAAATATTATTGGTCTAGTGAAAATTATTTTCCATCTTAAATAGTTGCCAGAAAACACTTTTGTCCTTTTGCACATCTTTTTAGAAATTTAGTTTGCCTGTCACAAAGTTGTAATAACTGTTGTTTGAATATATGTTGTTTGAAATCTACTGTTTTGGAAAAAGATATACAGACAACATACAAGCACTTAAAAGTGCTTAAAATACAAGCACTTTTCTTGTGATCATTACACTTGCAGGGAACATGTGTACAGAGGCACCAATTTTGACAGCAATTTTTAGCCTAGCTCCCAAACATTTTATTACATCTTACCAGCCGCCAAATAAATATAAATTTGTGTTCATTGTCTCATATGAACAAAGGTAGATTTATGTTCAGTGATTGCAAACTGGATGGAAAGAATCATATATGTCCATCACAAATTCCTTTCCTACCCTATGGTGAAAAATGTTTGAGGATATACTGGCTAAGTGTTTTATGCACACACACAATTTAAGTGGATTTGATTTTACAGAGCAAAATATTGTGTTTTGTTTCAACTGAATCATGATCTCAATTTCTGAGTTAAATATGTGAAACAATCATAGTTATTTAAACTGAGTTTGTTTATAAGAAACGTTTGCCTGAATACATATGATAAATTATATATTTCATTTTCTGCAAATAAGAAATTACTTGTACTCTCACAATTTTAATTTTACTTCTGAGCCAAACATGTTTTGTTCAAAAAATATCTTACTTACATGCATTACTTAACAAAATATGCAAATATATACTATATATATTTTAACATTTTGACATGCTGATTACACAAATGAAAGATGAATATGTTCTGCAAATCAATCAAACCCATCATACAGTATAACATTCATATCTAGAACATTTTTTTTTTTACAAAAATAGTTGAGACTTTGAGCACTAGCAATTTACAATGTCCTCCAGCCATTGCTGCAACAAGAACTCACTAATAACAACAAGCTTTATATCTCTCTAAGAATGGTTGGCTAAAACCTATAAATCTCTTGTGCAGAAATACTCTTTAAGTGAAGTTAAACCAACACTGCAAATGAAACCCACTGACATTGAAATAAGATGGATTTCCTGAAAAGAAAGAAAATTACTATTCAGGACCATTTGCAACGTCTGTGCATGGCAACTTAGCAGGCAAGAAAAGTCATTCCACACTGCAGTGCTTCCTGTCCACATTCATTTATATGTTCTTATCCAATCAATTCATTTCTCTTATGTCAATGCAGGTGGGTGTTTCACAGCAAATCAACATTTACGACCACGTGTTAAATATGTGCGGGTTTTTCCATCCACTGTCAGCAAACCCAGTTGCTGTCCATATCACCTTAGCATAAAACTGTTGGGTATATAACATTAGTACCTCTTAAAGAAACAAACCCGAAGGGGAATTAAGGTATGTTCTATTACCTTGGAGAAACTAGATATCTAGTCTCTGGGCCTGGAGCCAATCTTGATGTTTTCCTGCCAAAATGCATTCTAGTGACTGGCACGAGTTTTCCTATCAGGCTCAGCACTGATTCTGCAATTAAATTAGGCAGTCAATGTACTCTATTGGAAAGGAGCTTTGTTCTGTGATGTGGAAATGCTTCTCTGATTCATTATTTTTCTCTTTGATTTGTTATGTTATAAAACCTAATACTTTCTATTACCTTTTGAGCATGCAACAGGTTCTTTGGCTTAACTTTTAATAACCAATGTAAAATGTATTTTAAAATGTTATTTTGTATTTTTACCCATAAATATGAATTGTTTTTTTAAAAATGTAAGAATAATTAAGAGATGATGTGGTGTTGCAAATAACAGACTAAATTCTCTATGTATGTTTATTTGATGACAATCTCTGTCATCACAGATTTTTGGGAATTTCATAACTTTTCATTTCCAAGAAAACTGACTTTATTCATTTTTCTTAGACTAAAAGGCAGATTAGAATATAATTTTCTATTCAACAATTTCAATCTTGAAATCTTTGATATAATATTAGTTATGTTCAAATGCATGTTTATTTTAATGATTAATGAGCTGCCTTCTGTGCATATTGGATAAATATATTCATGTTGGAATATCCAATATTCTGACAATTTGATATACTGGATTTAACTGATGTGGTCATCCCTGCTGCCATTGAAAGTCAATGAACAATTTACTCTGTATTAAAATGAATAAATGTCCATCAATAAGAATGTCTATGGAGATTCTCAGTCATCCAGGTCATGGTTGTCCCAAAGGTTCTTTTCCAAGAGGTAAATGAACTTTCTCGTTTTTCTTTGAAGATGTTTTGCTTCTCACCAGAGCTGAAGAAGCTTCTTGGATAAGAACTGAAGCATCTTCAAAGGAAAAAAAAAGAAAGTCAAGTTGCATCTTGAAAAAGCAAGGGACTTTGAGACATCCATAAGAAATAAAACTTTAAACTGGAGACAATATTGAAATAGAATTCTCTTACTATCCTTGATAATAAATGATCTAGATTTCACCAAGATACACTGTGGAAAATAAATGTATTTAAGATTACAAAAAAAATAAAAAAAAATAAATCACAGCTTTATTTGTATTATACAAGTCCTCTGCACATTTTCATAATAAAGGATAATCAACTGATAATGTTGATCATTCTTTTCTATTCAAATTCACTTGACAATCCTGTTGGATATTTCTCCTCATTGAATTACTTTCAAGGTTCACTTTATTTTTAATAGATAATTCCATAGCTGGGACTTCTGGGTAAGAAATGGCACTCTAAAATATGACTTTGCTTTTTTTCAGAGTAATTATTGCAGAAGAACCAGCAGCCAGCAAAAGGATCAGCACCTCAAAATTCCTCCCTGAATAAGAGGGACGACCTGGGATCATTCATAAGTTTTCCATACCAATACTCTATGTATTGAGATCAAAATACAGCAGTCTCCTGGGGGATTTAGATTTCTTGAAGTCAAGGAAAAGTCAGCTTTGTCCAAGGTAGACTTTTAGCCAGAGTGTGGAGGTTTCAAATGGACATTGATTCCTCTAGTTTCTTTATTAATTACTTCTGGAAATTATGTTTAAGTGGTTTTTTTTTTTTTGAAATTAAGAACCTTCAATCAGAACCACAAATTTCATTCATCTTCAATCTTTAGTGAAGCAATCTCCTCTCTCTCTCTCTCTCTCTCTCTCTCTCTCTCTCTCTCTCTCTGTGTGTGTGTGTAATATTGTAATATTTCTACAAATATTTTTTATGAAAACCTTTATTTGCATTTGTTATGATGTTTTAATAAAATAAAACAACAAATGGTGATTATAACATTGATTTTAGAAAGGTTTTAAATAGATAGTCATATGGATTGAAAATAAGATTTTCAAACTAATGTGGATTGTTTAAAATCCAATTAAAATATATACAGAGATGTTGAATTTAAGTATAAGAAATCTTCCCATGGGAAAACATTGTGGGTTCAGAAGAAAAAAACACATGATAAGAAACTCTGAATCCAAAAGAACTATTTATAATTAAAGGAAAATACAGTGAGAAAAGCATTTTAACGTTGGAAGAATTCAAGGACTTTGGCAACAATGCAGTAAGATTTTTTTTAAAAAAAAGATTGTCTGTTACCGTAAAAATGATTTAAAAGAAAAGATAGATGAGAACAAAAATGAGAATCAGGTTATTTTGGAAAAATGATAAAATACAAGTATGGTAAAAAGTTGTTACACAGAACTTACAGATGGATGATATCTTAATTAAAAGGATTCTCAAATGATAAATCAGAAGAGTAATTTGGATAGCTTTCTTATCTTGGAGTTTTCTATTTATATTTATGAAAGATTTCCAGATAAAATGAAATGAAAAAATGAAAAAAAAAATCAGATTTTAGATGATTGATAGCAGACACTATTTAAAGATTTTTAAAGTCAAGATTTTTAAAAGTAAAAAAGAAGGACTATATAGTGGTTTATTTGATCAAACATATATATATATATATATATATATATATATATATATATATATATATATATATATATATATATATATATATATATATATATATATATATACATACACACACACACACACACACACACACACACACACACACACACACACACACACACACATATATATATATATATATATATATATATATATATACACACATATGTATACGTATACGTATACGTATACACATATACACATATACACATATACACATACACATACACATACACATACACATACACATACACATACACATACACATACACATACACATACACATACACATACACATACACATACACATACACATACACATACACATACACATACACATACACATACACATACACACATATATATATATATATATAAAATATATATATAAAAACACAAATATAACAAAGGCAACAGTAAAAATATTGGGTTTCTGTCTGGATGGACTCTTGTGACGAGCCTAATGACAGAGAGTGGAAGTGTGACCTTCCTCCCACACTTGGGCATACCGGGGGTTGTGACTTTAAGTATATATATATATATATATATATATATATATATATATATATATATATATATATATATATATATATATATATATATATATATATATATATATATATATATATATATATATATATATATATATATATATATATATATATATATATATATATATATATTGTTTACAAATAATTTATGGGAAAAAGACTTTTTGTTGTAATTTCAAAAATAATGATAAACTAAGATGTTAAAAATAAAAGAAAGAAATTCAAAAAGCTTATTTGATTAAGGGTAAAATATATACATTGTTATTTCTGAAAGCAGTTAGTGTACTTGATTAAGATTAAATGATTAAGCTTTATAATTTACATTGATAAAAAGTAAGATATGGAAAGAAAATATCTTATTTGTATTTGTCTTGAAAAAGGCAGAAGTTGTTTTTATACTTTTTCCTTACATTTTTTTTTCTCTCGGTTCTTTTGTCTGATTTTTTTAAAAATAATGCTTTAATATTTTCCTATTTTATGTTAGTTTTTATCTTTGTATTTTTAAAATTTAATATTTTTTTAAGGAGACAATTTTACAATTGTTTCTTTTCAAACATGACTTTCTTCAACTTGTCATTTGTCAGGTAATACTATAGCTTAGAAACCTCAATGGGTTAGAAACTTCAATGTTATAATAACAATTTCAGAAATTTGTCAATAGGAGCTTGGTCATTGTTTTTTTTTCCAGAGAAAGAAAACAAAAACAAAAACCAGTATTTGGAATACTGATTTTAATCCAGAAGAGCAGAATTGAAATAAAATGAAGTTGGGAAGGGGTGTCTGGGGGATAATCACTTTGTGGATGTCCAAATTTCTTTGCTGTTAAACTCAATTGCTGTTCAAAACCATCTGCTGGAATGGTAGATTTGTAAATAAATAGAGATTAGGATAGTTCATTAATCCTTTGTCTCCTGCCCACTCATTATTTCTCTAAGAAAGCAGGCTATTTTCTTAGCAGCCAAGTGTGCATTAACCTCCAAGGACAAAGCCAATGTTTTAATTGGCTTCCTTGGAACAAAGGTTTATAGGCCTGCATAGAGAAGGCACATTTCCAAATCTATTTCATTATTTCAAATGTAGTGGCCCACAGAATTAGAATTAAATGTACAGTGTTCATATTCATCAGAGCAACTGTTTTTAAGGAAAGTATAAATTGACATACTTGGTACTCAGAATGTTGGTTTAGTCAATCATAAATATTAAGTCATTGTTTCCATATAGAGGTTTGCAAATTTCCTAGATTCTGTTTCACAGTCATCCCTTGTTGGCTTAAAATTAACTGTTACATTCAATCCCATAAATGGTCTATCTGTATTTTGTCTACTGGTCCTTATCCTTATTAATCTTTGCCAGCATCCAGAAGGGGAAAAAAGCCATTGCATAATGCCTTGATATATGTAAATATACTTTTGTGTTTCTAACTAGATTTCCATTATGATTTCATCAGGCTTTTTTCTAATTCCTGGACTGATGGGTTTCACATTATTTTCTTAATTATGGGATGTTTGAGTGATGATTGCATGGAGAAGGATGGGATTCACCACACTTATCAAAAAGAGAATTTAATTTTGATTTTGCATCAAAGAAAGAGGAACATCAAACTGA
Organism: Thamnophis sirtalis; assembly: GCF_051295495.1. Taxonomy (NCBI): domain Eukaryota; kingdom Metazoa; phylum Chordata; class Lepidosauria; order Squamata; family Natricidae; genus Thamnophis; species Thamnophis sirtalis. The sequence continues at coordinate 108,753,748 of NW_028261383.1, read as the reverse complement.
CTCTCCATGGTGAATTAGCTACATTTTCTTTCTATGGTGGTTTATCTGGTTATAGAATCTAAACAGGGTTGTCCCACTAACGTAGCATTCCTTGAGCATTTCAATGCAGGGAGGTGACAGTTAATCACAGCAGTTTTTTCAGGCTTTTCACAAATCACTTGAGTAATTTTATCACCTCCTCAACAACGTAAAACATGTTTTGATAGATTGTATAAAATCACTTTAATTTCTTCCTGTTAGTCAACATTAAACACTCTCTCCCCACCCATAATATTGTCGATCTTTTAAGACCCAAACAAGACTGAACAACTATCTTCAGGCAGAGTCTTCTGTAACTAGCCATGGTTATGGCAAAACGTGGGCTCATGGAATAATTTCTGCCTCTTATATTTTTATGTTGCAACAAAATTAAAAAGAAGGTAGAGTTTGCATTATAGCACTACAGTTATGTTTTGTCATTTGTATCCCTTTTGTGATTTCTGAGGCAGATATGTCTCTTCTGGCTGCTGGTGTTCTCTGAGTTTGGTTGCTTTCTTGCAGATGTCTCGAAGGTGCTTTATTAAGAGGCAAATGGACTTTTTGGTTTCTCTCTGAAGACGTTTCACTTCTGAGCTCTGAGCTTGGTTGAGAAGTGAAAGGTCTCCCAAGAAAAGTTATGATATAGCATGATAAAGTCCCATGCAAATTGTCTAATAGAATTGTTAAATGTTTTATCAGTTAAACATTTCTTTCTTACCTTTATTTCAGTCCAAAATTCACTACTTATTAATAAGGGCCGCATAAAATGAACAGAATTTTCCTCAAAGGAGAATAAACAGTCTTAAACGCGGACTGTACCTCCCATTAACTTTAATATGGCCTGTGGTAAATGGGGTTTGAGCCGGTGTTGATTAGTGTATGAGAAAGGCTCAAAGGAAGGACTTGTCAGGTCCTGTCTTCTAATTACTTTATGAAAATCTGCTGACAAGGGGGATAATAGTGAGGCAGTGCCTACCTTTAGATGCAGCATAGATTTAATGAGGCTTTAACAGGATTAAATGCCTTAGCTCTCTGACTTTAAATTTTATTATTACTAGGAGAAATTATATGTGAAATGAAGACAAAATTGTGCAGATAAATGGCATAAATAAAAGGAATTATAAGGTATTGAATTTTATTATTTAATATACCCAAAATAATGTCATCACTTAATGACTAATAGAAAATAGAATCTTTCTCTGTAAACAGTATTGTTTCTTTTTCCTTCCCCTTATTGTAATATAGCTCAATTTCAATGATACTTTCCTTTGTAATATGGGATATTATGTAAATCCTGGGTAGAGAAGGGTGAATTAGTAACTCTAACATGGATGTATGGGAAGTGTATCAATATATTTGCAATATAAAAGGTTACATTACTTTCTCTCACACTCTCTCACTCTGTGTGTGTGTGTGTGTGTGCGTGCGTGTGTGTGTGTCTGTCTGTCCATGTCCATGTGTGTCCGTGTCCATGTCTGTGTGTCAGTGTGTCTGTGTGTGTACTTCCTTTTTTCCATCTCTTATGAACCAGTGAATCAAAGAGATGTTTGTCTGAACCGCCTCTGAATATTATTTGTTGTTGTTGTTTTGGCTCCCTTTATCTAGGTAATGATTCTTCCATATTTTGATCAAGGTCATCTTCTTTAATCTCTACACAAAAATATTATTCCTGGTTATTTAGAAGTAAATTTATTTGAGATTATTCCAAATCAGAATTAATCACATAACAGTTAGCTTTCACACTTTGTTAATTTGTCAGCAAATTAATGGCAAGAAGAGTGACAGCATTTGTAACCTCAGGGTCTTTCTGCATGTTGAATATATACACCATTGTGTTCTCTTTCTCTCTCTCTCTCTCTTTCTCCCTCCCTCCCTCCCTCCCTCTCTCTATATACATACATATACACATACATACAGTATACATATCCAAAGATACCTGAAAGTTTCTTTAGTGAAATATGTTAAGCTTCAGTAACATTAATGTCAGAGATAAAACCACCCAGTTGTCCATTCTGCTTCTCCTGGGGTTTTTCCAATATGAATATGAATTCCTAGTTAAGAGCCAATGAACTAGATTTTTTTCCATTCCATATCACTTTCAGTTTTCAAAGTATTTATATGTTAATCTATTCACTTCACTATATATCTATGGTTATTTAAAATAAGTGTTTTATATGTGTTATCCTTGTTTGCATAATTTCATTTTTTTTTTAAAAAGTAGACAATTTCTGCATTCTAACAAGATATTCATGAAATTGGTTCTTCCCAGACCAAATCCTTGATCCCTCTTTAAAACGTATGTCTGTTTTGATCTCAATATTTCCACTATTAGGAGTGCTTCTTAAATAAAGTTATGGCCTGTTTATTTAATGTTTTCTTCATTTCACTTGTCTTCCAATTTATCACATTCTTGGTAGACAATACACCAGATATTGCCCTCTAGTTCGTATTGCAGTATCAGTAATTGCTGCCTCACGTTAACATTTATTTAAAGCTACTGATTTAACATTTAAAAATTCTGAGGTTAATGGATTTGTATTCACAGATCCATTAACCTCAATAAAAACAAATGGAACCCCTTGTGAACTAAAATAAGCACAGATCAAGGATATACTTCCACTAATACTTACTGATAGCATTTGGACTGTGCTGCTAAAATGTCAGATCACTAAAAAGAGTGGTAATGCATATTCAAGGTGAATTTCATTGTTTTATCATGACTGTGACCTCCATTTCAACAGCTTAAGATAAAGTAAGTTCATACAGCATTGGCCTGTAAACATTTGCTACTTAAATAACATATTTCAAATGTTCTTGCATCTTTAATATCTCAAACAAATTGATTTTCCTAATCAAGTTCAGCATTTTTCACTTGTAGAATGTATGTCCAGCAGTACAAGATTAAAAGCTGAACTATCCAGTCTGATAACCTTTAAACCATTTATTGTTTCCATAATGTTTCTTGTGATTCAAATGGGAACTCCACTCCCAGTATCAAATTTGCTATAATAAACCAAGAGATTCCAACAAAAACTAAGAATAATAATTTCAAATAAAAATCAAGATTCTTTCCCTACTTTTACTGACAGCTTTTCTCTAACTGGAAAATATCAAGGACATTTTATACTTGTGTTTCATCTTTGTGTCTTAATCATGCTTTTTCAATATGATGCAATCTCTATTTTTAATTAGGATACATTATACTAATAATCACATTATCTATCTGTTTCTCTCTCTCCCTCTCTCTCTCTCTCATCTCTCTCTCTCTATATATATATATATAGATAGATAGATAGATAGATAGATAGATAGATAGATAGATAGATATAGATATAGATATAGATATAGATATAGATATAGATATAGATATAGATATAGATATAGATATAGATAGATAGATAGATAGATAGATAGATAGATAGATAGATAGATAGATAGATAGATAGATAGATAGATAGATAGATATATATATATATATATATATATATATATATATATATATATATATATATATATATATATATATATATATATATATATATATATATATATATATACCATCTATCCACTCATTCATCCATCCAGCTACCTCACCGACTATTAGCTATTGCATTCTTCATGTCTCCTTTTCTAAATTTATTTGTCATGGAAATCTAGTCTTCCATTATTAACCTTCTCCCTCCCTCCCTCTCCCCCTCTCTCTCCCCTCCCTCCCCCTCTCCCTCCCTCCCCCTCTCCCTCCCTCCCCCTCTCCCTCCCTCCCCCTCTCCCTCCCCCTCTCCCTTCTCTTCAATGTATCTATCCACATCTTTTTAGAATAGATCTTGTTTGCATATGGAATAGCAAAAGGAACTAAAATTAAATATGAGCCTGCTTGCTAAGAAAACATGCTAGCATGGTAAGAGGCGATGACAAAAGGGCAGAGCTCATCAATTATTACTTTCTTTTGGTATTCTTACCAAAGTTGAATTTTGTTCAAATGTATCCAGACAGAACAAAAAAAGAAAATAGCAACACAAGATAAATATAGATAGGTTTGATAGTTCTTGTCTATGTAAATCTGTTTCTTTATAGAACTAGATTTTATTCAAGAATTTGGAACAAGCTTGTAGATATGATTTTAGAGGTCCTTTATGTAGTCTAGGTAATTACTGTCCATTTGGGATCATTTAGAAAATACTCTGCTATTAGCAAGAATATAATGGATTCATAAAAAATAAATTATACAAAAACATCACAGTGTCCTTTTTAATAGTGTGAACAATTTAGTTAACAACAAGTATACAGGGTTTGTATATCCTGATTTCAGAAAATATTCAATATGAGATCTTAGAAGAAAAGATAACAGAATGTGAGCTGCACTGTGATAAATTAGATGTCTAAAGAAATGATTGAACAATTGTACTCAATAGAGGACATCAGTGACTTAATGTCAAGAAGAAGAAAGGGCTGAGTTGTGTACCACACAGCTCTATTCCTATAGATTCAGAAAAATCTTTAAAAGTTAGTGCAGTGTGAAAACCAGAAAACCAGAAAAGTTATAGAGTTGCCGCAGAGAAAAATAAAAGCTCTGCATTTGGTTAGAAAAAATCAAAGACAGAAATGTAAGATGAAAGAGGGAGAACCATATTGGGTAGAAATATTCATTATAGTTACGTTGTGTAAAGCTACACAAACATTGAGGCAGCAAATACTGTACCAGAGAAATATAGGGTTGCTTTCCTATGAGCCTATGGTCACAATATTTTCATCAACCAATCAATATATAATCTTCTAGGAGCAATTATGCTTAAAAAGCCTTAATTAATATAAATATTTCTTAGAAATAAATGTAGTCCTCCATTTTTTTTAAAAAAAAAGATTAAGCACATAAAGTTTTATAAAACCATTAAAATCTTACTTTTGATGGAGTATTGGAATATCTAGTGGGGTAATTAAACCCTCAACTGTGACGTGCTCCAAGAAAATCTAGAGAAAAGTTGGTGGAACTTATTCTGCAGAACAGGAAATTGTTGATGAGGGCGGTATATCAACACCTGCCAGTTCTATCTCAGGAGGGTGGCTCTTGATGGATTTGAACATTTTCTCTTCCAAATTAGCTTGAAAAATTATGTCTCTTTGGCTTTTTGCCTAAATCTTTAAGTGACTTGGTAGAAGGGGAGATGCAGTGGAAGCTACATCCAAATATAGGTTCACTTTCTTTCATGTAATTGAAAAGGTTTTCCAGGACAGAATTTTATTCCAATATTTTTGCCACTGTCAGACTGACTTTCATGCCTTGGTATACCATCTCATTCAGGTTTTTATTGGTGGGTTTTAATGCCCTCTCTGACAAAATTTCCTGTTTTATATTTACGTTCAAAATAGCTGACATTTTTCATCCAGTCTAGCCAAACATTTTTAAGCAGTTTTTGACTGACACTGTCCCAGGCTGTAGAAACATTATCAATAATATTGTACAGAGACTGACTTCCTGTAGTCCATCATGATGGTTAGGGTTAGGATGCCTTGCTGACATCAAAAGCTTCACAACCTTTTCTATAAAGTTCCTGCATGTAGTATGCCTTGGAGGCACAAAAAGAAATTCCATGATAGAGCAGGCACTAGCCGAGAAACTTTTAACATTTTCCTGAGTCTAGGTAACATGATTGCAAATGTCTTGGAATTTCAGCCTCACAACAATGCTGGCTACTATGCTTTTCTTATCAGTTATCACCTCACAAATCCTAAAATGTAACTGCTTTTCCATCTTTTCCATGGTTTCATCACCTGCTATAGATTTTACTTTAGCACTTTCTAGAGTGATTTCATATGTACTTCGGTAAATTTTGGTATTGTTGATTTACTAACATTGAATTAATGACCCACAATACTGTAACTCATGACTTAATTAAGCTTTTATACAATCTGTATTTTTTCCCATAAAGTATATCATATCATTCTTGCATTTAGGAACACAAGTCTTCAAGGCTACTTTAATCAGTGAGATCATTAGAATGCAGAATGTCTTCTTGTTTGACCTCAGCTGGGAATGTGTGTACATACGCATGTCTGCAAATGGTACAAAAACATTGCAAGTATAGATTTGGGGGTTACAAATGCTATGGAGTAGGCAAATTGATAATTATAGAAAACATAATTAATATTGACTGTACACACAAAAAGAAGAAATGCATCTTGATGAATCATAAGCTCAAAATACATTAGGCTTATGTTCAAAAGCTAGACTGAAAGTTGACACTAATACTGTAGATGTTTAAGGACACAAATGCACTGATATTTTTTAAATAGAAAAGCCGATGAAGCCATTGCAAGTGAATTCTAATGGCCATTGTACATGAAATGTAAGTCCTATTTGAAGTATACCAAGATTTACATTATTGCGAGAGATACGCTCTGTGATCTCTTCTATGATTTATTGCAAGCTTTATTATAGATTAGTCTTGTAGATATTCTGATCACCTCAAGAGAGTCCTGACAAGGACTATTGATATTTGTTTCCCTATAACTCACACCTAAAAAAGACAGTTATAAAATCATCTTGGAGGATTTTTCCAATTGTGGAATGATCCTGTTAGAAAGTGGAATATGACTTTGCCAACGCAGTTTGCCATGATACTACTGAATGTTTGTTCCTGTTCATGCCCATGCTGGGCAACTATTTTCTAATAGTAGAACCTTTAAAATATGTACGTTGTGAGTAGCATCAGAACAAAAAGCAAATATTTTCTATTTTAGCTGTTTAGCAAGATATTTTTTTATCTTTTCTGGGGTAGTTAATAGATATAAAAATAAGCAAAGAGATAATAGGTTTTATTATATACAATTTAAATGAAAATATACAGTTGAAACATGGGGAAAAAAAACCAGGCTTCTAAAAGCTGCCTGGGGAAATAGTGAAGCCTTCTTAGCTATGGTTTTCTTTTCAGGTCAAAAGTGAATGAGTGTTTACCAGCGTTTGTTTAGTGAAGCCTGGTTAAATGAAAAGATTTGAATTAGGTGACCTCTGAGACCCTTTTCAGTTCTCAAATGGAGGGATTATCGATATGTTTGTTTCAAAAAACATTCTCATTTGAACAGAAAGTTTTTGAAAAAAAAACCCTCTCGGATCCTGTAACATCTCACAGGACAAAGCTGAGTTTTCTGTGGCTTTATTATAACCCTTCCTTAATCTAAAGATAAACAAGTGAGCTTTTCACATCTTTACATCCCTTCGTATATATTACATCTGTGTCTGTCATATTACATTACAATACCCTCCCCAACTTAACTGTAACATAAAATATTTTTGTATACTGCACATTGTTGTTTTTTATGTTCAACCTGAATATTTATTTTTAAAACTCTTTGATTAGTCAATTATGGTTTTTAAAATTCAGTAAATTACCTTCTTTTATTTTGACTGGAAAGTTCTAACTTCTTAAAATTACAAAAATAGCCCTTCTCAAAAGCCTACCACTACAACTTTGCTTTTTAGCAATACCATCTTTAATAAAGACAGAGGTGGTATACAGCAGGTTCTGACCAGTTCTGGAAAACTGGTAACGAAAATTTTGAGTAGTTCGGAGAACTGGTAAATATCACTTCTGATTGGCCCCTCCCTCATCTATTCTCTGCCTCCTGAGTCCCAACTGATTGGGAAGAAATGGGGATTTAGCAGTAACCTTCCCCTGGAGTGGGGAAGGGAATGGAGATTTTACAGTATCCTTCCCCTGCCATGCCCACCAAGCCATACCCACCAAGCCATGTCACGCCCACCAAGTCACGCCCATAAAACCAGTAGTAAAATTTTTGAATCCCACCATTGAGTAAAGCTATCTACTAGCTTTATTAAAAGCTAGTAAAGTTGAAATTGCTCTAATCTAGAGAGTTATTAGTGAATAAGGTAAAATGGTGCTGTTGACACCGGCATTATGTTTTATGTATTTATGCTATTCATTGTTGTGGTAGCTTGTTATTATGTTTTATATTGTAAACCTCTATGAATTTATTGCATAAATTAAGACAACTAAAATAAACAAACATGTTTTGTTGTTTTCCATTTTTTTTTCATTCCTTTATTTTTTTAAAATTATTCATAAGCCATTCTGAGGCCTTCCAAACTGAATAGTGGGGTATAAGTGCTTAAAGTCAGGGGTGTCAAAATTGTGTCGTCACAGCGTTGTCGTGTGATATATCAGGACTTTCTTCCCCTTTGCTAAACTGGGCATGGGCATGGCCAGTGCATTACACCATGAATTCGACAGTCCTGCTCAAAATAAATGGAAGCTGACTGGGCGAGTCAATCCATCTTAGTCCAGCTCACCTCAGAGGGTTTTTGTTGTAGAGAAATAGGAGCAGATATGTTGTGGAGAAAAATAGGTAGGAGTAATATATATAAGGTCACAATCCCTGGTATGGGATTGGTATCCCTGGTATGGCCAAATATGGGAGGAAGTTCACTGCTTCCATTCTCTGTCCATCGGCTCGTCACAAGAGACCATCCAGACAGAAACCCAATATTTTTACTGTTGCCTTTTTGTTACATTTGTGTTGTATTTGTGCTGATAAATTATATATATATTATATAATTATATATTATATTAATGGCTAAGACGTTTGCCTAAGATGCCAGACAGCACAGGTTCGAATCCCATTAAGGGTATGGCTAGCTGATGAGAGCTAAATAGCTTGAAATAGATCTATATTAGTCTCCCTTTATTTATTTATCAGCACAAATAAAACACAAATATAACAAAGGCAACAGTAAAAATATTGGGTTTCTGTCGTGATGGACTCTTGTGACGAGCCGATTGACAGATGATGGAAGCAGTTAGCTTCCTCCCATAATTGGGGCTTACCAGGGGTTGTGACACTAAATATATACCTTCTTCCCTGGCTTCAGCTGATAAGGAGGAGACCTGTGGCTTAATGGCTAAGACGTTTGCCTAAGATGCCAGACAGCACAGGTTCGAATCCCATTAAGGGTATGGCTAGCTGATGAGAGCTAAATAGCTTGAAATAGATCTATACTAGTCTCCCTTTATTTATTTATCAGCACAAATAAAACACACACACACACACACGTATGTATGTATGTATGTGTATGTGTATGTGTATGTGTATGTGTATGTGTATGTGTATGTGTATATGTATATGTATATGTATATGTATATGTATATGTATATGTATATGTATATGTATATGTATATGTATATGTATATGTATATGTATATGTATATGTATATGTATATGTATATGTATATGTATCTTTCCCTAAATTATTTATAAAAGAAAAAAGGTGGGATCTAATAATAAATAAAATAAAATAATAAAATAATGAATAATTATGATAATAGGCCTATTCATATTTTCAAACTGATTCATAAGAAGTGCTTACTTCAGACATTATGCCAGCAGATTACCTTGTTGCTCCTCATCAAAGCAGCCAAGCCATTTTTCAGGCTTTAATAGAAACCTGAAGAAATATGCAGCAGTTTTAAGAGTTGTGCTTAAGATATAGTCCAAATGAAACATCTTTTTTCCCCTTGGCACCTGCTTGCTGAAGTAAAAAATACCTCTTCCAAATCTTATTTGAAGCATATACAGTATAATGTACAGAACATTAGATGAAATAGGCATGCATGCATACATGGAACTAAGAACACAATGGTTTCAACCTGATTGAAGTGATTGACAGTTAATTTCTCCTGTGTAATAGGAATGGTAAGTGAAGGTGATACCTTTATCTAACTCTAGTGGTTTAGGCATGGACTCTCCCTCTGTGCACTGGTACGTAAATTCAAGTAAAGGGACTGGGGCCAGGTCTACAACAAATCTAAGGAACTTTATCCACTGCAGGGCTATTTTAAAAAGCCTGAATACAAAATCTAATTCCATAAATGCATGCAATTTTGTAAAGAGTTTTGTTGTAACTTTGTGGTTAGTTAGCAGGGCACTGAGTCGGACACAATTTGAAGATAAATAGGTAAGACCCTGGAACAAGTGTGACCCTGGAACAACAAGAAAGGCTATGTGGGAAAGAGCTTATGCCTAAAACCAGTAGGGCGAGATTAACTATTGCCACTATTATAGGGATTAACTTCTTCCAACTAATTTCTGTCATGGACGTCCCTGCAACAGAACTCCTCCCATGCAACACTTATAAATTAATCAGATGCTTTCTAATGTTTGTTAATTATGTATTAATGTATATGTTATTCAGTTTAAACATATCTGATTATATTTAGTACTGATGCTTAATGATTTAAAGATAGATAGATAGATGGATAGATAGATAGATAGATAGATAGATAGATAGATAGATAGATAGATAGATAGATAGAAGACAGGCAGTGTGTGTGTGTGTGTGTGTGTGTGTGTGTGTGTGTGCGCGTGCATGCGCCATGAAGAGACCTATGGATCTCAGTTGTTTTTGTATCTCTATCTTCTTGGGGTTTTAAACTACATGCAGAAATAAGGGAGCCCAATTCCACTTCTATTGAGAATTTAAATTGTTCTAACTTTTAAGTTGTCCCACTTCCCTCTTGGCAAAGAAAGAAACTAGAAATAGTAGCCTCTAGCTTTTTAAGGCTTTTTGTTCAATGGCAAAATATCCTATTTATTTTCCTGTATATGTCTTATGTAACTCATTGTCAATGCAAAATATAATTTTTTAAAAGTAACTTTTTGATTAATATGTTTCATTACATATATATTACAATAGAACACTATAAGCAAATGTAAAAAGAAAAAAAAAAGAAAAATGTGAGAATTATATGTGAAAATGTCCAGGTTCTTGAAGTAAAGTATTGTTAGAAAGAACACACAAAATAAGAGAAAGGTTATTATTTATTTTAGAAATTATAATGTATCTTCTCGATTCTTTTCTATTTTCTTTTAAATAGCTATATTATCAGAATGTTTGATTTCATAATTGCAGTATTATAATGCACTATTTTTTATAGAAATTTATTATTAAGTTTGGCCATTTCTTATAAATTATTTGGATGAAAAAGGAGGAACATCTAGTGTCCCTTCCATGATAGAGAAGAAGAGTAGAAGAGGAAAGAGGAAAAAGACATATTATTTAATATTTAGATATTTCTCTTTCAAAATAGAAACACCAGGTTTCTACTTCTTTGATGTTTGTTTCAACCCAACTAAATATCATTTAGATTGATTATGTTGTTGACTAGAGTGCATCACTGTATGAATTGGAATGAATTAAGTACATTCTATTTCCTTTCATATTTTTGCCACTTTATTTCCAAATGAAATTTTGAACAATAAATTTAGGCAAAAATTCCTAGAGCTTTCATCTGTTAAATGTCATTGCAATTTGCACTCTTGAATAGAGTGATGGTCTCATTACATTGCCTTTAGTTTGTGCTGTATTTTGGGTTACCTTTTCTTTTGAATATTACCACAAGGTGGGGACATGGGGGAAATAAAAGCCACCACATTTTAATATTAGACTATAGAATACAAGCTAAGTTTGAACAAAAAACAAACCTCAAAGTGTTAAAATATTTTTTTTTCAGTGTGATAAGATAAAAAATATTCAGACATCTCAAAATGTTTCTAGCTCATAGAACAACCACTTGTTATCTGAAAATACTTGTGGCGGAGAAGCTAAATGATACTGAAGCAACCAATTCAATTTTAATCTCCTTTACACCCACAGTGTCATTTTCAATTTTAGGGAGTTTCTCTTGATGTTCCATGACCATTTGGAAGATTCATTAGCGAGGTTTAAAAGAAGCATTTACTTTGGTCTGTAGGAGTGAAAAAAATAAGAGTCTTATGGCTTTCATCTGTGAAAACATATACCTGATAACTTTATTCAACTTTAAGATATCATAAGACCCCCAGTGTTGTATATTAGAATTAAGGAACCAATACTTTTCCCTTCCTCTGACAAAAATAAGATATTGTTTTACTATTATAAAATAAAATAATCTTATATTAAGTAGCTACTAAAATTACCACTTGTCCTGGTACTGTCTAAGCAATTTTGCACATACTTTGAATGACAATTAGGAAGGAGGTAGAGAAAGTTTAAAAGAAATCATTAAATGTCAGTGATTAATTAAATCACCTTAGGTCAATCTTTTTTTTTAATCTGCGCCTTATCCTTCTACACAGGATAGTTCATTGCTGTGTACTTTACTTCTGCAGTGAATAGCTTTTGCTTTCCAAATGATGATGAATCACATATCCCCACAGATAAAGATATAAATTTCTGCCTGCCTTTATTATTTTTATATGTAACTCAAAGCAACAAACATATCTAATAATCCCCCTATTTTCCCCACAACAACAATGCTATGAGGTGAATTGACTGGAAAGAATAAATGACCCAAAATCACCCAATTGGCTTTCATGGCTAAGGTAGAACTAGAACTCATAGACTTCTGATTTCTAGCCTGGTGTCTTAACCAGTGACGTGCGGTGAGGTTTATGGCTGGTGAGGCAGCAATTTTTTTAGATTTGTGGACTTCAACTCCCAGAATTCCACAGCCAGGCATGCTCAGTTCCGATTTAAAATGACAGCATTTGTTTTTCTTTTTCTTCTCCCTTCCCCTCCTTCATCCCTCTCTCCCTCCCGCCACCCCCTCTCAAACACACACACACACACACACACTCTCTCTCACACACACACAAAGTTGTGCCAGGATTCAGAAAATTTAGGTTTTCCTCCACATCCCTGTTAGCAATACCACTAGCAGCATTTTGGGTTGCAGGTCTAAGTAGAAGTGGAAAATCATTCTACTGAAAACATTGTTTTTGCTTATGATTGGATAATTAAAATTTCAGAAGACCCAAAGGCATAGTATTAGAATGTTACATAGTGCATAAACTAAAGAACTGTCTCAATATTCTCCCTTCCCCGTATCTCAAACACACACACACACACACACACACACACACACACACACACACTCACACACACAAAGTTGCACCAGGAGGATGAAGTTTGAATTTCTCCCCCTCCCTCCGACCCACACGTACCTTTTCCAGCTGTTTCAGAGAGGATTTCAACTCTGCTCTTGCCTGTCATCATGAAAAGAAAAAAAAACACTGTAAAAGGAGAGCTGAGGTCAGACTGAGCTAGTTGCTGCCAGAGTCACCATGTGGATGACTCTGCTTAACTGTTTAAAAAAACCTCTAAAAAAGCACCCTCTACAAGAGGAGGTGGGAGAACGACGTTCCTCATCTAGGTCAGGAATTTTTCAGCTTTCAACCCTTGTTTAACACTGCTCGAGTGATCATAAAAAGTCAGACTAGATGAGGCACATTGTTCTCCTGCTGCCTCCTGTACAGGGCACTTTTTTAGAAGCTTTTTTAAACAGTTAAGCACTAAGCAGAGTCATCCATGGTGACTCTGGCAGCAACTAGCTCATCCTGACCTCAGTTCTTGCCTTTTTCCTTTTACATTTTTTTCTTTTCATGATGATAGTGGTGAGGCTCTGCCTCCCCTGCCTCCCCTGACTGCACGTCCCTGGTCTTAACCACTAGACCAAACTAGGGCTCTATATATATTATGTAACCATATATATATATATATATATATATATATATATATATATATATATATATATATATATATATATATATATATATATATATATATATATATATATATATATATATATATATATATATATAGTTACAACCCCCGGTATGCCCAAATATGGGAGGAAGATCACTATCCAGACAGAAACCCAATATTTTTACTGTTGCCTTTGTTACATTTGTGTATTTGTGCTGATAAATAAATAAAGGGAGACTAGTATAGATCTATTTCAAGCTATTTAGCTCTCATCAGCTAGCCATACCCTTACTGGGATTCGAACCTGTGGTGTATTAACACATCTGCCTAAGATGCAATACACCACAGGTTCAAATCCCAGTAAGGGTATGGCTAGCTGATGAGAGCTAAATAGCTTGAAATACATCTATACTAGTCTCCCTTTATTTATTCATCAGCACAAATGCGCGCGCACACACACACACACACACACACACACACAAACACACACACACACACACACATATATATATATATATATATATATATATATATATATATATATATATATATATATATATATATATATATATAAAGTGTGTGTGTGTTTATTTGTTTTCAAACACACACACACACACACACACACATTTTCTTATAACTTTTTTTATAATTTTACATGAATTCTTTATGTGTGTGTGTGTATTTGTTTTAAGTCTCCAAATATTGATAATAAATTTTAGCAGTCCTTGAATGTTCTACATCCACGCTATGAAGGTTTTAAAAGACCAAAACTGCTGTATTTAGCAGCTTTTTAATTTTTAAACCATAATAAATGAATGTACTATACTTCAAAATTTTTGTTAACATGTTCGTGGCCTATTCAAATAGCAAGTATGCCAACAAATATATTTATAAGGAATTGCAGTGGCTGTTAGCTATACTCCATCAAGTGACTTGACTAAGTGCTTATTTGTCAACATATCATCAATATACTTTATTTTAATGGATTTTCCATTTTGCACAAATTGGTTGCTTCATTGATCTTTAATGTCAATGGTGTGCCAGGATGCAGCTTCATCATCATAGTCAGCCTGTGACATTTTATTTTTGCTGCACAAGGTATAAAAAAATACAGACAATCTGAGCAGTCAATATACTAAATATTATACTCAATGAAAACAAAGTCCTTTAGAACATTTGCATTTGTTTCCTTGTTTCTTCATGTTTTGAAATCAATGGTTATATGTGAACGTGAAGTAGCTTTTCTCTGTCATTGGTTAACAAAAAAGCAAGCAATACTAAATAGATACATCTGTTGTATTACATAAACCCAAATGAAACAAGACACTTAAGCCTTACATCTAAATATGCTTATAGAATTTCAGATTACCCTGTTAATAATCCATTTACAAAGGAAGAAAAATAAGACAAAAAATGTTGTTGTGACATAGCAAACTTGGTTTGCTATAAACTATAACAGACTTTCCTTGTATATCTACTTTACATTTCTATCTTTTCTTTTTCTTCTGTTATCTATTATTATTCAGTACTTCATTTATCTGTAAAGTTCAATACATACACACACACACACACACACACACCACACACACACAAACATCAGAGATAGGTTGCTAATTTTTTCACTACTGATTTGGGCGTGTTTGCACACAATGCTTCTGCGCACGATGCTTCTGCACATGCCCAGAAGCATCCAGGTGGGTGGACGGAGCCTCCCATCACCACTACTACCAGTTTGCCCGATCCAGGCTGAACTGGGAGCAATCCACCTCTGATATGGATAATATGGTATATGTTCTGTTACATCCATCTTGCTTATTTTAATGAACTTTTTCAGCCAAGACACAGGAGGTTCTTGACACCCAGATCAATTTGTTTTGTGACTTTTGCACTTTTCTACCCATAGGACATAAATTCCTTATTTCCTTCCCCTCTCACTGTGCTAAGTAGAGACCTCTATCTGATACAATACTCTGTTTCTGGCAGAGTGCTCTTTTATCTGACTATTGTCTTGATAGTGACTCTTCCTCCTGTCACCCAAGGCTATAGTCTTTTTCTCCTACAAATACAATACCTGCTCACTCTATCCCAAGGCTATGAGAAGAACCATTATTCATAAATATTCTTTGTAGCATGGAAAAAGCTTCATTACAGAGTATGTGCTGGGAAGCTGAAACATTTATGAGGTAGCCATCTTGGATGTGTTTCTAAGATAGTACCTGCTATATTAAATCAATTTAATATACATTAAATCAAAGTCTTCTTCGTATAAGGGAAATGATCCATGTTCCTAAACATTTGAAATCACTCTAATAGCTTTCCTGGAAGTAACAAAATGGAACATTCAATGGTAATTTCTAATTAAAGAAACCATGATATAGCCGAAATTTAAGGAACACTCTTAAATTTGGTAAATGGTGCAAGAGAGGCTGATTTTGCAAATTGTGATAATAATTCTGGGTCAAGTTTGAATTGTCATGGAATTCCAACCAACATCTCACATAATATTTAGCTATGGTGCCAGTGGTCTATATCTATCTATATTCTCAGTCAGTTTGTACAAAAGTTAACTTTAAAAGTTGCAAAGACTGTATTAACCAAGTTATACCAAAATCTGAGGAGAAAAGGAAAAAAATTAAGGCTTCATTCTGTGAATTGTGGGATGCTGATCCGCTTACATGATATAGTGAAAGACAATTTATTTATTGAATTGAAGGTGATGTACAAATTGCTCTCATTACTCTGGAAGCATGCCTAAGTACAACATTATCTTCTAAGTATTCTTAGTCCTTCTGAGATTTAAAGCCAGACTTGCCTTAGTTTAAAAATGACATTTATGTGGGAGAAAAATGCATCCAATTTATTTGTTTGTTTGTTTGTTTGTTAATTTATAAGAATCAGGTTTGTTACATTTAAAGAAAATAAAAAGAGGAGGGAAATGACAGCCAAAGGCTACTGTGTCTGGAATATGAGTGAGTAAGCTAGGAGTTACCTTTGTGTAGGTAGGAGAAAGTGGTTTTTTGAGGCTTTTGTGAGAGAAATGACTTTGTTATCGATTGCCTCATCATGCACTCTAGCCTCCCCCCATCTATTATAACACATCTAATTGTTATGGGAGTTAATCCCACTTCTGAACAATATATCTAATTTGGCTCAAACTTTGTACAACTTTAAAAGAATGAACAAAGAGGTCCAAAATGCTGATCACTGAGATCAGTTTTCTTCTTTAGTCAAACTGATAGATAGTAAGTAAGTAAGTAAGTAAGTAAGTAAGTAAGTAAGTAAGTAAGTAAGTAAGTAAAGTCTTTATTACGGTCAAAGACCAGCAATACACATTAGTTTTTACACTATATTAAAAAACTAACATTAAAATATAATTAAAAAGTATTGACATTAAAAGTGGATAATAACATAATGGTCCAAAGATTGTTAGAGATATGTCCAGATAATTGGTACAAGATACCAATACTTCTGTACTCAATTATTTTCTTATGGACATTGCAGCAGCACAGAACTTCGCCACTGCAGATGTGGTAACCGGGTTAGTATCCTGGAGGAGAAAGCCTAGATAAAAATTCTCTGCCCTCCCTGGCAATCTCTCTAATAAGGGGAGAATATGTGCAGACCTACAAGCTCTGTATAGCTCACAGTGCAAAAGAAGATGTGAATTATCTTCCACTTCTCCTTTACCACATATACAAACCCGTTCGGCTAAGGGTGTTCTCTTATACCTGCCCTGGAGGAGTGCTGACAGAAGAATGTTAAATCTGGCTCTGAAGAAAGCTATTCTTTGTTTTGGGAAGATCAGGTCATTTAGATATCTTGTCGATTCCCACACGCCCTGTTTAATTCTGTCCCTACTGTGGAGAGGCAACCTATTTAGTTCTTCTTGGAACTCCATGTCCCTCATTCTATTAATTACTACTTGCTTTGCTTGCTCAAAGCCTAGGGACATTAAGAATAATGGTGAGAGCCCATAAGAGCCCAGCTTGTGATCAATTGCTTGTTTCCAGAGGGAAGGGAAATTGTCAGTCAACACTAGTGGGGACAGTCCCTCTGGAAAGAAATGCATTTTAAGCCAATAAATGATCATCTTCCAGACTCTTACTTGAATTTGAGGCATGCCTGTCTCAATTCTTAACTGGGCATTTGGAGTTCCATTGGATGCAGCTAAGATGGCTCGCAGGAATTTTGTTTGTATGGTTTCTAACAAGTCTCTCTTTGCAAGGATTCCTGTTTGTGCCCCGTAAAGAATTTGTGTCAATGTTTTGGCATCAAAAAGTGTTAAGGCAGCAGGTACTAACTGACATCCACCTGTATAAAAGAAATGTTTGATTGCATTTGAGGATCTAATGGCTACTTGCAATGTGTGATCTAGGTGTGCCTTCCATGTCCCTAGCGATTGGAAAACCACGCCAAGGTATCTAAATTTTCTAACCTGTTCCAAACTATATCCTTCTAATTTCCATGAGTATTAGCTTGGTCTTTTAGCAAAAACTAAAATTTTTGATTTATCGAAGTTAAAGACCAGCTTGTTTTGCCTGCAATAGCCGAGTGTTGCCCTAATTGCTGTCTTCAGTCCTATGGGGGTTTGTGAAATGATAGCGGCATCATCAGCATATAAGAGAATTGGCACTTTGCATTGTGCTAGGTTAGGAGGATGGAAATCAGGGTTCTGCAAAAGATCAATCAGGGGATTAATATAGACGTTGAAGAGGGAGGGGGACAGGATGCAACCTTATTGTAGCCCTTTTTTTAGTCAAACTGATAGCTTTTGACCCAAGAAGAAACAAGTAAACCTATGGGGTTAAAAAAAGTGTGAGGACACAATCTCTCATGTATTTTGATTGTAATAAGGGATAAAAATGTTATTTAAAAAACCCAATAGGTATACAGTTTTCAATCTGTTTTCCCTTGGAAACTTTTTTGTTTATTTGCTTATTACAAGACAACAATGAATAAAAGATTGAATCAGGTGAACAGGATAGGCACTCTTTTCCCTTCTGGCCTGAATAACATTGCTAAAACTTGGAGATCCTTTCTAAAGATTTTCCAGACTTTTTTTTGTAAAGGACAATTTTAGTAATGCTGCTGAGGCCAAAAAGAAAAGATTGCCTATCTTGAACACCCGATTCAATCTTTTATTCGTTTTTGTCTTCCTTGGGACTCTCTTGTGTTGGGTTTACCCCTTACTTTATCATCCATTTGCCCGAGGAATGACTATGTATCTTAAATAGTAATACTCCTATAAAAGAAGAAGGAAAACTCACTCTTTGGCATAGAGTAATACTTACCTTTTGAACTGGTCTGAGTATCCAGGCACAAAGGGAAACATGGTTCAGAAAGCAAAGCAACAGATCCAGCCAAACAGCATTGACAAAGCAGTTACTGACAGGAATGCCAATCTTCTTTCACTTCCAACTTCTGGATGATCCATCTAATATTGACCTTTGAGGATCAGAACTTTGTGCATGAGCTGCAAACTAAAGTGTTTTTCTCTTCCCCTTTCTACACTTTTGCTCTTCAATCCAGAATATTCTTTCTGTTGTATTTCTTGTTTCCAAATAAAGTGACACAGTATCTGTTAAAAAAAATCTTGCTCCTCTTTAGATGCGTATATGCCACGTTTTCTGATTTTTCTCTGCTTCTGACTTGTAGCAGGTTTCTAATATTTCTCTTTCTGTATTTTATTAGTGTTAGTTAGTTAGTTAGTTAGTTAGTTAGTTAGTTAGTTAGTTAGTTAGTTTACTTTATTGTAATTGCACAATTAAATGTTGACCATAATATAAAGCAAATTTGATTTCATTAAGGGCTGCATCAGGATTGTGTTTGATCTCAGAGGGCTGGAGTAGGTATGGCCAGTGTGGCCATGGTCAGCTTCACATCACTCATGTTGGGGTGCCTGTGTGGCCAAAGCACCCTGCGAATGGAAATGCGGCCCTCCTGAGCTCCATTTTGCTGGCAGAGGCATCGTGGTCCAGTCCTTTGCTGTTTCCAGGGTGGCCCCATGGGCCAGATCTAAGCACCCTGCAGGATGGATCCAGCTGCCAGGCTTTCGTCAATCATATTAGTGTCCAGCAGCATGCATCTTTCTAATAAAAACATATATGCCTCTATATGCTTTGTCTTGGCTTATGAAATAGGTTCTTATAGATTGCTCTGTCTGTAGATTCAAATAATTTCGTTAAATTATCAATTTCTCATTTGATTTATATCATTGATGTCAAATATGAGTTAAAATGTTTTCATGGGTTATTCATTATAGTTTCATTTTGGACTTCCAAGAACACATAAACATATTTAAGAACTTATGCTATGAGGTCCACATAGCATTGGTTCTGTAGAAGGCCCTTATTCAGAATATTAGTTTCAAAGTTGTTTCCCAAAGACTACATGAATTTGCATTTATCATTTGAAAATATCACTATTTTTTTTTTTAAAAAAACCAGACTATGTTTTAGCCATTTTCAGTAGAATTATTTAAATAGTATCTGCCTTCTTCTTGTTCTTAATGGAGTGGAGCTCAGTAACTTTGTCCATGGATTTTTGCTCCATTTTTACTTGCAGAAGGTTGCAGGAGGCTGATATAGGAACCCATTTTTGCTGGCAAAGCCACAGGCGCCCCAACACGGGTGATGTTGAACTGGCCACACCCAGCCTGGCCACACCCAGCCTGGCCACACCCAGCCTGGTCCCTCAAGATCAAACACAACCCTGATCCAGCCCTCAATGAAATTGAGTTTGATACCGTCTAGGACAATCATTTTTCATGCTTAAAGAAGTTAAAGTCAAAGATGTTAGGTGAAATTGGAGTAAGCTACTCATATAGTCATTCATATTGATATTTGAGGTATTTGAGGTATTTATTGGGATTTATATGCCGCCCTTTTCCCCGAGGGGACTCAGGGCGGCTTACAACCACAGGGGAGGGGAGGTGCAAGGTCAAAACAAAACAATATGTGAACAACAGAAAAATAATAAAACCCAACTTTCATTCAGCAATCAAACACTCGGGCGGGTAATTAGAAGCCTATCCCCAGGCCTGCTGGGAGAGCCAGATCTTGAGGGCTGCGCGGAAGGTCTGGATAGTGGTGAGGGTGTGGATCTCCATGGGGAGCTCGTTCCATAGGGTCGGGGCAGCAACAGAAAAGGCTCTCCTCCGTGTGGTCGCCAGTCGGCATTGACTGGCAGATGGAATTCGGAGGAGGCCCAGTCTGTGCGATCTAATTGGTCGATTTAGGGAGGTAATCGGCAGAAGGCGGTCTCTCAAGTACCCAGATCCACTACCATGGAGTGCTTTAAAGATGGTCATCAGTATCCTGAAGCGCACCCGGAGACCAACAGGTAGCCAGTGCAGCTCGCGGAGGACAGGTGTAACGTGGGCGAACCGCGGTGCGCCCACTATCACTCGCGCGGCTGCATTTTGGACTAGCTGTAGTCGCCGGATGCACTTCAGGGGCAACCCCATGTAGAGCCCATTGCAGTATTCCAGTCTAGAGATCACAAGGGCTCGAGTGACTGTTGTGAGAGCCCCCCGATCTAAGTAGGGCCGCAACTGACGGACCAGGCGAACCTGGGCAAATGCCCCCCTGGTCACAGCCGACAGCTGGTGATCAAGAGTCAGCTGTGGATCCAGGAGGACTCCTAAGTTGCGGACCCTATCTGAGGGGTATAGAATTTGACCCCCCAGCCTAAGCGTTGGTGTATTAGCCAAATTATTGGGGGGGAAACACAACAGCCACTCGGTCTTATCCGGGTTGAGTACCAGTTTGTTAACACTCATCCAGTTCTTAACGGCCTCCAGCCCCTGGTTCATCACGTCCACCGCTTCATTGAGTTGGCACGGGGCGGACAGATACAATTGTGTATCGTCCGCATATTGGTGGTATTTTATACCGTGCCTCCGAATGATCTCGCCCAGCGGTTTCATGTATATGTTAAATAGTAGGGGTGATAGGACCGAACCCTGGGGTACCCCACATGTTAGGGGCCTCAGGGACGATCTCTGCCCCCCGACTAACACCGACTGCGACCTGTCCGAGAGGTAGGAGGAGAACCACCGCAGAACAGTGCCTCCCACTCCCACCTCCCGCAGTCGTCGCAGAAGGATACCATGGTCGATGGTATCGAAAGCCGCTGAGAGGTCAAGGAGAACCAGGATGGACGCATAGCCTCCATCTCTGGCCCTCCAGAGATCATCGGTCAATGCGACCAAAGCGGTTTCTGTGCTGTAACCAGGTCTGAAGCCGGACTGGAAGGGGTCAAGATAGCTAGCTTCCTCCAAGGCCCGTTGAAGCTGAAAGGCCACCACCTTCTCAACAACCTTCCCGATAAAGGGAAGGTTGGAGACAGGATGAAAGTTGTTTAAAATGGCTGGATCTAACGATGGTTTCTTCAGGAGGGGTCTCACCACCACCGTTTTGAGTACGGCGGGGAAGTGCCCCTCCCGAAGGGAGGCGGTGACAACCGCCTGGATCCAGCCATGTGTCACCTCCCTGCTGTTAGCCACCAGCCAGGAGGGACACGGGTCCAGAATACAAGTGGAGGCACTTACAGCTCGGATGGCCTTGTCCACATCCCCAGAGGCAACTTCCTGGAACTCAACCCAGAGCTGATGTGGCAAATGATCCTCCTGTGTCTCAGCTGGGTCTACTGCGGTGGAGTCCAGGTCCGATCGAAACCGAGCTACTTTGTCCGCCAAGAATTGAGCATAATCCTCAGCCCTACCCTGCAAGGGGTTTCCCGCCTCCCTCCTATTAAGGAGGGAGTGGGTTATCCTGAACAGGGCGGCTGGGCGTGACTCGGCGGACGCAACCAAGGAAGAAATGTATGATCTTTTTGCAGTTCTTAATGCTCGGACATAGTCCTTGGTGCAGGTAGTTAAGAGTGCTCGGTTTGCCTCGGACCTATCGGACCTCCACTGGTGCTCTAGGCATCTCCTCCGGCGTTTCTTCTCCCGGAGTTCCTCGGTGAACCAGGGAACTCTCCGGGATCCACTGACCCGGAGGGGCCGTAGTGGCGCAATCCGGTCGAGAGACTCCGACGCCGCCGAGTACCAGGCGGCGGCCAGAGTCTCCGCCGAACTGTGGGCGAGGGTATCAGGAATAACCCCAAGCTCCGTCTGGAACCTCAGAGGGTCCATAAGTCGCCTGGGGCGGAACCACCTGGTCGGTTCCTCCTCCCTACGGTGGGGGTTTGGCCTCCGGAAGTCAAGCCTCAGTAGGCAATGGTCTGACCACGACAGGGGTATGATCTCATTACCCCTCAGACCAAGATCACACATCCACTGCTCCGAGAGGAATACGAGGTCGAGCATGTGACCCGCTGCGTGGGTTGGGCCCCGAATTACTTGGGTCAAGCCCATGGCTGTCATGGAAGCCATGAACTCCTGCGCCCCATCAGAGCGTTCACCGAGCGATGGCAAGTTGAAATCCCCCAGAACTATAAGCCTGGGGAACTCAACTGCCAGCTCGGCTACTGACTCGAGGAGCGAGGGGAGGGATGCTGCAACGCAGTTGGGAGGCAGGTACGTTAGCAGCAGACCCACTTGACCCTTGAGGTCCAACTTTATCAGCAGAGACTCACACCCGACAAGCTCCGGAGCAGGGACCCTACGAGGTAACAGAGACTCCCGGATTACAATAGCCACACCGCCACCCCTTCCCTGGGCTCTCGGCTGATGAAGCACCTGAAATCCCTCTGGGCACATCTCTACAAGGGGGACTCCTCCTTCTGTGCCCAGCCAGGTTTCAGTAATACATGCCAGGTCTGCCCTCTCGTCAACAATTAAGTCCCGGACGAGGGGAGCTTTGTGAACAACAGACCTGGCATTTAGCGACAACAGCCTGAGACCAGGGTCCTGACTACTCGCGCCATCTGGTCTTGGAGTGGGACTCCTAGGGCCGGAAGGAGGGATCTCTGTAATGTAGCGAACCCTCCTTCCCCGATAATGGCCAGCCCTAAGGTCCCCGCCGTATCTGCCTCTCCCTGTCACGACCGCTATGCTCCGACCCACTCCCATGTCCATGGTCCCCCCAACCACCCCGGTTCCTCCCGCCTTCCCCAGCAGGTCCTCCGAGTCAAACATTCTCATTTGTCCACTCTAACAATTCCCACGTAAAAATTTAAAACATATAAAATACAAAGGTAACAATTACTAAAAGTGGGCCATTCATTCAATTCCAGCCAACTCCCATACACTCAGCATTCTATTTAAAATTGCGCAGTTATAGTATATAATAATATGGAAACAATGGAGGAAGCGATGGTCTGCTCCTCTCCCTTCTTATGTCCTGGGGAAATGTCCTTAGCCACCAAGTCAAAAGTACGTAGTATATAAGGTGGCTGTAGACAAACAAGATTGAGTATAAAGCTCCAAAGTTTGTAAACGGCATCCGTATAGTCTTGCCCCACTGGTGGAGGTTAGCGGGCTGTATATTCGAGAGTCTCTTTCCCAAAGATATATAAGGGCCCCAATGTAGGAGACCAGAGTTCGAGGCTAACTTGCACCGCTCTTGCAAATGGAAGGAAAAATGCTGGTATTTTCGGGGCTCAGTCCTTATCCCTGCAGTCGCCATCCTCTATTGCTCCCTGCCGGTTGGCCACAGTCCCACTCCTCCTAATGGTTAAGTGAGCAGGGAGCAAGGTCCGGAGGGGGCTACAACGATGATAAATAGTAAAGCAGCAGATGATAAATAGTAAAAATAGGTAACAGATAATAAAGTGAGCAGAGATAGATCCGAGGGGGGGGGGCGTCTAGGGCAATAGCAAGCACGTCCATTCAATCTGCAGATTCAGTGCAGCCTCCAACAGCTTCCGACAGCCCCCTTCTTTAAAGTAAACTAAGTTGAAGATTCGCCCCTCTCAGCTCACTAGTTACCAAGACTCACAATCTCAGTCACAACCACTCAGCTCCAGCGTAGTCAGCAAGCTGGCCGGAGAGGAGGATGTAAAGATGAGTGCTGTGAGTCAGCTGTTTGGCGCCGCCATTTCCTCCATGCTTTCCTCCACGCTTCCCTTCCAACCTCAGCAGCCGCTGTTCCGCTGCTCTGGGATGACTGCTAGGACCAGGGGCCAGCAGGTAATTGGCCAGGGGGCTCACCAGCAGCACCAGGGGCTACCAGAAAAGACCAGAGATGGTAAGGTGGTAGGGGAGGCTCCGAACAGGCTCCGAACGCCCGCGCGCCGCTCTCACCGCCGCGCGCCGCCGTCGCCGCCGTCCTCGCACAGCTGGGTAGCCCGGGCTGCCGCTGTAGTAAAAATGCGAGCCTCCGGATTTCAGCAGGTCCTATGGGTTCCGGAGCTCTTGGGCTCTCCCAGGAGCTGTTCCCAACAATTTTTGCGGTCCGTTTGGAGGCTTCCCGGTGCTTTTTCGCCAGGTTAATGTGGAGCGAAAAAGCCCGGTCGCCATTCCAAACCCGCACATGATAGTCTGCCAATTAGTAAAATATTAAATATTTGTACAAGAAAATCATTTAATTGGGTAGGAATGATGAACTTGTGCTTCTCAGATGTTGTGGAAATGAACATTGGAGCACCACTCACTATTAGCATAATTGGTTGGGGCTACCGGAGGTCTTCACCACCTTTGCCTTTGGTTAATTAATATTGTTCTTGATTTACTTTGGTTCTATTAAATTTAGGCATTGAATATCATTTAGGAAAGGGACAACATTTAGGCCACTCAACAAAAAATGATGTGTAAAACATAATATTATAAGAGAAAAAAATGTCTTATTTAAAATTTGAGACTCAATCAAAATCTTTCCATTTTATTTTACCTGTGATTGCATATTTTATTTTAGTTCAGTATTTTTCAGTATTTTTATTTTTAACTGCTGAAATAGAATCACTACATGCATAGAAATGATTAAGTAAATAAGCTACAAGAAATGCACATTCTGCAGAAAGCGAATGAAGATGAGGCACATTTTTTTTTAGAAATAGTATTTTATTAATTGTTCCTGCTCTGTGACTATTTATGTACATCTGTGAATATATAAATGTTAAAGGTTTGTAACTTTAGAATCATAAAATGTGCTTTGTTATTTAAAATCATTGTGTATTTACTTTGAGGTATCAATTAAATCTTATAATACAATATTTTATTCTTCATTCTAGAAATGAGTGTAATGATATAAAATTAACAATGCAGTAAAATCAGGATTCCTACTGGGAAAACCACATATTCCATACTGACGTTAAACATTATTGTGGTTTGTGAGGTGAACAGACCAATTTTTATTATGTAAAGACAGCTGTACACAACATACTTGTCCGTTAGCTTTCATTTTGTGTCATCTCACCAATATCCTGAGAACTTGCTGACAAGTGTTAGGGTTAGGGTTAGTGACAAGTGTTTTCTTAAATTTGCAGTGCTCCAAATTAGGACTACCTTGGATGGCCATGATAAAACAGCACAGCAGGTGTTTGGTATCTACTTGTTCTCCTCTAGCAGTTGTTCTAAATCTTTGCAGGAAGATGTAGTAAGGAAAGGAATTCCATCATAAATTAAATTCAATCTATTTACCAATTACAATTATGGCAATTACAATTCTGCTATGCAATTATTTTTGTTGCATCATGAATAGGCTCAGGTGAGAAATATCATCTGGCTACTTCTTCAAAAGGAGAAGGCCTTCTCCCTGTCTTCTTTAAAAAGGACTTTTAGTTATGTCAGCAGTACTAAGTTTGGGTTTCAGAGCACAAATGTAAGCATTTTCAACCAACTGCATCTAGTCCCATTTCAGATCATCATATAAAGGATATAATTGGATAAATAGATAAATAAATCAAGCAATAAAGCAGTACCTCAGGAGTGATGTTTGTACTGTACCAAGGTGGCGCAGTGGTTAAATGCAGCACTGCAGGCTACTGCTAGATCAGCAGGTCAGCGGTTCAAATCTCACCGGCTCAGGGTTGACTCAGCCTTCCATCCTTCCGAGGTGGGTAAAATGAGGACCCAGATTGTTGGGGGCAATATGCTGACTCTCTGTAAACCGCTTAGAGAGGCCTGAAAGGCCTATGAAGCGGTATATAAGTCTACTGCTATTGCTATTGCTATTGCTGTTTCTACCCTTGGAAAGATATTTGGGTCAGACATCAATTTTGAATCCTGCTAAACCTAGAAACCTATCTGTGGACACTGACAGATCCATCTTTAAACACTATGCAAGTGACCACCACATCCCAGATTGTAAAACAAGAATCAAGATACTTTTACCATTCATCCCAGTAAATATGGGAGAGAAAGATTTAAGAATTATATCCAAGAGCTTTTACATATTGACCTTCCAGATTCTGCAAGAAGTAATCATTACTAAGACTTCTTGTATTGGCAATAAAAACAGCTTACCTATTTGACTCATGTTCTCTACTTTTTGCTGTTAGCTTCAGAGTGTGGATTGAGTTTCTATACAAAGATTTACTGCCAAGTTCTTCTTGAAGTGTTGACATTTAATTTTTAAAGGAACAAACCCAAATCCTTATGTTGCAGATGAATAAATTCATTGGGTATATGTGAACAGCACATGATTCAATCAAATTATATAGAAAATAAAAAAGATTAGACCACTGAAATTTAAACCAGCCCAAGAAAAGCATATAGAATTTTTTTTGTGTGTAATCAAATCTCTTGGGTGGCTTATATCACATGGCAGATGGAGACTAATTGAATGCTTATGATAGCTTAACATGTTCGATTTTAACATTTTAAAAGTACCATATTTAAAAAAAAGGTCACAATTTACTTCTGAAGTGTCTCTCTTCTCTTTTTGAGGATCTCATATGCTCCATCTAACCACAACATTTATCTAAACGTAGATATGTGCAGATGCATTTCAGTCCAGTTTAGGGTTACCAAACATCTGACAAAAGGACATTTCCCCTTCCTTCCTTCCTTCCTTCCTTCCTTCCTTCCTTCCTTCCTTCCTTCCTTTCTTTTTCATTATGTCCTCTGGTCCCACAGTCATACCCTTCAAATATTGTCCTTTTTAATTTTGGTTTTTAATAACAAGCTTTCTCTTTCTCTTCCTGGGCAGTCCTTTTTTTGCACTTTTCACTGCAATTGTGGTTGTAGAACTGAAGATTGAGTGACCATCAACACTTTTATCATCAAGAATCAAGTGGGATAAATGCACCCACAAGTACTGACAACTGGACTTGTAGGTGGCTTTATCCCACTTGACTCTTATAATAAAAGAAAAAGTGTTGATGGTCACTCTGACAATATACCACATCATCAGGCAGATATAATGAGCGAAGTATCTCATGATCTACTATCAAACTAATTATAAGATTTGTTTGGAGACAGAATTAGTTTCATTGAGATCTATGGTTAAATTTATTTGTAAGACATCTTAATTCGCCATCGGTGAGTAGGCAGCAATATATTTTTGTCCAAGATAAATAGATAAATTTTGTGCCAAAGTAAATGTTAGATGCTGTTAATCTTAAATCTTAATCTTTAAATTATGGCATGTTTGGGATTATTTATTTGGGTAAGCATTAAGAAAAATAATTGCACTGGCAATTGTCTCTATAGTTTGTATGTATCTTTTCTGCAGGACAACAAATTATTTTATTTTCCACTGTTGTACTTGAAAATAGAAAGCATAAGTAAGCCCTTGATACCATTACCATTATGAGACATAAAGAATTCTTTATGAAGTTAGCCAAAATAAGTATGCTGAGGTTATCCATACAAAATTATACAAAGTAAATAGATTTTTAGGGATGTGGTGGCTCAGTGGCTAAGATGCTGAACTTTTTGATCAGAGAGGTTGGCAATTGAGTGTTCGAATCCCTAGTGCCACGTACTGAAGTGAGCTCCTGTTACTTGTCCCAGCTTCTGCCAACCTAGTAGTTTGAAAGCACATAAAAATGAAAGTAGAAAAATAGGGACCACCTTGGTGGGAAGGTAACAGCGTTCCGTGCGCTTTTGGCATTTAGTCATGCTGGCCACATGACCACAGAAATGTCTTTGGACAGTGTGGCTCTTTGGCTTTGAAACAATGATGAGCACCACCACCTAGAGTTGGGAACAACTAGCACATATGTGTGAGGCGAACCTTTATATTTACCTAATACATTTTTTATGATCTACTTATGGTCTTAAACTATGTTTACAAATAGAGAAAAAAAATGTATCACTGAGGCCTATTTTTTACTTGTTCCTTTTTACTTGTAGTTCATGTGTAGCATCTCACATTGATATACTTTGGTTATTTTCCAGAAGGTGATGCAGAGTGAGTAGCCAATCAATTTTGTTATTGCCTTTATGAGATCTACAGAGCACCCTGAGAAGAGCATGTCTGACACAATTTAGTCTTTCATTTCTAATATCATACCTTACTGACTTTGTACAGGGTACTCAAGATCAGCTTATTAGCAGATCTTATCACTAGAGTCAATCTTTCCAAAATTTGGAATGACAAGTTCATCTATTCATTTCTTGCTTGATAGTCTGTTGTCTTGTTCAGAAGTCTGCCTCCACTGGTTGTTTCCATTGATCTGCTTGAAGTGTGTGTGTGTGTGTAATAAAAAAAAGTTGAAGAAAAGAAAATAGAAACTTCTTATATCAAAGAAGTCTCCCTGCCTTATCCACTTTTTAATTGCCCTTCTTTCAACAACAACAACAACAACAACAACAACAACAACAACAACAACAACAACAACAACAAAGGAAATTAAAATTACAGCTCATGAATTCTGGTGAATACAAAATATCTCTAGTTTTCCACCTCATTACCTTACACAGGTTCCTTTTAAAACTATGGGAAGCCTAGGTTTCACAGATTTATTAAACCACCCACTTTTTTCTCTCCTCACAATTATAGTTATTTTTTCTCAACAGAGGAAATATTTTATGTAATTATTTCAGGGGAAAAAATACAGTACATGTTCATAGGAGGTAACAAATAGAACTAGCCTTAGCTGATATCAGAAATACCGAAAATATAGCTGACCTTGGATTGTTATTGATGGTAAGCCATTAGAAAATATAAACTTTGTAGAGTATGCCAGAAATTTAAAAAAGAGAAAAAAACCTGAAGAAAGAAATTCAAAACCCGTTTGAATTATAGTCAGGAAAACTACTTTTCTTGGCTAATTACTTCCACATTTTGAGCTCAAGTTTAGAAAGATTTTGCTAAAGCTTATATTTATTTGTTTACCATATATGTACCCCTTTTACAGGATCTTAAGACAGTCTGTTTTTCAAGTACTATGTTGATGGCATGTCTTAAATATTAAATTTATATTAATCTTTGACTTTAAATTTTAAATGCAGATTAATTATTTAGTATGTAATAAACTTTGCCATTAAATCTTAAACTAAGATTTAAAGTAAGGGTTATAGGCCTGGAGTTATACATAAAGTACCTTTAAAAAATACAATTCAGTATAAAATAAAAATCTGATGATGACCAATACATATTTTTTTCTTTTATTAACTGAGATTACAGTTTTATTGTTGCATCTAATGTATTGCAATTCAAACTGTTGGTCTACTGGGTGTCAGTAGGGTGACATAAAGGATGAAGCAATAAATGACATTTAAAATTAAATCTGCCTTAAGGTAAGACAGACTCTATGTGCTACTTGCTGTACATACTGTCAACTTAACCTGGCAGCAGTCCTTTTCCTGTTCCTCAGTTGCCAGAGAAAGGGATGGGTGGAGGTGGGGGGTGCTTACTAGACACAACAGAGAGTTTTCTCCTGAGAACCAAGGTCAACTATACTGGCAACGGATAAGATTGGGGAAGGAGTGCCTGGAGAGCCTGCCATTAACCCAATGGCAAGGGTGACCTGTGACACTTGAGGATGCAGTTATATCTTAATTATACTGAAACCAAAGAAGGATTTAGAATTGGTTTTTCTTTGAAGCTTTGCTGATATGATGTACTTAATATATCATTTGAGAAAGAATCCAGTCTCAGAGTTCTGATTTGCTTGGGTACATTAGTCAGAGCTTTGACCCATAAATTAAATATAGGTTGCTTACTAAACCAAGTGAAATAACAGTACAAACAAACCAACAATTCTATTATATTCAAAGACTCAATAAGCTGTATAAGTTTTATCTGAGTCCCAAGATAATTTTTTCATGAATAGTAGTTGTGTGTCTATGTTTGTGTATGTGCTTTCAAGTCAGTATTAACTCCTGACAACAACCTGAACTGGTCCTTGCAGTTTTGTTAGCATGATTTTAGAAGGGGATTGCCATTGCCTGCTTCCTAGGGTTGAGAGTCATTGGTCATCCAGCTAGAAATCGGGAAATTCATCACACCAAGTCCCCATGGCCAACTTGCCATTGTCAACTCACCATGGCCAATTTGTCATGGACAACTCACTATGCACAACTTGTTACACGACAACTAGCTGTGGAACGATTCAACAATTCAATTTAATTATTTAAAATAATCAAAAATATTTTTATTTTTGTCATTCACATTTCATTTTGTCAATCCTTTGACATCCTTTCTTTAATGATTCTGTTTCCCTATTTATTTGATATTAATGTAAATCTTATCCTGCAGCAAGTTGGCCATGGCAACGGGGCTGCGATGAGTTGGCCATGGCAACTTGTCATAGACCTCATCCAGCTGGCTTTGTGCCTGAGGCAGGGCTGGAACTTGCAGTCTTCTAATTGATTAACCACTACACTAAACTAGTTTTCCATGACCAGTCTTTCCGCAAAAATAAGACATGCCCTGCTAATAAACCCAATCAGGCTTTTCAGAGCATGTGCCATAATAAGCCCTCCCCTGAAAATAAGCCCACCCCAACTATTTAAGCACATGCACAACCAGTCCCCACCATTACCACTGTTCCATCTACTGGTACAGCTTGTGGGGCAAAAAGAGGGCCCACTGCAAAAACAGCAGGAGGCGAAATAAAGTGCTTCCGCCTCCCGCCTTTCCCTCCCGCACAAAAAGAGCCTGCCACAAAAAGAGCAGCAGGCCAGCAATGCGATCACCCCCTCCCACCTGTTCCTTCTCGTGGATGGTAAAGGCAGCCTGCCTGGTTCCCTTCCCTGCCGCCCCTTTAGTGAGGGGTGGCAGGTGGGGGGAGAAGCGAGAAGCACGTCCTAGTGCTATCAGAGACTGACAGCTCTGCTGCATTCCTCACCCTTTTGTCCATTCAAGCCCCTTGAAAAAAAACCTTGCAAGTTGAAATCATTAGGTTTTTTTTTACAAGGGGATTCACTGGAGGAAAGGGTGAGGAACGCAATGGACCTGGTAAGGTAAGAGTCGTGCCTCGCTTCTCCCCCCCCGCCACCCCTCGCTAAAGGGACAGCAGGGAAGGGAACCAGGCAGGCTGCCTTTACCATTGGGGTGAGGTGGGCATTGTTGGGCCACGAGGCGCACCTCTTACCTTTCCAGGTCCGTCGTGTTCCTCGCCATTGTGTCCAGGGAAGCCCCTGGTAAAAAAAAAAAAACCTTCTCGCGACTTCAAGAAGTTTGATTGAACTTGCGAGAAGGTTTTTTTTTTTTTTTTTTACCAGCGGCTTCCCTGAACTCAATGGCAAGGAACGCAATGGAGCTAGAAAAGTAAAAGGCGCGCCTGCTTCTCACCTGCCCCAGAAAATAATAAGCCCTCTCCCTATAATAAGCCCAAGGCCATATTTCGTGGGGCAAATAAGACCCTGTCTTATTTTCAGGGAAACACGGTAAATAAAGAACTGTGATAATTTCAAATAAAGTATGTAAATATTTATGAGATTCCAGGTGATTGTCATAATATACTGTAGTTTCTTTTTCTCCTGCATCTGACCGGTCAAACATTCCATTCAAATATATAGTTTGTAGTACATTACTGGGCTTGCCTTGCTGCCACTATACTTTCTTACATATTCCAATCAGGAAGTCCTGTCACATTTCACACACTGTACAAGCAAAGTCTACTTTCTAAATCATGAAGGATCTAAATCACGTAGGTATTTGTTTGTTTGTTTGTTTGTTTGTTTGTTTGTTTGTTTATTATTTATTTATTTATTTATTTATTTATTTATTTATTTATTTATTTATTTATTTATTTATTTATTTATTTATTTATTTATTTATTTATAAAATTTATATGCCGCCCAACCCCGAAAGACTCCGGGCGGCTTACCAAAAAAAAAAAAAAGGAAAGAAAGAGAGAGAGAGAGAGAGAGAACAAAAAAAAAACGGTTTAAAATCGCAACACTACATACATTCATTCTAATCGGGGCTGGACCTCAACAGTGAGGTCAACAGCCCCAGGCCTGCTGGAACAGCCAGGTTTTTACAGCTTTCCTGAAGGCCATGAGAGTGGGTATGGACCGGATCTCTGGGGGTAGCTGATTCCAAAGAGTCGGAGCAGCCACAGAGAAGGCTCTCCTCCGGGGGACCGCCAGCCGACACTGTGTGGCTGATGGCATCTGAAGGAGGCCCAATCTGTGGGATCTTACTGGCCGCTGGGAGGTATGTGGCAGTAGGCGGTCTCGAAGGTACGCTGGCCCTAAGCCATGTAGGGCTTTAAAGGTAATAACCAACACCTTGAATTGCGTCCGGAGACCAATTGGTAGCCAGTGCAGCTCGCGGAGGACAGGTGTAATGTGGGTGTACCTCGGTGCACCCAATATTGCTTGTGCAGCCACATTCTGGACTAACTGCAGTCTCCGAAAGCTTTTCAAATGTAGCCCCATGTAGAGCGTGTTGCAATAATCCAGACTTGAGGTGACAAGGTAACCGTTTGAAGTGCCTCCCGATCCAAATAGGGCCACAATTGGTGTACCAGATGAACCTGGGCAAAGGACCCTTGGTCACAGCCGATAGATAATGTTCCAGTTTCAACTGCGAATCCAGGAGGACCCCCAAATTGTGGACCCTTTCTGAGGGGCATAAATTTTCACCCCCCAGGGTGAAAAAAACTCCCCGCTTCTTTGTTCAAGATGCAGAAAAATGGAATGATGTGGATATAATGAACTGGGTGAGGTCAGTGAATACAGAATGTGAGCCCTTTCGCATGGCAGTAACAGTATTGTTGTTATTGTTCAATTGTGCTTTGGCAACAAAGCAGAATAGAGTTCTCTCTGCATAAGAAGTGGGCGAAAGAGGCAGAATGAGGAACATCAATTTTAGTATCATCAGATCTACAGGGCAATTCTATGATTTTGCAGAATTATTAATCTATGTAATTGGAGGACTGACACCAAGGAAGCCTTTTATACCAGATTATCTGAATTCTCAGGTTTTGATAAAAGATTAATTTGCAACAACAACTCTTTTTGGATTCCTTCTGACTCCCTCCCCCCCCAAAAAAAATGTAGTAAGCAAAATTAAAAAGGAAGGTAAAATCATAAAGGAAGGCACAATTCATTACTTTTTGTTATGTATTTTAGCAATATTATTTACTGCTGTACATATCTATTTAAAAGAAAATGCAACACAACATTTTTTTGAGTGGGGCGCAGTTAGACCACAGCCTATTTTTGTTTTAATTGCATACTATAATGCCTTGTTGTTCTAGAACTAACATTTTCTAACAAGTAGACGCGGATCTTCTCCTCCCATTTAGCAATGTTACCTAGGATCTCAGAAACTTCCTTTTTCTGTCATGGTACCTACCCTCTGAAATAGCATTCTTCCAGAAGTTTAGATTCTTCCCCATACTGCAAGCCTTTAGATGATTTTTAAAAATGGTTCCATATATTTCTTCTCAAGCAAGCGTTTTTATAGATTGGTGATGTGCCCATGTATACTGTCTGTCTTGGCTCTGATAATGCTGTCCCTCTTGTTAGAGTTGTATTTTTATTGTTTGTTTGTTTATTGTTAGGTGTTGGGTTTTAATTGTATGCTTTCCCAAATCCATGCTGAGTTTGGCAGCCTGTATACCTAATTTACAAATATAAATAAATGTGTGGTATTCTGTTTCTGAAGATGCTAACCATATCTATTCAGTCCTGATAAAAGACTATTGAAACAGATTGTATTCTCTTTGTCTTTCATATTGCCCTTGGCTAATAAAATCGGTCCCGTCCATCTCCATGTCCTTGCTCCCCAACGCCCTTTACCTTAGGTGAAATCTATTTTAGGCCAGTCCCTAATTTTCAGCACTAGTTGCAAGAACATTTTTTCAGCCTTTTCTTCAATTACCTCTCCTGATTCAGATAAAAACTGCTTAACTCATCTCAAAAACAGCCATTTTTGCTCTTCAATAATCTATATATCTACTACAACTCTTGCTGTCTATACCATCTTCCACTGTGGAAACTGTTGAATTTTCTTTACTCCAGTCCTCCCCCAATTTTCCTTCAAGGCATTTTCTCTGATTCTTCAAAACTCTACCTAAAAAATACCAGTTCTTTCTTTCTCATTTGAAAACATTTTTATATGGGAAACCAAGTTATGATCTACTTGCAGTTTAGTCCCAGATACAAAGTAGGTTTGCTTAGGTTTCTGCATGGATGTGTCAACTGCCAGCAGAAACTTATGGATGAATGCAGTCTATTACATAATCTTTACCTGACATTTCCTTTCCTTTCATGCATGGCATGAAAAGAGAAAGAAGTAGTTGTGGGACTTCTACAGTTAATTTTTCATGCAATTGAAGTATGTTATTAAATGAACTATACTCACACAAATACAGCCACACACAAGCCTTTACATTCCAATGCACATATCTTGGACACCTATTATATGGAGGAAGGATAGGATCATTCATAAAAGTATAATTCTGCTATAGAGAGGGAGAAAGAGAATGTTGAAAAAGGAAATAGACTAACCATCATTCAGAAAGTTAGGTACAAAAATCATTAATTTGATTAAAGTACTATAAAATACTAGATGCCATGCAATTCCACATATGGGAATATATTTTGTTTCAAAAGCAACTTCCTTGTTATTGTAACAAAAAAAACCCCATCAACCACAATACAAAAGTGGGCTACTGTTAAAAACAAACAATTGATTACCTTTAACTGGCAGCACTGATACACTCAGGGAGAGCTTCCTTATAGGAAGAAAAAAAACCATTCAGACTGCTTGTTAATGAGAATTTATATAAAGAAGAGATTTCAAATTACTGTCAAAAGTATTCATTCTTTATTTATTGATGTATGCACATTATAGCACAATACTTATTTTACAGAATACAAGAAGCAAGACATCTCCCCAAAATATGCACTATGTCATATCATCATATCATATATCATATAACATCACATTATTATACTACTATACTATACCATAGCATAGCATAGCATAGCATAGCATAGCATACCATAGCATACCGTACCATACCATACCATACCATACCATACCATACCATACCATACCATACCATACCATACCATACCATACCATACCAATTATTATATAAATATATCCTGCAAGTGACTGGTACATTTTTAGGGCATCCATTGGTAATGCAACTTTAATCAATTGCTGCTTTCTACCTTGAATGTGTAGGGTCTAGGCTGCTCTTTTGCTCTGCACATTTTGCAATATGGATGTCTGTAGGAAGCACTAGTAGGGAGGTAAAAGTACAAAGAAAAAGGATAGTATACTTGCATCATTTTGTCTCATGACATGTATAGCTGAATGGTGGCATGTCTCATATTAAAAGACCAATGAGCTGATGGTTCCCAGCAACGTTGTAAATGACATTTTTTGAATGCACCTGTATTCTTCCTAAAGTGAATTCATTTTTGTAGGGGAAGGACCAAGTAATTTGGCTTCAACATTCTTAAAATGATTAGCCTGGCAACAGTAGTTTACATTCTGGTAACCTGCCATCTTAATTCTGCCATGTGCCTTGTATAGGGCTGTCTTTGAAGATAACTTTTAAATCAATGAAGAGTAAAAGGTGGGGTTTGTGGACTAAATCAAATCAAATCACACAAACACACAATTCATTCTATCCTATCACAGTATGAGCAATTTTGTGGTGGTGCACTGCAGGCAGAGTGACGCTTATTCTCTGAGGCTGAAAGAAACCCGTGTCTCCTGCTATTCTTTTAATGTGTGATTTTATTATTATCCATTTTAGATATCATGTTGCTTTGAATACATAGCTGCTGGAATGGAAAATTGAATATTTTATAAATAAATTCAGCTGAAACAGACAGTGACTATTTCCATCTCAGTGGAGGTCACAAAATAAATTGTAATGTTGTTCCTCACATTGAATTAGCACCATAGCAAATGAAATCCACAAACGGTTAAGAAAAAGAAAAAGAAAGAAAAACATTTAAGGATGGAAAAATATAACTGTGAAACATTTCATTTTAAAATGTGGAGAAGTTATGCCACTTTATTTCAGTTCCAAGAAGCTCCTTTTCTGACTTTTGAAGACTGCAAAGCCAAAAGTGTAAAAATACTGTCATTATCTTATATTATGATTTCTTTTAAATCTATTGGTAACAGTAAAACCAAATATCTAGGAAACATAAATCTTTTTTTCTGAGGTTTGCTTGGGTTTCTTTGGGGATCATGGGCCCCACGAGTAAGTGAAGATTCTGTAATAGTATTTCATGTTTGTTTATACTTCCTAATCCAACTAAGTTTTACTTAGCCTGCCTTTAGTTAAGCAAATATGTGTGTTTTTGGTTGTCTCTTCAACATAACACTGTAGGATGTGCCAATTTCTCACACTGAATATTCACATCTCTCTCTTTTTACTCCTTGTTTTTGTTAACAAGAATGCTCATAATGTTACTACTTTAGTTTTTAACAGAATGATTTAACCATCTTTCTCCACCTTTCTATCATTACATTTAATTGTAATAAATGATGGTCAACAAGACCATTAATGTTATAATTTATATATTGCAGAATAGTATTAAGCAATACAACAAGAAGCACTTATTCAAGTACAAATAAAACTGTAATAATGATTCAGAAACTAACAATCTCCAAAGTATGTTTCATTTCTAGTCCCTAACTTTCTTTTTAAACATATTACACAATTAGTATAATCTTTTTGAACATCATAGAAAGTAGAGACTCTACAAACTGGGAGTATGTTGTGAACAGATGAGGAAAGAATTAGTTTTTCTAGCTCTTTTTCCATTGAGAGTTTGACTCTAGCAAAGTACTCTTTCTTTTATAAATTAGGGGTAGCTATTTCCACAACATTGTTTCCCCTACCTTAAAGGTAACTTGGAAATAATCACAAATGTTTTAATGTTTAAATGCTTTTTCAGCAGAAACATCCATTCCCATTTCTCACAAAAGGAGAAGAAACAATTATCACTATTCATCCCACTCTCCATCCATCCATCTATCTATCTATCTATCTATCTATCTATCTATCTATCTATCTATCTATCTATCTATCTATCTATCTATCTATCATCTATCTATTTCATGATTTATAGACTCACTCAGTTCAAACAATGTGACAAAAAGAAAATAATCGACCAGAATATATGTAGCTCAGGGTTGAATTGTGGAGTCCTTGTTATTTTCTGAGCCTGGTGGTTAAACAACAAGAACAACAAAATAATACAGGGTTTTTAAAAAAGCCAATCTCAACATAAAATATAAAACAGTGATTAAACAGGATAATTAGAAAGCCAAAAGGAAAATAATCTCAATCAGACTCAAAAACTAGGTGAAAAGGTAAGGTGATTCTATGGATTATCTTCATCCTCATTCTTGTTATCTCTTGTCAGAAAGAGGAAGGAAAATGATAGAATATGTCAATTTGACTCCTTGTTTGTTACTCCTGGGGTGCTGTAGAGGAAAAGTTGTCAAACCAACACTTTGGAGAATATGACAAGAATGCAGTTCAGGAACAGGATGTAAGAATTTGGCAAGGTACCCTTCAATAGAAGGTATCCTTCAATAAAAAAAATCACCTGTTGCATAGAACTGCAACAGTATGAAAAAACAGATTTAGAATGGTTTCTTTTTGCACATTATTTGAATCTGAAATTGTTGATAGTTTAACTAGCAAGAAATAGAATAAATCATCTTATAGAATCACTCTAGGAACTGCAGAAATATCCTGATGTCTAGGTTCAATTAAAATAAGAGTATTGTGATATATTTTAAAAAAAAAACTTTCATGGATCACTTTTATTTGTAATGTAGAATTTGTTAGTCCTAAACCTACTTAGAAACATTTATTGATTGTTCTCAACCCATTCCTTAAATAATTATCTTTTATGCTGAAGCCTCCATCAGGATAAAGAAACATCAGCGTAAGCACCATCTAATTTAAACATAAGAGAATAATATAATGTTACTTTAAGATTCTTTAGGGATGTAAGTAAAGTACATGGGAGAAATCTTTTTCCTCCCAATTATTTTAGTAGGAAAAAAAGAATACCAACGAGAACTACAAGAATTTTCCACATTACCTCAGCAGTTCTAACTTGCACTTTCCTCTTTTTTTCCCTTTTGCATTTAGTTTACCTTGTTCTACTGTAGGTAAGATAAAGGATGGCTTTAAACAAATCATTCTGGAAATATAAATGGAGCCGCAAGAGGATCAGTTTGGAAGGTAGGGAACCCCAGAGACATCCTAGCAGAAAGAATGAGACAGTTAGCAAAACATGACTTAAACACAGGAAAGGACGAGAATATTGGAAACACACTTTTTTTTTTTACAAATCTTTTTTATTTCCATTTCATTCTATACAATCACATGTTTACTGTGCAACCGAGGCATATAACATTGGGTAATAAACACAGCCCTCACTTTTATAGAAAATGCCCCCTACAATACAAACCCAATATACCGCCTTAGCCCACCATACACCCTCTTTCATCCCCCTCCAACTTTCATTCTTCCTTCTCTCATACCCCTCTACACCTACTTCCCCTCCCCCTCTATCTAACCCTAACCCTATCACTCCCTCTCTTAATCCATTCCCTCCCTTCCTTCTCCTCCTCCTCTCTCTCACCCTCTCTACTCTCCTTCTTCTTTCACTCAGCTCCTCCCTTCGGTATACTTCTATTACTTTCCAATATATTCAGTTTGTTCTGTTTTGACACTAACATTAAAAAAACCACAGTATACAAGTGCAATCATGCTTTAAAATTTAACACATATTATATTTTCCCCCTCCCCCCTCCCCCTAGATCCCCACCTCCCTTCCCTCCCCCCGACTTCCCAGAGCCCATACATGGTATAACTTTTTGACAATCACAGTCTAAAATATCTCTGCATTGAACTCAGCTTCTTGCTGTTACCCAAATTTTTAACAGTTTAAGTTATTACTAATTTTAAGCATAAGCTACCTGGAATTTCCTAGTCCCGTATTTGCTTTGTATATAATCAATCCATTTTTCCAGTCTCGTTTATACCGCTCATTTGAATGTTCTTTAAGATATGCTGAAATTTTTGCCATTTCGGCTAAGTTTGTAACCTTCAAAGTCCATTCTTGAATTGTAGGCAGGTCTTTCTTCTTCCAGTATTGCGCCACCAAGAGTCTTGCTGCCGTTATTAAGTACAGAACCAAATTAATCTCTACTGCTACAAAGTCAATACATATACCTAGTAAAAACAGTTTGGGAGTGAATTTTATCCTTTTTTTGAAGATATTTTGCAGGATCCACCAAATTTTTATCCAAAATGCCTTAACATTACGACATGTCCACCATATATGAAAATACGTAGCATCAAAAGAACCACATATGCAACATTTAGGCTGAACATTTGAATACATAGAAGCAAGCTTTTTGGGATCTAAGTGCCATCTATAAAACATCTTATAAAAATTTTCTCTCAAATTTTGTGCTTGTGTAAATTTTACATTTCTTACCCATATTTTTTCCCATGTGTCCAGCATTATAGGTTCTTCAATATTCTGAGCCCATTTTATCATACAATCTTTAACCATTTCGGTTTCTGAATCCATCTGTACTAATACATTATATATCCTCTTTATGTGCATTAAACTTTGATCTCTTATTTGTTTAAACAAGTTATCCTCAGCTATTACAAAACCTATTTTTTTGGTCTATTTTCCACCTGGCCTGTAGTTGGCCATACTGAAACCACGTTTGAACTACTTTCTCTTTTTTAAGTACCTCTAAGGATTTTAATTGCAACACCCCTCTTTCTGTAATAAGGAGTTGTCTATAAGTGGTCCTATCGTGTTTTTGTTCTATATTCATATTTTCAATTGCATGTCTAGGAATTGCCCACATGGGCAATTTGTCATTTAGTTTATATTGATATTTTTTCCAAACCCGCAATAAGGCATTTCTTAAAATATGATTTTTGAAATTCTTATCCAGTTTTTTGTTAAATAACAAGTAAGCATGCCAACCATATACCAAATCATGTCCCTCAATATTCAATATTCTGTCATTGGTTAAATGGATCCAATCACTAATTGCAGATAAAGCCACTGCATCATAATATAATTTTAAATTTGGTAATTTCAATCCTCCTCTTTCACGTACATCTTGCATTATTTTCATCTTTACCCTCGGCTTCTTTCCTGCCCATACAAATTTGTTGATACCCTTCTGCCATTCTAAAAGATTCACATCTCTTTTGAGTATTGGTAACATTTGAAACAAAAATAAAAATTTTGGTAAAATATTCATTTTCACTGCCGCTATCCTTCCCAACAAAGATAAATGCAGTTTCTCCCACCTTTTCATCTCCGTTTGTATACTATGCCAGAGTGGTTCATAATTATGCTTGTATAATTTCCCATTTGAAGTTAAAATATTAACTCCAAGATATTTGACTTTTTTAACAACCTCACATCCTAACATCACTCCCAATTCTTCCTTCTGTTTGGTATTCATATTCATTGCTAATATTTTGGTTTTTCCTAAATTGATTTTAAATCCAGAGACTTGACCATATTGATTAATCGTATTCATTAAAACCTTACTGGATTCCTGCGGTTGTTTCAATATTATAGCAATAGCAATAGCAGTGGACTTATATACCGCTTCATAGGGCTTTCAGCCCTCTCTAAGCGGTTTACAGAGAGTCAGCATATTGTCCCCAACAATCTGGGTCCTCATTTTACCCACCTCGGAAGGATGGAAGGCTGAGTCAACCCTGAGCCGGTGAGATTTGAACCGCTGAACTGCTGATCTAGCAGTAGCCTGCAGTGCTGCATTTAACCACTGCGCCACCTTGGCTCTTGTATATAATCAAGTCGTCCGCAAAAGCGCGGACTCTGTATTCTTGCTGTCTGATCTTGATCCCTTTTAAAGCATCCAAGGCCCGTATCTTATTCAGCAATACTTCCAAAGTTATAATAAACAATAGTGGGGACAAAGGACAACCCTGTCTTGTACCTTTTTCTATTTGAAAGGAATCTGTTAAACTTCCATTAACTATAATTTGGGCTTTTTGCTGCTGATATATTGCACCAATTGACCTTAAAAAGCCATCTCCTATCTGCATTTTTTGCAGTATCTTCAACAAGAATTGCCAATTGACTCGATCAAAGGCTTTCTCAGCGTCCAAAAATATGAATGCGGCAGGGATTTGATTATTCTTTCCCAAGTATTCTAAAGCATTAGTAATTAACCTGACATTGCTCTTCATCTGTCTGCCCTGTATAAAACCTGTTTGGTCAGTATGTATCAGTTGTTGGATAACCACCATTAACCTATTTGCTAATATTTTAGTAAAAATTTTATAATCTACATTAAGTAATGAAATAGGTCTATAATTTTTCGGCTGAGTAAGATCTTGGTCTTCTTTGGGTATCAACGATATGAACGCTGTCTTCCATGAAGGGGGCACTTTACCTTCCGATTGAGTTTTATTAAATAATTCTCTAAGAGGTTCTACCATTTCTAACTGTAAGTTTTTATAGTAAACGGCTGTTAAGCCATCTGTACCTGGTGCTTTCCCTAGCTTTAATTGTTTGATTACCTGCAGGATTTCCCCAGAGGTTATTGGTTGGTTCAACCTATACCTATGTTCTTCGCTAACTAGGGGGATTTTCTCTTTATCTAAGTATTTATTTATGTCTAAGTCCCTAATTTTGTCCCCTTTATACAACTCTGTAAAAAAATTCTCGAAATCCCTTTTGGATCTCTTCCTGCTGAAACACTTCCTTCCCTCTGTAACACAATTTGGATACATTTCAAATTTTCCTTTTTTTCCTAATCTGATAAGCCAACCACCTACCGGGTTTATTTGCATTGCAGAAAGTATTATGTTTGGCATATAATAAACTGGTGGCTACCTGGTCAGAGATCAGCATATCAAATTGAGATTTTAATATGGAAATTGCTTCTTTAGTCTTTGTATCACCTGGGTTCAATATTAATTCCTGCTCTTTCCCTTTAATTTCCTCTTCCAAATAGTAAATTCTACTATATTGATAACAAAATCTTGAAAGCTTGACAACATTTTCCCTCTCCCTCTAATACCAGATAGTTTAGGCAGGGTCAGTTAAATATTGGAAACACACTTAACTGACCCTGCCTAAACTATCTGGTATTAGAGGGAGAGGGAAAATGTTGTCAAGCTTTCAAGATTTTGTTATCAATATAGTAGAATTTACTATTTCTTATAGAGCCAAATCAAATCTTTGTTACAGTCATAGACCAGTGTTCTGACCCCCCTTCTCCATCCAGGAACGAAAGCCAAAGCAAACGTAAATGAGAATGTTTTTCAATCAGTCCAGACTCTCGTTGGCTG
The DNA here is from genome assembly GCF_051295495.1 of Thamnophis sirtalis. Classification (NCBI taxonomy): domain Eukaryota; kingdom Metazoa; phylum Chordata; class Lepidosauria; order Squamata; family Natricidae; genus Thamnophis; species Thamnophis sirtalis. The sequence continues at coordinate 108,710,598 of NW_028261383.1, read as the reverse complement.
AAAGCCACATAAACAAAGAGATAAACACTCAGGCAGCAAGTCCTATAAACCTTGGCAGCAATGCAAACAAACTCTGGCAGCAATCCAGCCTGTCAAGTTTGTTTCTCGTTAGTCCTTAATGTTGACTTCTGCAGAAGGGTGTGGCACAAGCAGTCTCTTTTATAATCAGGAGAGGATCTTAATGAGAATAAGCTGAGCGTAATTACCTCCTGTAATTATGTAGTTGTCCTTGACGCCGAGTAGCCCTTCGACGGTGTGCATCCCAGAACAACTCACAGGTGGTTTCTGGATCACTCACTCTTGTCTCCTCCCCACTGATCCAAGGTTCAGGTGCCACCTGGTGGCCAACCAGTCTCTCTGCGCCCTGTTCGGAGTCAGAACCCTGTCCAGGGTCCTCCACCTCCTCCAGGGCCGACTCATAATACCCCTCGCTGTTGGAGTCTGGTGGCAGCTCCAACGGCTCCTGCCGGGCCACAACAGACCAGCATAAGGAAGATGTGGTATAGACAATTAAATAGCATAAAATACCTCAGAATTTAAAATGAAATAAAAATAAAAGTTAAAAGATATACATGGATGTTTGTGTGTTACTATGGTACCAAAGTAACCCAAACTCCCACAAGAGAAGCTGTGTAAGAACTCTATTTAGGTGAACACAAGCATACTATAGCAAACCTGAACTGTAGGAGTGTACATCTGTACTTCTGTATCTCTTCCAACAAAATGGATATCCATGAAACTTCATCAAAAAGTACAACTTCATCAAAAAGTACCTGTATCATTCAACCCAACACCAGCCATAAAAAGGATACATCTAAAACACCTCACAACACAACACACCTCACAACATACTATTACAACCACATGCCATTAGTCTAGCACACAAACCAACCAAAGCTCTCCTAAACACCTAAGTAAAACAGAAGAAAAAAAGGAGTCATCTACAATATACAGTGTAAATACTGCAATTATTTAGGACAGACAGGAGACTAGCAGAGCTAGCAGAAGTCCTGATACATCACATGATGCCACTGTGACAATGTGAGTTTGACACCCCTGCACTAGAATATAAATGGAGAGCAAAGGTAACTCCCTTATTAGCATTGAGATGTTACCTAGTTTGTGGGCATTGAATATAAATATCTGCAATAAAACAACCAAATTCAGCAAGCACCAACAACCCCTCATTTCAAACATGAGCTATAAAGATTAGTATGTGGCAGACTATAGCTATCAAATTGCAGAGCACTTGCAGAGACAAATTAGATGCTCATTAGGACTAGTTTTTGGAACAGGTCATCATCTGGCAGATTTCAAACACTGTTGCACAGAAGCTGACAACATTACATGTTGAGTGGGACTGGTATATGGAAGCAGCAGGGAGGTGTAGAATTGTCTTTTGATCCCTTGGTATTTATGCAATTATGGTGAGATAAGGCTAGTGCGTATGTCTCTATAATAGAGGCAATGAAGAAGCACATGTCATATTGTTTCTGAGCCCAGAGTCACAAGTGCATTGCCTCTTTAGTTAAGGAATCTTCCTATATCAACCTTCAAGGATAGTTGTGGGAAGGACATGACATTGTGCCAAGATGAAAGCTTTCCAAATTTTAGGGACTTCAAAATTAGTTAAATATGTCATAAGGGAGACAGAGTACCTGTTGGATTCACAGGTTAGGGACCTAGCTAGATCTAATTGGTGGTTTGTGTCTGTTACATGCTGCTTAATTAGTGCTTTGCCCTGATTATATTGCAGCTGAATAGAAAACCTGGATGAGATTTTAGTCCAAGGATGAGATCTTAGTTGTCATTGTCTGTTTTGCATGTGGACAGAAAATCATCAATCACAGTTAGCTGGGTAAAGCAAATGGGGAAAAGGGATAGATTGAGCTGATAATTGAGTATGGTCATCCACACTCTCGCCTCCAGACCTGTGAGGCCTGTCTCTAGTCTCAGATTGGTATAGGAGGCATATTTTGGGACTTGAAGGGCTGATATTAAAATTTTGAATTGCACAAGTTCTAATTATGCAAAATTGGAGAAGGTTCCCATTTGAGCACAATAAAGCAGTTATGTTATTGACTTGGCTTTGAATAATTTGAGTTCTACAGGTATGTAGTAACCACCTCTTGTCTGGAGAAATTTAAAGATGGCAGATGAACTGCTCTGGAAATTTTCAGTAATGGAATCCCTAAGGGCTTTCCTAGTGCTAGCAAAATGAAGGACTATTTGAAACATTGAGACCTGTTCAACCTTGTGACCATCTATCATCCAGTTCTTGGCCCCTTTGGAAAGTGTCATAACTTTATCTTTCTGGTAATGCAGTCTATTTCCTGATCTACCTTAAATGGCTGTTAGAAAGGGATACATTCAATATATTCTTAAATTTGAAGCATATTATAGTAGCATTTTTATCAAGGAATAGTTTGTAGTTCATATATACAGAATCCCACAAACATATTACAGATTACAGAAATGTACAGTTTTAAAGTAAATTAAAGCACATAAATCCAACTTATAGCAAAGTGTTTTTAGTTTTCAAAGACACTCCTTTCTAGGGTCAATATAATAAATTTCATCTTAGGTAACCCTGGTATATGCAAGTATAAAGTGTATTTTAGATATTCTTTCTAATGGATGTTTTTAACAAAGGTTGTAAGGTAGACTGTTGTTAAGTCTGATGAAGAGGAAAGCTTTCATACCATGGAATTGGTGTGAAGAGAAATCGTTACCTCCCAGCTCACATTCAAAGAATCTCTAGTCGTTTTAAAAAGTTATACCTTTCCACATCCAAAATTTTTAGATCAGTGTAAGATTCTTTTGGTACATTCTTTATGGTACATATAAAGAATGTCTGACTGACTATTAAACTGAGACTCAGTGCACAGTTAAACCTTCAGACTTAACACTACAAGAAATCCATTTCAAAAAGTACAGCTCTCCTAAGATTTGTTTAGTTCAACACACAGAAAAAAGCCTCTGTAGTTTCTACTGTCTTTTTAATAAGAAGCTTAAATTCTTCCAGACCCTTTTTCTCAGGTTTTTCTCAGAACATAAATAACTACAGAGAACATTTCCCCAGAAAGGTGAATAAGAAAGGCTATTATTAAGGCAGTGGTGATATTAACAGGTGGTAATCCGCTAATGCCCTGCCCAAAATTATTAAATGTATCATACAAAAAAAAATGAGCTGAGGTGGACAAAGCGAGATATAAGTGGGTAATGTAAATCTTTGCAGCATCATTTAGATTGGATTATGTTTCAACAATGCAATGTATAGAAGCAAATCAAATTGATTGCTACAACTGAGATTATCATATCAAATTGATTCAGTGTATAATTTCAAATTTCTAAAATAATTTCTGAAGTTTGAATTGATTCAGCAAATTGAATTGAACTCAATTCTCACTGCCTATATTGAATTTTCTAATTTATATCTATGAGCACATTAAATAATATGACTATAATTTTTAACTGTCACTTAAAAAAGGTTACGTTCCTTGGACCACACACACACACACACACACACTATATCAATATATTATGACATCCTAGATTCTTGGGAAGAAGTCCAATTAAAGAATTGGCAGCTGTGATTTCACATTATTTTATGTATAATAATATGGACTTGTTGCCTTAACTATATTTTTTCAGTCCTTAGAGGTATCCTAAGTTGGTGGAAGGAAAAAAAGAGAGAAGAGAAGAGAAAGAGAAAGTGAAAAGAAAAGAAAAGAAAGAAAAGATGTGTGTGTGTTTACAAAAAAAACCTAAATAAATGCATTATTTTTCAATACATTTAATGCAACTATTTTGTTTTTATTGCCATTCATCAAAATATTTTTTAAAAAACCATCAAAATATCATGCTCAACTCTTTCAGTGACATTATTATGCTACCATTTGTCCTTTTTTGCCTTCTCAGACCATTTTAAGCAGTGTGACTTCCATAGCTGTAAAATGGTTGCTTGCACTACAAAGAGGATGCTTTCAAACAAAATATTCTTCTGTAAAGCAGGACATAACCATTTTAGTCCAGATAAAAACAATCTTGGAAAAATAAAAAGTGTATTTGTATTTGAACTTACACAAACATTTTTTCATAAGTGCCTTTATAAATCCCTTCACATTTTCCTCAATATGCTGCATTTCATGTTCCCTTCATAACTATCTCCACAGCAACGTATCAGATATGCGGTATGTAAGGAAGCCTATGCAATTTATGATGAACTCCTAAACTATAGCTTGAATATATTGTTTCAGTCAAATGATACTCAAGAATTAATTTGGCCTTGTGGAAGGCCTTTTCTTTTCAGAGGAATGGTTAATTCTGGGCTGTTTATTTGCTGCTCAGATGAATTGGAAACTGCTTTCAGTTAAAGTAAAACCTTGGGCAAATCTAGCCACAATATCCTGCTTGGAGAGTAATTCTGACTATTTTTTCTTCCCCTTAATTTTACACTTTGTGATATAACAGAACAAAATTGGGATATTGGGAAAGAATGAATAAAGGCAGCCTTAATACTGTGATTGTGTGTGTGCATGTGCACACAGGCACACAAACGTGTGTGTGTGTGTGTGTGTGTGTGTGTGTGTGTGTGTAAATCACTAAAAACTACATAATATATTATCCTAATTCAAAGAAACATGGCCAAATGGTTCAGTATTTTACACTTTCAACTTTTCAATAGAATTAGCATTATCATTAAGTAAAAAGATGAAATTAATTGGGTGGGGATTATATCCACTTGAAACATACTTAACATAATTTCTGGAAAAACAAACAAAAATGCTGAGGTTTTTAATGGAACTTCAATTCTACATTGTTATATATTTCCATATGGAGAAAATCTATTGGGCAATGTTAGAAAGTTTTGTCATTAAAGCATTAATCTTTGTGACTGTATTGCTCAGGACTAAGTCTATGTAATTTACTTCTGAGTTGACATCTAAAATCATGCAGTGCCAAACCAGCCAAATATCTCTGGTTATGTTTTTTACTGTTTCTGAATAATTTTGCCAGCTTTTAATTTGAATATCCTTTCAAATTACACATAACTTGAGACTATCATGGAAAAATGACTCACAGACAAAAGTAAAGTAAAGGTAACCTTTAAAACATCTTCTTCAAATCTGTTCAGCTATTTCTAGTTGAATGTAATACATGTATTAGTTGCAAATCAGTTCTTTTATGCAGCTCTTCACTGTTCTCTTCCATTCCTGTGGTGTTTGGATGACAATCATTCATGATATATCTCTGGAGATATTTATGAAATATCTATTTGTGCAATATTACTAGCTGATAGAATTTCTTTTCACCTTCACTGGAACCAATATATTTCAGTATCTTTATTACATTTTGCACATGCCTTATCTTAATATAAAGAGTTCTCACAATGCATAGGAAATAGTTTACATTTTGGCTCTTACCCAGAAGCTGCCTCTTTGTTGGATAAGTGACTCATTATAGAGAAGCCAGGCATCGGTAAAGTAGCTCCTGAGTGGTGCTCTACGCAATGTGTGAAGATTTCAGAGTCATTTTCTTCTTTCTGAATCTTATCTGGAGTTTTAGAAGACAGCTCAGATGGTAGGAACTCTCAAGCATGTGTTGGGTTTCTCTTCAGATTTAATAGTGATCCCGACAATTGTAGATGTGTGACACTGAATTAGTGAACTCATCAGGCAGAAGAAGACAGGATTAATTGTTCACAACATGCCATCAACTACAAGATTTGTGACTGCTGCCTGTGTCTCTCTTTATCTCTTTTTCATTCTCTGTGATTCACAAATAGAAGTTGTCTTATTTATACAATTTACATTAATTCAGCTGCTAATAGACGTATAGCAGAAAAATCTTTATCTCTTTGTTAGTTTTTATTAGTTTATCTCTTTATTAGTTGCATTGCTCCCTTGTCCCTTTTTTAAATTAATCATGATGACTGCAGCATAGTTTATTCCAGGATATCTGAGCCTTGGTGATGCAGTGGTTAGAGTGCAGTACTGTAGGCTACTTCTGCTGACTTTCGGCTAATTGCAATTTGGCAGTTCAAATCTCACCATGAGGACCCAAATTGTTGGAGGCAATTGGTTGACTCTGTAAATCTTTTAGAGAGGGCTGTAAAGCACTCTGGAAAGTGGTATAAGTCTAAGTGCTATTGCTATATCAGCTTGTTTCTGTTTGATTGGGGTAACACCTCACTTGTAAACCTATCATTGAAGCCAAGTAAGAAAATTTAACTTCCACTCATGTTGAATGCTTATCACCTAACTTCTTGTCATACAGAGTAGTACTTTGTGTGAACACAGCAGCACTGGATTGAGGTTTTGGCCATTTGGGAGAAAGATGGACAGAATGGAATACAGGTAGTTCTTGACTTCTGGCCACAATTGAGACCAAAATTTCTGTTGCTAAATGAAACATTTGTTAAGTGAGTTTTGCTCCATTTTACGATCCTTATTGCCACAGTTGTTAAGTGATTCACTGCAATTGTTAAATTAGGAACACAGTTGTTAAATGACTCTGGCTTCCCCATTGACTTTGCTTGCCAAAAGGTCACAAAATATGATCACATGACTCTGGGACACTGCCCCAATCATAAATATGAGTCAGTTTCCAAGTGTCTGAATTTTGATCATGTGACTATGGGGATGCTGCAATGATCATAAATGGGAAAACTGGTCATATGTCAATATGGTTGTTGTAATTTTGAACAGTTGCTAAATGAACTGTTGTAAATTGAGAACTACATATATTTGTCCAAAGTTTGTGATGAGCCAGAACAAATGTGGGGGGATTTTGGTGGAGCTTATTTACATTACCATAAAATGTCTTTTGCCTTCCTCAGTCTCTAAATAGTTTCTAACATGCACTTGATCCAATTGAAGACAAATTTAATCCACTTTAATCCATTTAGGCTGTCACTGCTACCAATTTATCACTCAGCTTCCTCCCAGTTTTTCAAGATATTCCATAGAGTTTCAATATTATTCACACAGTCAAGACAAGAACATCCCCAAGTGTATGATTGGGAGGGGGATCATCATATTTATGTGGCCTGTGGAAGAGTTTGTTTTAGCTAATCTATCCCATTTTCAGACATTTATACCATTTTATCACTAAGGAAACTGTCTAGATGTCTTTAGATGGAAACAATGAAAATGGGAGACTTTGGGCTTATTGATTTTTGGATCTTCAATTTTTAAATGCCAATTTTTTTACATGGTAATCCAAGATCCATAGCTATGTGATTTTATTATTAGATACAGTGAAAAATACACAAACATGTATGTGATTTTTTAGTGTTTAAGCTTCAGCTTTTGTCGTCCTCAATTGTATAATACTTGCAACAGTGCTGACACTAGTTTTCTCAAAAAAAAAATGTTCTTAAGTGCCATATAGGAATCCCATTTTAAGACCATTAAGGTAGACTAAATAGTTGTGAAGTACATAATTAAGATTTCTTCCTTCCTTCCTACCATTCACAGATTTAATTATATATATATATATATATATATATATATATATATATATATATATATATATATATATATATATATATATATATATATATATATATATATATATATATATATATATATATATATATATATATATATATATATATATATATATATATATATATATTTACCAATTCTGATATGCTACAATAAAATGAAGTGGGAAGGATTGTCTGTTGGCCCTTTGTGGTTCTTTCTGGAATCAACTTTTCAATTCCAGAGCTTAAAATTAAAAAAGTAGTTGGAAGCAGGAGGATTTTCAAAGTTTGGAGTTTCTTTTCCAAGTTTGGTCCTTAAATCGATTTTCTAGCTGCAAGATAAAAAACATGACAATCCAAAATGTTTTTTTTTCTTCTATCCATAAATTCCTATGAATTGCAGTTTCTTCTGATGGAGGCCATTAGACTGTATGTTACAGTTGGTTTTCTAATCAGCTTTCTGAATAATGTGGTATGATAGGATTTATAATTATAGTTTTTTCAAGATATGTACACAAGTATACTTTTTTAGATTATAGGAGTGATATAATTTTCAGCTTTTTAAAATACAGAACACATGGCACAAGACTGCCAAATTTTATATTGCAGAGACCAATTTTAATAGCACTCTGAATTAGTCAATAGAGCCATGAATATACATAGGTATAGATTTGAGCCCAGGACTAAACATGACACCTGAAGCTTTCGGTTCATTAATGATCTGGATAATCCCATAGTCATCTCTTGAATGGCTTGGCCACTGCAGGCATTTGCACATTAAGCACAAATGTCTGAGACAATTGAACATATGTAATCATCATCAAGGTCCTAGCATTCCTGAGGCCAACATGACTCATGCTGATATTGTAAATCTCTGCAGCACTGATGTCATCTGAGTGATGTTGGGTGGACAGCTTATCAAAAGTGTTCATGTGTTAAATTCCTGAATGCCTGAAAAAGGCTTATAGATGTAGATCAATCCTCAGAAAGGAGAGTGACAGTAATTACTGTTGTTCAAATATAACTGTGATAGAATGCAGATCTGGCTCTGGGAGTAGGAAGGGGATGACTGAACAGTTAAGGGAGGCGTTTCAGGAAAGAATACTCAAGGAAGGAAGGAAGCATACAAAAGAAATCCAAAATTACCCTGTCTTGAATTTTGACTTTCAAGATTCCAACAACAATAAAGAATATTCTTGAAATCCCTGCTGTTCCTGCTCCTTCATCTTGCCAAAATTGGAAGGATGGCAATAATCTGGAAAAGATGCTGTTGGGTGAATATTCAATGCATGAAACACATTATTTTAATATGGAGGACATATGGAGTTTTTTACACTGTTAACATCCTCAAGGGTCAAATAAAGATTTACTCATAAATTCTAACATTATACGGGGGTTTTAAACTACTCTAATTACTCTTCTTATGAAAGCACTGGTAGAAGTTTATGTTGCTTTTTAGATATAAATTAAAAAAAAACTTTTAGAAACAGAATCTTTTAACTGCAAGGGGGGTTCTGATATAGAGTGCTCCTGTGAAAGTGCATAGATTTACGTTTTCTTAGCTCCCTTTAATCTAATTTGTTAAATAATGCCACGGAACATGCCATGGAACAACTGGAAAAAAATTTTCTGGCCCAGGAACATTCTGTCAAGCAGCTAATTCCCTCTAGTATCAAACTAAGGGTCCTAATGCATAAATATACATATTGCTTACTGAAAAGAACAGAAATGTGGTAGCAACAACAACGATAACAAAGAGTTAAAAAACAAAACATATCCAAGCAGAACTGGAGTTCAGAAATGTCAGACTGTCAAGAACAACAACATGTGGACTTTCTAATACTGGAGATTAGGTTTAAACTACATGCCAATATCCAAAGAAAGATGAAAGCATTTGAAGAAAGGATTTAAAAAAATAATAATTGAAAGACACATTTCTTATCATATAAATCATTTTGGTACCACCATATTCATTAGGAAAAAAAGAACCACAACTATATGTTTATTTTGTTCCTCTATTTAACCCCAATTACCTCTTATTGGGGAAATCTTTTTTTTTTACATTTAATTCCCTCAACTCATTTTTTTATCTGAATAACTTCAGTTCCCATTCTCCCTATGTAGATTGTAGCAGGTGCATTGAATTGAAGACATCACAATTAAATGTAATCAAATATTTTAAGCACTAATGAACAGCTCCAGGAAAACAAGTCAAAAGGAAAAAAGAAAACCCTTAAGTGAGTGGATTTTCGAACACCCAAGGCACCATAGGGCCAATTAAAGTAGTCAGATACCAGGACACACACTGGCATTAATTATCTTTGAGTTCAGGGAAATAAAAAATAAAAGCAACAATTATCATAATAAATCTCCACACACTGCTTGTAAGTTGTGCTAATCTACAACACACCTGGGTTTCAAAGATTTAATACATGAAAGTGAATCCTCAGTCAGTTAGTAACAATCTCACATAGAGACTCCTGGGATGTGTTTCTTTCTTGTGATCTGCCAATCAGAGCAAGGTTCTAAAATGATGTCCAAAAGCTCTGCTAGCTTTATTTCACACAGCTCAGAAGTACTGGAAATTGTGGGTGGGAAAGAGAGAGCTGTGGAGGGAAGCACCATTGCATATACAGCTGAAAAATTGCAATTTTATCCTACATAAAGGCCTCCTTTAAGTTCGGAGAAAAGAAGAAGAAAAATAAAACTGAGAGACTGGGGACACATCATTTGAAGTATGTGAAAGTTTATTTTACTAAGGGACTTACAATTAATGCTTGGAGTAATTTAACTAAATGCAAGTCCCCCCCCCCTTTTGAAAGTGTCAATGGGAAAAACAAACTTGATTTCCATTAATTAAAAATGTCTAAATTGTATTGTAAGCTGAAAGTAAATTTATAGATGGACCTACCATATTGCTTTCATCTACTGATGTGTGAATGCTGTCACCACAGCCAATCTTATAATGTTGAAAATTCTACAAGGTTCTCCAATTTCAGAGAGCAAAAATGACGCCAGACTAGCATTCACTCTTGCATTTCTTATTTGCTTGACAAATGATTTCTGGGAAAAAAACGTACATTATTTCAGTAAGAGTGCATCTAACAAAAGCCATTTGATCATTATTCTTCACTCAGTGCAAGAGCAGTACTCAAAAAAGTGAAAGGAAAATACAAGTCCTTGGGTACTAGGATATAAGAGTTCCTATGAATGGAAGTGCATCTTGTTTCCATGCCTTGAAAAAAAATAACTGCAGATTCAAAGTTAATTATTACAATTTCTAATGTGCCCCAGCTAAGGAAAAAAAGGTAATTCCATTGTCCAACAGAAGCAGTAACCATCATGAGATCACAGGATGCAATGATGACCACTGAAGAGTACCAAAGTCGACCATTTGGAAAGGCTCAAATATATCATTATTAATTTGTTTATTTGTTTTCCATTCTCAAAAGAAAGCTTAACTCATTGAAGTAATTTTATCTTTCACTCTACCATAGTTAGTAGCATAAATATAATTCCAGGACTTCTGGTAACTTGGTTTTTCAGTTTCTACAGATGAAACTGTCCTTTAGAGCAGGGCTGTCAAACTTGAAGCCCGAGGTCTGGATGTGTCACATGCTGGCCATGTCCACACCTGGTTTAGCAAAGGGGGGGAAACTTCTGATACATCACGTGATGACACCATGATAACACAAGTTTGACACCTCTGCTTTAGAGCTTGCACGATTAATCTCACAATTTCCTTTCGATTCTGGGATCTAAAGAATCCATCTCCTAATTAGTGGTCTCAGTTGCACTTTGGAAAGTGTCAATCTGCCATTCTCTGCCACTGGAAGCTGATGGGTGTTCTTATGAAATTTGCAAACTGATAGTTGCTTAAGTTTATAATAGAGGAGGGGTTTTTTAGCTTTTACTCCAGATTGAACATTTTTTAATTATTACATATAGATTTTCTATTTACAATGACTCCCTTTTACCTGTTTTTCTTACTTCCCCAATTGTTGAATTTTATCTCCTCTATTACAGGCAGTAGTGGAAAGATTTGGGATTCATTATGATTATTGATAAAATTTAGCATTAGTAACCTTTAGCCAAGAAAAACTATATATACCCCATCTAACAGCAAATGGATAACAACTAATGATGATGTTGCAAAATAATCACTTCATTTATTTGTTCATGCAAATAGAAACAGAAAGGATTTATTATAATGGAACCCAACTGCAATTGTCCAAGAAGAAAGCAGTAAAGTAGTTGACTTTGCATTTCTATCTTGTGTAGCATCAAGAATGTGATGCTTAATAAATGGCATTCATTAATATGGTTGTCAAAGCAACACAATGCTTTGTAAAGTTCCAAAGTATTCATCTCAATTTGGCAATTGGGCAACTAAATGGCAGATGGAATTTAAATTGGGTGAATGCAATGTAATGAAACACCAGGAGAACTAATTTGAATTTTACATGCATACTTCTGTGTTCAAATTAGCTGACATATCTTTGGAAATAAGATCTGGGGGTAATTGTAGACAGTTCAATTAAGATGTCTGCAGAATTTTCCATTGCAGTCAAAGGCTAATAGGATTCTATGTTGCAGCTGACACCCTCTTTTACTTCTATGTACAGAAAGATGCTTTCAATGCCAATGTTCTCCTTTTTGTTTTATAATCATATTATGAAGGTTTCAAATCAATCAGCAGTAATTGCAGTATTTAGATACTACACCATTATACATTATAAAAAGCTGTAACATTCCCCGAAAGCAAACTGAGTGTTGACATTTGGTAGAAGAAGTAAATATTCAAATGTTCTAAAGTTGCCAGAGTTCCCTTAGCACAAATGGTGGGTTGCAGAATCCCTACTTACACTTACTTTAATCAATCTCATGATTTTTCAAGTGTGTTTGGATTACAATTGTCAGAATAGATACTGACAATATTGGTAATCTGGTCCAATCTCAAAATACTACATTAGAAAATGATGGATTATATAATGTTCTAGGCTGTTCAAATGAAGTAGGGAAAAAATGAAATAGAAGTATGCAGAGAGCAACGGCGGTTGTCATTTTCTCAATGACAGATCACTTCAGTTTTGGGATCATCAGCATGCTATTGATTGCCAGCTCTGTAATTGTCTAATTACTTTTTTAGGACAAGCTGTTCCATTCCTTCCAAATAATCTGTGAACTGAAAGCTAGAGATGGAGATTAAATCTAGAAAAAGAGATACTGCTTACTCAAGGTGTTTAAGAAAATGTTTCAGGATATTTGCTTGAAACATTTTCCCCTGTAATTCATATTACACAAACTCAAACATTATTATACCCAGGCAGGAAAACCTGAACTGAAGAGCTGTGAGAATACATTTAGTATTCAGTAGTAAATGAGGCATAAAACACTTACTTGAAACGCTAATAATGAAGCTAAACATTTTGTGGAAGGAAACATAATGTGGAAGGGAGATTCTCTGGAAAAATCCACACTATGTGAAAAAATGGAAGGTAATAGTATTTTTTTTTTAAGGCTGGCAAAAAACCATATGGATGGACACAAAAACTGATAGTACAAACATGAGTTAACAAACACTCAAAGAAGCAACTACTCATAACAGTGAATTGTTGTTTCTATATAATCACAAAAAAGTCAGAAATGAATAAAGTATGTATATCTTGAAACAAAAATACTAATATATTGAGTATTATGGGATATGCCTTTCAGTGGAATTACTGTGAATTTAAACTTTTAATTGGCACAGTACATTTTCACTTTTTTTCTTTCTCATGAAAGAAATGAAAATGTTAGTTCAATTATTCAGACATATATCATTTTTTTCTACAAACTAAATTTAATAATGCTTAGTTCATTATGTACATAATTAAATGCATAAGTTTTTTATTTCTGTTTTTGTTGATTTAATTTCTGTAGCCATCCATCTCATCCAAGTGAATCTGGGTGACTTACAATTCTAAAATAATTAAAATAACTTTAAGGACTTTAAAACAATAAAAAGATTCACAAAATAAAGAAGTTCAAATAAGAGTCATGATGATTAATCAATTGATAGTAAAACCAGGGATCTTTTAACACATCCCAAACTCCACACCTGGTACTTAGTCAAGTTTTTAAAGCTTTAGAAAAAGCCAGCAGGGTTTGGGGCCATTCTAATATCTAATGAGAGAATATTCCATAAAACAGATGTTACAGCAGAAAAAGACTATCTTCTGGTTCCCACCAGTCAATAGTGTGGTTTGCAGGATCTGCAGTATGCCAAATCTGTTGGTTTGGATTGAATGACTAGAAACTCTAGTAGGAAAAATCAGTCTCTCTGGTAAACCAGACATATCCAAACATATTCCAAACATATTCTGACTTTCTTAACTGGAAGAAATATGACATCGCCCTATCATTCTGATATTCATTTCTATCTATACCCAATAAGTGATTAAAATTATCATTTTATATAGGTATCAATATGCAACTTACTGTTCAGAAAATAAATGATAAAGAATGGTTATGACCAGGCAATCTTATCTGCAGATAAGATAAAATGCAATCAAAATAAAATAATAAAATTTAACATATTTTTCTCTCTCAGTCATGTTAAGATGATATCTTTGTTGATCTGTCATTTATTAGTGACTGTTTTCTGAAGTTGTGAGCTAATTTAGAATATTCAGGACGGATACATTCTGAAATGTAGGAAAACATTAGAAGAGATACCTGGACCAAAACAAACATCATCGTGTTTATTTAAATTGTCTCTATCAATTATTCACAGCACTGGGTCACCTCCTCCATCTATCATGAGAGCTCAAGTGATGAGGATGGTCTCTGGAATTTACCTCACAAAATTGAGATGGCTTTTGTTGGCCAAATCTTATAACCCTGCAACTTCTATTGCCACTTCAGCTCCAGAATTGCTCAATTTAGGCATTGGGAATGGAAAGTTAGATATAAATGAGGATTGTCTAGCAGTTATGACACAAATTCATAAATACTTTTTTTCTTTCATTAAGATGTCAGCAAAAGCAGGAGTTACTTGCACTACATGGAACTTATTTTCTAGAAAGAAAACAGAAGATCTATCTATCTATCTATCTATCTATCTATCTATCTATCTATCTATCTATCTATCAACTATCATCTATCTATCAATGTATCTATCTAGCAAACTTCATTCAGGGGTGACTGTAGCTGGATGACTGTCAGCATGAATTAGACCCATGATGGTGAACCTATGGCATGTGGGCCATATGCGAGGTATTGCCCTGTCAGCTCCAATGTGCATGCGTGCACTGGCCAGCTAAATTTTGCCCTTGATTTTTGGCCCTCTTTTGCCCTCCGGAAGCTTCCCTAAAGACTCCGGAGGGTAAAAAACAGCCCAATGTGCAAACCAGAAGTTTGGGACCAGACTTCCGGTTTGCTCGTTGGGCTGTTTTTCATCCTCCGGGGGGAGAAAAGCAGCTCAACAGGCAACCCAGAATTCCATTCCCAAACTTCCAGTTTGTGTGTTTGGCTGTTTTTTGCCTTCCCGGGGCTCCTAGAAAACCTCTCGAGCCTGGGGAGGGTAAAAAATAGACCTACCGGGCCCACTGGAAGTTGGAAAATGAGCCATTTGTGGCCTTCAGAGGGCCTCCGGGGGGCAGGGGAGGATGTTTTCACCTTCCCCAGGCTCCAAGAAAGCCATGTGCACAGGGGGCATGGTGTGCGAAGGGAATTAAATTATGAGGGTGGGCATGCAAGCATGCACAATAGCGTGTGCACGTGCATGCCTTTGGCACGCAAGGTGGAAAAGGTTCACCATCACTGAATTAGACCATGGATATACTAGGGAATAATTTGCACATTCACTTATTGATGCTGTGATGTATTTTATCTAAATAAAGATTGGATAGTTGATAGATAGATGATAGATGATAGGTAGATAGGATAGACTTTCTTGTTCTGTTGCACTAGTACAATCTGCAGACAGTGCTTAATAAATAGCAGATTTTTTTTATGCTTGTTTATTCATTTTAAATCAATTTTGCAAATATTTCCTTTGCATGCATTCCTGTACTTTTTGCTAGTTTGGGATACTTTATTCCTACCCAACAGGAGAATATACTTGAAAATGTTATCAGTGAGAAGGGAGCAAAATACGTTTATTTTATATTAGATATATCTAGAGTTGAGGAACATTGAATCCAATCTCTTGGTTCCCAATAAAGCAGTCCATTAAACCCATGAAACCTGCATTTCTAGGTATGTTAAATGCATGTCATATGCTTTTCGATAGAAAAAAACCCCAGCAAAATGTTAGATATATTGCTTCTGTATCATTAGTGTGTATTTAACCATTTTTCCCTCTCTTGTACTGAGGTTTTTTGAAATTGGGAGAAGGAAGTTATTAATGTATTTTAAAGAGGAAGTACCTGGCCATGAATTAACAGCAACTACTAAGATCCTTTTCAATCTTCACAGCAGCTCTTATTTTGAGAGGTTGGCATGAATACAGTGATACAATTACTGGATAAGAAGCTAGTTGCAGGGCTAGTTTTCCTTGTTAGGAAGATGGTCTTATTTATTTCCTTCTGCCCATATAGACAGATCCCTTATTCATCTCCCCTGACCCTTTGAGTTCAAAGTATCAGAATGTTTCCATTTTATTTAGAGTTGCTTCTAAATGGATGTCAAGCAAAACTCAATGATACAAAATGATCCATCATTCTTCTCAGTTCAGCTTCAGGCCACCCCTAGTGCATATGATCAATGCTTGATTGCTATTATTTATAGTTGTTTGCTTTTATTATAGTGGGGAGTTGTTGGATTTGTTAGTGCCTTTGAGTCAACCTTGTCTCCAATAAATTGCCTGCAGGGTTTATTATTTATTTACCATATTTTTTGGAGTATAAGACACACTTTTCCCCTCAAAAAAGAGGGTGAAAATTTGGAAGCGCCTTATACACCAAATGTAGCCCCCCACCACCAGAGGCCAAAAATGCAAGGCATGGAGGCAGTGATGGTCTGTGGCAATCTCTGCAGCCTGGAACAGCTGATTGGGGGCTGTCTGATTCAACCGCCAATCAGCTGTGCTGAATCAGGCTGGAATAAGTGCTGAAGCTGACCGGGCTGGTCAGAGTTTGCAGCGCTAATCACATTCAGAAAGCACAGTAACTAATTCAGCAGGATTCAAAGTAATAATAATATACAATACATTATCAAACTCAGGTTTCCAAGGTAGCAGTAAATACAAGCAAAACACAAGCAGTTTCACTTTCAGTTCTTGGTTAAGCCAGGCTTCTTCCTGTCTCGTTGTTGCTCACACAGCAAATTTCAGAGTCCAAATAACCTTCATTGGCTGACTTAGTTGCTATGCCTATTCATTGGTTGACCTTGTTACCATGTGTCAGCTGAATACCATGAATGCTGGTAGGCAAAATCAGAATTTTTCTTCTTCCTATTTTCCTCCCCAAAAACTAAGATGTGTCTTAAATACAGTGTGGTTTTTTTTGGTAAGAAGTGGTTTGCCATTGCCACCTTCTTAGGGCCTTCTTCTGTCCCAAACTCACCCATCTGACTTTGTGCCTAAGGTAGGACTAGAATCCATAGCCTTCCAGTTTCTAGATTATGCCTTAGCCACTGGACATACTGTCTCTTTAGTCTGGAGATAGGCATACTAAGTCGCACCTTCCAGAAATCTGAACAACATATCCCACAATCACTTCTTATTGGTCCTGAGGACTATGCTGAGCAGGGTGTATATTTAAAAGATTTGAAAGACATCAAGTTGCCTTCTATTTATTTGCAATATTAAATGGGGGGAAAGGGATTTTTCTGTTCCTGTTTGCTTTGCCAAAATATCTGGAACATGGGAACAAAGTTTCATATGGATGTAAACAAAATTCTCAGAGAAGGTATCTGAAGCCTTAGCTCGAGGGTGGAGTTTTTAATTTAATGAACTCCCTTTGTCATGTTTTTGACATATGCTCTCTTCTAATAAAATGTTATTGCGTCTTGTCTGGTGACTTTACTAAAGAACTTTGCTGTAATGGGAGCTCTCTGTTGGAATGAAAGTCACCTCATTGCTATGAGAAACCTCTGCGATAAAGCCAGAAGCTGACATTTGAGGTATGCTCTAATAATGAAATGAATTAAGATAGTTTGCCCGTAGGGCATTTCCTTGCATGTATGTGCAAATTACAGACATAATGTTGGAAGGTAGTTTTTTCGCCATTTCTCAGCTTTAGATTTTCATTTTCATAGGAAAATGAAGGTTACTCCAAATATAATTGTGAGTGTCATTGTTTTCCTTTAAATTTTCAGTCCTTATGGCAAGGGAGCTAAGATTCAGTGCTAAATACAAAATTTATAATATAATTCTATGAGTCACAATTGCACTTTAAACATGAGCTTACTGCGCCTGAATCTATCATCCATCCATCCATCTATCTATCTATCTATCTATCTATCTATCTATCTATCTATCTATCTATCTATCTATCTATCTATCTATCATCTATCTATCTATCTATCTATCATCTATCAATTTATCTATTTATAATCCATCTATCTCCTTCCTTCCTTCCTTCCTTCCTTCCTTCCTTCCTTCCTTCCTTCCTTCCTTCCTTCCTTCCTTCCTTCCTTCCTTCCTTCTCTTAGCCAGAACTAGTTGGATTTTGTTAACAGGAAAGTGGTGATTTGAATTTTTGGGTGCTTATCTTAATGCTTTTTTCACATATCCATAAAAATCTCAGCAGATAATGGTACCAGAAGACTGTCAACCATAACACCGGCCTATTCCATAAGTGTGAAAAGAAATAGAATAATAATATGGAAATGTTCTTGTTAATTCTCAGACACTTTCCAAAGGTCAGGATTAATCTTGATTATTCCCAGGAAGGTACTATGGTATATCTTTAACTCTTTACCAATCCAGGTTTGATCCAAATAGTGGGACTGCAATCATAAAATAATTCATAATCTCATATTTGAAATCTTGTGGTTATGAGTGCCATGGAGGGGAAGAGGAGGGCAGTTGTTTAGCACTTCAAAGCCATGCACATAAATATTTCTGGCTGTGCAATCTCCCTAGAAATAATTCTCTCCGTGTTTTGTAAAAGCTTTGCCAATAATTTCTATTTGTAGGAGTTTTGAAGGGGTTATGTATTTAGGCATCCAAAATGGAAATCATGACTGTCTGATTGAAGCTCCTTCCATATGTCAGAAAGGGGTAGAGTTTTGATTGTGTAGTAGCAGTCACCCTTTGGTGATTTTGGAGCCCTTCCTGCTGATGTTTTTCATCAGAACAGAAGCCTTTAAAAATTATAAGGTAAGGATTGAATGATAAAAGGAGCTAAGAATTTTGGGTATGATATACATATGTTCAATGGAGATAATGTGGACTGATTTTAAAAAAATAATGTTGAGAAGAAACCTGAACATTTTTATTGGGTCTTATAGAGAACCAAGTAGAGAAGACTTATGGAAGATTTATTTTATATATGGCAATTGCAGCAAAGTACTATATGCACAATGTTGAAAAAATACTGAAATACCCAAAATGTACAGAACAATTGTAATAGCATTTATGGACAAATGTGCACGTGCACAGAGCACGAGTTTGGCATGCATGCAAAAGTGCACGCACACTGAACCGGCAGTAATGCCGGCAGCAACCCACCCTTGCTTCCATCCTTCCAAGGCGGGTAAAATTATGACCCAAAATTGTTGGGGACAATATGTTGACTCTCTAAGCTGCTTAGAGAGGACTGTAAAACAATGTAAAGTGGTATATAAGTCTAAGTGCTATTGCTAAAAATACAGCATCTATTGACCTTAACCATTCCTCATAAGATTGTTCCTGAAGACCTCTTATCATTTTAGTTATTCTCTCTGCAGTATTTCTAGGGTCTTAGTATGTGTTTTTTATCATGGTTAAAAGGGAGGAGAGTGAATAAATTTGTTTATAGCTGCTGAAAAGAAAGTTGGAAGTCCTTCAAATTTTTAATTTTTGTTTGTTTAATTGTTATTATTTCTCTTTCTTTTACTGTTTTGCTTCCTTCACTTTAACTTTTTTCTCTTCATATTTCTCTATTATCTATATGATATTGTTAGAATCTGTCTATCTATCAATCATCTATCTTAAAGATATCTTTGTGAAATTTTTGAGAATCCCCCAAATTATATACTCCTCTGTAAATTTTTATTAGGGAATAATCTCATTGAACTGAGCACAACGTGCTTCTGGTTATGCACCAATGGAAATGTGCTTGGTAATGCTATCATGTTTGGCTAGTGTAATGATGTGTATGTTTTATGTTGGGCATTTTCAACTATCTATCCAAATTCTCTCAGGGCCTCGCTCAACAGACAGCACAACTACATGCATTGCTTCAGAAGGATGCTATTTGGTGTTGGGAGGCAAAGATGGAAAAAATTTGACAAAGTGAAGAAGCTAAACATCCAGGGCCAATACTGAAATATTTTGACGTAAATGCTGACACTGTGCTTCAAGTGGATGCATCCCAGTTTGGGTTAGGTGTTGTGCTGACTCAATAAGGACATCCTGTGGCATATGCTTCATGTGCACTGACCACGACACAAGCCAATTATGCTCAAATTGAGAATGAGATTCTGGCCATTGTGAATGGATGTGAGAAATTTCACCAATATATATAGGGCCACCCAGTAGTTGTGGAAACTGACCACAAGCCATTGGAGTACATACTACAAAAACCGCTAGCTTCTACACCTCCACTCTTGCAGCGAATGATTATGAAATTACAACAGTTTGATCTCACAGTGAAATGTAAGCCTGGAAAGGAAATTCCAATGGCAGATAGCCTGTCAATGGTGTTTCCAGAAGGACATGAAGCCAGGGATGAACCTGAGTTGGAAGAGCAGGTACATACAGTACTAGTGAACTTGCCAATATCAGACGTACAGCTGGAGAAGATAAGACAAGACACCAAACAGGATAAAGTACTAGCAAAACTAACTTGTGTCATGTGCAATGGCTGGCCAGAAAAACGCAAGAAGCTGTCCTGAACTGCAGGAATTCTGGCCCGTGAAAGATGAACTATCTATTCATGAGGATATCATATTAATGGGTTACCGTATTCTTATTCCTAAGTCACAGCAGGCAGAAGTAATGGAACAAATTCACCAGGGACATTTGGGCAATACTCTGTGTAAGCATGGAGCACGAGAGATGGTTTATTGGCCTAATTTGGACTCTGATATTGAGACACTTGTGAAGAAGTGTGATACCTGCCAGACATTTCAAAAAAACAATGCGAAAGAACCCCTTACACCATGGAATGCTCCTTCACGGGCATGGCAGAGACTGGCTACAGATATTTTTCATTTTGAAGACATCCATTACCTGGTGGTAGTAGACTACTACAGCAAATTCTTTGAACTAGTGCAGCTGGGAAGTCTAAAAGCATCAACAGTCATATAGGCTTTTAAGACAATACTTTCAAGACATGGAGTGTGTGAAGAACTTGTGTCTGATAATGGGCCACAATTCTCATGTGCTGAATTCCAGTGCTTCCTGCATGAATGGAGACTCAGGCACAAACCCACAAGCCCTTATCACCCACAGGCCAATGGCCTAGCAGAGAAGTTTAGGAATGTTTAGGAATGTTTATTATAATTTATAGGCCGCCCTTTTCCCTGAGGGGACTCAGGGCGGCTTACAAAACACGGGAAAGGGGGTACAAAGACAAAAAACATAAAACAATACATAATATTAAAAAATAGAACACAACAATCATTCATCATTCGGGAGGGGACAAACTAAGATTTTTTATCCCCAGGCCTGACGGGATAGCCAGATCTTAAGGGCCATGCGGAAGGCCTGGGCGGTGGTGAGGGTGCGGATCTCCACGGGGAGATTGTTCCATAGCGTCGGAGCTGCAACTGAGAAGGCTCTCCTCCGCGTAGTCGCCAGTCGGCACTGACTGGTGGATGGAATTCGGAGGAGGCCTACCCTGTGCGATCTGATGGGATGCAGGGAGGTAATTGGCAGAAGGCGGTCTCTCAAATAGCCAGATCCACTACCATGGAGCGCTTTATGAGTGGTAAGTAGGACCTTGAAGTGCACCCGGAGATCAACAGGTAGCCAGCGCAGCTCACGGAGGATCGGTGTTATGTGGGCGAACCGTGGTGCGCCCACGATCACTCGCGCGGCCGCATTCTGGACTAGCTGAAGTCGTCGGATGCTCTTCAAGGGCAGCCCCATGTAGAGCACGTTGCAGTATTCCAGCCTAGAGATCACAAGGGCTCGAGTGACTGTTGTGAGGGCCTCCCGGTTCAGGTAGGGCCGCAACTGGCGCATCAGGCGAACCTGAGCAAATGCCCCCCTGGTCACAGCTGACAAATGATGGTCGAAACTCAGCTGTGGGTCCAGGAGGACTCCCAAGTTGCGGACCCTGTCTGAGGGGTATAAATTTTGATCCCCCAGCCTGATTGATGGAACATTAACCAAATTTTTGGGAGGAAAACACAACAGCCACTCGGTCTTTTCCGGGTTGAGCACCAGTTTGTTAGCTCTCATCCAGTCTTTAACAGCCTCAAGGCCCCGGTTCATCACTTCCACCGCTTCATTGAGTTGGCACGGGGCGGACAGATACAACTGTGTATCGTCCGCATATTGGTGGTATTTTATCCCGTGCCTCCGAATGATCTCGCCCAGTGGTTTCATGTATATGTTAAATAGTAGGGGGGATAAGACCGAACCCTGCGGCACCCCACAAGTAAGGGGCCTCGGGGACGATCTCTGCCCCCCCACCAACACCGACTGCGACCTGTCCGAGAGGTAGGAGGAGAACCACTGCAGAACAGTGCCTCCCACTCCCACCTCCCGCAGTCGTCGCAGAAGGATACCATGGTCGATGGTATCGAAAGCCGCTGAGAGGTCAAGGAGAACCAGGATGGAGGCATGGCCTCCATCTCTGGCTCTCCAGAGATCATCGGTCAATGCGACCAAAGCGGTTTCTGTGCTGTAACCGGGCCTGAAGCCAGACTGGAAGGGGTCAAGATAGTTAGCTTCCTCCAAGATACGCTGAAGCTGGAAGGCCACCACCTTCTCAACAACCTTCCCCACAAAGGGGAGGTTGGAGACTGGACGGTAGTTGTTAAGAATTGCTGGATCCAAGGATGGTTTCTTCAGGAGGGGCCTCACCACCGCCGCCTTAAGCGCGGTGGGGAGGTGTCCCTCCCGAAGAGAGGTAGTAACAACCGCCTGGATCCAGCCTCGTGTCACCTCACTGCTGTTGGCAACCAGCCAGGAGGGACACGGGTCCAGTATACAGGTGGAGGTGCTCACAGCTCGCATAGCATTGTCCACATCCCCGGAGGCAACATCCTGAAACTCAACCCAGAGATGGTCTGCCAGATCATTCCCTTGTGTCTCGGCTGGATCTGCAAGAGTGGAGTCCAGGTCCGATCGAAACCGAGCAACTTTGTCCGCCAAGAACTGTACATACTCCTCAGCCTTACCCTGTAAGGGGTTCTCCGTCTCCCTCCTATTTAGGAGGGAGCGGGTTATCCTAAACAGGGTGGCTGGGCGGGACTCGGCGGATGCTACCAAGGAGGCAATGTATGATCTTTTGGCTGTTCTTAGAGCCCGAATATACTCCTTGGTGCAACCTGTCAACAGAGCCCGGCTCGACTCGGACCTATCAGACCTCCACAGGTGCTCTAGGCGTCTCCTCCGGCACTTTGTCTCACGGAGCTCCTCGGTGAACCAAGGAGGCCTCCGTGGGCCGCTGACCCGGAGGGGCCGTAGTGGCGCAATCCGGTTCAGAGACTCTGATGCTGCCGAGTGCCAGGCAGCAGCAAGAGTCTCCACCGAACTGTGGGCAAGAGCATCTGGAATAACCCCAAGCTCCATCTGGAACCTTACTGGGTCCATAAGTCGCCTGGGGCGGAACCACCTGGTCGGTTCCTCCTCCCTACGGTGGGGGTTTGGCCTCCGGAAGTCTAGCCTCAGTAGGCAGTGGTCTGACCACGACAGGGGAATGATCTCATTTCCCCTCAGACCAAGATCATAACTCCACTGCTCCGAGAGGAATACGAGGTCGAGCGTGTGACCCGCTGAGTGGGTTGGGCCTCGAATTACTTGGGTCAAGCCCATGGCTGTCATGGAAGCCATGAACTCCTGCGCTCCATCAGAGTGTTCACCGAGCGAAGGCAAATTGAAGTCCCCCAGAACCATAAGCCTAGGGAACTCAACTGCCAGCTCGGCTACTGACTCGAGGAGCGAGGGGAGGGCTGCTGCAATGCAGTTGGGAGGCAGGTACGTAAGCAGCAAACCCACTTGACCCTTGAGGTCCAGCGTCACCAGTAGGGACTCACACCCGACAAGCTCCGGAGCAGGGATCCTACGAGGTACTAAAGACTCCCGGATTACAATAGCCACACCGCCACCCCTTCCCTGGGCTCTCGGCTGATGAAGCACCTGAAAACCGTCTGGGCACATCTCTACGAGGGGGACTCCTCCTTCTGTGCCCAGCCAGGTTTCAGTAATACATGCCAGGTCTGCGCCCTCGTCTGTTATCAAGTCCCGGACGAGGGGAGCCTTGTGAACAACAGACCTGGCATTTAGCGACAGCAGCCTGAGACCAGAGTCCTGACTGCTCGCGCCATCTGACCTTGGAGTGGGACTCATAGGGCCGGAAGGAGGGATCTCTGTGATATAGCGAACCCTCCTTCCCCGGTAATGGCCAGCCCTAAAGTCCCCGCCGTATCTGCCCCTCCCTGTTATGACCGCAATGCTCCGACCCTCTCCCGTGGATGTAGTTCCCCCAACCACCCCGGTGGCCCCCGCAAATCCCACCAGGTCCTCCGAATCATACATACTCATTCACTCACTCAAACAGTCCCCACATGGTAATTAAAACATAAAAATACAACAGTAATAATGATAAAAGTGGGATCATTCATTCAATCTCATACATACTCCTAACATATCCCAAACACAGTAAGAAAAAAAGAAAAAATAGAAAGATAGAAAAAGGGAGAAAAAAATAGAATTGCGCACTTATTACGTTGTTAAAAAGCGAGTCCAGATAGAGCCAAATGGCTCTCCATAATTAAAATAAGTAAAATAGGTGGTGTGATTAGCGTCCAGTTATAGTCCGGAGAAGGTATACGGGGGGGTAGATCGTATTCCCCTCTTCTATTGGTCTGGGTAAGTCCAGAGAGTCCGGAATAAATAAAGGGGATAGGAGGTAGTCTTCCACCAGTGCTGCTCCAAATAGAGTTCCCAGAATAATAGTAGTAAGTGATGTTGCTGATGGTACTCAAAGTCCGATAAAGCTGAGCTAGCAGGTCTGGAACCAGATAAAACTGAGATAACAGGACCAAAGGCAGATGGAACTTAGCTAGCAAGTCTGGGTAACCAAACACCACAATCAGATGTGGCTGGAGGTTAAAAACCCACCCTAAGGGGGTGCCAGATGGTACGTGGAAGACACAAGGCAGAGCTTCACCGAAGCAAAGGGAGGCAGGAAATAAAATGCGTCCAGGGAGCCACCTGACTGGGCAGGGATAAAGAGTGGAGGAGGCAATGCTGGGAGGGAAGTAAGGCTGGATGGAAAAAGGGGCCATCCGGAGGGGCTGGTGCAGCATCGGGGGAAGCCACCCATCCACTCTGCTCAGTCCCCCCACTGCTCCGATACGTTCTCTCTCCCTCCAAGATGATGATGGTCTCACACAGCCCCAATGAGGCAGTTCAATAAGCCTGGTAGAAAAAGTTCGATAAGCCAGGTAGAGAAGCCAGGTAGAAAGGCATAGCCAAATCCATCATATAGAAAGCACAATAATCAGGACAGGCCTGTTAAACTATCGTGCAACACCCATTGAGGGTTTATGCTCACCTGCACAACTGCTAATGGGGAGAACACTGAGGACCACAGTGCCTATTGCACCACATAAATTGCAGCTGTATTCTATCCCACATGAGCGGGTAACAGCTCAGAGGGTCATAAACATGAGAAAGCAAAAACTGTATTTTGATAAATCTACCAAATTTCTTTGTCCACTGTGTGCTGGGCAAGCTGTGAGACACAGAGTCACTGGGAGAACATGGGAACCTGCTTGAATTGTCAGAGCCAATTCACCAAAATCATATGTAGTTGAAACCAAGTGTGGACAGCAACTGAGAAGAAACAGGCATCATCTTCATCCAGACACTGCTGCTGATACTTCATTAGAAGAAGCAAATAACAAGGAAAACGAAGCGCAAATGCATGATGGCATAAAATACCTGAACACGGATATACAGTCTACCGAGGACACCAAGGATAATGTAAACATATCAGCATGTGACAATGCTGGGAGTGACTCTCAACTTGACAGCAACCTACTGCTGATGAGACAGGTTACTTTCTCTGTCTATGGTTGAGCTATTAAACAAAAAATATGGAAAGACCTTGTATCATATTTGTTAAATCCCCTTGAAGGATGAGGCAGAGGAGTCTGAGGTGAGTTAAACACAACCACTTTTATTAACAGGCATTCGCAAGCTATGTACAAGTAGACCGGCACCCCCTCCCTGCTTGACAGCTATTTATATGGCGCTGTCAAGCAGGGAGACCAATAGCCACATGTTTGACAGCCCGGCAACTGCAGGTCGCACCTGATTGGTTCCGGCATGCCTGGCTGTTGCCGAGCTGTCATTCGTAAGTCCGAGGACTTAACATCTCTTCCCCCCAGCGAGGATGCATGCGTCAAAAGTGGTGCATGCGTACTCTTGCAGGTAGGCGGGCGGACGGCGGACATGCCCAGAACGCCTCAGTTGAAGAGGCGGCGCTGGAGAGGTAAGACGTCCCCATAGTAGCTCCTCCCTGGAAGGAGTGGAGCTCCGGGTGACATCACTGTGGCCTAAGCCAGGAGGCGGAACCCTTGAAAAAGGTAGGCCGGGTGGAGGGGGCGTGGCTTGGGGAGGCGGGTATGTTTGAACAGGCCGGTAGGCGGGCAGGGGGTTGGGGAGGCCTGACAATGGAAGGCCTAACTGGGCGCAGGGGATCCTGGAACCCATTGACCACTCACGCTGGGAGACCCCCATAGCCGTGCATTTGACAGCCCAGCAACTGCAGGTCGCACCTGATTGGTTCCGGCGCACCTGGCTGTTGCTGAGCTGTCATTCGTAAGTCCGAGGACTTAACAATATTAGATGTCTTATACTTAAGAGGGAATATGTAATGATGTGTATGTTTTATGTTAAATTTTAAGTTCAATTGTTATGCCCAGTTTTTTATGCATGTTAGGAAACAGTTAACATTTCTAGTCATGTGATCTGGGGGCAGGAAGTAGTTGTAAGATGGCTGCTTCTGAGTAAAGACAAGCCTCTGGTTCAAGCTCCTTGCTGTGTCTGTCTTTATTTGTATTAAATCATCATAGTGCGTACACTAGCTACAAATGTTCTGGGATCTGGTAATCACACACACTAAGTACTATAATGTAGTCTATCTTGATCTGGAAGTTGCAACAAGTGCAAAATACAAAAGTGAATCTATACAGATGTCAGCAAATATCACATTTGGCAAATATTTATTTAATATCAACCAGGAAAATGGAGTGATCTCTTGCAGGGCTCATTGTACAGAATCTAAACTCCTGAGAAAAAAGCATGTGCCTCTTCTTTTTTTAAAAGGCAGACACAGGCTGGAAAATTTTCTGTTTACATTGGTATTTACTGTCTCACGACTATACTTCTGCCTTACTCGTGGCTACTGTTGACATTATTTTCTGGGTTATAGTTTGTCACATTTAATATTGTAGTAATAAATCATGGTTATTTTCTATATTGTAAGTACCAGGGGATACTTTTATGAGAAAGGGTTATATGAAAAACATACATAAGAGTCAGCACACCAATAGGAGCCACTTTCAAGGAGACCTTCATCTTAGAAACTTTCTAATGGAGGTTACATTTTAAAGATGCAAAAATGCATTTCTTCTTTTCTTGATCGGTTTTTTTGCTTAGTTCTTTGTAATATACTGTGTGAGATAAAATGGGAGTTTGGCTTATTCAGAGATTCTAGAAAGGAATGGAAAAATAGGTTGCCTTCTGGGGATGTTACACCAGAGCTTACAACATTTCTCACTATGATCCTGCTGTTCTGAGTTCAGCAGCATCTGAAGACCATAAATTCCCCATCCTGAAGTAGAGAACAAAAATATTGCAGAAGGAACTCATATATGTCAGAAAATAGTAGTGGCCTGCTCATCTATGAGATTGTGCTTCCTGTGAATAACTGTGTGTGTTTAAAATTAATTGTGAGCTTCTCCTGAAGCAAAACAAACTGTGAGGGAGAAATCTTTGTTTTGCAGTTAGGGAAAAAAAAACAAAAAACCACAGAGCTCTTCACATGTTCTCAAAACTAGGCAATTTGGGAGGACAAGTTAAAAATGCATTCTGAAACAATTTACAAGTATTACATTGTAAGTCTGTTAGCGCAGGCCCAAAAAGCTTTACAGAGCATTATACAAACCTATATTCTCAATCAATGTTTCATATTTCTAGGGATGGTTTCCAAAAGCCGGAGGCTAGCAATCCAATTCATTCAGCCATATTAAATCTTGGAAACAAGTATCTGCAAGAGCAGTTGTCAAAGTCACAAAATCAGTAATTGTTATTCCCCATTCTTCCCACCCCAATTTCTATGAACAATCATGAGCTGAAAAATACAACTGCTGATAAATTATGTATGGCTATGATAGCATGACCATTGATTTTATCATAGTGTTATAAAATTTTAAACAATGGTTCTAAGTATATCTGACAGTTCTATAGTGGAGGTCACATACTATTAGTTTGGCTGTAGGTTTGAGCTTCTTTTCAAATGACCAGTAACAAATCACTGATAAGCCACAAAGTTTGCATGCATATTAATGTATAGAATTTTTTTTAAAAAAAATCAATCTAAAAGTGACAATTCTTTACAGAAAAGCATGTATTAGATAAACATCAGGAAAATAATATCTAGAAAGTTTACTCCTCTGCAGTTAAATTATCTTTAGGTATGATAGAATGTAGAGATAAAAGTGTCACTGTTTTCATATCTGTAAAAGAGTGGATTTGATTCAAAGATCTGGTATTTTCATGTGATTCTTGAAAAGCCTAGTATGAACTTAATGTTCTTACATATTAATTTTTTTAATTGTAAGCCTGAAACACATTTCCCTTTGTCCTTTAAGTCAACCACAGTTGTGACTTGATTACAAGAATTTTACTTTTACTTGGCTTTGATTTGGAAATCCCTGTAGTTTTCTTGAAGACATTTTCAAAAGTGGTATATTTTTGCTATCATAGGGCTGAAATACAAGACTACAACTCAGGTTTCCCATTCTTAGTCCAGTGCCTTATTCACTACCCCAGAGTTCTACTATCACTGATAGTATCATGTACCAGAAATGTTGAAAAAGTAATTGAAAATGAAAAGGTTAAAATGAAAATATTGTAGGTTTTCTGAATGCAGACAAATTAAATCTTGATTTATAACACATCAGATTGAAATGATTGAAAAGAAGAAAGTATAAATTATTGACATGGCAATATCAGCAAATAGTAGAATAGATGAGAAGATTTGTGATCTGAGTAGTGCTCCTGGTTCCTGTAGTCTGCAATTTTTCCTTTGGAAATCCATTCCTACTCCCACACCTTTCAAAGGATGTTTATCCCAAATTGCATAGCTAAAAGGAACCAAGAACTAGGAGCACTACTCAAGTGACCCTGAGGACATTGATAAACCTCCAAGTGCTTCAATGACCCTCTAAAAGGATGCAAGTGACCAGCTGTGTGCACGGAATGTAAATCATTTCATTTCCCACAATCCTGTCAGAGCTGAAGAAGCTTCTTGGATGAGAAGCAAAATATCTTTAAAAAAAAACAAAGTCCAGTTGCCTCCTGAAAAAGCACCTTTGGGACAACCATGATCTGGAAGACTGAGAATCTTTGCAGACTAGGTAGGTAGGTAGAGGGATAGAGAGAGAACAATAGAAATAGACAGAAATACTTGCAACTTCACAAGTTCTTTCAGTAAACAGATTATCTGGATAATCTGTAGGTGAACTTTTGTGAGACTGGAATCAAAAGAGTGTTCTGGTTTTCACTCTGATGTTGTTAACTCTATTCACTATTTTGATTTTTAGTCTTTTAGAATGTCAAGGAATGGGGATCTACAGATACAATAATTAGGTAAGTAAATAAATACTTAAAATAAAATGATTAATCTTGAATTATGATTTTTTTGTGTGAAAATAGTTGAGAGTGATTTGTGAACGGAATAGCAATGTTGGAAGTAAAGCATACATTAAAGTAAATTAATGTTTCATAAATAGTTCAACTATGAGCATAGAATGAAATAATGATGTGTGATGTCCATTTAGTTTAATGTATTTATGGATAAATGTTTAAAGAATGCTTATGTAGACATTAGAGATACGTTTGTTGAGGATGTAAACTTGAGTTACTTTTGTATGCAGATAAGGCTGCATTATTGACTAAAAATGCTAATGATATTCAGAAAATGTTATGTATGATATAAGAAGGAGCATGGATCTGAAAATTATTGTTCAAATTATATGATAATTTGAAAGAGGAAATGATTAAATATAAATGTTTACATAAATGCCCAAAACCAAGAACAAACAGATGAATTTAATTACTTTGATCAAATGTTTACTAAAAGAGAGGATAATGGATGGAGAAATCTTAAGATATGCAAATGCTGACAGAAAGATAATGTGTAGTCTATAATATGTTGCACAGAATGGATGCTTGTTTAACAAGTAAAAATAACTAGGTATATGAATGTGCTTCTCTCTCTATTGCTACATGAATGTGTATATGAGTGGTCAGAAGATACCTAAAATTAAGCTTAATACAGTGATGATGAAGTAAATAAGAAAAGATAGAATCAAAAGCATGATATGCTGCTAAATTAAGGTAGATACAAAACTCAGTGTCTGATACAAAGGACATCAAAGCTTTGTAATTTAAGCATAATGAGTGAGAATCAAATTAGATGTATAAATGAAGACTAGGATGGGAGGAAGTGATTTGTATGTTTGATTATGAAAAGGCAATATTTGAATTAGTATAAGGATCTCCCTCCTTCCCTCCCTTTCTTCCTTCTTGATATTAGAAATTAAGAATTAAATATTTTTTTAAAAATCATACAAATTGTATAATTATCTTGAATGTATCACTTATAGTACCAATCCATTGTTGTTGTTATTTAAAAAAAACAGGGCTTCTTGAATAAAGCACAGTGGCTACCTTTAAACAATGATTGAAGTCAAGTTAATCATTGGGTCATTATTTTAGAAATATGTTCTTTCCTAAACAGACAACAAATCACCATGGGTGGCATAAATAAAAACAATTTCTAGTTTCTTGACCATTTCCCCATTAGCTTTGGTTTTTGGAATTTGGCAGACACATCAGAAAACACAACTGTAGTGGGCATAAGTTTGCCAATGTAACTGGTTTAGAAATTTCATTCACACAGGAGTAAATAGGTTCTGATTTTGGACTCATTCGTTAAGTTAGCCAATTTGAAGTGCCTTGGTTTAAAAATTGTTGTCCTGGGATGCACTATTTAGCCCAATTGAAAATTATAGGTGATTCTTAGTAACATAAAGATATTGATCCAAAAAAACCTACCATATTTTTTGGAATATAACACGAACCTTTTTTCCTCAAAAAAGAGGCTGAAAATCTGGGTGCGTCTTATACACTGAATACAGCAGTTTTTGCCTCCCGAAGCCCTGCCCCTTCACTAAAATGGCTGGGCATACCCTTATGGAGGCTTTCGGAGAGCACCTGGGGGCTGGGGAGGGCAGAAATGAGCAAAGATTGGGCTGTTTTTTGCCCCCAGCCCCCAGCAGCACTCTATAAGCCTCCATAAGGCTATGCATGCAAATTTTTTGAGAAAGAAATTGCCCGTTTTTGCAAAAAACAGGGCATTTTCTGCTCATTCCCCCCCCAGAGCACTCTGCAAGTCCCCACCCCAAAGATATTCATGCCTTTTTTTGAAAAATAAAAAGAGCCCATTTTCATGAAAAAAACGGCCATTTTTGGGAGATTTGCAGAATGCAAAAACTTTTTTTCCCCCCCTTTTGGAAAGCTCTTTAACTGATTGATGAGAATTACATTGATCAAGTGCTGTGCCAGCATAAACACCTACCTATCTACTATATTTCTCTCTATCTCTATTTCTCTCTCTCTATCCCTCTACCTACTTACCTACCTACCTACCTACATACATACCTACACCCACTCTCTCTCTCCTACCTACCTACTGAATTTTTCTCTCTCTATTTCTCTTTCTCTATATACCTTTATCTACCTACCTACCTAACTACTCTCTCTCTCCCTACCTATATACTGTATTTATCTCTATTTCTCTCCCTGTCTATCCCTTTATCTACCTACCTACTTTTTTTTTAATTTGCCTCTTCAAAATCTTGGTGCATCTTATACTCCGAAAAATATGGTACTTGATGGATTAATATAATATGTTTTGTTTATACTTGTAGAAAGCATAATTAGGAAGAAACATGGCCTCAGTCTAAAGTGGGAAGATCTTATTGTTAACAGATTTGACCAAAAAAAATCAAACTTTTACCCTTCTTTCATAGCACACCAGTTTAAAGGTCACAAAATGAAAATATCTACTTCATTTTGGAAGAGTAGGCAACATCCAAATGAACACACTTTACATAAGTGGTTTACATCATTTGGTTTCATGGATAAATGAAACAGTTCAATAGGCTGTTCTTTTTAGGACAGCAAGACATTCTCAGTTCTATTTGTTTACAAACACTTTTCATTTTATTGCATAATACTTCCTCACTATTTCTATTCTGAACAACCACTCCCTAGAAGTCCACATGTGAAAATGTATATTTTTCCTCAACTACATATTTTTACCTTTTGTAACTACAGCTAATCTTAAAATTTAAGATTAAATTAAATTAAATTTGTATAAACTTGGCTGCATTGATTTTTCTAGCTCAGATAATTTACATATTATATTCCATGATTCATAGGATACAGGAAAGCCTTTTTTTTTTGGTGGATTCAGAATGATTTTCCTGATTCACATAAGTATCCACATTGAAACAATGTGCTCCAGATGAGGGTGAATAAATATTTGAATGTACAATCAAAAGCAATTTGGGGATAAAAATATGAGATCTTTTGACAGAGACTCAAATCCAATGCAATTCAATCAAGAGGAACAGCTTCCTTCCTTTTTCCCAGGGTCTGATTGCTTATAGTAATGGATTTGTAGCTCTCTGACCCTCCTACTGACCAAAGAGTTGTGATATTGCTGCCTGCAGAGAGCTCATTAGCTGCATGCCGTGTTCAAGCAGGAAAGCTGGATGACTTGAGGAGAGCTAAGCAGGCTATTTGTTTGGTAGCAAACAATGAACTCTGTTTAATCAGCTACTACATAGGAGGAGTAAGAGACTGATTATAAATGCATTCAGGATTCTGAATAAGTTAATTAATGGTTTCACCATTCAAATATTACAGAAACTTGGAATACTGGGGCAAAGGGACAGATGAAAAAGTTTGTTCATGGTGGAATGAAGAAGCCTTAAAGATTGTAGTGTTCCTTTTGGCTGAGAGGTCAGGCATGCCCTAAATAACAAAGGAATATGTCAGAAAAATATGCCAATATCAAATCAACAGTAGAAAAGTGCATCCATTTTAGATATCTGTATTATCAGGTAGGCAAGATGATACATCGTTGTTTTTTTTCTTCCATGAGTAAAGCAGAATTCTGTTATGTGGTTTGGACTTTGGACTTTGAAGGAATGTCATAAATCTAGGCAGGGGTGGGCTTCAAAAATTTAGGCAATGGGTTCTCTTCCAGTTGCTGGGTGGGCATGGCTGTGGTGGATGTGACCTAGTCAGCCTCCATCACCATGGAAGGTTTTTGCCATCTTTGGGCTCCAGGTGATTTTTTTGAGCCTCTGGGAGGGTGAAAATGGCTTTCCTGGTCTCCAGGGGCTGTCCAAAGGCCAGAAATAGTCCCATTCTTCTTGAAGGCCCATTTTTCACCCTTCCCAGGCTCTGGAGGCTTTCCTCAAGCCTCTGAAAGGGCGAAAACAGCCTCTCCCTGGCTCCGGAGGCCCTCTGGAGGCCAGAAATGGGCCAGTTTTCAGATTTCTAGGAGGCTCACTTTTTGCTCTCCCTGAGACACCCTGTGGGTCCTGCACTTTCCTGGCATCCAAAATGGGCCACGTGGAGACTCCTGGGAGCGGCAGGGTAAGAGGAATGGACAGGGCCAGGCAGGGGTGGAATTTGCAGATTTGCCAAACAGTGCAGATCCTTAGCTACAGGATAGCCCGAACCATGCAAACCCACAGCAGCCCACCCTTGAATCTAGGAGACTGGATAGGAGACTATTCAGAGCATTTTGAATGGGATCAACCCCCATAAAGGAAACATAGAGAAGATAAGGGAAGGCATTTAAAAACCAAACAAAAGCACACAGAATGAGACACAAATAAATGGATATAAGTAATCAAGTACTGAAGAAGAAAATATAATTTATAATTTATAATATAAAATATAATTTATCAGTGAATGCTTAAATAGGCATTGGGTTTCACTAACAAAATAAATAGAAATAGAAATGGGAGAAAAACTTGGCACCCTTGTTTCTAAACATTTTTCCACTTTCCATATAGACATTGGAATGCATTATGTACTTTTTTCAAAAAGAAAAAAAACACATTAAAATGATTCTGTACAACTCAGATTTACAATTAAACCATAAACAGGTGTTGAGGTGATGCACTTGCCTGTTGAGAATGAAAGCTTTTGCTTGCAAGAGTTTGGAGCCGAAAATAGTTTCCTGTGGACTGAACTCTTATGATGTACTTCAATCCTAGCTGGTAGCATTTTCTCCTAGTGCTTAATAACAGAGTTCTAGGGACCTCTAAAGACAAGATTGACAAAGTCATTTTAGAGCAACCAGTCTATGTTTAGCAATGTCACCTTGGTCCTTTTCGTGCTTGCTTCTCTTATAGGAAAGAAGAAACAAATTGTGCCAATCAGAGCACAAAGACATTGAGAAATGGCAAAAAAGAAAAGGAGAATTAGCAGAGCTTGACTGGGCTTTTTAGAGGTGGGATGTAAAAAGTGCATCGGGGCAACTTGTAGTGCACCAACTTCCCTTTTATATTATGTTGGAATTCTCCCCAGAGCTCTGCTTGATTCTTGATGTCTTTCTGGGCATGTATATGCTGTTTTCTTGACAACAGTAAATAAATAGTTTGTCACTGTTTCCTACTGGGAGTTTTATAAAACTCCCCAGAGATTCCCTGATGATCTCCTATCTCAGTACTAAGAAGGATGGTTTCTGCATACTATTATTATTTAAATGACCCAACTGCTCCTATCTACTTATTTCACAGTTAATGACATATGTTGTCCAGCTTTCAGTTGGGATTTGATACACTGAATTATTCCTTTTATTAATTCCCCAGTCCTAAACTTGCTCCAAAACCAATTACAGTCTCTCTCCCACTTTCTTGTGGGAGTGCAGAGAAGAGTAACAAAGATGATTAGGGAACTAGAGGCTAAAGCATATAAAGAATGGTTGCTGGAATTGGGTATGTTTAGTGAAAAGAGATAGTGAAAAGACAATGCAGCAAAAGTGCTGCACTCAGTTTGCCAGCAAATTTGGAAAACTCAACAGTGGCCACAGGATTGGAAAAGATCAGTTTGCATTCCAATTCCAAAGAAGGGCAGTGCCAAAGAATGTTCAAACCACCATACCATGGCACTCATTTCACGTACTAGCAAAGTTATGCTCAAAATCCTACAAGCTAGGCTCCAGCAGTATGTGGACCGAGAACTACCAGAAGTACAGGTACAATTTCGAAGAGGCAGAGGAACTATAAATCAAATTGCCAACATATAATGGATCATGCAGAAAGCTAGGGAGTTCAAAAACAACAACACAACAACAAAAAAACATCCACTTCTGCTTCACTGACTATGCTAAAGCATTTGATAGTGTGGATCACAAAAAATGTGGCAAGTTCTTAAATAGATGGGATTACCATCTTATTTGTCTCTTGAGAAACCTACATACGGATCAAGAAGCAACAGTGAGAACCAACCACTGATTGGTTCAAAATTGAGAAAGGCATTCAGCAAGGCTGTATACTGTTGCCCTACCTATTTAACTTATATGCAGAGTGCATCATGAGAAAGGTGGGGCTAGATGAATCACAAGTTGGAATTAGATTGCTGGGAGAAATATCAACAACCTCAGGTATGCAGATGATGCTACTCTAATGGCAGAAAGTGAAAAGAGCCTCTTGATGTGGGTGAAGGAGGAGAGTGCAAAAGTTGGCTTGAAATTCAACATTAAGAAAACTAAGATGATGGCATCTTGTCCTCTCAATTTCTGGCAAATAGATGGAGAAAAAATTGAAGTAGTAACATATTTCATTTTCCTGTGCTCCAAGATCACCGCAGATGGGGACTACAGCCAAGAAATTAAAATATGCTTGGTCCTTGGGAGGAAAGCAATAGCAAATCTAGACACCATACTAAAAAGCAGAGACATCACCTTGCCAACAAAAGTGTGTATAGTCAAGGGTATGGTTTTTCCAGTTGCAATGTATGGCTGTGAAAGTTGGACCATGAGGAAGGCTGAGTGCCAAAAAAAATGAGGCCTTTGAACTATGGTGCTAGACTCCTGCAAGATCCTTGGGCTGCAAGACAATCAAACCGGTCAGTCCCAAGAGGAGATCAAACCTGACTGCTCTTTAGAAAGCCAGATCCTGAAGATGAAATTCAAATACTTTGGCCACATAATGAGAAGGAAGGACTCACTGGAGAAGAGCCTAATGCTGGGAACGATTCCTCTAAAAATGAGCTTTGTATGGATTTCTACATATGGTACCTGATTTTATTTCAGTATAGGTAGTTATCATTATGCAATAAATCACATATTCTCTGTCCTACTACATTAAATATTGCCTTTATCCATTAAACATTGATACTGTTGTAGTACATACTATTATAGAACATACATGCTTGGTGCACTCTGTTGCAGAAGATTCAGATGAGTGTATTGGAGGGGAAAAAGGAATAAATTCCTCAGTGTTTATAGATTTCAGGACCTTTGTGTTTTGCTTTGAGTACATAAATCAGTGTCTGGCTTTCCTTTTTCACTCTGATGAGACCAGCTGACAAGACTAGATAGATATTTAATTCAAAGGCCAAGCTTTTCCACAAAGTCATCCTTCCTAAAGGAAAAAACAATGCCACACTAGCACCATTTTATCATTTGCCTAGGGGCTCTGTAGTTTATTTCAGCCAATTAAAATAACAATTACTGTTAGTGACACTAATAGAAACAGTCTTCTGCTAGTTAGTTTCACATTCCTGATGCTGTGATTAAAGCCCTAGAAGTTCAAATTACTGTAATGTACTAGCCTTTATTTCAAAACAATTCAGAAAAATTCTTGATAATGAATGTTTTTCACTTTGACATAAATTCAATTTTTAAATTTCCAAATGGTCTTATTGACAGGCAAAATAATGCTCATATAGAAGTTATTAAATAAGAAACAATGGTTTTGTTGGTAATAGAATTATATTCTGATTTATTATCCAAAACTATACTTATGCTTCTTTATTCTTTTGCCTTTTATCTGCTAAGTCTATCACTATGTACTATGCAATACTGATGTGTCCTGTTTTATGTCATTAGTATTAACTTCCATAAAATTCCTACTGGATAAGTGTGGAAGTCCTTCTAGTCCATTGTATAATTGTGACTAGCATTGGACTTGAAAAGTTTTTGATCAGATCTAGCTGGTTAAGTAATAAGTAATGTCAGTGTATTCTTGGAGACTGTATGGACAGATTTAGTCTTCCATGCTTTGAAAATGAAAACCTGGAAGGTCTTGTGAAATCTTGTATATATCATGTCGTATTGTACTTTTTTTAAATCTCAGACGGGTAAAATAGAGAGAATGTTAAAGGGATGACTAAGCTCACCAAAAGTTGATGCCAATAAAATAATCCAGATGTGAATGGTTTTGTACCTAGGTGCTACATTTTGGCAGAGCTTCACTAAATTTGAAGGAGTAAATGTGTTCTTTCGTGATGCTATTTGATTTCTTTCTTTCTTTTTTCCTTTAAACATCTTTTGTCTTTAAGAAAATGTCATTTTCATAGTATTTAATATCTTGCAACAAAGTAGGAGCCAATTATTTCTGGACAGACAGAAACCAAGATAGCTTGGTTTCGGTGATCCATGCTAGGCTCCAGATTAGTATGTAGTTATAGTTGACTCTAATTTGGAATCTGCAAGAAATTCCGATTTTCACTAGGAAGTCCAATGATTTTGTCAGCTGATAAGCGAACAGCCTGGGTTCAATACTCAAGAACCACATGATGGGGTGAACTCCTGTTACTTGCTCCAGCTTCTGCTCACCTGGCAGTTCAAAAGCATGCAAATACGAGTATATAAATAGGTACTACTTCAGTGAGAAGGTAACAGCATTTTGTGTGTCTTGTCATCTAGCGATGCTGGCCAGTAAGAGACTGCTGTGTGATGTTCACTAGCTTAGCAGGTTAAAAATGAATAAAAACAATACCAATCCAAAAATGAATAATAATAAAATAATAATATATATTTTCCATCTTCTTTTACCTAAAGTAATTTTGAATTGTCCTAAACAGCTCCTGCATATTTGTTTTTTTTAATTTTTCTTACAAACATGTAGGTTCTACTATATGATGAAGTAGCATATTCTAAGGAGGAACAGTTTGGAGATAATACATTAAAAATAGTAGTTTCTTGCATAATTGGATTGGTTGCATAGCAGTGACAGGAGATTATTAGAGAGCATTCCTCTGGCAACACCCAGAGGCTGCCTGAGAGAAACAAGAAGCAAATTTCTTCTCTTTTCCTGAAGATACTAACTGCTTGAGAATGGCATTAGTTTAAAATAAAGTAGCATGCATTCCAGTTAATATGCATTTCATGTCGGAAAAAAATAACAATGACAGAATGAATGGTTTAGGGATGGTTCAGCAACAGCATCCAAACTTTCAAGAAATAAGAAATTAATGTAAATAAATATAGAAAAGAGGTTCTGTAAGTGAGGTGGCCCATGAGTGGTGCACAAGCTGTGATGGACTGGTTTTTGCTATTGAAATGTTCTGCTTTGTGAGGTGCACTGCTTACCAGTCATCTTCCAAGTGCAATTCTTAATTATTTCATGTAATGTCTTACATGATTTTGCCGCCATTAACATGATCACTAATGCTCGGTGACAGATATGGCACAAGAAGAAGAAGAATGCCTTACATTGAATTGGGCCTGTATATGCGAAGGACCAACTTCCTCCCACTGTTTCTGTCCATCCAGTAAGATCCATAAAATTGGGCCAGCTTTCAGTGCTGCTAACCAAAAACTGTATTTTTGGTGGGATCCAACAGAGGACCTTGTTTATTGCAGCATCTACCCTATGGAATGTCATCATCCTGAAAACCCACAGCCCTAATACACGCTTTCAAGCGAGACATTGTTTCTGTGGCTGCTGCCATTTTAACTTGGTCCTACTGTTCTTTTCACTTCATTACAAAATTACTTAATATCTTGCAAAAGCTTTCTTTGGCCAACATTTGAAGTTAATTCTAACAATTAATATAATTTCAGCTGTGACTGTTTTCAACTGCAACCATCATCAATTGCATCTATTTTTATATAGGAGCCCATGAAATATTGTCTTCTATGAATGTAATGTACTACATAAAAGCTGCAGTAAACATTATGGGGATAGAAAATTATAAATTCTCTTTCTGAAAATTTGATGATGTCACCCATGTTATTAGTTTTAAACTTACGAAAGAATATATACATACGTATACGTATACGTATACGTATACGTATACGTATACGTATACATATATATAAATCACATTGCTGCAATTTTGTAAATGTGATCCACGTAATTTTCTTTTGTTCCTTTCTGTTAAGTTTTCAAATTTGCTAAGTTAGAAACCATAAAATACTTTCATCTGAAAAATATAGCTATCCTTTTACAATTACTGAAATATGGTTTGTTCATAATATGGATTTTATTTTTTCATTCCATTTTTCTTTTCAGTCCAAGCTATATTATTCTTTCATTCACCAATATGCGGACGATACACAATTGTATCTGTCCGCCCCGTGCCAACTCAATGAAGCGGTGGACGTGATGAACCAGGGTCTGGAAGCTGTTAAAGACTGGATGAGAGCAAACAAACTGGTGCTCAACCCAGACAAGACCGAGTGGCTGTTGTGTTTTCCTCCCAATAATTTGACCACCGTACCATCAATCAGGCTGGGGGGACAAAGCTTATACCCCTCAGATAGGGTCCGCAACTTGGGAGTCCTCCTGGATCCACAGCTGAGTTTTGATCACCATCTATCGGCTGTGACCAGGGGGGCATTTGCCCAGGTTCGCCTGGTGCGCCAGTTGCGGCCCTACCTGAATCGGGAGGCTCTCACGACAGTCACTCGAGCCCTTGTGATCTCTAAGCTGGAATACTGCAATGTGCTCTACATGGGGCTGCCCTTGAAGAGCACCCGGAGACTTCAGCTAGTACAGAACGCGGCCGTGCGAGTGATAGTGGGCGCACCTCGGTTTGCCCACATAACACCTATCCTCCGCGAGCTGCGCTGGCTGCCTGTAGATCTCCGGGTGCAATTCAAGGTCTTACTTACCACCCATAAAGCGCTCCATGGTAGTGGATCTGACTATCTGAGAGACCGCCTCCTGCCAATAACCTCCCTGCGTCCCATCAGATCGCATAGAGCGGGCCTCCTCCGTATTCCATCCGCCAGTCAGTGCCGACTGGCGACCACCCGGAGGAGAGCCTTCTCTGTTGCTGCTCCGACGCTATGGAACAATCTCCCCGTGGAGATCCGTACCCTGACCACAGTCCAGGCCTTCCGCACAGCCCTCAAGATCTGGCTAGCCCGTCAGGCCTGGGGATAAATTTTCTTGCCCCTCCCGAATGCTGAGTGAATGTTGTGTTTTAGTACTTTTTGTTATCTCACACTTTTTTTTCTGTATTTTGTCTTTCACTCCCCTTCCCTTACTATTGTAAGCCACCCTGAGTCCCCTCAGGGAAAAGGGCGGCCTATAAATGTTAAATAAAATCAAAAAAAAAAAAAATTCACTAACTTCTGTTCTATGTTTCTAATCTATAACATCAAAGTATTTAGCCACATTTAAGCTAATTAAGAATTCATAGGATTAAGCTTTTTTCAACTTCCGTTTTATTTATTGTTTTTCTTCATATTTGTCTATGTATATAAGAAATACAGTTGTTTCTCATGTACGTTTCATTACTTCTCTGTTATAATGTAATGCATTTCTTTCTTGTTACATTTTTAGTGTATTTGGCCTCAGAATATTGACAGAGCTTCAGGCTCAGCATATCTTAATAGACCTCTGGCATATCCCTTCCAGAATGCTGATAAATATACCTTAATTGTGCATTTCTCAAGATAGCATTTTCTCACCTCAGGATAGACCGAGCTACAACCAGATGTTTTACTTTCATCAGTAGTATTAATGCACCTGTGCAAAGACCACATCAATTTATACAAATATGCACTTGTCAGTTCCTTCTAATTATATCCACAGATGGGAATTATCACTCTGATTTTAAATATCTGTTAATATCTGGTAAAAACGTTTTAATGTTTTACACATAGACATTTCTACTGCATATTTTGGGAAAATTGAGCAAATAACTGAGAAGGAAAATAACCAAGTTTATGGAAACCATAATAGTTGGGTTCTGGCTTGTAGAGGATGACAAATATAAAATAACTGAAACCCAGTTTGATGTTGGTTTCTACTTGGTCTGTGATTCATAGCTATTTTTAGAAACATAAGTGAAATGGATCTGATTGGTTTGGCTAGGAATAATTATCAGTGAGGCTGTACTTTTCTGAAAAATCAGCTACATTAGGGAAAATAAAAACTGCTTAACACTGGTGGAATGTGAGAATATGAGGTGAGTGTCTCCAGTCTTCTATGAAATGTTTTGGCTCCTGTCTAGGTTATAATATTAACTTTCTCTCTCCTGATTAATTTATCCCTAGAGAATTGCATGGAACTGATACCCTACTGTTTATTGTCAGTTTAATCTAGCCTGCCTATTTTAAAGTAAGCAAGAAATGAAATTTTCTTTTCAATTATAGAAGAATTCAAGGGATAGAGATAAATCATTTTACTTCTAAAAAAAACAGCTCCAGGGATACAGAGTTTCAGTTTTATATTATATAAATTATACCAAATTTTAAGTTAGCCAAATTTATGAATTGGTTTATTCACCAAGTGAATTCCTAATGATTACTGTAACTTTTTTGTGACAATGTTATAAATAAATAACAACTGACTATAGAGTCAGCAAGTTTATTTGGAAGATAGAAAAAAACATTCTCTCAAATGTATAAAAGATCCTTACATCGTGAACTCTGACAGTGTTTTGGCTACACACTCATTCTTGTCCAGTTAAGATTCTAATTTAGCTAATCCATGTCTAGTTTATCAAGCTGAACTGAGGAATTGACTGAAGGTATGAAGGATCAGACCTGTGATTTACTACCAAATTCATATCAAAAGCTTCTATTGGAAGATTTCCATAATCATCTACACTTCATTTTTATACAGTACATAGTGGATTAATTGTTTAAAGAAAACATCTAAAGTTGAGGATACTAATAATAGTAATACTAAAACTATAAATATATATTTAATATTAATACTATAAAAGTTCTGAAAGTAACTGTAACTTATTTTTAAGACAACTAAAAGTTAAAGAAAAACCACTACAAAAGTACTAAAACAACATTGGTCTAGAAAATTGATTACAATCTGAATGCTAATATGTTTTTATCTTACAAAACAGTTGTTACAATTTTAAAAAGTCCCTCTTCTGTAATAATGTGTCTCATAATTGCTCCTGATTTTTGGCAGAGAGGACAACCAAAGAAATTAAGAGAATATAAATTCTGTCTACTGAAAATACATTATAACTTTGAATATAGGAGGTGCAATCTTGCATTTTATGCTACACAATTGTAATAATGGACAATCATTACAGATAAAATTTTGTTTTTTTGAAGTTTTTCTATAACTTATAGTATAGTAGGAGGACTAACTGATAAGTAATCCTTCTCTTTCATGTGCAATGCATTCATAAATAAAGTGACCAGATTTTCAGATTGGTAAAGAGGGACACCTTTGACCGGGGGGAGGGGCTTGATTAAAAATTTTATACAGAGCAACAAAAATTTTCATACAATGCAAAAATAGTATTGTAATATTTTTTTTATTTCAACATAACTACAATTTACAAATATAAATTGTAACTGTTGCCAAACATCAAAATTTTGATCACATGACCATGAGGATGCTGCAACGGTTGCTAAGTATGAAAATGGTCACTAAGTGTGAAAAATGGTCATCAAGCACTTTTTTCAATGCCATTGTAACTTTGGTCACTATACCATCTTTCTTGCCACAGTTCTTAAGTGAATAACTGCAGTTGATAAGTTAGTAACATAAGTGAATCTGGTTTCCCCATTTGACTTTGTCAAAAGGTCACAAAAGACGATTATATGACCCCAGGACACTGAAACCATCATAAATACGAATCTGTTGCCAAACATCAAAATTTTGATCGTGTGACCATGAGTATGCTGCAACGGTCATTAAGTGTGAAAATGGTCGCTATGGTGTGAAAAATGGTCATCAGTCACTTTTTTCAATGCC
Source organism: Thamnophis sirtalis (assembly GCF_051295495.1). Taxonomy (NCBI): domain Eukaryota; kingdom Metazoa; phylum Chordata; class Lepidosauria; order Squamata; family Natricidae; genus Thamnophis; species Thamnophis sirtalis. The sequence continues at coordinate 108,667,283 of NW_028261383.1, read as the reverse complement.
ATTGTAACTTTGGTCACTATACCATCTTTCTTGCTTAACAGTTAACAGTTCTTAAGTGAATAACTGCAGCTGGTATTTTGTATTTTGGATAGAATCTTTTTTTTAATAGTCTAAGACAATTGAAAAAAAGAATCCACACAGAATAAATTGAAGTAAAACATTTCAAACTATTCCACACAGAATAAATTGAAGTAAAACTATTTTTAAAATTTTTATGCACAATATATTTCAAAGTATTGTGCATAGAATTTTTAAAAATGGTTTCACTTCAATTTATTTTGGATAGAATCTTTTTTTAAATAGTCTAAGACAATTTTAAAAAAAAGAATCCACACAGAATAAAACTATTTTAAAAAATCCTATGCACAATAAATAAAATATTATTTTAAAATACATTAAAAAAAATAAAAGAAAAAACCCAGCTCACTTACCAGCAGGCAGGCACTCCAAGTCAATCCAGAATGATGTAGATGTTAATACAAAGAACTGAGCAAATTAAAATGGTGAAATTAGTCCCAGGGAAATATTTTTCAAAGAAACCTTGCCACCATTTTTCCCACACAAGCCAACCTCCAACCTCCGTGCCCCTCCCCTCCGGGAAATCCAGGAATGAACAGTCGCTACTTCTCTAGCTAAAGTATTTACTGGAGCTCTATGGTACTGGGTCATCTTTTCTTATAAAAGGAAGTAAAAGGGGCGGGGGGTTTCCGTTTTCTTGCTTTAACGTTTTAATATCTTCAATGAAAGTACTGAGACATAGAGAGAGGTTAGACAGAGTGTCTTTTGTCTTGCCCTGGTTAGGATTTCTTAAGCAAATCCACTGGGCTTTCAACATGAAGCTAGAAAATCAGGACTTTTTTAAAACACTGCGGGACACGGGACAAATTGTTAGAAATCGTGACTGTCCTGCCAAAATCGGGATGTCTGGTCACCTTATTCATAAGCAATGTTGTTGACTCCTGATCTCCCAGTATTTGGAAGTGGCTAAGCAAAATCTCCCCTTTTCTATCAAACTCCAAATTGTTAATTTATTTTTATTCAGATGTTAATGTATTAATTTTGCTTTATTTATATTCTGGATTTTTTTTTAAAAAAAAAACTTTTTTAAACTTCTTGGAAAGGCAGATATTAACACAGTCATGAATTCATTAATTAATCTGACAGTACTTGAGATGAATACCCAGGATTGTAGTGTAAGAAATGCTTTCTTGCATAGGGAAAGGAATTACTGTAAATGTAGCATTTCTGCCTGTCAAAATTATGAGAGCCTTATATTGGAGATGGAGAGGAGGTAGTAATTGGCAAGAATGCTTTAAAAATTGATTCTGACTTATTTGAAGTGACTTCTTTATTTTGTTATGGTTTTGCTCTGTATACTTTTAGAAAAGATCATTACCAGGGTGGTAGATATTTCCTAACCACAAAGAGACTGATCTCTTACAGAGGAGAACTGATCAGGGAATTAATGTTGAAGAGGAAAGGGGAAGTCAAGATGGGCTAATTAGACTTGTCCTGCTTCTAGCAAGCTGTCCTTATGTCTGAACCATCTGTTAGATAAATTAAAACACTTCCTTGCTATTGGCCTAGGTGCTGAAAACAAGTTATGTTCCCAGAGATTGTAATTCCAACTAGTAGATAACTTCCATTTTGAACAATGTTTTTAGCCTGATGATGTTATATTGGAACAGAGGGTTTGATTTTTCACTTGAACAGGTTTGAAAATATTTAAAAAAATGATTTGTAAATTATTCATAGTGCAGCTCACATTCATCTTGTACAACAATTGCATTCTTTCCCAGAAAGCAACTCTTTTCACAAACTCTCCTTTCTTAATCATATTGCATGAGACTGCATGTACTGTCCTTAAAGATGACTTGGTAACTATCCAGAATACAGCAGAGTGGACAGTTCTGGACATGACACAACATGCTTATGTGACATCTATGTTACATAGGTTGCAGTGTTACTAGTAAACTTCAAGTGTAATTCAAGTTACTAGTTGTTACTCTTCGTGGCATAGGCCTGGTTTCTTGAAGAACTATCTTTTTGACATAGTTTCTGCCCATCCAATAAGAGCCAACAGACGCTGCATGCTGTCTAATTTATCTTTCATATTTTTAGAGGAAGAGCATCTTTAGTAGAAGAGTTTGTGGTAGAACAGCAAATAAATAGGGAGGGCCCACTGCACCTGTGCTGGCACAGGAGGCATGCTGCAGGCCCCATAATCCAGAGTATTCTAACTGGCAAGGTCCAGGAGAAGAACCTTCTCTGCTACTGCACCTGCCCTTTGTAATGTTTTAGTCCCCCATCATCCCCCACTCTGTCTCTGGAGTGAAGTCAGCTCCAACTCTCCTTATCATAAGAACTTAAAGACCTGGTTCGGCTAGTTGGCTCGGTGCTCCAATGGACCGTTATCATATAATGTGACAAAATTAGTGGATCAGAGAAATGCCGTCAATATAGTTTACTTGGACTTCAGTAAGGCATCTGATAAGGTAGACCATAACCTACTACTAGAAAAAGTAGAAAAATGTGGGTTAGACAGCATCACCACCAGATGGATTCGTAACTGGTTGACCAACCACACTCAGTGTGTAGTCCTCAATGGAACTGCATCTTCATGGAGGGAAGTATGCAGTGGAGTGCCCTGGGCTCTGTTTTGGGCCCAGTACTCTTCAACATCTTCATCAATGATTTGGATGAGGGAATAAATGGGGAACTCATCAAATTTGCAGATGACACCAAGCTGGCAGGAATAGCCAACACTCCAGAAAATAGGCTAAAGATACAGAAGGATCTTAACAAACTTGAACATTGGGCACTATCTACTAAAATGAAATTCAATGGTGAAAAGACTAAGGCAACAAAATTTAGGCAACAAAAACAAAATGCACAGGTACAGTATAGGTAGTACCTTGCACAGTAGTAACTGTGAAAGGGATCTTGGAGTCCTAGTGGACAACCATTTAAATATGAGCCAGCAGTGTACAGCACCTGCCAAAAAAGCCAACACAGTTCTAGGCTGCATAAACAGAGGGATAGATTCAAGATCACGTGAAGTGTTAATACCACTTTATAATGCCTTGGTAAGGCCACACTTGGAATACTGCATTCAGTTTTGGTCTCCATGATGTAGAAAAGATGTGGAGACTCTAGAAAGAGTGCAGAGAAGACCAACAAAGATGATTAGGGGACTGGAGACTAAAACATATGAAGAACAGTTGTAGGAACTGGGTATGTCTAGTTTAATAGAAAGAAGGACTAGGGGAGACATGATAGCAGTGTTCCAATATCTCAGGGGTTGCCACAAAGAAGATGGAGTCAAACTATTTTCCAAGGCACTTGAGGGTAGAACAAGAAGCAATGGGTGGAAACTAATCAAGGAGAGAAGCAACTTAGAATTGAGGAGAAATTTCCTGACAGTTAGAACAATTAATCAGTGGAACAGCTTGCCTCCAGAAGTTGTGAATGCCCCAACACTGGAAGTCTTTAAGAAGATGTTGGATAGCCATTTGTCTGAAATGGTACAGGGTTTCCTGCCTAGGCAGGGGGTTGGACTAGAAGACCTCCAAGGTCCCTTTCAACTCTGCTATTGTATTATATTATTGTATTGTATATTGGGGTGATTGATAGGTTAACAACAGGTCCCACTACCTTTTCTCATCATACTCCTTCCTAAAGATAATAAGGGCAACCAATATATTCCCTTGAAGAGTTTATTTCATAAGCCGAAAGTCCATTATGTGAGTAATTAATTGTGTTATGTTAGTCAAGGGAAAAAAATCCCTGTATCTATGTTCAAAAATGAGAATAAACCCATATGACTTAAAGGGCATAGTCGTGCAAACAAAAATAGGAAAACTGAAATGAGCTGGCCAACCTTTATAGGTATCATTTGTTTGGTAACTGGAACTGTGCTAAATGGGATAATGCTCAAATATGTAGCCTTGGGATTTATCATATCAGTCAACTATGAACATTTTTTATTCTTGGTAAGTCTTGACATATTGTGAGTGTATGAAATAATCTGGTTTGTGGAGTTAGGATTTTCTATTACAATCATATTCAGTTCCATTTGTTCATAGCAGTGATATTTCTCTGCTACTACAAATATTTCTTTGGATATATATTTGTTTACATGCACAGTTGTGATGTACAAATCCCTCTCAATCATCCATAGTAGAAAAAAACATCTGACTTGATTGGTATTCGGTTATTTGTGACAACTTTCTTATAGCATGTTATGTTCTCTTGTTTCAATAATTGAAAGATTCTGATTTTTTTAAAAATGATGCTGTCAGTATGGAAAAGAGAATATGCTCAGATAAGTTGTGGTGCTTTTTATAAGTTTCATTTTTGAAGTTGATATATGAAATTGAGATGAAGAGCTGACACCAGCTGAATCACTTGGAAAGCATATTCCTCCAGAAATAGATTTAATAGTGTCATTGGGATAAAGGAAGCTGCTCAGCATAATGCTTCAATTGCCACTTTTTTAAAGGTACCAGGGACTAAAGAAGCATTTCTTCAGCTGATATGATTGTAGAGTTGAATTCATTGGCAGGACTATTGGGAATGTAATTGTCATTTTTAATGAGACAAGATATGATATACACAATATACTGTATGTGTCTGCTTCCGTGTGTAAAGTAAAATCATACACAAAGGTTTTTTAATATATATTTTTATATAAAACAAACCTAATAAAATACTTAAATAAGTAAATAATTTAATATTAACATTTCAGGTTTTGAAATGGTGACATCCTCATTGAATGGTCATCCAAAGTTCAGCATTTTTTTTTCATTTTTTCATCACTATGAAAATGATATTTTATGTGGAATCCTTGATGCTCATTGAACTTGATTGTTTTTCTCTTATAATTTCTTCTAGTGGTAGCACACATGAAGCATCAAGCATTTCAGAAAGTACACAGATGGGAGATGTTTGCATGTAGGCAAATGTCCACCAAAGCGAAACTATTTCTGCAATAATTCTTACAATAGCATGTCCTACCAACCAGTGTCAGATACAAACCTCTATAAACTTCCCAGCTAGATAAAAAAATAGCACAAAAGGTGAGCAACAAAAATATCATGGTTGTGCACTGCAGATTAAATAAATATTAGCACACCATTGATAATATCAAAGAGCAACTGGGACAAAAAGCAACCATATTCAAGACCAAGAACTCCACAATTCAACTCCCCAACTAGTATAATCTTTTATGTTATGCTTGAATCATAGTGATTTCATCCATGATGTTTTCTTGGCAATAGTGTATTAGTGAGTTTCTGTTGTCTTCCTCCAAGATATTTGTTTTCATTATGTAAGCTTAGCCTACATCTTTGGGATTCCCTCAACTTTTCTCATGCATATATTAACCAACCCCAACCCTGCTTAGCTTCAGAGTCCCTACAAGGTTGCTGCTTGCTGATACTTAATTTATAGATAATACTGAAGAAATATAATATGGTGCTGCGCTGCTGCTGCTGCTGATATGTAGATAATTAGTTATAATGAACTAATGTTAGGCTGAACACAGTCTTTAAGGGGTGAGAATTAATATTTAAGAATGGAATAATCAAACCTGGAATTATTAGTTTGATTTAAACTGAACTCAGTTGATGCCATGTTATTCTTATTCAAACCCAGAATATAAATTGTGCTTGCAAAAGCTTCATCAGGATGGATTCTTTTATTCTGATGTTGGGTAAGTGACTTTTACCAGTGGCATCTACAGGAGAGTTCAAAGAAGGCAAGATGGCAGTTGCAAGAGTATGATTGAAGCCTGCTCTTTAATGTGTGGATGTATGACATTGACACAGGTACAAAGTACAAAGCTTGATATGCTGAAGGACAGCAGTGTATTGATAGTATCTGCTTGAAAGAAGATGAAACAAAAATGGAAGGAGCATACTGAAATCCTGTACAAGAAAAATGGCCGTATCTAAGGGTAGCTTAGAAAAATATTCTCTATTTACAAGAATAACTAGTGACACCATATAAAATTACCGTAGATAAACAATGTAATCTAGGCATTACTGAGCCACAGGGCTACAGGAATTGATGGATTTCTACAGAATAACAGCAAGCAATGAAGGGATCAATAAAATTCCAACCAAACTATGCCAGAAAATCTGAAGAATGACACATTTCCAACAGATTGAAAAAGATCAGTCTATACACCAATACCAAAAAAATCAGACTATTTCCTTAATTTCCTTAATTTCATTTCCATAACAATGCTTACATTCATCCAATGCAGAATCGAGCCCTACAAAATATACAAAAGAAAACAAAGATAGTACCAACAGTAATATGTGCCTTGGATACAAGCCCAAACATCTGGCGCCTCATTGAACACAATTGCCATCAATGAAGTATACCGCAATTCTTTAGCACCATCAAACAACAATATGTCCCAATCCCATGTTCTTGGGAAGGACTTGATAGATGGATAAAAATGCCTAATCCAGGCTAAACATGTACGTACAACCATAATAACAAAACGGCAGTCAAGTAATATATCACAGATTAGCCTTTAGTATATATTGATTTTATTTTTTATTTAATATTATTGATTTGACATTTTATATTTTATATTTTTAAAATTATTTTAAGTAATCTTAAAGGTTTTCATGCATATAAAGGTGGGGGTATCAATAGATTATTTTAGAATGCTTTATCCTAGTGTTTCTCACATCCAAAAAGCTTATTAACAGTTAATTAAAAATAATAATAATTCCACAATTTTACCTTATGTTTTCTTGTATTTATGTGCTCCTCTAAAATCTTCACATTCAATTTGCTCCATTTAAATTCAAACATACAAAGCTTTAGACTGTTTTATCCTAAACATGAATTTTGATTTGAACAGTTATTTCTTTTCACTCTTTTTACCTAGAGAAATTGATTAATTTATGAAAAACTCCATTTATTCTAAATTAAGTAGCAAAACCCTGAATTATTTGTGGCACATCTAATGTTTTGGCATTTTAAGTAAAAGCATGTAGGTTATATATGAGTTCAATCCATTTATCCATCTAACTCCCTCTGATGGCTCTTAGATCTATCCAAGTACTTTATATAATATAAAAAGTAAAGAGAGGCCTGTAAACATTTATGTGGACATATTCAAGGAGCTTTTTCACCCAGCAACTGTAATAAAAGAAGCTGTCCTGATTATAGGACCACTGTAATAAGATTCACACAGTATATTTTTGGACCATTCGGCGGGTAGGAGAGAGAGAGATATGTGATTGCAAAGGTAGTGCTATAACTATTGTGTGAAACTATTTGTTTTTATGAATATATTATCACATATTTTCACAACAGTTAATATTCTTACTGCTACTTATGTGCCTAACATTTTAGTATGGCTCTATGTTACCCTAGCTATCATGTGGATGTATATCAGTTTCTAGGAAAGTTTCATAGGAAGTTGTTCTTATTGTAAATGATTTGATATTTGTCAGTTGTGTGATAATATGGAAAAACTTTACAATCATAATTTCAGATTTAATGCCATTGATGAAATGAATTTTTGAAAACTTTTAAATGAATAATATCTCTCATATCTTTGTTATATTTGTTATATTATTATTATTATTATTATTATTATTATTATTATTATTATTATTATTATTATTATTATTATTATTATTATTATTATTATACAATTGTATCACAGGGGCCAGTTGTTTCGCCGGATTTGGCATTGGTTACTAGTCGGGCCCCACCCAGGGGCCTAGGACGTCGTAACGTATTTTCGTAATATGCGTGCAGATCCAAGCAGTGCGGCTTTTTGCATTTGACTGATGGTGATTTTGTCAATTTTTAACTGTTTTAAATGTAATTCCAGTGCTTTTGGAATAGCACCCAGTGTGCCAATTACCACTGGAATTACCACTGCTGGTTTGTGCCATAGTTGTTGAATTTCGATTTTTAAGTCCTGGTATCTTGCGATTTTTTCATGTTCCTTCTCGGCGACCCTGCTATCACCTGGTATTGCGATGTCTATGATTGTGACCTTATTTTTCTCAACCAGTGTGATGTCTGGTGTATTATGCGCCAGTATTTTGTCGGTTTGTATACGGAAATCCCACAAGATCTTGACCATCTGATTTTCAGTGACTTTTTCAGGCTGATGTTCCCACCAGTTTGTTGCTGTTTTAATATTATAATTTTTGCACAAATTCCAATGGATCATTTGTGCTACTGAATTGTGCCGCAATTTATAATCAGTCTGCACGATTTTTTTACAGCAGCTGAGTATGTGATCAACAGTTTCATCAGCTTCTTTGCAAAGTCTGCATTTGGCATCATCAGAGGATTTTTCGATTTTGGCCTTAATGGCATTTGTGCGGATAGCTTGTTCTTGCGCAGCCAGGATTAGTGACTCTGTTTCTTTCTTTAATGTACCTGTTTTTAACCATAACCAAGTTTGTTCAATGTCCACTTTATCTTTTATTTTTTCCAGAAATTGACCATGCAGTGCTTTGTTCTGCCAACTCTCCATTCTTGATTTTATCACATCTTTTCTGTATTCTTGTTTTGTCTGTTGGGCCTTCAGTAGATTTTTGTTCTTTACTTCGATTAATAGATGTTCTTGAGTGTCTTTTAAATAATCAGTCAGTGCATGTTTTTCTTCTTCAACTGTTTGCTTCACTTGTAATAATCCTCTGCCACCTGATTTTCGGGGCAGATATAGTCTATCAGTATCACCACGTGGATGTAAACTGTAGTGCATTGTCATTAGTTTCCTGGTTTTTCGGTCCAAAAGGTCCAAATCAGCTTGTGTCCAGTTAACTATGCCAGCTGTGTATCTTATAACTGGTATTGCCCAGGTATTTATGGCCTTGATTGTATTTCCACCATTCAATTTAGATTTCAAAATTTTCCTAACTCTGTTGGTGTACTCTCGCCTGACAATAGTTTTTACTTCTCCATGCTTAATGTTATCCAACTGCAGAATGCCTAAGTATTTGTAGGCTTCATTTTCTTTGCATTTAATTAGTTGGCCATTGGGCATTTCAATTCCCTCAGATGCAGTGATTTTGCCCCTTTTTATGGATACAGTGGCACATTTTTCCATGCCAAACTGCATTGAAATATCGGTGCTGAATACTCGGACTGTATTTGTCAATGATTGGATTTCTATTTCTGACTTTCCATAGAGTTTCAAATCATCCATATATAGTAAATGCGAAATTTTTTCAGCTTTTTTGGCTGTTTGGTAGCCTAATTTCATTTTTTTTAAGATTACTGATAGTGGGATCATTGCGATGATGAAGAGAAGAGGTGAAAGTGAATCACCCTGGAAAATTCCTCGCTTGATATTAACCATTCCGTAGCTCTCATTCCCTACTGCCAACTCAGTTCTCCATTGTTTCATTGCCTTTTCAGTAAAGGATGTAATATTTTTGCTAATGCCAGTTGTTTCTAAGCATTTTATGATCCAACTATGTGGCAGTGAGTCAAATGCCTTTTTGTAATCAATCCAGACCATATTCAAGTTCGTTTTTCTGTTCTTACAATTTTCTAATATCATTTTATCAATTAGAAGCTGATCTTTTGTGCCCCTGCTCCTTCTTTTGTTGCCTTTTTGCTCTACTGGCAAGATGTTGTTTGTTTCCAAATAATCCATCATGTTATCTGCAATAATGCCTGTGAGTAATTTGAAGGTTGTTGGTAAGCATGTTATTGGTCTATAGTTTGCAGGTATTGTTCCTTTAGTTGGATCTTTCTGAATCAAGTATGTTTTTCCAGTTGTCAACCATTCATCAATTTGGCCCTTTTGTAAAATTTCATTCAGTTGCCTGGCCAATATTGCATGTAAACTGGTCAGATATTTGAGCCAGAAACCATGTAATTGGTCCTTTCCAGGTGATGTCCAATTCTTTACCTTTTTAACTCGATTTTTGATCCAGAAACCATGTATTTGTTATTATTATTATTTTTTATTATTATTATTATTATTATTATTATTATTATTATTATTATTATTATTATTATTATTATTATTATTATTATTATTATTATTATTATTATACAATTGTATCACAGCGGCCAGTTGTTTCGCCGGATTTGGCATTGGTTACTAGTCGGGCCCCGTCCAGGGGCCTAGGACGTCGTAACGTATTTTCGTAATATGCGTGCAGATCCAAGCAGTGCGGCTTTTTGCATTTGACTGATGGTGATTTTGTCAATTTTTAACTGTTTTAAATGTGATTCCAGTGCTTTTGGGATAGCACCCAGTGTGCCAATTACCACTGGAATTACCACTGCTGGTTTGTGCCATAGTCGTTGAATTTCGATTTTTAAGTCCTGGTATTTTGCGATTTTTTCATGTTCCTTCTCGGCGACCCTGCTATCACCTGGTATTGCGATGTCTATGATTGTGACCTTATTTTTCTCAACCAGTGTGATGTCTGGTGTATTATGCGCCAGTATTTTGTCGGTTTGTATACAGAAATCCCACAAGATCTTGACCATCTGATTTTCGGTGACTTTTTCAGGCTGATGTTCCCACCAGTTTGTTGCTGTTTTAATATTATAATTTTTGCACAAATTCCAATGGATCATTTGCGCTACTGAATTGTGCCGCAATTTATAATCAGTCTGCGCGATTTTTTTTACAGCAGCTGAGTATGTGATCAACAGTTTCATCAGCTTCTTTGCAAAGTCTGCATTTGGCATCATCAGAGGATTTTTTGATTTTGGCCTTAATGGCATTTCTGCGGATAGCTTGTTCTTGCGCAGCCAGGATTAGTGACTCTGTTTCTTTCTTTAATGTACCTGTTGTTAACCATAACCAAGTTTGTTCACTGTCCACTTTATCTTTTATTTTTTCCAGAAATTGGCCATGCAGTGCTTTGTTCTGTCAACTCTTCATTCTTGATTTTATCACATCTTTTCTGTATTCTGGTTTCGTCTGTTGGGCCTTCAGTAGATTTTTGTTCTTTACTTCGATTAATAGATGTTCTTGACTTTCTTTTAAATAATCAGTCAGTGCATGTTTTTCTTCTTCAACTGTTTGCTTCACTTGTAATAATTTAGTTTAGTTTAGTTTTATTAGAATTTGTAGGCCGCCCTTTTCCCTGAGGGGACTCAGGGCGGCTCACATAAAACTGGGAAGGGGGGGATACAAACAACAAGATAGAGACATATAATAAAATGGTAGGCAACATACATTCATCATTCGGGAGGGGTAACTATCCTTATCCCCAGGCCTGACGGGCGAGCCAGTTCTTCAAGGCTGTGCGGAGGCTTGGACGGTGGAGAGGGTACGAATCTCCACAGGGAGCTCGTTCCAAAGGGCCGGGGCTACTGCTGAGAAGGCCCTCCTCCTTGTGGTTGCCAGCCGACACTGGCTGGCTGATGGAATACGGAGGAGGCCTAGTCTATGGGATCTTATTGGTCGCAGGGATGTAATTGGCAGAAGGCGGTCTCTCAAATATCCAGATCCACTGCCATGTAGGGCTTTATGGGTGATTAGTAGCACCTTGAAGCGCATCCGGAGATCGACAGGCAGCCAGCGCAGCTCGCGGAGGATAGGTGTTATGCGGGTGAATCGAGGTGCACCCGCGATCACTCGCGCGGCTGCGTTCTGCACTAGCTGAAGTCGCCGGATGCTCTTCAAGGGCAGCCCCATGTAGAGCACATTGCAGTATTCCAGCCTGGAGATCACAAGGGCCCGAGTGACTGTTGTGAGAGCCTCCCGATTCAGGTAGGGTCGCAACTGGTGCACCAGGCGAACCTGGGCGAATGCCCCCCTGGTCACAGCCGTTAGGTGATGGTCAAATGACAGCTGCGGATCCAGGAGGACTCCCAAGTTGCGAACCCTCTCTGAGGGGTGTAAAATTTGACCCCCCAGCCTGAGTGATGGCATATTAGTCAGATCTTTGGGAGGAAAACACAACAGCCACTCGGTCTTTTCTGGGTTGAGCACAAGCTTGTTAACCCTCATCCAGTCCATAACGGCCTCAAGACCCCGGCCCATCACATCTACCGCTTCATTGAGTTGGCACGGGGCGGACAGATACAATTGAGTATCGTCCGCATATTGATGGTATCTAATCCCGTGCCTGCGGATGATCTCTCCCAGCGGTTTCATGTAGATGTTGAATAGTAGGGGGGATAAGACCGAACCCTGAGGCACCCCATAATTTAGGGGTCTAGGGGACGATCTCTGCCCCCCCACTAACACCGACTGCGACCTGTCCGAGAGGTAGGAGGAGAACCACCGTAACACGGTGCCTCCCACTCCCACCTCCCGCAGTCGTCGCAGAAGGATACCATGGTCGATGGTATCGAAAGCCGCTGAGAGGTCAAGGAGGACCAGGATGGAGGGATGTCCTTCATCTCTGGCTCTCCAGAGATCATCAATCCAGAGATCATCAATCAATCAATCATCAATAATCCTCTGCCACCTGATTTTCGGGGCAGATATAGTCTATCAGTATCACCACGTGGATGTAAACTGTAGTGCATTGTCATTAGTTTCCTGGTTTTTCGGTCCAAAAGGTCCAAATCAGCTTGTGTCCAGTTAACTATACCAGCTGTGTATCTTATAACTGGTATTGCCCAGGTATTTATGGCCTTGATTGTATTTCCACCATTCAATTTAGATTTCAAAATTTTCCTAACTCTGTTGGTGTACTCTCGCCTGACAATAGTTTTTACTTCTCCACGCTTGATGTTATCCAACTGCAGAATGCCTAAGTATTTGTAGGCTTCATTTTCTTTGCATTTAATTAATTGGCCATTGGGCATTTCAATTCCCTCACATGCAGTGATTTTGCCTTTTTTTATGGATACAGTGGCGCATTTTTCCATGCCAAACTGCATTGAAATATCGGTGCTGAATACTCGGACTGTGTTTGTCAATGATTGGATTTCTATTTCTGACTTTCCATAGAGTTTCAAGTCATCCATATATAGTAAATGCGAAATTTTTTCAGCTTTTTTGGCTGTTTGGTAGCCTAATTTCATTTTTTTAAGATTACTGATAGTGGGATCATTGCGATGATGAAGAGAAGAGGTGAAAGTGAATCATCCTGGAAAATTCCTCGCTTGATATTAACCATTCCGTAGATCTCATTCCCTACTGCCAACTCAGTTCTCCATTGTTTCATCGCCTTTTCAGTAAAGGATGTAATATTTTTGCTAATGCCAGTTGTTTCTAAGCATTTTATCATCCAACTATGTGGCAGTGAGTCAAATGCCTTTTTGTAATCAATCCAGACCATATTCAAGTTCGTTTTTCTGTTCTTACAATTTTCTAATATCACTTTATCAATTAGAAGCTGATCTTTTGTGCCCCTGCTCCTTCTTTTGTTGCCTTTTTGCTCTACTGGCAAGATGTTGTTTGTTTCCAAATAATCCATCATGTTATCTGCAATAATGACTTTGAGTGTTTTGAAGGTTGTTGGCAAGCATGTTATTGGTCTGTAGTTTTCAGGTGTTGTTCCTTTAGTTGCATCTTTCTGAATCAAGTATGTTTTTCCAGTTGTCAACCATTCATCAATTTGGCCCTTTTGTAAAATTTCATTCAGTTGCCTGGCCAATATTGCATGTAAACTGGTCAGATATTTGAGCCAGAAACCATGTAATTGGTCCTTTCCAGGTGATGTCCAATTCTTTACCTTTTTAACTCGATTTTTGACCATCTCAGTTGTTATTTTTAATACTTGCATTTGTTTGTTGCCAATGCTTTTCTCAAAGTCATGTATCCACTTTGCTTCCTTGTTGTAGTACTTTGCATTTTCCCACAATTCTTTCCAGAATTCAACTGTGGCTTGTTTTTCTGGTTTTTCACTTTTGGTGTCACCATTCACATTAAGACTTTGATAAAAACGCCGTTGGTCTGATTGAAATTGCTGATTTTGTTTATATTGGATGATTCGTGCCTCATATCTTTCAATTTTTCTAGCTGTTGCTGTTATCCGCTGTTTTACAATCTCTACAGCTTCATTGATGTTTCTTGTATCCAATCTATATCTTCTGATTAGCCGATCTATGATTTTGTTGTTTTTAAGCCATTGCTCATGCATGTTCTTTAAGTTACTAGCATCTGCCCTTAATTTTTTGATTTTTTGTCTAAATGAATTTTCCACTTTGGCTTTGATGCTTTTTCTGTTGTGTGACTAGGTACTTTAATTTTAATGCCTAGTTCATTAGTGACTATTACAGCTGCGCTGTACATTAACTGGTTTGTTTCCAAGATGGATCCCAGTTCAATTGTTGAAAACACTGCATTAACCATTTTCATGATAGGGGCCAAAATTTTCTTAGGCACAGTTTTTAGTGATGGTAAACGTTGCCTTTCCTCATTAAGCAGAAAATGCTCCATGATCTTATCCTTCAATTCTTTTTGTTTTTGAGTTAGTTCATCAGTTGGTTCAGTGATAACTGGTTCTAGCGGTGGTGATGTTATTTCCTCCCCGAGAGCTTCTTCTGGGAGTTCTACTATAATGTCTTTAGTTGTGTCTTGAATATCAGTTATTTCCGCTTGTGATATTGTTTTTTGGGCTTTGCAATTTGCCTGAATTTCCTCATGTTCAACTTCACTAAACACTTTATTCCGTATAATAAATCGCCTTTGATCTGCTAGTCATTGTTCACTAACATTTGAATCTGGATATTGTTGTTTCCATAATTCGTACATTCGCTTTAAATATCCTCTTTTTTCTGACTCTGAGTTGTAGTAACAGGCCATTATGGCACGGGTTTCATCTGCACTATATTTTTGTCGTTTTGTTGGCTGGTCCACTTGTAGCCCACTTGTCGACGGATGTCCAGGGACCCCGACCGATGCGGTATGGAATTCTTATTTGTTTTTTTCACCATATTATATGGGTTGGCGGGTTTTTTTTTTACGGGACCAGATGCCAACCTGACCCCAACCCTCCTCATTTCTCATCCGGGCTTGGGACCGGCAATGGCGGAGTTGTTGTTATTGTTGTTGTTGTTGTTGTTGTTGTTGTTGTTGTTGTTATTATTATTATTATTATTATTATTATTATTATTATTATTATTATTATACAATTGTATCACAGCGGCCAGTTGTTTCGCCGGATTTGGCATTGGTTACTTGTCGGGCCCCATCCAGGGGCCCAGGACGTCGTAACGTATTTTCATAATATGCGTGCAGATCCAAGCAGTGTGGCTTTTTGCATTTGACTTATGGTGATTTTGTGAATTTTTAACTGTTTTAAATGTAATTCCAGTGCTTTTGGAATAGCACCCAGTGTGCCAATTACCACTGGAATTACCACTGCTGGTTTGTGCCATAGTCGTTGAATTTCGATTTTTAAGTCCTGGTATCTTGTGGTTTTTTCATGTTCCTTCTCGGCGACCCTGCTATCACCTGGTATTTCGATGTCTATGATTGTGACCTTATTTTTCTCAACCAGTGTGATGTCTGGTGTATTATGCGCCAGTATTTTTTCCATTTGTATACGGAAATCCCACAACCTCTTGACCTACCTTCTGATTGGTGGTAGGAAGGAAGGATCAAGAATTATTATTATTGTTGTTGTTATTGTTGTTTTTATAACATGTTTCCCTTTGATTTTCAGCAATATAGGGCATTTATTTTTTTCCTTTTTTCCTCATATTTAACTTAAAGATGAGTTCACAGTAGCTTATATACAGAGCGTATACAATACTTTTGAATAATGGGTTTTCCTCAAATTAGGGTAAATAAGACTTTTGGTTGTGAGAAATCACATTTTTTTCAGTGCACAAAGATCACAATGAAGTTATAGCCACCCTCACAAATGTCAAAAAGTCTGAATTAATTTTAGTTTTATGAAACTTTCATTTTTAGGGGACTCAAGTTAATTATACTAAATTGATGACCCAGTAAAGGACTTGACATTTCAGAAAAGCTTTTTGAATACATTTGGCTGATTTCTATGGATAATAGAATTCTGGACCTGATCAGCAATTGGTCTGACCTACTAGGACTCTTCCTATATCAGTGCTTTAAACCTGGTAAGATATGCCAAATCACAACAGCAAGTAACATCTCTGGGAAATCTGAATACCAGCTCTATCTTCAGCTGAAACTGACATCTATAATTCGGCTGATATTCAAATCAAGCACTTGTTTCACAAAAAAAAATATAGTTTCAATATACATGCAAAATTCTATGATCCTACCATTTTGCATCAGCCCTGTTAATTCCAGAGATTACAGATATTGCATATCATATTAATTATAATTCTGGGGACTCAGGTGCCTTATAAGACTAGTCTCCATTCACATTTTTGAAAGTGAAAGATCCCATCCTAACCTCTATTACATGAGAAAGAGAATGGAAGAGTAAGGATTATTTATTTTTATTTTGGTGACTTTCCTGAAAACATACTGAAGGTTACCTGTTCCCTAAAATCCAGTTTGCAAACTTTTTTAAAATTTCAGTTCAGAACCAGAGTAATGATCAGGGTAATCTATCTATTTATATTTTCTTCACAATATCCCATAAGACTTTCCTTAATTTTATGGCTGTTGAATATTTTTGAAGTGAATGCTAACAAAAAGTACTTGAAGTTAAGAATATGTGATTCTTCAGTAACCAAGAAAGAAACCACTCAATTCCATTTTGCAGAATTAAGAGTACTCTACTGGTCATGAGTAGATAGCAGCTAGGCAAAGCAAGATCTGAGGCAAAAGCACGCGTAATCATAGATATCAATATGTGACCCAACCCCCTCCCCTTGGTAACCCCATCCTATAGTCCAATCGTACACCCCACAGGTGTCATGTGGGAGACATTCAAAAAACATCATCAGGCTGGTATGATGGACAGTTGGCCTTGGCGGCAAATTCTCTATCTGCAACATGTGCAGTAGATGGTGTGAACAACTCCCTTTTTATAGTCACTCCTGCACTGAATACTCCCCCACCCAAATACCATGCCCCCTCCCCATTTCAATGGCAGCCGAAAGCAAGCAGCAAAACAGAGGCTGACAGTTTCAGTCTTTTCTGAGTAGAAGTGTTCTAATTAGCTGTATAAATCACACAAATCATCATATTTCTTCCAAATTAGAAATAATTTAATTATATGGACCTTTGCAAGGTAAGTCAACTTGCTTACCATGTATTACTTGTTCAACAGTAGCCTCATGAATCATTTTGCTCTTCTTAGTATACTTTAGAATGACAGTCCATTACTTCCAAAATGATTTGCCAAATGTTCTTGCTTGATAGTTATATTCAACAGCGGGACATCAGCATTACTCTGTCAGGCCTGCAGCCAGGTTTCTTTTGGGATCTTTGTCCTGCTACACTTCTATCTACTATGCTGTTTCTATAGTGGGGAAATGGGAGGGGGATAGTAAGGAGTAGGATGTGATGTAACCAAAATAAAATTCCTTTTAGATTGCCAAGGTCATCCTTTGTCTTGGTACCTCTGCACCTGACTGGAACTGGATGGGTGGAACTGCCAGCATGGCAGTAGAAGTTTGGACCATGTGATGGACTTGTAGGTGTGGGGGCAAGATCTTGAACTTTCAACTGGACAACCAAGAAGCTTTCAGATTCAGGTTTTCACAGGTGTGCCAACATAGCTCTCTTAATAAATTGGAACTTTGAGGAATACTTTGCCTTGAACTCTGATTTAATTTTGGATGCTATTTGGAACCCTGACATACTGCCTTAGGCAGCTTAACAATTCATCTGTTAATTTTAAGCATTTTCAAACAACTTCTGGCTTCTATAATAATTATCAGGGGTAAAAGGAATACTTTTTTCCTAATTAAAATCCATACCACATATTTTGAGTGCTTTGTGATATTTGTATATGTGCTATTAGGATTATTATTTCACTAAATAAAAAGTTCTCAGCCAACATTGTGGAAGTTTTGGCAAAAGTACTTACAAGTTGGATAAGCAGCACTTTTCATTAAATCTACCCTATTCTAATTTTTTCATACCCCTAACTTGAACTATAATTCAGATTATAATGGCTGTCGTGGACCATACCATAAGTACACTGTCAACATTTCATCTTGTGTCTTATGTTTTTGTTTGTTTGTTTTATTTTGTTTGCTGTAAATAGAAAGGGCGGGGAGATCATGCAATAACAGCTCATTTTACCAAGAAGGAAATTTTATTTTGTTGTGCATTGATTTGATTTTTAGATACAGATAGGTTCCATTTGAAAGTTAATCATGCTAGTTTGAGAGTGTTCTTCATCTTAGTTTGCATAAAAAAGAGCAAAGTTTCTTTATCTAGAAGAGGAAAGCATGAATATTCTTCACAAAGAGAGGAAATACTGAGGATAGGATTTAGTTAGGTTCAGTGGCCATTCACACTGAAAAAAGAATCTCATACTAACTAGATTCCTTAAAAGGGGAAAGAAAGCTTAAGCAATTTACAACTGGATAGGTTTATTTAGCATTCCATTCATCTGTAAATTCATTGAGATGTGAAATTCTTTTGCTAACCACCTGTTGCTGCAGTGAGGAAAATGTTACCCATTTTCCTGATTAAAAAAAGATGAGATGATGAGAATAGAATAGAATAGAATCTGGAAGGGACCTTAGAATGTCCTAGTCCAGCCCCCTGTTCAAGTGATGGAGCGCCCTTGATTTCTGAAAGCAAGCTGTTCCACTGGTTAATTGTTTTCACTGTTAGGAAGTTTCTCCTTAACCCCAAATTTGATTTTGGTTAGTTTCCAAGTTATTTCTTGTTCTGCCCTCTGGTGCTTTGGAGAATAATTTGACCCCCTCTGCTTTGTGGTAGCCCCTCAAATACTGCAATACTGCTACCATGTCACCCGTAATTCTTCTTTTCTTTAGACTAGCCAAACTGAAATTAGTGGGGTGGGAAGGGAATGGGGATTTTTCAGTATCCTTCCTCTGCCATGCCCACCAAGCCACACCATGCCCACCAAGCCATGCCCACAGAACCGGTGGTAAAAAAATTTGAATCTCACTACTGGGGGGGGGGAGGAGGACCATGTGGGTTGAATCACTCTGAAGCTGGCAGAAGATGACCCTGAAATGAGCACTTATTACTTTCTTAGGAAAGCCATTACAATAACATCGCCACACCTGCGAATTGGCTGGATCCACATTGGACTGAAGGGATGAGTTTCTAATTACTTTATCCTAACTTTATTGTTTGAGGAAATCTCAGAGTCTGCTTTCCTTTTTCCTGCCATCACTCCTGTTCAATAAAAGGTTCTTTTTTGAAATGTTAAAGTTTCAACAGTTTTTACTTTCTTGAACCAGGAGGAAAGGCCGGACCTTACAGACTGTTACATTGTAGAAAATAAATATGTTGTGCTGAGGGACAATTTTTTATTTAGATTTTATATTTAAAGCTGTTATCATAGGAAGAGAAGAATGAAAAGAATTGGGTAGTTCAGCTAATAACAATAGATGGGTATATAATATGAGGTCAGAAAGTCATGCTTTGAATTTGAGTTTGGTAATGAAGCATTTTCTTTCACCCAAATTTAGGACATTGCTTAGAGGAAGCCAATCCCAAGCTGGGTTAAGTGATCTGAACTGCCATATCTTCAAGGATGGGTCAGCGGTAATAAAAACCAGGAGATTTTGAAAGCAAGTAGGACTTTCATGACCCCAAAATTGCTGTGTTTCCACCTTCAGACAGAAGAAATATATGGCATGGAGATATATCCCACAGGTGTTTTTTCAAGAGGCAACTGGACTTTATTGTTGTTCTGACCCAGCCAGTAGTGATAAGACTTTTATTCACAAGTAAAACAAACCCCTTTTTATAACAGGGCAGTTTTTTATTCACATGGATAAATAAAAAATCAAATGTAATTAGTTCCAACAAACCTGATTTAGTCAAAAAAAAATCTGCTATATACTAGAAAAGATTGGTTTTCTGTGAGAACAGGCCAGTCTCAAACCCTTCCTATTTATTTTCCAGTCAGGGAGGGACTGGCTTGCATCTGCCTCTCCCTGAGAGCCAGCTTTTTGTTTTCTTTTGCTCTCCTCTCTTTTCCTCTCTGCACATACGTGCATTTGGGATGGATCCCATCTGTTCCTCCCACTCACTCAGCTCAGGCCCCAAAGACAGCTGCCTCTCCACCTGTGAGAGGATGAAAAGCCCCGGGCCCTCCCTCTGTCTCTGTCTCTGTGTCTGATGCTTTTTCCTTATCAGAGCCTTCCAAAGGCTCCAAAGCTGGTCCAGGCTCTCCTCCCCCTCCCCCTTGTCTAACTCTGCAGTTAGCTGATGGGGCACAACACTTTTTTCCGCTTCTCATCCAAAAACCTCCTTCAGCTCTGACTGGATGGTGGGGAATGAAAGGATTTATACTCCTTACAGACCACTGGTTATTTGAATTCTTTTAGAAAGTCATTGAGGCCACCTGGAAGTTTATCAGTATCATCAGGGTCACCTGAGTAGTGCAAATGAGTGTGGCGCCTTCTTGGAACTGTTGAAAGGACTGAGTTGTATATTGGAGATAGGTGATGTTGTATCCCTCCTCCTCTCTTGAAGAGGGCTGTTCAATTTGGAGATAGATGGCCTCTTTGACCCCTTTTTCAAACCAGCAATCCTCTCTGTTCAAAATGTGGACGTTGCTATCTTTAAAAGAGTGGCCTTTGTCTTGCATGCAGATGGACTGCTGAATCTTGGCCTGGTTAGTTGATTCTCCTATGTTGTTCCATGCATTTATGAAGTGACTGCTTTGTTTCTCCAATGTACATATCTGCACATGCATTGTAATGCATATACCACATTGCTTAGTTTGTTTCTGGTTGTTTTATCCTTGGGGGTAGACAAGCTTCTACCTTAGTGTATTCTTGTTTGAAGTGTGCATGTGTGTTGTGTTGGCTGAAGATCCTCCTGAGCTTTTCTGATATTCCTGCAACATATGGAATGACAGTGTTGCTTCATTTATTGTTCTCTCTCTCTTTTTTTCAAATGTATGCTACCTCTGCTAATGATATACAGTACAATGGTCTGATTCAGAAATGGGCACTGTATACTTACTGAAAGTTAAAGCATGCAAATGCAGCTTAGACTTCCTCTTACTTCTTATAAACAATTTTTTAACGATGATTAGTGACATCAATTCTTAGACTAGGCTCCTCAGTCCTGAAAAAGTTTTCAGAAATCTTCTGAAAGATTTCTGCTCAAGAATAACAATGATAGCAACAACAATGAAACAACATTTTAATTTAATGAAAATCAAAATAAATCTGCACTCTAATACAGATTACTTACAGAGGTTTTTTTTAAAAAAAATCTAAAGTCCCATTTGTCCTTAAAACTAATGGAACCAAAGTTCAGCAAACAATATAGTGTTCCCATTATTTAAATGCACAAAGTTTCACTTATTTAAGCCACATGTAAGCATTCTGTATCCTACAGTTTGAACTACTTAATGTGTAAAGGTTATCAAGCAAAACAATAGTTATTGTGTCTTTCATCGATGGATTTATTGTCCAGCTGTGTTCTGCACTACACTAAACCCTGAATAGTTTTTGGAAACCATGGAAACAACTGGTATTATTTATGCTGCATTAGATTCTGTTGATTATTTTCAAGAAAACCTTTGCAGGAGTATCTTCACCTATACATGTAAAACTATCTTGTCCAGAATCCAGTCTTTGACATCAAACTAATTCATAATTCAATTAGCTATATCCCATTCCTATATAATAATCAAATTATTACATGACACATAACAGATGTTTAGAGTTGAAGTTATTATTCCAAGCATATGAATCTGTCTATGCATACCCCAGGAACCTATCAATTGAAATAGCCATGTTCAGAATTGGCGGGTTTTATTTAGGATATTAATTTTTGGAAAATAAAGTAACACCAATAAAACATCAAATTGTTCGGGGAAATGACAGTGTCTACTTGCAGAACAATAGAATTTAAACTTAACATGAGACCTCAAAGGCAAGAAATTATTCAACATGAACATTGTAGGGAAAATAGTTTCTTTTATATGCACAATCTGAATGCTGTTAGGCTGTCCTTTTTCAAGGCTGAGGTGCCAGTTGCTTGTATAAGAAAAATAGCTTTTTGTAGTGGAAATATATTTTGTATGCAGACGAATACTATATGAAACTCCCCTTCCTCCCCTCTCCAATATTCACACAGCTTTACACAATTTGGCCACTATGGAAATGTTGTCTGGCTCAAGAGTAGAAAATATACTTTGCATACTGATGGTCCCGAACTGCTATCTTTATGTTAAGTCATAACTGGAAAGGCTGCTGTCTGAATCTCTAGAAAGCTATTGCCACTTTATATAAATTCTACTCAGCTACTGCATATGCACAAATATAGCCATGAAGATTCAAAAGTAAGTTGAGAGCATGTCTTCATTTACTGTTTCAGCTACTCCTGTCTTGCAGTCATGTTGACTTAACTCTAATCCAGTTTTTAAAAAATCCTGAGGCACTTTGGCAAGGATTGCAAAGCATTCAACAGAATTAGTCTATCACATTTTTCCAATTTGTCTGCTAGTTACAATGCTTTTTAAGAATAGAGTGTAGTTAGGTCAAACCTCATTATCATCATTATCATCATCAACATCTAGAGTATTAGATAATTCTGACTGGATTTGCTATTATTGACTATTAGATCCTTCCCAAGAATGTAGGAGAGTTAAATATACCATTAAAATACATGCACTGTTCCAAGTCAATTATTTTTTTCTATTTCCTGTTGTTTTTGTTTTAAAAGTCCAATTCTACAATGTGGGAGCTGGGGATTAAACCCTCTTAATTCAGATAACTGGAAAAATGATGAAGCTGTGTATTATTGGAAGGTTCTCAACAATTCTGTGTATTATTGGAAATGACTTGATAGGTAGACAGAAATGCCAACATCTGACCGACTATGACAAACTATAATATTCTAAAAATCTAGATGAGTCTGTGATGAATCATACATGATGATTGTAATAAACATAATCATAATTATGTTTATTACAATCACTGACCAGAATTTCAAATTTTAAAAAAACTTAAAATAGGAATAAAGTGAAAACAAAACAAAATGCAATATTACAATTGGTGGTGGCTTTATCAGTGGATAATCAAAGTTGGCCTAATTTTACAGGCAGTATAGCAAAATTTAGTTATGTTCAAGGAGAGTAAATCATACTCTTATCAATATATTTGGTAACAAGTATATTTATATTTTATACCAATATAAAAGGCATCTTAATTTCCCAGGTGTTTTATAAGCTAGGGAGTTATAAGATGGGTCCTTGAGTCCTTATATAACACGAGCTGCAGTTTCAACATGTCCATAAGGTTCAGTGGTTCAGAACGTGGTTCAGTCTCAGTTCACAGCAACATTTTTTTTTACAGGTATTTTATTAAAATTTATAGGCCGCCCTTTTCCCTGAGGGGACTCAGGGCGGCTTACAACCATTAGGGAGGGGGAACAATACACAATAAATGATATGAAAACAAAATAAGTAGTAAAAACACAACATGCATTCTACATTCAACACTCGGGTGGGGCAAATTAAGGACTTATCCCCAGGCCTGTTGGGAGAGCCAGGTCTTGAGGGCTGCGCGGAAGGCCTGGACGGTGGTGAGGGTGCGTATCTCGACGGGGAGATCGTTCCACAGGGTCGGAGCTGCAACAGAAAAGGGTATCCTCCGTGTAGTCGCCAGTCGACATTGACTGGCGGATGGAATTCGGAGGAGGCCCAGTCTGTGCGATCTAATCGGTCGGAGGGAGGTAATCGGCAGAAGGCGGTCTCTCAAGTACCCAGATCCACTACCATGGAGTGCTTTAAAGGTGGTCATCAGTACCCTGAAGCGCACCCGGAGATCGACAGGTAGCCAGTGCAGCTCGCGGAGGATGGGTGTAACGTGGGTGAACCGCAGTGTGCCCACTATCACTCACGCGGCTGCATTCTGGACTAACTGCAGTCGCCGGATGCACTTCAGGGGCAACCCCATGTAGAGCACATTGCAGTATTCCAGCCTAGAGATCACAAGGGCTCGAGTGACTGTTGTGAGAGCCTCCCGATTCAGGTAGGGTCGTAACTGGCGGACCAGGCGAACCTGGGCAAATGCCCCCCTGGTCACAGCCGACAGGTGATGATCGAGAGTCAGCTGTGGATCCAGGAGGACTCCTAAGTTACAAACCCTATCTGAGGGTTAGTATTTTGTACTAGGCCCTCCAAAACTGCTACAGGAAGAGCAGTAAAAGTGCTAGCATTAGTGTTCTTCAGAAATTGGAAACAGTTATGTGGTGCTTTGTATGTTTCTGGCTGTAAAAACGGTTTGGATACTAGAAGATTAGTTTTACTCAGCATCTTGCTCTCAACAAGCTTCCGTTTACAAGGCAAATGTTACAATCAATGCACTATTATACAGTTCTAAATATATGGTAAATATATTCTTGGTAAATATATTCAAGACCATGGGGAAATTGACTAAGCTGATGGGGATTTGTTGCCTGTGAAAAGTAGGCAATGAACTGCCGGGTTAGCCTGCAGCAAACTAAAGCTCACTATCTGAAATTGGCAAGACTGCTCCAGGTAATCTAACTTCAGTTATGTGCCTTCTCTGTTGCGGTGCCTGCCCTCTGGAACAGTATCCCATCAAAAATATTTATGGCTCCTATTGTGAAGATATTAAACAAATCATTGAAAACTTGATGTTCCTCCAAACCTTGAGGAAGGATAGTATTAGTCATTTGGAAATTTATCTAGAATGTTATCAAATTAAGAATTATTTTCCTTTCATGATCATTGTTGTCTTTGTTGTACTATTGTCCTTCTTTCCAATGTAGCAATAGCAATAGCAGTTCAACTTATATACCGCTTCATAGGGCTTTCAGCCCTCTCTAAGCGGTTTACTGAGTCAGCATATTGCCCCCACAGTCTGGGTCCTCATTTTACCCACCTCAGAAGGATAGAAGGCTGAGTCAACCCTGAGCCAGTGAGATTTGAACCGCCGAACTGCAGTTAGCAGTCAGCTGAAGTGGCCTGCAGTACTGCACTCTAACCACTGCGCCACCTCAGCTCTCATGTTTTAATCAATGCAAAATACTGTGAGGTTGGGTGGACTCTATCTTGAATGAATGAATAAAAGTATATAGTGCAGTCAGAAAGAATTCAGACCTCCTTCACTTTTATTCAATTTTGTTATGCTGCAGCCTATTCTAGAGTTGTTGAAATTCATTTTTTTCTCATTAATGTACAAACAGTATCCCATAGTGACAAAGTGAAAACAGAATTTTAGAAATTTAAATTTATTTTAAAAAAACAACAACTGAAATATCACATTGGCATAAGTATTCAGAGCCTTTGCAACGACACTTGAAATTTAGGTCAGGTGCTTCCCATTTCTCTTGATCATTGCTGACATGTTTCTACACCTTCATCGGAGTCCAACTGTGGTAAATTAAATTGGTTGCAGGTGATTTGGAAAGGCACACACCTCTCTTTAGAAAGCTCAACAGCTGACAGTGTATACTGTATCAGAGCAAAAACCATGGGATCAAAGGAACTGCCTGCAAAGGTCAGGGACAGGATTATTGCAAGGAACAGAACTTGGGAATAATACAATAAAATTGCTGCTGCACTGAAGGTTCCTAAGAGGATAGTGGCATCCATAATTCTCAAATGGAAGAAGTTTGGCCCAACTAGGATTTCAAGAGCTGGTCACCTGGTCAAACTGAACAATCTGGGGAGAAGAGCTTTTGTAAGAGAAATGACCAAGACCCTGATGGACACTCTGACTGAGCTCCAGACACCCTGTGTGGCAATGGGACAGAGTTCCAGAAGGAGTATGATCACTGCAGCTTTCCACCAACTTAGGCTTTATGGGAAAGTGACTAAACAGAAGCCTTTCCTCAGTGGAAAACAAATGAAAGCCTACTTGGAGTTTGCTTGAAGGCCTGTGAGGAACAAGAGATTGAGATTTGAGATTTGAGATTTGTTTTATTTATATGCCGCCCTATTCCCAGCGGGACTCAGGGCGGCGAACAACTCAAGGGGGGAAAGGGAACACAAAAATACAAGACAAGCTTTTAAAATAGCCAACAGCCACACAAGTCGAGAGGGGAAGGGAGCTCATCAACCACAGGCCTGCCGACACAGCCATGTTTTAACAGCTTTTCAGAAGACCTGGAGAGAGGTGAGGGTCCGAATCCCTGCGGGGAGTTCGTTCCAAAGGGCTGGAGATGCCACAGAGAAGGCCCTCCCTTGGGTCGTAGCCAGATGGCATTGGCTGGTAGACGGAACCCGGAGGAGGCCAACCCTGTGTGATCTAATGGGTCTTTGGGAGGTAATTGGCAGCCGGCGGTCTCTCAAGTACCATCAGACCAAAATTCTCTGGTCTGATGAAACCAAGATTGAACTGTTTGGCCTCAATTCTAAATATTATGTCTGGAGGAAACCAGGCACCAGTTATCATCTGCCCAATAGCATCCCAACAAAGAAACATGGTGGTGGCAACATCATGCTGTGTTTTTCAACAGCAGGGACTGGGAGACTAGTCAGGGTTGAGGGAAAGCTAAATAGAGAAAAGTGCAGGAATATCTTCAATGAAAACCTGTTCCACAGTGCTCAGGACTTTAAACTGGGCCAAATGTTTACTTTCCAACATGACAATGATCCTAAGCACATAGACAGGACAACACATGTGTGGCTTATGTATAATTCTGTGAATGCCCCAAGTGGCCTAGCCACAGCCCTGATGTGAACCCTATTGAACATCTCTGGGGGAACCTGAAAATGGCTGTTCACCTATGGTCATCATCCAACCTGACTGAGCTTAAGAGGATTTGTAAGGAAGAATGGAAGAAAATCCCTCAATCCAAGTGTGCAAAGCTTATCACTTTACACCTCAAAATATTTGATGCTATAATTGCTGCCAAAGGTCCTTCAACAAAGTACAGAGTGATGGGTCTGAATACTTATATCAATGTCATATTTCAGTGTTTTTGTAAAAAATAAATGTACAGACATTTCTAAAATTCTGTTTTTATTTGGCATTATGGCGTATTGAGTGTAAATTAATGAGAAAAAAAAATGAATTTCAACAACTCTAGAACCAGCATAACAAAATTGACAAAAATGAAAGGGGTCTGAATACTTCCTAAATGCACTATATTTCAAAAATGGAGCAGAAAATGTGTTCACTAGTTGTTTTGACAATGACTATATGATGACTAGAGGGCCATATTTATATTTCCCCTTTATAATTTTTGGCACATTCCAAGCAGTATGGCAATATAATTGAGATAAAGGTAAAGGTTCCCCTTGCACATATGCGCTACTTGTTCCTAACTCTAGGGGGTGGTGCTCATCTCCGTTTCAAAGCTGATGAGCCAGTGCTGTACAAAGACATCTCCATGGTCATGTGAACTAAATGCCAAAGGTACACGGAACACTGTTACCTTCCCACCAAAGGTGGTTCCTATTTTTCAACTTACATTTTTACATGTTTTGAACTGCTTAGTGGGCAGAAGCTGGGACAAATAACGGGAGCTCACTCCATTTTGTGGCACTAGGGATTTGAAACATTGAACTACCGACCTTTCTGATCGACAAGCTCAGCGTCTTAACCACTGAGCCACTGTGTCCCTTTAGATAAAACTGAGATTAAGGGTCAAATCATTAAATACTAATTTGTAAAGTTATTTCTTATACATATGAAGATGTGAGATGAAGAATGTGAATGTACATACTATGGCTTGCAAAACTTGATTGTTGTTCCTTCTAAATATATTTAAGAATATTGCAGTCTTTTATATGTACTATTATAATATATATTCAGTAGACCATCGCATGTAATAGTATGGGACATGCTTGTTTAATAGAAGAGATTTACACTAATTCTTCACTGATAAATTGGGAAAAAATAATTGCTTTAAAAGCAGAAGTCAATTATATGTTGATCTGTTATTTCCAAAATCCTGGTAGTCAGGGTGGAAATTGAGATAATAGTTTCCTTCCAATGACTTAGCATTCTTAATTTCTTTTAATTTTCCCACTTCATTATTTTTAAATGGAAATAATTTACCCTATACCATCTGAAGGTTACACAAGTAATGTGCATGATTTAAAAATAAAGAAGTTTTAAATAGAAGAGATCTAAGATGACCTTAGATAGAAGGGATGCGGTGGCTCAGTGACTAAAATGCTGAGCTTGTCGATCAGAAAGGTCGGCAGTTCAGCAGTTCAAATCCCTAGCGCTACATAATGGAGTGAGCTCCCGTTACTTGTCCCAGCTTCTGCCAACATAGCAGTTTGAAAACATGTAAAAATGCAAGTATAAAAATAGGAACCACCTTTGGGGGGAAGCAGTGGTGGGTTTCAAAAATTTGTGGAACCTCTTCTGTAGGTGTGGCCTGGTTTCTGGGTCCACTGGTGGAACCTCTTCTAACCGGTTTGGTAGATTTGATGAACCGGTTCTACCGAATAGGTGCAAACTGGTAGGAACCCACCTCTGGTGGGAAGATAACAGTGTTCTGTGCACCTTTAGCATTTAGTTCTGCCAGCCACGGAGACGTCTTCAGACAGCACTGGCTCTTCGGCTTCCTGCGAGTCAGGAACGACTAGCACATATGTGTGAGGGGAACCTTTACCTTTAATATGATCTTTGCTTACCCATATAATATGCTGATTTAAATACTTCATATAGAAAATTGATTGGACTTACTATACAGATACAAGGGAATGCCAGTATGAACATGTCCCTTTACCAATTGAAGAACATAACATTCCATTCTAATACATTCCAGACAGTGAATCTTTGGATTAAAATTGATTCCTGTGTTTTATATTAATTCAAGAATTCTCACTAGATGTTCCTTAGCTTTCCTGTACCCTATGATTTTTGCCCTGAAACAAACTCTGATTGATTTATGCTAATAGCATCTACAAAATGTAAAAATAAAAGTCGTTCATTTATTGTCTCTTGTAGTTTTTAAGGGTGACATTTTCTGGTATAATTATGGGGGGAAAGTGTTCAGAAGTTGAGGGGTTTAGTGGTTTTTAAGAAAGAACGGCTAATCCTCAGAGAACATCTTTACTGCATGCTGAGATTGTTTGCAGAGTCTTTCAACCATTACTGGAGAGTTTGACTTGCGAATGCAGAGAGGGCAAGATGTCCATATATTACTAAAGGCCTTTCATTAAATCTTTCTTTTAAAAATAATTGGTTCTTTTTAATCTATAATGGAACATGGGCTTACAGCCTGGCTGTGCTTAAAATTAAGCCTTATTTGTCATTTAATATGGTGCTATGTTTCTTCCGTAATTGAGCAGGGATCGATGCCAACACTGTGATGGACAGTAAGCTTATCCAACATGACTGAGATGGATTTCAGGGAAGACAAGCTTTGCTGTTCTATGTACAAGTGGGATGAGCTCACCATATCAGCAACATTTAATTATTTTGTAGGTAATTATTCATTTGAGGGATACAAGTTTCAGACTAACATTAGAGCAGCTGACAGACCAATACATTTATTGTTTGTTTAAATACATTTTTAGGTGGGAAACAATAATTAGTTTTTCACCTGATTTGCATAAAATAATGTTTTATGAATTGAGGACAGTCCAGCCAGTCCTAGATCAAATACATCAGGGATTTTTTTTCCTTTTCTTTAATGGGAAGGGAGAATTATGACACAATATATCAGGAACTGCACAAGAAGAGACCATTTATTCAGAAAGATAGGGCTTTGTTTTGTTGTACTTTCAGAGAATTAAAAAAATGAAATGTCATAGAAACTCAGTATTATTTGTACTGGTTTTCAGATGAAGGTATGAGAGGAAAAATAAAATATAATACAGATTTGCATAATAAGTATATTCCACATCAGTTTAAACAGACATTTGATATTGTTTGTGAATGTGATTCTTGGTCAAGAAAACTGAATTAATTTTTTTTGTTCCATTGTCTCTAGTTCTTGCACCATAAATAATTGTTATCTCTATGCTAGTTTCTTAGCTATAAATATTAATGTTTCACAACTAATATTAGCAAGATAAAAAAAAAACATTCATTGTTGGCAGCATCTGTGAACTGGAGGGGCCAGGTCTCAAGCAGGTTTTATCTATCTTTGGGATTTCTATATTTTAATTTTATAGA
This sequence comes from Thamnophis sirtalis, assembly GCF_051295495.1. Classification (NCBI taxonomy): domain Eukaryota; kingdom Metazoa; phylum Chordata; class Lepidosauria; order Squamata; family Natricidae; genus Thamnophis; species Thamnophis sirtalis. The sequence goes on along the minus strand of NW_028261383.1, from coordinate 108,637,196 downwards.
GGAGACGATGCTGAATTTCTATCTACCTTTTTAATACTGTACTAAATGGATGCGTCAGGATGCATAAATTGTTAAATGAAAGCATTTCTGTCTTGTTGTTGCAAATGATTTTTTTCCATTTATTTTTATTTTCAGAGCATTTATACATCTATGATTTCAATGCTCTGCCTGTCCAAATTACAATATCCACTAAGATAATACTGTATATATGATTTCCATGGCTACTGCGTTGTGATATGCTTTTGCATACCTTGCCATAAAAAGCACTGAAAATTTAGGAAACCAAAATCAGAACTTCCTATTCTCATATTAACAAAAGTTCATCTACAAGCATTATATTTTGGTAATCTGATATATGAAAACCAGACTCCAACATTAATAGATTTGGTATAAATGATATGTTAGTAGATAAGTTGATAATTATGTATACTGATTTGGAATTTTTGAATTATTTGGATTTTAACCAACTTTAGAATCACAGTAGTTTGTAACTCACAGATTCGTAAAATCATTATAATAAATAAAATAAATGATGTGAGGATGATCTGAATGCAACATTTGTCATCCCATTGATTACTAGGGTTGATTTGACTGATCTGGCTGATTAGGTGGGTATTCCCTACTTCCCTTATTGCTCCATCACAGGTGAGTTGCTACCGGTTCACACTGGTTCAGGTGAACCAGTAGTGGAAATTGTGACTGTGTCGCCAAACCGGTAGGTTCGCCATGCCCCCGAACAGGTTCCCCGGTTGCCATGGCATTTTTTGGCATTTTTAATCTTCTGAGCATGTGCAGACCTATTTACAGGCAACTGCAAAGTGGGCATGCACCGAACCAGCAGTAACACCGGTAGCAACCCACCCCTGTACTCCATATGTATCCTTCCTGAAGCTGCAACCCTGCTAGAAGAGGACAACCATTCAGACAGAAGGATTGTATTGTTTTTTGATCAAGAACATAGCTGTAGTCACCTGTTAGATCTTCCAAGCAACAACAATAACATTATTATTATTGTTGCTTGGAACCTCATAAGAAATATAGTAATTTAAGCAGCCTTCCTACAGAAGAGCAGTATAAGATCAGTTCAAGTATCACCTTAGTGAGGAAACAAGCTGGGTGACCTTGGGCCAGTCACTCTCTGTCTCATTCCAACTCACCTCACAGGATTGTGGAAAAAATAGGAGGAGTCAGGTGTATTAGATATATTTTCTGCCTTGAGTTATTTGTAAAAATCATGAAGGCAGGATATAAAACAACACACACACACACACACACACACACCAAATGAACAAATAAATGCCTCTGAGGTCTGTGTGTGTGTGGGTGTGTGCGTGTGTGATTCATAGGGCAACCTCAGAAATACTTCATGGACGATGGAAGGTCAAGCATCTCCTCCCAAATTAAATACATGTCATCTGGGCTTCCTTTTCTAATCATGTTTTATTTATTTCTTTTTTAGTACTTGGTAAATGGATATACATATACCTGATTTTGACAGAGATTATAATATTCTCCCCAGCACTTCATGATGAAGGAAGGAACAAAGCCCATAGTTTTTTGAGTGTTGCCAAATTCATTCTCTTTCTAGCTGATCTTTAATATGACTAAGGAGAGGTAACGTCTTAGTCATACTATGTGACACTCAGTATGATGTAGGAGTTAAGTCAACGACTTGGGAGAGTCAAGTTCAACTCACTCTTATTATGGAAATTCACTAGTGACTTTGTAAGCATTATTTCCTCTGAGAGTTTTTAAAAACATTTGTATAGTTCTAAAACATTTGTTATTAAACTCAAAAGCAGTTAAAATTAAGTACTGTGGCAATCATCTTCTAATGTAAAATCTGTATTTTTCTGTTTTTTTCTTCTTTCTTTTAATTACAAATGTATAGAGTTCTTTACGACTCCATTCTATCCAACTCTCTTTATTTCTATGGAAGCATTGCTGTACACAATATAGTATCTTATTTTCATTCTGTGCCGTAATCATCCTTAAACCCATTTTGTCTTCCATGCTTCCTCTACTTCATGGTTCACCAAGCATCTTTTTTTCATATTGCCATTACTGTAATTCTGGATACTTCTTGTGGTACCTTCTACTTCATCTTCCTTTATGTATTTAGGTCTACTTTCCTTTCATTCTGCAGGAGAGGTAATGCATTCTAATACTTTTTCATACAGGACTTATCCTACTGCCTCAAATTATTCTACTTTCAGACTTGTTTCTTTCTCATTTCCCCCCCTTTTCCTTTATGTTTACCTTTCTCCCACACCAAGGACTACTTTGACACTACAAAAAAAGAAGGGGAAAAAACACCATTTTCCTTCTTATCACTTTTAAGCTCAGTTCAGTGGCTATATTATTAATGGAAAATAATGAATATAAGTTGAATAAGGAGTATTAAGATGTATATTAAGCCGCTTCAAATTCCAAACACTTCCAAAATGATGACAGTTCATTTCAAGTACAAAAGAGGTGTTTTTCTACTCAAAGGCATATTGAGCTCGAAACAGCACTGTATCATTTTTAAACATTCTCACTACCTGTAGTCACTATTAATATTTTGATGTTAGATCCCTGGAATTGCATGTTTTCCAGAAAAAAAATATTACTAGTGCCATTGTTCTTTAGGCTTTTATGAAATTGTAACTGTTATTTATGATCTCAAATTAATTTTGATTTGTTTATTTTAACTCTATTTTATTAGTGTGCCTTGTGTTTTTTTTCATTGGTTTTTCTTTTGCTTTCCCATTTGTAATAATTTCATTTTACTATATTTTACTATTTATTAAATTATACTATTGTATTACTTATAACTCACGGCAGATTTTTTTACAGAGATACATATGGAATGCTATCATTTGACTAAAGTGATCATAAACAATCCAGAGAGTTTGCACAAACAGTTCTGGGGTAGGAATTTAAAGCCCTTGTCCTCCTTCCATTTGTCAGGTTTTCAAACATAAATAACTCTGCTGGGAGTAACTCCAGGGCTCACTTGGAACAGTCAGTTTCAGCAATTTGGAGAACCTTCTTTGCTTTTGGTTTTTCATGATAGACCATTCTGAAAATGTAAAGGATTTATGTTGGAGGAGACAGGCAGATCACAGACAAGAGGGTCCTTCCTGTTCTATGTATTTTGTTTCACTAGGAGCTTCAGCAAGAGGTGTAATAGCCCTGCTAGACTTTCAATGAAGAGGAAGAGAAGGTGGTAGAACCAGGGGTTTATAGGAATAATCGTTCTGGAGAGGGTAATTCCATTAGTGTTTAAGACAACAATTCTACTCTAGCTGGAGCAGATCCAACAAGTTTCAGGATTCCTTGCCTGTACTGTCTGACAGCCTCTTCAATTCCAAAATTCAACCACCCAGTACCATGCACAAATGTGCTTTAAAGCTCTGCCGGTCAGATAGACTGGCTAAGAAGCAGACTGGAAGAAGAGTAGATGTAACAAGTAGTATTCTTTAAATATGAATATGGTTGGTGGCAAAGCCTGGATTATTGATTGGCTCCTTTTCTGAGAAAAGAACACTGGGGGGGGGACTTTTTAAGCCTTAACTCTGTTTTCCTGCCATACTTCGAATTCCACCTCACCATATCTCATTGCTTTTTTCCTTAATATTTGTCATTTGTCCATTAAATTCCTGGTTTTGGCTGGTGCCAAACCTTATTATATTACTGTGCCCATCTTTAACTATAAGTAAACAACACTCTTTGCTTCTAAATATTCTTCCTGAGTTTATATATCTCTGGACTATGGCAGAGATTCAGCTTGCCAGCAGTGCCAATCAGAAAAAGAGGTAGCTACTGGCCCATCATTCTCATGTAGCAGCAGAGACAATACCCATTTCATTTCTGAGGGGTGATAAGGTAAGAGGAACTGGGCAGCAATTTTGATGTCAACATGTTTTTCTTCCAATCTCGAAGGTGGTAGGAAAGTATATCCTTGGAGGTTATTTGATGAGCCCGGAAGTCAAGATTCAAGCTATTTCCTCAATGTAATAAATTATTTTCTCATGGTAATAATTAAACTGCTAGCCACGTTCTGGCATTCATTTCAGTAACAATCTACTAGAATTAGTTTACTACTTTAGGTAATCCCCCTTGGTATGGAAATTAGCAAGAACTGTAGATTTCATTTATGTGTAACTGGGTAGTATTGTAATAATTTCAGTATTACTGTCATGTTATATTGCCACTAATGCCACATCATGGATAAAACAACAACACAGCCAGATTAGTTACATTCATCTTAGTAATTAAAAATGTTTGATAAATTGATTAGCTAGTTTGGTAAGCAAACTTTGATGTTTAAATAAATGCAGATAGACTTATTAATGCATATTCCATTAAACTGAAAAAGATGTATACCAACACAAGTTTTGTAAGAGAGAGAGAGAGAGAGAGAGAGAGAGAGAGAGAGGGAGGGAGGGAGGGAGGGAGGGAGGGAGGGAATGGACTAAATTGATATGTGTACTTCCAAGTAAAATTAAATAGGTAATCATGCTACGAAAAAGAGTAGTTTTGAATCTGGGAAGGGAATAATATTACCATATATCAGGGGCAACGTCTAGCATATTGTTACCTGAGTTGTTTCTAAGATTGTGAAACCCAAGGAAGTCTATTTATTTAAAGTTTAAAGCTATTAAAAATTGATAGGGTTCTTTCTAATATGATATGATATATAAATATACTTTGAGTGGCAAGGTTGAGCATGTGGAGCTAATTTGAAATGTAGTTAATGCATCTTTGATGGAGTGATATTAATTTCCACTCTTGAAATCTGCCAAGTACATGTGGTTTTTATTAGATAAATTGTTACATTTTGATCCAGCATTGCCTCAGGAATTGATGTTGGGGAATTACTTGAACTTGAAAATAGCAGTGAAGATACTTTATTGGAATTCTTGGGTGGAACCAGTGATCGGGACTTTAAATTGGATAATTTCTAAAGATTGCTTCAAAGACTTAGAGAGATTTCATTTCAAATATGTTGTCAAGTAGTGGAGATTCAACAACAAATTTGATATCAAAAAAGATGAACACTTATGGGAAAATCAGTTATTTCTCCTACCACACACTGAGAAAGGCACAAAATGCTTACAATTAATTCAGATTTATTCAGAAATTGACCTTATTCTTACAATATTGGAGATTCCACTCCTAAGAATATGATGGTGAGACCCTTTAGCAAGGATGATCTTCAACATATTCATACCCATGGATAGAAGAATCCATTGATTTAAAATACAAGCATTTTTACCAGCGACTACCCACATGCCCTCATTTTTAGTTACAGAGAAATAAAGCTTTAGACATTTGGGCAATCTAACCTTCAGGAGAAGGGGTGAAAGAGCTTTAGAAGAGCAAAACTAGGAAGTGCACTCTAATACTCATATCTAATAATCTAAGTGCCAGAACCCACTGTAATAACATTGCCAAAAAGGCATTAAGAGTTGTTAACCTAATCTTGCATAGCTTCTTCTCTGATAATATAGTATAGAAAACATTTGCTAGACCAATTCTCGAATACAGCTCATCTGTCTGGACCCCACACTACATATCAGACATTAATACAATCGAGTGAGTTCAAAGATACTTCACAAAAAGATCTGCTTGCAACAGAATACCTTATGCCACCAGACTTGAAATTTTAGGCTTAGACAACTTAGAACTATGCTGCCTTCAGTCTAACCTAAGTGTAGTACATAAAATTATCTGCTACAATGTTCTACCTGTCAATGACTACTTCAACTTCAACCACAACAATACCCGAGCACCCAATAGATACAAACTTAAGGTAAACCGTTCCAAACTCGACTGCAGAAAATACAACTTCAGCAACAGAATTGTCAATGCCGGAATGCGCTACCTGACTCTTTGGTTTCTTCCCCAAATCACCAAAACTTTAACCTTAGACTGTCTATTCTTGACCTCACCCCATTCCTAAGAGGTCTTTAAGGGGCATGCATAAGCACACCAACATGCCAACTGTCCCTGTCCTAATGTTTCTTTTTATTCGTATCCATTTCATGTTTCCAAAATCATGTTTATACATATATATGTTGTCTAATACATGCTCGCCAAAATAAATAAATAAAATAAATAAAGATTCTACCCAGCTATGCCTCCTCCTCCTTTAGCCAAAAAGATGAGAGAAAGCTGGGATATATATAAAACAGATCATCTGTGAAAAGACCAAAAAAAAAAAAAAAAACTATTTGGTGAAGAATGACAAAAGTAAGAAAATGTAAGCAGCCATATAATATTTGTGAGCTAGATTCTGGGAGAAACAAAGAGCTAAGTATTGTTCAGGTAAAACAAACTGTAGCGTGAGCAAAACTGACAGTCTCAGAAAGTTAGAAGTCATAGAAAGTATATCTTGGAGCCAAGGAAATCTTCAAAGTATAACAAAGCCTGGTAGTGATAAAGGAGATGGAGGAGGAGCAAAAGGAGGAGGAAGAGGAGGAGGAGGGGAGGAGGCGGCAGAAGCAAGAACTTTAGAAGAAAAGATTGTACTATCTGGAGCTTTTGATAAGAGCTAAGTATATCTGGATTGGAGGTAATGGAAGAAATTTAACTGTGACCTGTAGGGAGCATAGAGGAAATATTCCTAAAATTAGGGTTGAAAATGGTAGTCTATGAAAGTGAAACATTAACTAGGAGAAATGAGTTGGAAGAAATATCTCCTATGGAGGTCAGCATTTTTATTCAGATTCATTTTTCCCCCCAATAAGTGCTAGTCTGCTTTATGGATTGTGATATTTAGGAAGTGTTCCCTAAATGTTTCAGCATATATGCCTCTGAATGCTTATCAGAAGTTTATTATCATTTGCAAACTCCATTCTTGCAGACTTTATTCTATTTAAGTTACTTACCCATTTGTACTTATATCCAATCTCTGCTGGAAGTATTCTAGGGAAGAATGATGTTGGCATTAATACACTGTGTTCAGTGATAAATACTTTCTTTCGCCCAATTGATATTATTTGGGAAGTTGATACGCTAAACCTAACATAAGCACGTAAAATAAAGTTCCACTCTACCCCCCCATTTCCCCAATTTCTGGTTTTAAGAAAACTGTTTTTTAAAAGTCATAATATTGATACTTTTGTTTTCATCTTTTCAGAAGGAGAACCAGCTGTTGTTCTATAACTACATCCCTCAAAGCTACTAGAGATAAAAGGTACAGAGTTTGTTTTCTTCTTATCATCATCATCATCATCATCATCATCATCATCATTATTATTATTATTATTATTATTATTATTATTATTATTTTACAAAAGCATAACTGTTTTGGGTGGTAACAGCACCATATCTCATAATACAGTGCTAAGGGGGCAGACCCAGCACAAAATGTTTCCTTTCTCAAGAATAATGACAGTGGTGTGGATAACCAGAACCTATAACCTGACATTCTATATGCCCTGGAGACTGACAGTGACTAGGAGGTTCCCAATAGTCATTCTTTATTTGGAGATTGATTTACTTTCTAAAGTAGTGCTTTCTACTCCTCATATACTGTCCCGAGTGCTTCAGGGCAGAATTTGTGGACAAAGTGTTCTTGGTTATTCTAATTTAGAATATCCCTTTCAATCCTTAACTGTTCTTGAAGAATTTCTAATACTTTTAAATAACAATTAAAGTAGGAAGAGACTCAATAGAAAATAGAATACTTCTCTCTGCACACATTCTTGATTAGCTTTCTTGCAAAGGAGTTAAAGATCCTTGAGAAAAGGCTTGTGCTAAGACATTATCACTATTGTTCAAACTAGAATAACTATTTTTATTTTTTTATTTGAATGGAAACTTGGGATTCTCAAGTATTTTTATTATTAAACATTAGTAGGGTAAAGAAATCTATGTTAACAACACAAAACTCTGAATTGACAGGATAAGGAACTATATCTCATTCCTCATGACTATTCAAATAACTAATTACTGCAAATTTGATTGCTTATGGAAATGTAATAATACCTCAGAACATAAGACTTATAAGATATGATTATCAGCAATAGAAAAAATGAGTTAGCAAGAAATAATATATCCTGAAAAATATGTGATAAGTGTTTTTATGCATCATTCATGGAAATGATGCTTCAAATATATATTTTAGCTATTGAATACATACAGCTGAAAATTCATGAAATTGCTGAACCTTTTAAATATTTAAATATACAATAAGCATTTGAAGGCTAGGTATTTAGCATGAGTTCAGAAAAAAAATTCAGGAAAAATATGTATTTGAAATTGATTTATTAATTAAAAGCAAAATGTTGGACAAAGTTAATAAACATAGTTGTGCCAAATTGATAAAACTAAGTATTTTAAAAAGAAGGAATATGAGAAACATATAAACAAAATTCCATGTTTATAATACAAATGTTCTGATAGGTTTTCAAAGTGAAACAGAATCAAATCCTGGTAAGATTACATAGTGGTCAGTTTATTTTAAAAAAAGATATAAAATCAGTTTATCAATGCATTTATAAAATAACACTCAGGTTTGTAAAACCATTCCATTGGATTAAATAGTAAAAAGCTTTTCAATTTTAAAATATGTACAATTGTTTATGCAAATGTAAATAATAAAGAAATTCAAGTAGATTGCAATCTACTCAGATATTATGTGTATAGAAAAGCTAAAGTTAAATAGTTGCATCAATTATTCATTGATTGTTTTCTCTACTCTAATAATGGGTTTATTAGACAATTAAATTCTTGAAATTGAATAAGGAAACTATTTTTCAGTCACAACTTTATTTCATCAAAACTATTTTCAATTAATTGGATTTTATGCATTTAGATATAAAACATTCTTTAAAAAATATTTGAGTGGATAATGTGGGTATTCAACATAATTATTGTTAATTGCTGTCCCCAAATCATCATCTCCTCCTCTTCCTCCTCCCAAACCGGGATGCATAGAAATGTTTCTGCCCCATCCATGTGATCTTCTCAGTAACATGTAATATATATTTGTTCTATTAGTGATCTTCTTTTTGAGGATATTTTGGGAACCTTCTCTTTTTATTGTTCTTTTACTTCCTTTTATATATGGCTATTATTATCTAATAACGATTATAATAAAATCTGTTATCAGATTTCAGGTATTTTATATAGCTGAATACCCATGAAACTATGTGATCGGGCTTGATAAATTGACACACAGCTTGAAAATTAATGAGTAGTTACCATCAACCTCTCCTATCCCCTTCTCTCCCTCAGGCTTGCCCCACAGAAGCCTCCCCTCTCCTATCCCCTTCTCTCCCTCAGGCTTGCCCCACAGAAGCCTCCCCTCTTCTATCCTCTTCTCTCCCTCAGGTTTGCCCCACTATCCTATCACCTTGTCCCCCTCAGCTTTGCCTCACAGAAGCCATCTATCTTATCACTTTCTCTCCCTCAGGCTCCTCTTCAAACTCCCTGCCAGCAGGCCAAATGACTCACGTGCTGGCCATGCCCACGTCCATGTTTTCAGGTTGCGTGGGGGAGTAGAACATCTAACTCCTTAGCATCAGAGTGTGTTAATAATAATATATGAAATACTAATTCTCTGATGGTCATTTTGAAAAATCCTTTGTTACCGAGCATCTAGAAGCCAAGAGGAACATACATGACAAATTTCAAGTTTGTAGACTTTATGGTTCTGGAGATTTTGTGATTCCTGCGTGAGTGTTTTTGCATTTCTGTATATAGATGTATTAAAAAAGGAAATAAAGTCATAATCTAAAACACAGACCTTAATGGTTTTGTATGTACAAATGGAATACATTAAAAAGTAACAACTGTTTCATCTGACTAGTTTAAACTACATAAATGCAGCCAAGTTGTAATGCTACTAAATATTTTTAAGCAAACATACAACATTTATTTCTCTGTCGAGAAGCATTCTTTTTCTGAAGCTTCCTCATTTCTTCTTGTATGTGGTTATTGAACCTGGCTTGGTTGTGATCACTTCATGGGTTACACTTGTTAGTCCTTTTTTGTTTGGAGTTCACATGTATTTTAGTATGTTTTATAAAATATTTTCCAGTAATGGATAAAAGTCCTTTTCAAATGAATACTTAGAAATAAGATGTCTTTTTCAGAAAGTGGTGGCACTTTCCCTAATACATGATTCTCTAAAAGGACCTGTTCCTCAAATAGTTCACACTCAACCTTCTTCATTTAATTTAGACATAACACAAGGATTTACGATGTCATTAGAAATCCATAGCAAACTGATGTGACTGCACTGCATGCTTAAACTGCTCCTGTTTTGTGCTGATGCTAGCTAATTCTAAGCCAGTTTAAGAGGGAGAAAAAACAATTTGAAGTTATAATATTTCTTGAACATAAAGAATGTTTGAAACATTTAAATCTCTGAATTGCAGAGACATCTGTACTAACCTTCTTCCATTATTACTATATAAATACCCAGGGCAATTCCATCCCTCCCTCCTGTTTTCAGATAGTAACTCTATTACGACATATAATATTGTGAGGTTATGCACAACTGTGCTTTAAATCCCAGAGGATGATCTGTGCCAAAAACTAGACTAAATGAGTCTCTGGTTCATAATACTGTAATTTGATTGATCTATGATGCCACATACTAACCTTTATGCTCCTTTATGTCCACCTAATGCTCCTGCTTACTGCATTAGATTTTTGTGTGTTTAAAAATAATTTTAGACTTTGAGATATTTTTATGCTTTATAATTGCTAGTGCAATATGCTGGTATACGGCTCTAACAAACATTTAATTTGCTTCCTGGAATGTTTTTTTTTTTTATAGATTTTCTTTCTGAGTTTTTTTAAAAGGAAATTTATTAGTGTAACAGTTCATTGTTTCTTCTATGACTCTGCATCAGGGGTGTCAAACTAGCATTGTCATGGAAGTGTCATATGATGTATCATGAGTTTTTCCCCCCCCCCTTTGTTAAACCGGGCATGAGTGTGGCCAGATCTATATGAATAAGGTCTGAAGCAGAAGAAATATTAAGAAAGAATTTAGCATAAGTTTCTAATTAAAGCAATTTTTGACCTAAGAATTCATTTGATCCTATATTGCATATACTTCTTCTATCAATGTCTTTGAAGCCTCAAACCAGCTTGAAAATAATTACAATAAGCAAATTGCATTGTTTTTAAAGGGTTACATATCACCAATGTAAGCTTTTGAGATATAATTCCTACACTGAAGTGAGAATTAAAGCCAAAATTGCAAATTAAACTTCATTAACATAAGTTCTGATGTATCACATTATTTAAGTCTGGCGTGCTCAGGACAAAGATTTATTAAATGTTTCTTTCCATTTTTAGTATAGACATTTTTTTTTCATAGTGAAAGCATTCTGATGTCTCTTCTTGCACCATTATGTTCTTCTGCCTCAAGAATGGGCTTTTGTTCCATAATTAGTTACGAATTGTGTATACATTATTCAGCTGCAGACGTTAGTTCTTACTATGCCTTTCTGTAAGCTACATATACTTCTCAGAAATAAAAGAAAAAAATATTTCCAAAATTGATACAAAGATCTTTTTATGCAATGTCCCTGAGTGAATTAGCAAAACAACTCCCTACATATAGTTACATTAAATTAATTTAATTTGAGATTTTATTAATATCATTTGTGTTTCAATTATACAAATAACTGAGTGTGTATGTATCACCTCATGGTTTTCATGATTACTTTAGAAGAAGGCTGTATTTCATAGTTAATAATTTAATCACAAATGGGACATCTAAAATCAGGATTCATATTTGAACAAGATTATTTTAAATTTAATCCTATCATAATCTATAGGCTTTAATTTGCAGAACATACAATAAGTGAAGATATCTTAACATACTATACCCATGATGGTGAACCTATGGCACGCGTGCCACAGGTGGCACATGGAGCCATTTGTCCAGGCACGCAAGACGTTGCCCTGTCAGCTGGCCAGTGCACATGGCCTTCTTTTGAGGCCATTTTTTGCTCTCCGGAGCACGAAAAACTGGCCTTGCGAACAAACCGGAAGTTCAAGAATGTACTTCTGGATTGCTTGTAGGGCTGGTTTTAGCCTTCCGGAGCATTCAGGAGCTTTCAGGAGGCTTCCCTAAAGGCTCCGGAGGGCAAAAAATGACCCTACAAGCAAACTGGAAGCCAAAAATGGGGGGAAGCACTGGTCATGCGTGAATGAGCACTGGGTTTGTGTGCATAGCATTATGGGTTTGGCACACTCACACACGACCCGCTCCCTGCGCTCAAGTTCACCATCACTGTACTATACAGAAGACAATAAATTTGAGACCATTTTGCAATAATCCATATCCCATTCCCCCCCCCACCTCCACCCAATTTTTACAAAAAACAGAAAGTGATCAGAATCTGAAATTGACCTGTTTGTATATAGGACAATAAATATTGTTTAATTATTTCTACATTTATATAATAATGCTTATTTTAAATATAATTGTTAAGAAATTGCATGATTGTGCAATCAAAAGCTCATGTGGCAAAAGGTTTCAAGGATAGCACTTGATCACAACAAGTAAATGTGCTTCTAGATTCAAAACTGCTTCCAGATTTCCCTCCCCCCCCCCAAGTTTTCCTGATACTCGTAAAGCACAAAGTTGTTGTAAGGTTTGTGTTCCTGATACAGCAGCCGTCAGTAATCAATGGATGAATTCTTAATTCTAGGTCGCGAAAATGTCTGGAAAATAAGCAACTAAGATAAGAACCTAAAGTGCTATAATGGTTTTGTAAAAATTATCATAAATACTTGAATTATTTTCATTCTGTTTTACGTTGTTTCTGTTTCTGAAAAGAAAGTTAAATTCTTAGCGTTATCTATAGTAGAAGATTCAGATCCACTTTGACATTAAAAAGTGTTTTATTTTCTTTTTTTTTTCTTTTCATTGTTTCCAATTCAATTTCATGTAATTTCTTAATTTTATAACATATGAGACCTTCAGAGATACCTCTTAAAAACACTGATATGTTAAATGATAATTATAATAAAAATAATTATAATTATTTTGGACAACGTCTAATGCAATATCATGCCCATAAATTTTATGGGCTCTTGTGTTTCCCTAAAATGTAGTGCTGTTTGGTTTTATCATATCAAAACAACTAATGTATTCTATGGTTCACATACAATTAGTTTATTCAACTGTAATTTATTCAATAAATTATGGATAAGCAAACCATAGATAAGTGACATATGGACCTAGTCCCTAACACAATTGGTCACTGCATTATGAACATCATTTTTATATATGTAGTGTTTCCATAGTAGTTTAGCAAGTTTAACAAATTCTATGCCCTAAATCAGTGATCCCCAACCCCCGGTCCGCGGACCGGTGCCGGGCCGTGGAGTACCTGGCACCGGGCCGCGCAGCGGCCGGGGGCCATGATCGCTGCAGCGGCCGGGGGCCATGATTGCTGCAGTGGCCGGGGGCCATAGTTTCTTTCTGTATGCAAATTAGGGCTAACTGGCACAAGGGGTGTTACTGGACCGCTGGTGGCACTCTGACGTCACCAGCGGCCCACCGCCCCCCTGTGTCCAGCGCCGCCCTTCTCATTCCTTTTCAGCGCTTCAGCGCTGGCCGATTCCTGAAAAAATCCTAAGAGCGCCTGCGCAGCTACGTAGGGCTAGCGTAGACAGCGCTAGTAGCGTAGCCTTGCACTTTATATTTATGTAATTGTATTTTATTTTGTAAGGCATGTTTAAATACAATAAAATAAAAGTTGTTTAATCAAAACAATCTGATATATAAACAATCAATGTTTCGTCGCGAACAACGCCCCTCCACCCCTGCGCGTGCTCAGCGGGCCACGGTAAAATTATCAAAGGCTGACTGGTCCGCGGCGATAAAAAGGTTGGGGACCACTGTTCTACACCAGTGATCCCCAACCCCCGGTCCGTGGACCGGTGCCGGTCCGTGGAGTACCTGGCACCGGGCCGCGCAGCGGCCGGGGGCCATGATCGCTGCAGCGGCCAGGGGCCATGATCGCTGCAGCGGCCGGGGGCCATGATCGCTGCAGTGGCCGGGGGCCATAGTTTCTTTCTGTATGCAAATTAGGGCTAACTGGCACAAGGGGTGTTACTGGACCGCTGGTGGCACTCTGACGTCACCAGCGGCCCACCGCCCCCCTGTGTCCAGCGCCGCCCTTCTCATTCCTTTTCAGCGCTTCAGCGCTGGCCGATTCCTGAAAAAATCCTAAGAGCGCCTGCGCAGCTACGTAGGGCTAGCGTAGACAGCGCTAGTAGCGTAGCCTTGCACTTTATATTTATGTAATTGTATTTTATTTTGTAAGGCATGTTTAAATACAATAAAATAAAAGTTGTTTAATCAAAACAATCTGATATATAAACAATCAATGTTTCGTCGCGAACAACGCCCCTCCATCCCTGCGCGCGCTCAGCGGGCCACGGTAAAATTATCAAAGGCTGACTGGTCCGCGGCGATAAAAAGGTTGGGGACCACTGCCCTAAATCAACATAATCATTCTCTGTTGTTTTTAATTAATTGTAATGGACTTCCTTAGTAAGTTTTCAAAAGTTATGATTCTCTGTAACATAATTAAAAGCTTGTGTTTTGATCTTGATTATTTAAAAGCCAGTGATGAAAGGTTCTGAATTTAACCTTTTCTTTATTTTCTCCTTCATTGGCTTTAATTTTTATATTATGTTTAACTTAAGTTCTGTTGAGAAATTACTTGCATGAAAAACTAATTCAGCACAATACTTTAGCACAATTCCTCCTCCTCATATGTTAATGGATAATTTTGCTGTAGGAGATTTCTTTGTCTTTCTCTTTTTCTCTTTCTCCCTCTGGAAGGGATCATTACTGATAGAAAAGGGTACCTGCCATAAATGTATTTCCTAATACATGATGGTAGGAAAAAAAACCTAAGTCTCTTGTACTCATGTTGCTCTTTCATTCATGTAATGCCTGAATTGGGGTTTAAATGCCTTGGTGTTATTATATAGGAATGTACTTCTCAACACTAAATTAAATTTATTGATGGCAAGTAAGTACATATGGTAAATTGGGGAAAATAATAATAATAATAATAAAACACATGCTGTATTAATAGTTTTACACAAGAGAGGTTTTAGATTTATTTTGCAAGATAAGTGGGCTAAAATTAAATGTCAAATATAATTTGGTTTTTAAGAAGTATGAAAAACGTGATTGTCCTTTGAGAAATTTGACGGCTTAAGGTCTCTTTGCCAAATGGCTATTTGCATAATGGTGAGGTGTGAGGTTATATATTATGCTTGACAACAAGCCAAACCATAAACAGCCGGGTAAAGCTACTAAATGTAAAATATGGTAATCATATCAAGAAGTTTGCATTTTACTGAAATAAGAAATTCATTTTTCAAGCAAATAAGAAGCTAGAAATCATATTTTTATATTTCTTTATGTTTAGCCAAACAAAAAAATATTGTAGTTATATTTATTAGCATTCTTGTACAGTTTAACATTTACAGTTTAACACAATATTTAAGATCAGATTTCTAGAAATATGAATAAAGCAATTTCATGTATACATATAAAATTTTATCTGTAAATGTAAAAATATCTCATTTAAATAAATCTAGAGCAACGGAAAAAATCACCACAACTTTGTACTACTACTACTACTACTACTACTACTACTACTACTACTACTACTACTACTGCTGCTGCTCCTATATACTACTATTATATATTCACTGTTTTTTATAGAGACTAAACCTTGATTAAAGTATATAATAACTAAGAAAAGACTATGTGTGCTCCATTGGTAGGCTTGTAGACTTTTATGTGAAAATCATCTGGGCCTAATTTAAAGAGCAGACTTAACTGGCTTTCTTTAATATCAAATGGATTTTCTGCATAGCTAGATAAGTACACTGGTGTCATTCTTTGCATTCCAAAGCAGTCACCAATTTCTGGTCTTAGGGCTTTACCTACACTTAGCTGGATTTTATCAATGGTAACTTCAAGGGCAGGTCTCAAAGCTGGGTAAAAGGTTTTCCCTATCATTGATCCTCTTCAGCTTTAGAAACTTTGGCAAGCTGAAAGAGATTTGTGGTCAAATAAATAATCTGCCACATGATTCATATTCCAGTCTGATTCCATTATGTATAAGAAAGAGTGTGCAAATTAACAATATCCCAATCCAAATTTCTTCATATACTGTTAGCCCAATTTAGAAGATTAGGAAATAGACACATTAGTGGGGAGTGATGTTATAAATGACTTATAATATTATTTTTGACTTTAAAAACTTTTTATAATATTCTATGATGGGGCTTAGAAATGGTAGTTAGCATTTATGAATCAAAGCTGGAAAAGCTGAAAAAGATTTACTAAACAGTGATGTTTCCTTCCCTCCCCACCTCCCTCTTCTACACCATGTGTCACTACTCTAACATACTGAATATCCTGAAATTCCGAAGCCATAGTCTGTCAGCTCATCTCAGAAAGCAGATCAAAATGCTTAGAAGCAGATTTGTTGCCTGGAAATGGTAGATTTTGCGATATCACTCTTCCTTAGCCATTTTGATAACTTTGCATCTCTTATTCATTCACCTAATCAAAGAAAACAGGGGAACTGTTCTATCAGTTTCCTCTTTGGCAGGAAAAAGAAAAAAAAGAAAAGGAAGTTTCAATATACACCAACAAGTGGCATGCTATTTAAAAACAAACTGCTCCAAAAAGTCTATGTTTTAATAATTGTTTACAGTTTAAACTGCATAGTTTTATGTAGCATTGGAGAGAGACCAATTAGACAATCCATTGGAGCACTTCTTTCAAATATTATGAGGACTACTGTGGTTTCGATTACTTTCATAACCTGATTAACATATGTATTTTCTAGCCATATGAATTCCAACAATACTTCATTGCATTAGGTATTAAATTTCCAGAGAGACAGCTGTGTCAGTCTGTTGCAGGAAATTAACAAAAGTGCTTATACCACAGTAAATACAATTATGTTATAGTACACACTTTGTTAAGCTATGTGCATTTTATCAGTGCATTATGTTTTATTCTGAAATAAGAATATATAATATTTACCTTGTTTTTTTCAGGGAACAGATGGTGGATAATAAATATACAGGCAATAATTATTATTTTATTGACACTGGGCATTCACACAACTTTTTTAAATTATTATTTTATGTCCCAGACACTTTTGCTCTACTAAATGTATTAAGTCCTACAGCATAGCAAACGCTTTGTCTTTATTCAAGCTTTAAATTGGATCTTTTAAACTGAATATACTTTGCTCCCATCATGCAATAGTGAGAGGGGTCCCTGGTGCTCTCTGAGCTTGCTTATTTTCTTGCAGACATTTCATTATCCAAACTAGGTAATATCATCAGTGATATTTGGGTAATGAAACATCTGCAAGAAAACAAGCAAACTCAGAGAGCACAAGGGCTCCTCTTGTCAACGTTGATCTACAAATATTCTCCTTTATTTGTATTTTGTAGTGCGTTTGGCATTATTTTATTTAACAAATAAATCATTTAAAGAATAGTCACAATACGTTTTGAGAGGTTGATACTTTTTTCCTATGTAGACTAAAAGATAGGCATTCCTGATCTAAAATGACTAGCTTTCAGGAATGTATTTGGTCTATATTGGTTACAAAGTGATGACATTATTATTTTATTTTATTTATTTATTCGATTTGTACAGATGGCCATCTAAAACTAGTGATTCTGGGTGGCAAAGGCTCATAAAAATAATGAAATCAGTTCCACCCTACAAAAATAAAATAAAATATGAATAGCAGCCAAGAGATATTATAATCCATTCCTGTCAACATACCCAGGAATTGGGATTCTTCACACACCTGGTACTCCAGCCAGGTCTTGAAGGCCTTCAGAAAGTGCACCAGGGCCAGGGAAACCCTAATTCATAAGGGAGGGTGTCATAGAGGCAGACACTAAAGGCACACATCCTGGTCCCTGACAGCCAACATTCTTTGACTGACAGGATCCAGAGCATGTCTGTAAATCTCTTGGAGGGGGCTGTAAAAGCACTATGAAGTGGTATATAAGACTAAGTGCTGTTGCTATTGCTAATGCTACTGCTACTCACATTTTCATGCTTTTGAACTGCTAGAAGGGCAGGAACTGTGGCAGGTAATGGTAGCTCATCCCATCACATAGTTTGGGCTGTCACTTTTCCAGATAACAAGCTTAGCATTTTTAACCAATGAGCGATTACACCCCTGTGTATTTGTTGTGAAAATGAAGCACCATGATATTAGAATCAATAAGAATTACTCAGACACAAGAAACCTTGATATTGTCAGTACATTATAAAAAAAAATAAGAAAAGTCTCCATATACAGTATATATTAAGGGCCTGTAAAAATCCAAGGTAATACAGGAATATTAACCAAATAGCTAAACCTAAGCCAATGATGTTCCTGTTCATTCCCTTTTTCCAGTGTGATTTTACATGCCCCTCAGATAGAAAATCATAGTAAAAAACCCCCCACAGAAATAAAGAATATATAAAATGTCACTTAAGCAACCTTAGGAAATGTTCACATTTGATTTAATTTAGTTTCCAGAATTTCACGAATAAATCTTACCATAAATCTGCCCTTGTTAAGATGAAGAAGGCTGGTAAATGCTGCCCCAGGTTGGAGTCTTAGTCCACTTGCTCAATTATTTCAAATGGAAATTTTAAGTGTTATTTAAGAATTCTAGGTTACAGAATGCCTTTGGCTGCCAACCTCTCTCTCCTTTTTTAGAAATGCCTGCAGCACCTATCCTGTCACTACTTCACCTAAATATTCTTTGAATTATATTTTTAAAAGCATGGCCAATTTAGTGTGACTTGCAGTATTAAGCAGGTAGCATTGTTACGAGAAATCATTCCAGACTTTGGAAAACATTCCTGCATTTCAATTTTGCGATGATGAAAGACCCTGTTACATACATGTCTTTTTAGGTCCAGATTAAATTTATCATCATGGGTTTTTGGAGAAGGTTTTATAGTAGAAATAAGAGTATCCTGTTACATTTTAACTGTGGTAATGGTAGTAATCTCAGAAATGTCTTGATTTGTATCTTTTTGGGTTTTTTTTTTGTTATATGGCATAGTTCTTGTAGCAACATGGCCACAATTGTTTTTAAATAAGAGATCCCACCCCCCAAATGTTAGCATCTCTCACGTGTGCTCTTCAAGTAAGAGTTTTATACAAAATGTTTCATTTTAAGAAGCTTTTAACAAGCAGCAGCATGATTTCATGTTTCCCATTTTATCCTTGTCCTCAAGGCAGACTAAGATAGAGGGTTGCGGGGGGGGGGGGGAATTTCATTTTTAAAAAAATCAACAATTTCTTGAGACATAGAGTATGTATTCAAATGTTAATTTTCTATTTTGTATCTTCCTCATGTCTGCCTACTATTCTGGATATATTTTATTATTTCTGAAAAAGAAATACAATAAATTATATCCAGAATAGAGGACCCAATGATTCACTTGCTGTCTTGGAACATTTCCATATAGAATGGTGCTTCAATGGGACACTTTTAAATGGTGATAATTTAGCCCTTGTGGAGTCTAGAAATTGGATTTTTCCTTCAGTAAACCACGTAACAGGAGGAATACTATTTATCCAGCTGGCTATTGAAGACCTTAGAAAATACAGTTCCGTTTCCTATGATCTGTTGAGTCAATCTCTACACTTATCATATGTGAGAACAAATAGAAATCAGTTACTTCAGTGAAATGTACAAGTGCATTGAACTACTGTTAAAGTTTGTACTGAAAAGTGTGAAAGTTTGTGGGAGTTGAGAGAAAAAGAGCAAATATGGTAATTTTATTCTTAATATATAGATATTAATGTGTTATATAAAAACAATATTTAAATAAACAGCAACTAGTTCAGATTAATTTCAGAGGTTCAGACTTGCCCTCTAAAAGAAGTGTACTGTTTACATTGCTGGTCTCATCCCCTCACCTTGGTCAATGTGTTTCCCCAAAAAATAGTATTTATATCAGAGCAAGTTGATGAAATATGTATTAATATGTATTATAATTACAGAATGATACTGTCCAAGATTTGTACATTCATTGGAAGACATACTTATGATAATTTAGTTCAAATCTAAATTACCTCAAGATGCTTCAAGGTAATATGAGCAGCCTATAAATTTTATAAATAAATAAATCTCCACATGCCTTGTCCCATTCCTTCACACATACCTAAAAGCAGGAAAGAAGCAATGGATGAAATTAATCAAGGAGAGAAGCAATCTAGAACTAAGGAGAAATTTCCAGATAGTGAGAACAATTAATCAATGAAACGAGTTGCCTCCAGAAGTTGTGGGTGCTCCAACACTGGAGGCCTTTAAGACAAGATTGGACAACTATTTGTCTGAAATGATACAGGGTTTCCTGCCTGATCAGGGGGTTGGTCTAGAAGACCTCCAAGGTCATTTCCAAACACTAACTCTGTTAACCTATTATAGATATTAAGTCTCATAAAACTCTTGGATCTGACAGAAACTCCCACCCACCCCATTGCAAAACTGCAAGTTGTTGATAAGTCAAGAATTCTTTAGCACTATTGTTCAAATCAGTAAGTTAATGCCAAATTGTCCCTTCCCTTCCCAGCACACATAGCTGAAGTTTAAGGCTACCATATTTGAGGGAAGTAAAGGTCATTATGAACATACATTCTCAAATATACAATAGGTACTTCACCAGATTATCTAAGACTTGTTTATGTCCCAGAGGAAATGAAAAACAGATCCAAATAAATACAAATAATTAACATAATTCAAAACCAACTGAAATTGTGGTTTGTATTATGTCCCTATTGGACTTGGATAAGAGGATTTAAAGCCAGGGATATCTAGAGGTAATAGGCCTAAAGGGAGTAATTCAGCAATATTGAAGCCAGTGACTCTACTCTGGAAGCCAACAATGCCAACATAGAAAATATTGGCTTGTTCAGAATCTAATTCAAAAATGGTATATTACAAGGGAATAAATGGTATAATAGTATATTAAATGTTACGTTACAACAAGTGTAGCCTTGCTTATCATTGGTTCCTTCTGCTGTAAGAACACCCCAGAGAGCCATGAACTACATCTGAAATGCAGAACATAAATCCAGACCTGGCAGATGTTTTTAATCTATGAACACCATGTACCTAATGAACTCTTATCCCACATTGTTAAGTAATATGTCCATACCATTTGACTGCAGAAGGCGAGTAGGCATCCTGATTGGATAGGTTCCTGACTATATTCATCTCACACTCTTTGCAGATAAGTGCACATTCCCATCTGTATAATTTGGATTGAAAATAAAAGGAAATTATGATTAAGAAAATTTGGTAAATTTATATAACTGTTCATCTCATATACATGGCTCTGAGCAGCAAACAAAGCAAAAAAAAAAAGCTCACCAAAAAAACAAAAAACAAAAATAGGGCAAACTAATTATGTATAGTTAAATCAGTGTTTCTCAACCTTGGCGACTATGCTGGCTGGGGGATTCTGGGAGTTGAAGTCCACAGGACTTAAAGTCGCCAGGAGGGCCTGGCGGGGGCCCTGAGGAGGGCCTTCTCAGTAGTCGCCCCGACCCTTTGGAACGAACTCCCCGTGGAGATTCGTACCCTCACCACCGTCCAGGCCTTCCGCACAGCCTTGAAGAACTGGCTAGCCCGTCAGGCCTGGGGATGAAGATAGTTGCCCCCCCCCGAATGATGAATGCATGTTGGTTACTGTTTTTATTATATGTGTCTTTGTTATTGTCTGTATTTCCCCTTCCCCCGATTTTATGTGAGCCGCCCTGAGTCCCCTCAGGGAAAAGGGCGGCCTACAAATTTCAATAAAATCACTAAAAAAAAAAAATCACTAAAAATCGCCAAGGTTGAGAAACACTGAGTTAAATAGTTAAAACATTCAAAATAAGAAAACCCATTAAAAGCAATCTGCAGGAGAGTGCATTAAATTTCCTAAGTAAGCACCAGCACACCGCTCAGCCTCTTGCCCCATTGTGCCCGAGAACAAGCAGAAGAAATAGACCGGCAATCACGTGGCTGCCAGTGTTGTAATCGCAAGGCAGATGCCAGGGTGTGGATGGGCTGGCTGCCGAGGCCTTGGGTAAGCTAGTGCAGGGCATGTGGGGCAGCTCCATCACTCCCCACCTCACCTAATGACTGTGGCACCACAAGCAACTAAGTGGAATGCGGAGCAGGCCGGCTGCGTAGGCTCTTAAGTAGGATTTATTTTGGTAGTAGGGCTTATATTCGGTGCACATGTAAAAACATGCTAGGGCTTATTTTCAGGATAGGTTTTATTTTGGGGAAAACAGATTCTGTCATTTAGGTAAATGCAGGTTACCCAAATTCCAAGGTCATTTTTTCAGATATTAACACTTACAAAATATTGGGAGGCTATTTCTCATAGCCTTTTATATGCAATAGTTATGAAATATGAAAAGAACAGACCAAGTTGGGAAAACAAATTGTTGTTTGATTCTTGAATTTTACTGAATTTTAACAATATGGTGGTAAAATATATTGACCACAATGGAATTCAGTTTTTAATATTAAGCACAAAAATGTCCTTGAATATTTTTTTCCCAACCAGTTCTCATTCAGCTTTTAAAAAGCATAACTATTACAAACAGGAAAACACTTTCACTTTAAAAATTCAAAGGAAATTTGAAAGTGTAGAATGGCAAAATTTTGGGTTTTTGTCACCAAATATCCTTTCTAGTCAAAATGCAATCACTGTAGCAGGCTAGGGAATAAATGAGAATCTATTATCATCTTTAGGCTATATTTTAAATATAGGATAAAGGCTCTATAAATAAGAAGCTGGGTGCTTTGAAATTTAATTGAATTTTATTCAATTAAAATGAAGATGGCAAGGACAATCAACAGTAAAGGGTAATGTGGCACATTGAAAACTAACAAATCTGGTGCAACTTGCATAGACTTTCATAGATTAGAAACTACTTCAGTGTAACTGGGAGGAAAGTGATTAATATGACATTTTCCTGCTGCTACCGGATAATTGAGTTAGTGCATTAAAAAGACAACAGACTAATCCTAAGTATAATTTACTGAAAGGTGAATTTTATAGAGGTCAATTAAAATTATTTACAGGTAAATATAGATAAGATTGTTGTCTAAATGTAATTGCAAATTATACTTTATGTTCATTATAACTATATGCTATGATGCAAAACAAAATCAAAAATCAAGAAAAGTTCACAAACTCTATTAGGAACAGTACAATTTTTTTATAGCAGAAAATACTTATTTTTACTTATTTATTTATTTCATCAAACATGTATTAGATAACATATATAAATATAACCATGATTTTGAATACATGAAATGGATACAAATAAAAGGGAACATTAGGACAGGGACGGTAGGTGTGTTGGTGTGATTATGCATGCCCCTTACGGACCTCTTAGGAATGTGGCATGCATAAGTACACCAGGAATGAGGTCAACAGTGGACAGTTTAAGGTTAAAGTTTTGAGGGTTTGGGGAAGACAACAAAAGTCGGGTAGTGCAATCCAGGCATTGACTACTCTGTTGCTCAAGTTGTATTTTCTGCAATCAAGTTTGGAGCGGTTTACGTTAAGTTTGTATCTATTGTGTGTTTATATATTGTTGTGGTTGAAGCTGAAGTAGTCATTGACAAATAGGACATTGTAGCAGATAATTTTATGTACTACGCTTAGGTCAGTCTGAAGGCAGCATAGTTCTAAGTTGTCTAAGTCTGGTGGCTTATTATTTATTTATTTATTTATTTATTTATTTATTTATTTATTTATTTATTTATTTATTTATTTATTTATTTATTTATTTATTTATTTATTTATTTATTTATTTATTTATTTATTTATTTATTTATTTATTTATTTATTTATTTATTTATTTATTTATTTATTTATTTATTTATTTATTTATTTATTTATTTATTTATTTATTTATTTATTTATTTATTTATTTATTTATTTATTTATTTATTTATTTATAGGCCACCCAATCCCGGAGGACTCCGGGCGGCGTAAGGTATTCTGTTGCAAGCAGAGGAGTGGAGGGCTGTTCTTGTGAAATATCTCTGGACTCACTCAATTGTATTAATGTCCAATATGCAGTACGGGTTCCATATAGATGAGCTGTATTCAAGAATTGGTCTAGCAAATGTTTTGTATGCTCTGGTTAGCAGTACTATATTATCAGAGAAGAAGCTATGCAAGATGAGGTTAACAACTCTTAATGCCTCTTTGGCAATGTTGTTACAGTGGGCTCTGGCACTTAGATAATTAGATATGAGTACTCTAAGGTCCTTGGCAGAGTGTGGGCCATCTACAAGTGCACCCAGCCTGTATTTTGTCTTTTGATATTTTCTTTTTTGCCAATGTGTAAGACAGATCATTTGTTGGTTGAGATTTGAAGTTGCCAATTGTTTGACCATTCTGACACATAGTCAAGATCTTTTTGAAAGGTACCAGCATTGTCAGTGGTGTTAAATAGTTTTACATTGTCAGTGAAGAGAACACAGTTACTTGTAATATGGTTGCAAAGGTCATTTATGTAAAGTATAAGGCGTGTTTGTACTAAAACGCTGCCTTGGGGGTCACCATTGTTAACAGGTGAAGGATTTGATAGGGTGCTTCCTATTTTGACCACTTGTTGCCTGTTTGACAGGAACACAGCTATCCAGTTATGCAGGGGTCCAGAGATGCCATAAGACTTTAGTTTTAGAAGCAGTTTGTCATGTACAACTGAATCAAAGTATGTGTAAATTGCCTCTATTGCTTTGCCTTGATCGAGTCCATATGTTTTTTTCAGTGTAGGACTTGCAGATTACAGGTTATTTTTTTTTCTGAAAACAAATTGTTTGTTAGATAGTAGGTTGTTTATTTCTAAGTGGAGGGTAATGGATTGGTTTATGATTGATTCCATAATTTTGCAGGTGACGCAAGGTAAAGAGATTGGTCTGTAATTTTTAACTAGGCTAGAGTCTCCCTTTTTGAAGATAGGGATGAGTGTGTCTAGTGACCATAGGCTGGGCAAGGAGCTGGTCCTGAAAGATTTTTCAAAGATTATGCTTAGATTATGCCATGGCAATGGAAAGCTTTTTAAAGAAGTAGGTACATAATCCATCAGGTCCAATAGATAGAAATGGTTTTAAGCTATGTAGTGCATTTTCAACGTTATCTTCTGTAAAACTCACCAATATTCATTTTCCTTTCCCAAAAAGTAAATATACCAAAATCCAAAAATCTGGGGAAAAAATGGGATGGTACTGAATATTGTTCCCAAATTTTCAATATCTAATGTAAGAAAAGAATTTAAGAAATTGTCATCTTGGAAATTTAAAACCCTGGATGTTTGTCTTGTAAATTTAAAATCCTGGATTAGGGAAATTTATCATCAAGGTATAATGAGAGGTGGGCTGCACTTACGTTCACAAGCGATTTTCTGGTTGTGATCATGCACATGCTAGCTTTGCTCACATGCGCCCCTTTGGCAGTGAAGCAGGTAATCAACTCAGGCAGCTCGGTTGAGTAAATGAGGGGCAGTGCAAAACTCACCTGGGCAGCAAGGGCAGAGGAAACGAGCCAGAAAGTTAATTATAAATAGTTAGCACGAAGGTGTCTGGACGGTCTCAGCCAGTGATCAAAGCTAAGGGTTTGCCCGAAACCATGCAACCACGCAGCAGCCCACCACTGGATATAATGCATTGTTATGTGTGGATTAAAATTAAATGGTTATTGAACAATATATATTAGTTGTACAAATAAGAAGAAAATGCACGTTATAAATTATAGCCATTTTAAATTATTTATTTAAATCAGAAATCTCACTGGCTTAAAATACGTTTTCCAATATTTTGAATGAGGTGGGCATTTATGTGGAGACTCTAAGGAAATAATGTTAACTATAATTAAGTAGTCTCATTTATTAAAAAAAGAACTTATAACAAATAAAAATCCTACACAGCAGTCATGTATCTTAGTGTATGTCTCTAAACATTTAGTTCATGATAATTCAAAAATCGTTCACAGGTTAAGGTAGAACATGTCCATTAATTTGCAGTGCTACTGGTTGTAAATAGTATGTGATTCCTAGATGATGTTTTTCCATTATCTCTAATTTAAAGGAAGTGAAAGTCTTTGCTTCATAACAAATTAATGTTTGTGAAAGTTTGGCATGCTTGCCTGTCAATTAAGATTCACACAGTGAATGACACTAAATTGTAGCCCACCCCATGGGAAGAGGGGCAGTATCTCCTTCCCCACTGCTAGGAATCTCTGAGAATAGAAGCAATAACTTTTGAATTGCTCTATATGAAAGACCATTCAACTATGGGAACATACCTAAAATGTTCCATTTAGCATCAGTGTTAATCATGGTATCCAGCAGTGAGAACATGAAAAATACGCTATTAAAAACAGTGTATTTGCTTGAATAATGTGTTGTATTAGACAATGAACAAAAAAATAAAGCTGAGTAGATGTTTCAAAACAAAAACATGTGAAGCTATACACCAGAATCTACGAACAATTGTGCTGTGTTGAATGATGGGTATTATTTTCAATAATAATAATAATAATAATTCCCGCTAAGAATGTTTTCTGATTTTTTGGGAATGAATATTTTGCCTCTATTTCATTTGTGTAGTTTGGTTCTTCCTCTTCCTGAATCACAAGCACTGGTATCCACTTAGATTTTAGTTGTGTCTTTTCCCGAAACTTTTTGATTACGCAAAAGTAAACTTTTTATCAATATTCATGTTGTTTGCTCTTAACAACAAATCGGATTGGCTATGAGGCATCAGCATCCTTATATCCCCAGGTGACACACACACACCCCAATTTCATTTATTTATTTTTATTTATTATAAAATGTATTTGCTGCCTATCTCCTATCCAACAACTCAGGGTAGCTTACCATTAAAAAAAAACATTTTAAAACACTAAGATCATCAATCGTAAGTTTGGTGGGCTTCTGCCGGGTAGAAGAAGAAGCTTGAAAAGTTGACACCAATGGCAAAGATATATAGCAACTATAAATACATACAAGCAATATTTTAAGCAATATGCATGTATTTATTTATTTATTTATTTAATATATATGCTGCTCATCTCGCTATTAAGTGACTGGTTATTGTCTTTGCTTTGTTAACAAAATATCACATTTTAAGGCTTCTTCTCCCTTATAAAGCTACATACAAACAAATATAACATTAAACATTGGGCAATTCCACAATGCAGCCTAAGCTACCCATCTGCCATACTACTCCCAGCTATTTCTTAAAGCCAATTTCAGACCTTTGTCTCAGATTGCAGTCAGTTGGCACTGGAGCTGACCTGATGTTCAGTCTAAGCCTGGCCATGGCTAGACCTGATTGGTTTTTCTCTTTCTTGCCTCTCCCATTTATGCAGGGAAGGCAAACTTCACTGGCTGGTGTGTCTCTGGATGGGTCCTTCTGCCTGCCATGGTTTTCATACAAGGATGTATTCATTCTCCCTCCTCTCATTATCTCTTTTAGTACTATCAAAGAGCATTCCCCCACCCCTTCTATTTTCTTTATGATTCCATCATGCTACAATATTCAAAGCAACAGATTTTTCTTTTGCTCCTACCTTCCCACGTAGGTCAATGGAATCTCTGTATAAAGAAAGAATTGATGGTTTAGTTTCACAGAAACAAAGCAGCAATGTTCCTATATTGCAATTTAAAGCTGTCCTTCAGAAAGAAAAGAGAAGGGAAGCTTTGCAGTAGAAAACAAGGGACATGCGTTTATTACCCATGCTGGAAAGAAACAAAAAAGAGTGCACATTGGGATACATATACATATGAATACACACACACACACG
The DNA here is from genome assembly GCF_051295495.1 of Thamnophis sirtalis. NCBI lineage: Eukaryota > Metazoa > Chordata > Lepidosauria > Squamata > Natricidae > Thamnophis > Thamnophis sirtalis. The sequence continues at coordinate 108,609,325 of NW_028261383.1, read as the reverse complement.
CACACGCACACACACACAAAAATAAAATTGTATGGAGGAAGAGTTTCTAGGGGGGTGAGGATAGTTTACTGACTTAATGGGCCATTGTTTGATTTGTGTAGTTTTTTAAAAAAATAGAAACTGCCAACTAGAAGAGAACATAATAGCCTCTCAGCATAGGACAAAATGCTGCCACTGCCAGGGGCAGCAACCAGCTGCTGAAGAGAACAGAACAAACCAGGAGCTATAGCCAACTGGAGCTGGTGCAGTTACTAGAATGGAATGAAGTGCTGGAAATCATTGCTCAGAAGAGCTTAAGAGAAGTCTGGTTGGAAAAGATAGCAGCTTTGAATCAGAGCTGTAAAACATGGGTGCAAGGTGCATTTGTGATGGGATGGAATTGGAAGGAGGGAAACATCAACCATTCTCTACTCGAAAACTGAGAAGTGGTCAATATTCATGATGCATCATGCAGATCCTTCAGATCTAGCCTTGGTATTACTGCTAGAATTCACTAGCTCTTCTACAAGTTTCTTGTTAGTATATTAGCAAAGAACAGTCTTTTGAGAAAAATGGCAAATACAATGGTCAACCTGCAGTTTGAAGGCTGTACACCAGTGGTGGGTTTCAAAATGTTTAGAACCTCTTCTGTAGGTGTGGCCTGCTTTGAGGGAGTGGCTTTCTGGCCATGTGACTGGGTGGGAGTGGCTTGCCAGCCATGTGACTGAGTGGGAGTGGCTTGTCAGTCATGTGACTGAGTGGGCATGGCCAACTTGTAAAATATGGTGAAACTCACTTAACAATGCTCTTGTTTAACAACCAAAATGTTGGCTCAGAAACTCTGGCATTTGAAGTGTGCAAGTCTTAAAGCTGTCAAGTTACAAGATCCTTGCACCCCTAACCCTTTAGAAAAAAAACCCCAGGGGTGTTCAAACTTGACAGCTTTAAAACTTGTGGATTTCAACTCCTAGAATTCCTCCTCTTGCTCTTCATCTTGATGATGTGTGGACGGGCGGCGGGAGGGAGCTGGAACTGGTTCTAAACGGCACTGTAAATTTGTGGAACCTCTTCTATAGAGGAGCAGGAACCCACCCCTGCTGTACACCCCATACATACAAGAGTATATTCATACATTTGCACAAGGGGACATGGGTTGCACAAAGATGTATGCATATTATGTTACCTACTTATCTTTGACACTCATTTGGATGAACAAAAATTATATCCCCTTTCCTTCTTCAAGCCTTTTCTAATGGTTCTGATCCAATTGCAGAAAAAAAGACCCAAAGTTGTTGATGAATGTTGTTTGCCACAAACAGGTGACATTTTCTATGATAAACCATTCACATATGTACTCATTCCTCCTTTGATAATAGTTCATTGATCACAAATTTTGTCCCCCTTGTAGAGCTGTGCCCAGAAGGATTTCAGGTGCTGCACCAGCCGAGAGCCCAAGGAAGGGGTGGGGGTGTGGCCATTGTTATCCGGGAGTCGTTAGTTCCTCGTAGGGTCCCTCCTCCGGAGCTTGTCGGGTGTGAGTCTCTGCTGATAAAGTTGGACATCAAGGGTCAAGTGGGTCTGCTGTTAACGTACCTGCCTCCCAACAGCGTTGCAGCAGCCCTCCCCTCGCTCCTCGAGTCGGTAGCCGAGCTGGCGATTGAGTTCCCTAGGTTGATGGTCCTGGGGGACTTTAATTTGCCGTCGCTCGGTGAAAACTCTGATGGGGCGCAGGAGTTCATGGCTTCCATGACAGCCATGGGCTTGACCCAAGTAATCCGGGGCCCAACCCATTCGGCGGGTCACATGCTCGACCTCGTATTCCTCTCGGAGCAGTGGATTGGTGATCTTGGTCTGAGGGGTAACGACATCATACCCCTGTCGTGGTCAGACCACTTCCTACTGAGGCTCGACTTCCGGAGACCAAACCCCCACTGTAGGGAGGAGGAACCGACCAGGTGGTTCCGCCCCAGGCGACTTATGGAACCGTTAAGGTTCCAGACGGAGCTTGGGGTTATTCCAGATACTTTCGCACACAGTCCGGTAGAGACTCTGGTTGCTGCTTGGCACTCGGCAGCGTTGGAGGCCCTCGACCGGATTGCACCACTACGGCCCCTCCGAGGCGGCGGATCCCGGAGACCTCCTTGGTTTACCGAGGAACTCCGGGAGATGAAGCGCCGGAGGAGATGCCTAGAGCACCGATGGAGGTCCGATAAGTCCGAAGCGAACCGAGCAATGGTAACCACCAGCACCAAGGAATACACCAGGGCACTTAGGGCAGCGAAAAGATCTCACATAGCCACCTTGGTTGCGTCCGCTGAGTCCCGCCCAGCCGCCCTGTTTAGGATAACCCGCTCCCTACTAAATAAGAGGGAAGCGGGGGAAACCTTGCAGGGTAGAGCTGAGGATTATGCCCAATTCTTAGCGGACAAAATTGCTCGGTTTCGGTCGGACTTGGACTCCATCCCTGCAGTTCCAGCCAAGGCACAAGAGGATCAAGTAGACCATCTCTGGGTTGAGTTTCAGGATGTTGCCCCCGGGGATGTGGACAAGGCCATGAGGGCTGTAAGTGCCTCCACCTGTGTACCGGACCCGTGTCCCTCATGGCTGGTTACTAACAGCAGTGGGGTGACACGAGGCTGGATCCAGGCGGTTGTTACCGCCTCTCTTCGGGAGGGGAACTTCCCCGCCGCACTGAAAGCGGCGGTGGTGAGACCCCTCCTAAAGAAGCCATCTCTGGATCCAGCTGTTCTTAATAACTATCGCCCAGTCTCCAACCTTCCCTTCCTTGGGAAGGTTGTTGAGAAGGTGGTGGCCTTCCAGCTCCAGCGGTCCTTGGAGGAAGCAAACTATCTCGACCCCTTCCAGTCAGGCTTCAGACCTGGTTACAGCACAGAAACCGCTTTGGTCGCATTGACCGATGATCTTTGGAGAGCCAGAGATGGAGGACATCCCTCCATCCTGGTTCTCCTTGACCTCTCAGCGACGTTCGATACCATCGACCATGGTATCCTTCTGCGACGACTGCGGGAGGTGGGAGTGGGAGGCACCGTGTTGCGGTGGTTCTCCTCCTACCTCTCGGACAGGTCGCAGTCGGTGTTAGTGGGGGGGCAGAGATCGTCCCCTAGGCCCCTAACATATGGGGTGCCTCAGGGTTCGGTCTTATCCCCCCTACTATTCAACATCTACATGAAACGCTGGGAGAGATCATCCGAAGGCACGGGATAAGATACCATCAATATGCGGACGATACCCAGTTGTATCTGTCCGCCCCGTGCCAACTCAATGAAGCGGCAGACGTGATGAACCGAGGCCTTGAGGCCATTATGGACTGGATGAGGGCTAACAAGCTTGTACTCAACCCAGAAAAGACCGAGTGGCTGTTGTGCTTCCCTCCCAAAGATTCGACCAATATTCCATCACTCAGGCTGGGGGGTCAAATTTTACACCCCTCAGAGAGGGTTCGCAACTTGGGAGTCCTCCTGGATCCACAGCTATCTCTTGACCACCACCTGACGGCTGTGACCAGGGGGGCATTCGCCCAGGTTCGCCTGGTGTGCCAGTTGTGACCCTACCTGAATCGGGAGGCTCTCACAACAGTCACTCGGGCCCTTGTGACCTCTAGGCTGGAATACTGCAATGTGCTCTACATGGGGCTGCCCTTGAAGAGCATCCGGCGACTTCAGCTAGTCCAGAACGCGGCCGCGCGAGTGATTGTGGGTGCACCTCGGTTCACCCACATAACACCTATCCTCCGCGAGCTGCGCTGGCTACCTGTCGATCTCCGGATGCGCTTCAAGGTGCTATTAGTCACCCATAAAGCCCTGCATGGTAGTGGATCTGCGTACTTGAGAGACCGCCTTCTGCCAATTACCTCCCTGCGACCAATTAGATCTCATAGATTGGGCCTCCTCCGAATTCCATCGGCCAGCCAGTGCCAGCTGGCAACTACAAGGAGGAGGGCCTTCTCAGTAGTGGCCCCGACCCTTTGGAACGAGCTCCCCGTGGAGATTCGTACCCTCACCACCGTCCAGGCCTTCCGCACAGCCCTTAAGAACTGGCTAGCCCGTCAGGCCTGGGGACAAAGATAGCCGCCCCTCCCGAATGATGAATGAATGTTGCTTATTATTTTTTTTACTATATGTGTCTACGTCATTGTTTGTATTCCCCTTCCTGATTTTTATGTGAGCCGCCCTGAGTCCCCTCAGGGAAAAGGGCGGCCTATAAATGTTAATAAACATCTAAACATCTAAACAAATTTTGAGTCCCCCCTCCTTAATGTATGTTATAGACCAAGCACTTTTTTTTCTGAATCGTTTTAAGTTTGAAGACATTTCTCTTTTCATCCAAGAACTTTCTTCAGTTCTGACAGGATGGTGGGGAATGATCCCCACCATCCAGTCAGAGCTGGAGAAGCTTCTTGGAGAGAAGCAAAATGCATTCAAAGAAAAACCAAAAAATCCGGTTGCCTGTTGAAAAAGCACCTTTGGAAAACCAGGACAATCAGCCGTGAATGATTGAGAAACTCCATAGTAGTTGTAGTAGTTGTAGTTTACTCAATTTGTATGCCGCCCTACTCCCCAAGGGACTCAGGGCAGCTAACAACCAAGGGGGGAAGGGGATATAAATAGGACAAAAGGCAGACAGATTAAAAAACAACAACAGTCACAACATTTCAAGTGGGGCTGGAAATTCATCATAGTAGTTTAAGTTTGAACGTTGCAGTTTTGAGATCTAATATAAGTTATCTATAATCATGTCATACAAATATGAATTCTTATTTATACTAAAAATGAAAAACTGGGAAACATATGCAACCTGAGATTTTAAAAACAGTGGTGCAATTACTATATCATCCTGCATTTCCCCACCCCTTTAACCTCACATTAACATGTACAGCAACTCTCCCAAAGAAACATTGATGATGTAAACATTTTAAAACAAGCTTGCACAAATAGTTTCAATTAATCAATTATCACTGCTAACCCTGATATAGTAATTTTCACATTCAGAGAAAAGAAAAGAAAAACCCTTCCCTTAGTTTCAGTGTCACAAGTGAAGGTTCATCATTTCATTGACTTTTTGAATAGCACTCCATGTTTCTTCTTCAGTTATTAGTTTGAATGTGGAGTGATGCTATTAAAAGACTTTTTCTCCACTTGAAGAAAATTGTATCCTGTAGCTGAAACATGACACAGTACAGATACTTTGGGAAATAAGCTCCACAGACTTTAATGGCAGATTACAACTTGTAAGTACCACTAAATACATTAGTGAGCATCAACAGCTTCCGAATCAAACTTTGAATATTTGAAGGCAATAAATAGTAGGCACAGCAATTATGTTAGAGAAGATCCTTCCATAATTTTTAATACCTATTTTTTTTTAAATCAGAGCTTACTACAGATAGCAAGAAATTGTAAGACGCCTTTCAAGTACTTCAATATTTCATCAATTTTAATAGGAGTAACTTAATTTGCAGTATAGACTTTTTTATGCAGAAAGATCCTGTGATTCTTTACTATCCAAGGATTAGACACATCAAAATGTAACAAATCTGTACATAATGTTTTATTGCAACACATCAGTGGTGGGTTCCAGATCCCGTTGTAACTGGTATGCTGCAACAGGGCTGGGTGCCCACCATGTGCACATGTGCAGCATGTGTGCAGCATGCATGCAGCGTGCACATTCGTACTCACTGCCTGCATTGTTCCAGCTGCTTGGCGGAGCGTGACTCAGATGCCGTATGCTCCGTGCGCATGCACAAATGCCCCAATCGGCTCAATAGCAGTAAGGAGAGCAGAGCACCATACCGGAATGGTACCTTATGCTCCCAGCAGGCACCGGTATGTCTATACCAGGGTGTACCAGTCGTATCCCACCACTGCAGACCACACTTTCCCAACAGTAGGCTATTGCTCTGGATCAAGTCCACCCTTCTAGGCATTGCAAGGTGCTACATAAAAATGTTTTTAATAGTCAGACCTTTATACATAGTCTTTTAATAGTTCAAATCAGTCTCAAAGTCTATAAAATTGCATACAACCTTTGTGTTTTCCCAAAAGTTCTTGCAATTGGGATGAGGTGCTGTTTCAGTTTAGTTGTTCCTTTATAGTTGCTAACAAGCTCCCAGAAAAGCTCCAAGCTCCAGCCAGGACTCCCACCACTGGGATATGCTGATCACTGTAACATGTAGTCCTGATAGTTGCTTAATAGTCCTCTTGCTTGTTTGTAATAGCTGCCAAGTCTTCAGATGTCACCTCCACTTCCTCTGTTCCTTTATTTATTACTTACATTTTATTTACTTACCGTATTTTTCAGAGTATAAGAAGGGTGAGGTGAAGGGGGCAGGGTTTCAGGAAGCCAAAAATGCTGTATTCAGTGTATAAGTTGCACCCAGATTTTCACCCTCTTCTTTGAGGGAAAAAGGTGTATCTTATACTTTGAAAAATACGGTACTTGTTACTGACATTTTATATCCCTCCACATTCTGTCAAAACATTGGTTTTGTAAACTAATGGCCTGGCCATGGTGAGACTGCCTCTGGATGTCAGCATGTCCTTGAAAATGCCAGAATATGGATTAATTATCACAGGCAGCTTCACCATCAACTTGGATGCTTGTGAATAAAGTGATTACATGAAGTCATGAGGGATGAAGAGGTGGGAAGGATTTCTGCCTGGCTGCTACTATTTTTCCAAACTACAGACAACAACCTCAGTTTCACTTTCTCAAAGACCTATATTTGATCCATGATATCTTATTTGTATATCTACCTAAATTTATATGCCACCCAACTCACTGTTGCAACAATTGTTTTATCTATAGATAAAACTGTGAAAAAGCTTATGTCTGGGAATATGAAAAGTTCTTCATAATCAATATAGAGAATACTGAACTAAACTGGCTCACAGACATAAGAAAATTTCTATTTGTTATTTTATTTTATTGAAATGAATGACTGTACTGATGTATCCTTATACAGGCACAAAGAACACAGGTCTGCAAAAAAAAAATTTTTTTCAAGAGCTGTTTTGGTTATTCCACGTAATCTTTATGTTTTTTGGTGCGCTAAATCCGAAAATGACCTCCATTTTGTCATAGGACATCACATTTCCTGACAATTTAGGTAACTATGTTAAATAAGGCAATACCTCAAAATGAATGGAAATAGACTTAAATTAAAGTTTTATTACAATATTTTCATGAAAATCCTTTTTTGAACTGAAATGAGCTCACCTACACACACTAAACTCGATTCTTCCTTGTGAGGTTCCTCTTGGTGCATTTACGCTTGTGCGTAGCATCTGGAATGTCTCTCTGAAGCATCCAACAGTAGTCTGTCATCATTGTAATGCTCCATTTTCCCTGGTATCTCCTTTCCATCTCTTTAATGTCTTGGTGGAAACTTTCACCTTGTTCCTCACTCACAGCTCCCAAATTTTCAGGAAAGTAGTCAGGTGGGACTGGAAGAAATGCACTTTCAAACTTATCAGGCAACCTTGAAATGCTTTCAGCATTCTTCCAATGATCTTTTTGTAGTGATGATCTTTGTTATTGTCTAAAAATTTCGGTACAACTTCTTTAAATGCAATCCACCCTTCTTTTTGAGGATCCGTCATGGTATTGACAAACTCTTGATCAACTATAAGCCTTCTAATGTCTGGTCTGATGAACACAGCTTCCTTCAGTTTTGCCTCCAACAGGCATGAAAACTTGGTGACCAAGTATTTGAAGCATTCTCCATCTCTTGGTCTAGTGATTTTGTCGATCTTGACTGTCCCATAGAGACAGAAAACAAGAGTATTTGGTATACCCAGCTTGTTGCCCGAGCAGCATGCACAAGACCTTCAAGTCCCCACACACTTGCCAATCATGGTTTTCATATTTAAGTTTAAGAAGAACCAATTCCAAGTTCTCATAGGTTTTCTTCAAGGGTACAGATGACCTACAGGTATGGAAGCGTAAAAAGCGTTGTGGAGTAAAACTGCTTTGATACTTCTTTTTGAAGAATCTATAAAAAGATGCCATTGCTCTCAATCATATTGGATTTTAAATTCAACATCGATGCAATAAACCAACTTATCTTCCTGGGCGAAGTAAGGAACGAACTCCTTTTCATGATGTCTGAACCATGAAGATGACACTCCTGGCAACAATAAATTCCTGCTTTTCAGCCTTGATCTGAGTAACTCAGTGGCATCTTTGGGAAGATTCAAGTCTCTTACCAAATCATTCATCTCCTCCTGAGAAAACAATTTTGGTCTTGTATCATTTTCAAAGTCAGAACTTGATTCATCATCTGGTTCAGGTATGACTTCACCTTCATCGGAGCTAGGTACCTCTTCCAAGGTAGCAGGGGGCTTGGGTACTGATATATCTGTGTCATGGGGGATGGGACGAATTGCTGAGTGAACATTGGGGTATAAAATGGAATGCTTCCATTTGGAATTAAACCCTTTCACATCGCATAAACAAAAGTAACAGTCATCACTATGGTTCTTTTGCTCTCGCCATACCATAGAAATCCCATAACGGAAAGATTTTTTCTTACCCTTGAACCAGTTTTGGAGGTCCTCAACACATCGTTTGCACACTTTATGAGACACCCAAACTTTATCTTGATCTCCAATTTTTAGTCAAAAATATGCAAAGTATACTTTTTCACAAAGTCTGTAATATTCTGCTGTTGCTTCAACACTGTATATTCACCACAGATGAAACAGAAACCATTTGGCGAATTAATACACTTTCTCAGAGCCATAACATAACATAACGGTTGAAGAATGATTAGCTAACATGAATTGCGATGAAAAAGTGTGAACAGCCTAGAACCAAGAACCTGATGATGATTCAGGCACAAGTGTGGCATGCAGTAGAGAGCAGTTCTGTGTCTGTACATAAGACTTCACAGTGCTGGCCACGCCCCCTGCACTGACCAGAGATGCTGCTATCTGCCCTGTGTCTCCATCCCACTGGATTCTTCAGGAAAGATTAACCCCTTCTACCATTAGAAGCACAGACTTAAAACTTGCTTAACTTATGTATATATTGCTGACCATCAGATTTACAGTGTTATTTTTTTTACATAACTCGGACAAACCTTTTAAGGGTTTTTTGGCATTTTATATCTTAAATGCACTTATATGAATTAATTAATAGTAATTTGGGCTTTAAATTTTGTTAAAAACCTATGATATAAAAAAATACCAAAAATTAAACAAATGGATAAATTTGAAAACAATTTTGCATGTTGTGGCAAATCATGACGTCTAGGAGTTTTTTCAATATTTTATTCGTTTTCAGCACACCAAAATACATGGAAATTAGATGAAAATAATCAAACAGCTTTTTAGTCGCAGACCTGTGTAATCTAAGGTTAAAGGGTTTTTTTCAAGTAGAGATTTCTAGATGTGAATCATTGTTTTGGATTGAGAAAAAAATGCATTTTAAAAAATCCTAGCATTTATAAGTTGTGCTGATCAGTATAAATCCAGTCAAGTTTTTCTTTTCACACTGGCAGTATCCTTGTCCATCTGGCCTCTTTTGTTTAAAAACTGAATATATGTTTACATTCATGTCTCTCTCTAAACCATTGTGCTTTTGTATGAAACTTCAGTAATATATGTAAATATAATTTCTAAAGAAGTATGGTCCAAACAGCTACTGAGATTCATCAGGTCCTAAAGGAAGAATCTTTTGTAAACATTATCTTTCGCTGGTCAGTCTTAGTGGTCCTAAAGTAAAGAATTTTCCTATGTATCCTGGCTTTACCTGACACAAAAGAGAGAAGCTATTGAAGGCTATCGTGTTCATCTGGATTTATCTGCCTAAGCAGGCTATTAGATAATTCTGGGTTTCATTAATATAAATATAATCCTTTCGTGTCAGTAGTCACTTTAAGTGAAGATTATTTCCTATAACCTTTCTAACAGTTAGAACAATTAACAATTTCCAGTGCTGCTCCAACACTGGAAATTTTAAAGAAAAGATTGGACAACCATTTGTCTGAAATAATATAAGGTTTCCTGCCTGACCAGGAGGTTGGACTAGAAGACCTCTAAGACCCCTTCCAACTCTCTTGTTCTGTTCTGTTCTATAATTCCGGTGGACATCTTGCACTTTCCTACACTTTCCTACAATATTTGTAAAACTACAATTATTTTTTTATATAGAGATCTGGAATTATCATTTAAAATGTGATTTGGAGAGTATGGGTGTATACATCGCCTTGTCATGCAGATGTGAAACTAAATGCATTTTTCATCCAAGAAAAAACGTACTTAACATATTTTAACATAAATTCATAACATAAATATTCTTAACATAAATACTCAAGAAATCAATTTAAGCAAAAATGTTCTTATAGACTTCATATAATTTCCCTTGATAGTCTTGCCAAATATAAATGTTTATATGGAGTTGATATAAAAAAAGGAGGTGACACACAGTTTGTTGCTGTCTACCAACATCATAACCATTTTTATTCCTCATATTTTACAAATCTAGCCCCATAAATATTCATGAAAATTTTATACAAACACATAAACATGCACACATATTAACTCAGAAAACATTAATTTAAAAAATAAAATAATTCAGAAAATAAGAATCCTATTTAAACAAATGAAAATCCTTTTCTAAGTTATCATCCAAATACGTATGGAAGTTCCATGAAGTATATGAAGGTTTTCATAGAATAACAGGGTTAAAAGGGACCTTGGAAGTCTTCTAATTCAACTTACAGTAGATACAGGAAACGCCACATTATTTGAGATAAATGGCTGTCCAATCTCTTCTTAAAAAGCTCCAATGATTGATCACCCTCAACTTCTGAAGCCAAGCCATTCCACTGATTGTTCTAATTGTGAGGAAATTTCTTCTTATTGATTCTTTCCTTGATTAAGTTCCATCCATTGCTTCTTATCCTACCTTAAAGTATTTTGAAGAATGCTTCCTTCTATTTTCAACAACTGGTGTTTAATATTTTTAGGGACCGAACGTGTCTGGATAAGATTAATATTGACATTGATGTTAGGTCCTAAGAATCATCATTTTTCTGAAACAGCTCCTGCCCTGTATAACACTTTTTCCCTTGAGTGCTTGCTGGCTTTTAGCCTTACCTAAGCCCATCAAGAATTGACTATTCTCCCAAGTGCTGGAATTAAGTGAGGTTGGAGTTCACCTGTGATATTGTTGTGTGCATCAGAAAAGATGTATTGGGACATCAGTTTCTTTGGGTTTGTTCCATTTTTGGCTTTTATTATTGTGGTAAGACAGCCAGAGTTGTTTTTCTTCAGATGGGTATCTATAAACATCATTTTCACCTTAAACTTTCATTTGACTATTATGATTCCAGAATTAATTTGGACCTGGGCAGCACTAAAATCAGATCAAATCAATAAAATAAATAGTCATTAATAGAACTATCCTTAATGAGTCTGTCTAAAGATATAAGAGCTCTAATGTTTCAAGAACACATTTGTCCTTGTGGATCAGGCAACCATCCATCTGTTCCAAGAGTCAGAAAGATACGGCCAACCAAGTGTGTCTTTTTTCCTAGAAGCTGTCCTTTAAGGTATGCTAGCAGTGATTCAGTAAGATTAATTGCTGTTAATAACTCAATCTTCCATAACTTTGTCAAGTCCCTAATCTTTTCTTTATGCATGAAAGAGAGTTCTCCTTGTTGCATTTTTCACCCTGTCCACTTATATCATTTTACTTCTTTTGTTCTGAACTAGAAAGTCCCAATCACTGTAATTTTTCCTTGTAGTGAACATCTAGTAGCTTTCTAATCATTTTGTTGTCTCTTCTTAAACTCTCAGGCTAGGTAATTCAATGTTTTGTAATAGTACATTCCAGAACTTCTTTGAAGAAGTGCCTTTTTCAAACAAATTATCTACTAAAATAAGTTTGGAAGCAACTATTACTCTTTCTTGTTCTATATTTATCATTTAGTCATGTAAATACCATTCATGAATAACTATTAACATGTCTATATGCTTCGTGCATTCCCATCTGCTCTTTGATCAAAACTTCTTTTAATTGTGTCATGTGGCTCCTGAAGATTCCATTCAAGAATTTATGTTGCTCCTTTGATTTCTTTATGCAGTGTTCTATGTCCTTGTCAGCAATGCAAGGAGAAAAGCTGTCTTGGAAGATTTTCTAATATGCAGAACAAATTTCACAGCAATCTAAAAAATCTGAAGTCTGCAATGAATAGAATAATCTCTCTTAATCAATTTTTTTTTAGCTGTAATCTTTGGCAAAGCTATTCATTTATCAAAAACATTGATACAATCTCTTTGTGTATATCTCTTTTACCATATAAAATATGCATTAAATAAGTATCTTATACTGCTACAAATATACATTGATTTTAGAAAGGGAAATCTCTCATACATTAATGCTCAAACTATTGCAAATTTAACATTTATAATAAAGGAGTCCAGCAATTAATTATGATTGGCTGTGATTTGTATCTTTTCTCTCATTATCGATTAATGGATTATGTGTAATGAGTCCCATTTAGCTTCCCGTATATTTCCAAAATATAAAGGTTTAAAAACTAAATAATTCATGGCCAGTATAATTATTTACATTTAAGGATATAAAAACTGATGGTTGAATCTTTGACTGTTGTATAGGACTTTTAGATGGTAGATACTGATTTTATCTTTCACTTGTAAGAATCCATGTTTAAAGAATTACTCACTGGAATAAAGAGCAATGTCTACAACCATAAGATCACTTAATATACTGCATTTTTTGGAGTATAAGACACACTTTTCCCCCCTAAAAGGGGGTGAAAATTTGGGTGCATCTTATACACTGAATGTAGTCCCATGTACCACCCCCCCACCCATTGGCCTCTGGTTCCCAACAACTTTCCTCCTTGGAGCAAACAGTCTGTTTCAGTTTCAGTTCAGCACGGCTTGGCACAAGCAGCTGATTGTCAGTTGGATCGGCCTCCCAATCAGCTGTTTCAGGCTGTATGGATTGCCATTGCCTATTGCTGCCTCCGCATGCCCTGTTTTCAGCCTCCGCATGCCCCATTTTCCACCCATTCCAATACCCGCTGCCCTGAATGGATGGAAAATGGCATGCACAGTGGTAGAAAATGGGGCATGTGGAGGCTGAAATCAGAGAGCACAGAGGTAGCACTAGGCTATGGCAACCCTGCAGCTTGAAACAGCTGATCCTCAGGAGGCCAATCCAATCAACAATCAGCTGCTTGTGCTAATCAGGCTGTGCTGAAATTGAAACTGAAAGACTGTTTGCTGCAAGGAGGCAAATTGCTGGGAGGCAGAGGCAGATTTTTTTTTTCTTTTCAGGCTAAACTGAAACAGGCTGTTTGCTGTTTGCTGCAAGGAGGCAAATTGCTGGGCGGCAGAGGTAGATATTTTTCCTTGTTTTCTCCCCAAGAGCTAGGTGGTTCTTATACTTTGGAGTGTCTTATACTCCAAAAAATATGGTAGGTGGATTTCCAAGACAGAAATGGCAAAATGAAGATATCTCTGATAAAAGTGGAACTGATTCTGTGCTGTAATAAGGAGTCAGACAAAGAAAGCACTTGACTTCATCCACAAGTCCTCCAGACAGTTTTGCCTTGTGAAGAGACCACAAAACAAAAATATATTATGTATTTAAAGTTCTGACAGATCAGGAATAGCCATATTTTTGTTGAAAATATGATCAGTGCCTTCAAAATGATTTCGCATATTTCTTTTTCTGACTACTTTTGAAAACTTGAAACACAGTTACAACCATTAAGAACCTTTAGATTGAAAGTTTTATAGCACCAAGTGAGCTTAAAACAAGTTTAACTTTAAAAGTTTAAACTTTAAAAACAAGTTTAAAGACTTAATATTTAATAAAATATTTTTCTAATGAACAACAAAAATGATTAGAACTTTGATTATGGAAAGTTATAAATAGACTATGTGTTCAAATGGATGTGAAATAAAATTTTGGAACAGAAAGTGAAAAAGAAAAATAGAAAGAAAAATAAAAAGAAGAAAATATCGTAAGGGAAAAGAATGGAAATGTATAACTTACTTTCCCCCTTTATCACAACTTTATAGACAATTTTAGTAACTTCTTAAAATCCAATCAATTGACACAGAGGTGGGTTCCTACCAGTTCGCACCTATTCGGTAGAACAGGTTCGTCAAATCTACCGAACCGGTTAGAAGAGGTTCCACCAGTGGACCCAGAAAGCAGGCCACACATACAGAAGAGGTTCCAAAATTTTTTGAAACCCACCACTGGTCCTTGGATATGATTATTCTACACTATCATGCTCATATTTATAAAACTCAGTGCCTCTGTGAAAGGTAAGAATGACTACTGCGTTTGTGGTGCAATCAGAACATTGCGTGTGTTGAAGTTGTTTTAACACAAACCAAAGATGCCTTTTAAAAAACAAGTTTACATCATACTCTTATGCATGCCAGTGCTGTGTGTGAGGTAATTTAAGGTGGTTCTGACAAGTGTCATCGGCATCTTCATATCCAGTCACATGGGCGGCAAGCCACTCCCATCTGGTCACATGGGTGGCAAGCCACTCCCACAAAGGAGGCCACACCCACAGAGTAGGTTCAAACAATTTTTGAAACCCATCACTGAATTGACTGATGGTGACTTTGTCAATCCTGATGGTGTTCAAGTTGTACTCCAGTTGTTTTGGGGATTGCACAGTGCCTATTACTATTGGTGCTACCATTGTTTGCTTTTACCACAGGTGTTCTACTTCTACTTGCAGATCTTGTATTTTGTGTTTTCTTCCAGTTTTTTTTCCCTTCTATTCTGCTGTTACCAGGTATTGCAGTTTTCACCACCACATCTTTTTTTTAAAATTAACTTTCTTATCAATATTTGCATTTGTTTTAAAGGCTTAGTCTTGTGTAATCAGATTTAACTCCCTATCTTTTTCTTCACCTTTTCTGCTGTAGGAAGTTAGCACCCACCCCTCTCCTAGAAGAATGAAATATCCTAGGAAATATTAAAAAGGCAGAATATTTCCCCTAAAAAGTGAAGTAGAAACTCAAGAGAGGCAGAAACTCAGCCGCCCCCACCTTTGTCAAAGGCCATTAGGGGGCCTGGATCAGTCTATTCTACATAACAAAGGTAGCATTAGCCTTCTCTCAACACATGGCACCTGGGAAGAAGCAATGCTCAACCAAACCTGGACTCAGAACACAGCCTACAGAATTGCCCCTGCATGACCCCATGGGAGTCTGATAACCAATCAGAATACAAGCTCAAGATCAAAGGCCAGAGAGGGCATAAAACTAGGGACTTTCAGCATCTCAGCCGTTTTTTCTTCTTCACCCAACATCTTGAAGCATGTGATCCCCCTTTTCTGCTCAGGAGCTCAAGCCATGTGATCCTGTCCACCATTAAACCATCCTTCCAAGCAGCCTCCATATAACCAGTGTCTTTTTTCCCCACTTGGAACTGAACTCAGAAGGACATTTCTTCCAACACTGTTCTTAGTCATTGCCAGACCTTCTTGTTATCTACTTAGCCTGCATCATTTTTTTTAATATAGTGGTCACGTAATACTTTGCCTTGTAGCATCTCTTTTCTATTCTTTATTTGGTCTTTCTTATAATGTAGGTATAAGAAAGGAGTACGCCTACCTATGCTGCTTGGCAAGTAGAATCTGATAAACATTGCTGCACAGATGAAAGGCATGATTCATTGTAATACATTGTGATTCATTCTGATTCATTCTATGTGATAATTAAAAACAAAAATAAAATTCCTGGCTAATTAAAATTGGACTCCTCCTTGATGTTTTCTAATTTTATTGGTGATAATATAGGATTTTCATTGCTTTTTCTGGAATACTTTTTAAGCTTTCTAGTATAGCCTGTTGCATTTCGTGCTTAATTCTACTAACAAAACTTGATCTAGATAGTTTTTCAAGTTTCACCAATATTGATTTCATGCTGCCACCTAAACAAGAATAGAAATATTTTAAACATCCATATCCAATGTTTTTATTAGAAACATTGTTTAGTGTTGTTGCTTTTTTTCCAGCCAAAGCAATTTTTCACATTTTGTGGGGACCAGTAACCAACACAAAGCTGGAGTTTGATTTTCATATGTTTTGCAATAATCCCCCACCCTTTCGCCCCCAAAAAACATTAATAAAAATAAGAACTAAATTAATTTCTTATGCTGTGGCAATTTATATGCAGTAAGAAACAGAGACAGTAAATCAACCAAAGGTTTTCACTAGGAAAGATTGCTGGGTCATTTCCCCATTTTTCTTTTTTAAATCAAAAATGCAATATTGAGATTGCAGATTTTCAACCCTGGCTAAAGATTAAAATATTGAATGGAGGGAGCATAGCTCAGGCAGTTTCACAAAACTGAGAAAGCTACTATTACTACTAAGTGGGGATGGAGAAGGGCCAGCCGTCATTACAGATACATCTTTAATATAGATAACAACAAACAATTGCTTTTATATCTGTGTGGAAAAGTGATGAATAAATATCTTTCATTCTTGGAATAAACATTGCGTCCCCCCCACCCTCCTTCCCTTCCTACCTCCCTACCCCCCCTCTCTCTCCATTCTTATATCATTTCCTTTATAGGAGATGATAATATGTGGATAATATAATTTTGTAACTCAAATCTTTGGTTGAAACGTTTTGGTTAAAACAAAAGAAATCCGAATACTGTATTTCATTAAGACATGGAAATAGGTAGGTTCACATATACTAGGCCATATTGTTTTGATGTTGTTTTAGTATTGAGTTAATATGAGATTTGGACCATGCCATTATGGTTTCTAGAGTGTGACGTGAACCAAAGTTTACAGATTTGTATTATATAAAAGCAAATATGACTTATTCAATAAATCACATCATGACTTAGTACAATATGTGATTCTAACTAATACTTTTTAAATTATTATTTATATAATAATTATTATGCAGTATTTCTTTTGTTGTTCCATTTTTAAAGTTATTACCTGACTATAAGAATTATGATAAGTACTAGGGGTTCTGGAAAAAAAAGATAGATTGTTCTAGGTAAGTGAAATATACAAATCTTAACTGTATGATTAACAGTTATTATTAGCATTTAAAATGGTTATTAATGAAAAATGTGAATACATTAGATTACTATGTCCATAGTTTAAAAAAGTCATGTTAAGAGATTGCAGAATGAAAAATACTGATATAGTATATGACCCAACAAACAGCACCCATATAAGAAATTAAAAGTTTTATACAACATGATTTGACAAATTTGTATGGCAACACAATTCTAATTTTGCTCCTTTCAAAAGATCATAAACTAGGTAATAGAAGGACTTCTGTTGGAGAACACACATCTTCAGAACACACAGTACTTTTCTAAAATATAAAAAAATCTGACTTCGTATTCAGCATATTCTTAGGAATCTGAACTTTTTTATATTTCTTTATGGAGTGTGATATGTTTGCATATATGTCATACCAAAAAGAATTTCATCGCAGGCAAGCTTGTCTCACTCAGCCATCAATTTGTGTAGAACATTTTAATGACTAAAACAGTTCTGCATAGTCCATCCTGTCAGAATGCAAAAGCAATTCCAAAATCAGGCTGCTTCTGTTTGTTCTTAATTTTTATCTTCAAAGATGTTCTGGAGAACTCATTCCAGGTTTGCAATCAAAGTAATTATCAAATGTGCAACCAAAATATTGCACTGGCAAATCATGAGCTATATAAAATTTCTAGTATTCTCCCACACATACAGCAAAATCCCTGCCCACAGAGGATTCCTCAAGCTGACAAAAAAAGGGTGGGGGAGAGAGAGACTTCTCCCACCAGATGACAATCTGTGCAAAGAACTGTGAATTCTTCGCTGAAGAATAACAAATGGTTGCAAAAATGCCATCTGACTTTTCTTCCTGCTGCTTTTGGGTGGTAGCAAAATTGATGCAGAAGGATTGGGCTGTAAACCAAGAAAGCGAATAAACAAATCCCTTAACAATTAGAAATCAGATTGAGGAAAATGTTATCAAGGGAGTCTGCCTTGGGAAAAGGGAATAAACATATTTGGAAATAAAATATCTCCATAGGGCAATGAATGGCAAAAGGGCAAGGAGAAAAAAAAAGAATAAGTTAGAACAAGGAGATTTTGTTAATCATTACTGAGCAGATAGCTTAACAGATCATTGAAATGTTTTGTTTTTAGCTTTAGTAAAAAAAAGTAATAATGATGAATAGCAATAAATAGTCAATGTTGAGAGAAGGCTAAATATAAGTTTAAGAGCCCATAGACCCATAGAATATCAGTGTGTATACTCATGGATGAGGAGAATAATATCAATTCTCCGTTGTTTTCAAGCTACTAACATGGAAATAAAAATTCCTATGAACTTTTAAAGTAGCAGTAGTCTTTGTTGAAAACAAGTGTAGGTAAGCAAACAGTTTTCAAGAAGAAATGCTGGACTGACAGACCTATGTAGAAAGAGATAGATAATGGCTGGACAGACCTTTTTTTTTTTTAGATAACAGGATTTCAGTTTGCTTCTGTATTTTGTTTTTATTTTTTTCCTTCTTGCCATCTGTGGCAGCAGGAAGACCAAATCGTATAATTGAGGGATGGGTGGAAAGCATCGATGATTTTGTGTGAGAGGCAGGTATACACATGTGCATGTGTGCATGCAGTTTCAATTGTGTGAGCATGAGTGGAGATGTGAGCCCTGGTGCCTGATGCTCATACAAGTGGGATTGTAAACTTTGGCACTGGGAATGGGCCAGCTTGCCACAGTCAAATTGTTGCAACCAACTCACCATGGCCAACTTACCACAACCAATTCATAGCAGCCAAATCATCATGTCCTACTCGCTGCAGGACAACTCAACATGGACAACTTGCCATGGGACTTTTTTGGTGGGGAGAAAGGTAACAATTCTATTTAATTATTTAAAATAAATAATTTTTAAAAAACTTTTTGCCATTCACATTTTATTCTGTCCCCCCTTTTGCATCCTTTCTTTAATGCACTCCATGGCTTAGGCCCAGGATACCTGCAAGACCACCTACTGCCACCGGTAGCCTCCCATCATCCAGTGCAATCCCACAGAGTTGACCTCCTCAGGGTGCCGTCGGCCAGACAGTGTCGGCTAGTGACCCGCAGGGGTAGAGCCTTCTCTGTGGGAGCACCTTCCCTCTGGAATGAGCTGCCCCCGGAGCTTCGTATAATCCCTGACCTCCGGTCCTTCTGACGCATCCTAAAAAGTTGGCTTTTCCAGCAAGCCAGCCTTGCCTGAACAAAACAAAATAAATTATTGATCACTGTTAATTTTAATTCGAATTTTTTTTTTTAAAAAAATGTCATTATCAATTTTAATTGGGTTTGGGATATTCTATTTAATTTTTTAAAAACTTTTGTATTATGTGTTTCTTTTAATGTTGTACGCCGCCCTGAGTCCTTGGGAGAAGGGCGGCATATAAATCTAATAAATCTAAACCTAAACCTAATGATTCTATTCCACTATTTCTTTGATATTAGTATAACTCTTGTCCTGCAGCAAGTTGTCCTGTGGTGAGTTAGCCATGGTGAGTTGGCTGTGGCAAATTGGTCATGATGAATTAGCTGTGGCAAATTTTCATAAAACCTCCAGCACCTGCCGTTCATACAAGTGGGGCTGCATGCATGTGTGTGTGCCAGGCCCACTGCTCACATGGCCCAGTAGTGGGCCATGGCTCACAGATTGGGGATACCTGCTATAAAGCTTATATTTTCTTTCCCTTAGAATTCCTTAGGGTAGTTCTATAGTGGCAGTTGAGAAAAATTGAAGTCTCATAGAACATATTTTTCCCCATCTGATGCTTTTCTCACCCCCATTTAAATAATGTTTCATTTAGATGGCTACCTGTGTGGGAACATGGAAATGACAGAGAAATTCAAAAGAGAATTCAGCAATTCCTCTTTTTGTCATTATGCAGGTCCAGTGGAATAAAGTTAATATTTCCATAATAGTGTCAAATATTTATGTGCACACGGTCTAAACTCAAAGCAATCTCCATCTTCCTAAGCCCTTGATATGGTGAGAAGCATCATTTTCTCATTGAAGTAACTCTTGGAAACTAGCTAATCTTTATAAAAACTATATACAAGGAAATAATGAAGCACAAGTACAATGAACGAACAAAGTAAGCATTTATGAAAGTTCACTATTTTTTTTCTTCCAGTCAGCTTGAAAATAAATGATGTAAATTTGTAAATTTAATGCCAATATCAAATACGATGTCAATATTTTTCCCCTTTTCTCTCAGGAGAAGAAAAAATCTTTGAATTAAAGTAGCTAATGAGGGAAAGATAAGTAAAGCTATGCAAACATTTCATGTAATGTGAAAAAAGTTTTATTTCATTGTAACAGCTTTCTAGTGTTATAGAAACTGAGAATCTTATGGAAGAAGAACTTCATGGTGGGGAAATAATCCCATAGAAGATCATCATCTTCTGTCAGTACTGAAATAATGAATATACCACTCAAGAGATTGAAGAGCAGATTGTGTAGTGGGAGATCAAATCATCTTAAGTATAGAGGGCCGAGTTTGTGATGGACATGTTTTGAAGGGCACTGAATAATGATTCGTTTGCTTGACATGGTCTGTCTAAGATGTCTGGAAACAAAATGTATATTTCAAGTATAAAAAGTTACTCCAAAACTTACCAGGTAATATAACTATGCATCCATGTTTGGATTTCAATGTAGAGAAAATGGTTCCAGGAGAAAATATTTGACTTTGAAGAGTTTTTTTAAAGTGTTTTGCATCTGACTTTTTTAAAGAGGAAGAGACTTTTTCAGCTTTACTCTGTTTTTCCTTTATCAAATGTTGAGCAGGGGGTTTGGCTAGAAGACCTCCAAAGTCCCTTCCACTTGTTATTCAGTTATTCTGCTATTCCTATAGAAATATATTCAAACTGCTTTTCACAAAAACAAATAGAAGCCAATGAAAAAGCAGGGTCAGCAGAAATCCATTGTTTTATTCAACATATATTGGGATATTATGAAGTATGGTGCATGAATCATGGTTTTTCAGTTATTTTTTTAAAAATAAATCAAGGAATCTTGTAGACATGAAGGAATGTGTAAAAAGATAGCTACAGCTATATGCAAAGACAGTTTGGATAAACATCACATAGAGAAATACTGCCTCTGATCAAGCCTGAAAAGAATAATTTTGATTTTGACATGATTTGACTTGAAATGGTCTCAGTTGTATGTAAATGGTCCCAACTCTTTGTAGTTATTGTTAAAGGGTTAGCGTTAGTGAAAGTTGTAGTCTTTGTATACCATTGTATATTAGTTGCATTACTATTGTGTGCTTATATTTTATTTTCTGGCATATGGATAACTAAGATGTTATTATATTACCTTTATTCCCCACTGACTATGCAGTAACATCTGCTTCTGTGAGGAACCAAAATTACCCTTAAAAGTTGTAATATATATCAATAGACCAGCTAGTATCATTATTCTAGATTTGTATTGCTCTGTCAATTTAAAAGCTCATCATAATAGTTATGTTAGTTGTTTTCCCAGTTTTCTGGCTTTTTAATGGCAACTCTGAGGTAATTATAAGCTATAAAGATTCCAATTAACCAGGGGCTACTTAGTTAAAATAGACATTGCTAGCAGCTTCCTTACAATTAACATTAAAAAATATGTGGACTTCATTAATGTTGCACCAAAAGAAAATGAATTTTAATTGTACTTAATCCAGTTGTAAATTTCATCTTATTTGGTGTGCAACATCCCTTTAGTGTGCTTTTCAAAGTTGTTCATAGCATAGTCTGCTATCCACCGAAGTTGAAAACAATAAAATCTAGAATAATATTTTTAACTTATTTTTTAAGTGTATGACTTAAACATGCCGTTAAAATGGGTATACAATTAATTGTCTTTTTGTCTAGCCTTGTTTTAATACTTAGTTCCACAGTCGTGCTTGTTTTAGAGACGGGAATGTTTATTTTTAAAACAACTACTTGTTACTGATATTTAAAATATGATTTTAAAACAAAAATGAATTGAGAGAAGGCTGTTTTAAATAACATACAGCAATTGGTAAGTTCAAGGAAATGTCTCTTAGCTGTTTATTTGACTCCAGAATTGTTATTAGGAGTCTTTAATCCATATGTTCTTTTTATCCTTCTGAAGTACTACAGTGATTTGAGGCCATTAACTGTGTGTGTCATCCAGATAATGGTTGTCCCAAAAGTGCTTTTTTCAAGAGGCAAGTGGACTTTCTGGTTTTTCTTTGAAGATGTTTCACTTGGAGAACCTGAAGAAGCTTCTTGGATGAAAAGCAAAACGTCTTCAAATAAAAACCGGAAAGTCCAGTTACCTCTTGAAAAAAAACACCTTTGGAACATTAACTGTGGTTCCTAAATCAATTACTGTGTTCTAATGGAAGTTGAATAAAGTTGGTATAATTCTTTATACAATATTTGGACTAAGGACCCTTGCAGTTTAGTAAACAATTGACAGTTGTTTTATGCAATGTGAATTTTTTTTCTTCATGTTCTTGAGATTTATACCATATACAGAATGAGTTTTGGTTATATTAGACATCTCCAAAAATATTTAATAAATGTTTGTTGTAAAAATCTTGCTGTTTGAGAAGCAACATAAGAATTTGATCCATCATATACTATACTATCATTGCCACATTTTGGACTAAAATCAGATAGATTGTTAATCTGATTCTGCATTAAATACTGAATCTTAAAGCTGTAAATGGTATTCTTGGTTATATGGCAGTATTTGGAATCTATACAGCAAAATTTGCACTCCAGAAATATGTTCTGTTAATACAGTTACAAGACTCAGCATGTCGTCTCTAATTTTATCAACCTTAGCCTCAAATTTCTCATACAACTCATGTTTAAGTCCTTTTATTTCACTTTTAATTTCACTTTTAATTTCTTCTTTCATTTCTTTTATTTCCTCTTTTCTCTCCTCTCTATTATCTCTAAATTTATCTTCCATTTTAATTGTCTGTGCATTAAGAGCCTCGCTTAGATTACTCAGAAAAAATTCTTTCGTTAACACATCCCCAGCAGGGGGCGTAGGAAGCGGAGGCTGCAGCTTTGTGCCAGGCACTGAGGATGTGCCCCTGGAAGTAGAGGGTGACGACTTCAAGTTAATATTTGGTTTTGAGGCCATTTCAAAATTTGTCTGCCTGCAGTTAATAAAACTCTATCGCCTAAATATGCAGCTTTAAGAAAAGAGGCTTTTATTTTGAAGTTTAAGGCTTGGCAAAACTTTCAGTGAGTAAACATTGTAACAAGACCGTTCAACAGATTCATCACCATTTAACTTCCAAATAAGCAAAGTTAATGAAGGAGTAAAATTCTTCTATTGTGAAACCAAAACATTTGATAAGCTATCTCTTTTGTTTTGAATTCTTTTGAAGTCTTGTGAGAATTAGCAAAAAGTGTTCGTTATTACCGGAGAAACCAGCCTGCTCGGCGCCATTTTAAAAGCCTCTGAGTAAATAATTTTTCGGAGGAGAAAAAGAGAAGAAGCTAAAATGTTGATAAGCAGTTATTGTCCTCGCAGTAAACGGATTCAGCTCGTGATAAGATTAAATCAAACAAAACTTAGAGCAGAGTGGGAGAGACCTACTTTGTCCTGCACAAGGCAGTTTGAAGTTCCCAGCACGGACAGCCGTTCTGCCTTGGGCTAGCCCCCCTTTCCTTGCAAGCACAAAAGCTGCAAAAATCGAAGAGCATTTGCCAGCAAAACAGTTTCTTCTTTCCCTCTTGCCTGAAGGATAAGAAAACCTGATAAGACGTCAGATGGAAGATCCTCTAAACAGGTACGTAGCCAGGAATTCGGAGGCAGCTGATTTTTTGCTGCCCCCACCAGTAAGCTCCTCCCAGGAAGAGGTTCTTAATGATGCCAATGCTAACTTGACATTGAAAACAGAGGTGGTGGAACAAAAAGTGGAAAATGCTGAAAAAGAAATTATTATGATACAGTACCGACAAATGGAGCTCGCATTAAGAGTAAGGGGGCTGCGTGAGGAGAAACAGGAGAACCTGAAACAGATCCTATCGGAAGCTTTTGACCGCCTGATGGGAAGACCAGGGACCAACCAAGGCTGGCAAATTGACAAAGCTTACCGCGTTAACTCCTGGCTGGCAAAGCAGAAGCAGCTTCCTCGAGACATCGTTATATATTTTACTACAAGAGAGTTCAGAAATATGGTACTGCAAGCGTCTTATAACACTAAGCTTCAAATTGGCGGTCAAGACCTGGCTGTCTTGAAAGAGATACCACCTCAAATGTTAAGAGCCAGAAGAGACTACGCTTTTTTGGTCGAAGAACTCAGAAACCGTCAGATACAGTATAGATGGGATGCACCATTCGGCATCATATTTACATTTGATAAGCAAAGGTACCGCCTCAACTCTGTATGGAAAGCCCGAGATTTTTATTATAATATATTGAAGGCCGGACACCCTGCACCATCTGGACCTAGAGAAAGACCACAAGAAGGACAGGATAGACAGCAAACTACACAACCACCAGACAAGATGGAGCATCTCTCTTCTCTAGAAGTGCAAGGTGCTATGGAACCAAGACCTAGCCGCATGACTACTAGACGTACGGAGAAACAAGCTAAGAAGCAACAGTATCAACAATCATCGGCCATCGATCAAGGAACTACAACAACAAATCTGGAAGCAGTGGGAGGAGCTAAACCTAAGGTTAAACAGGCCGTGCAGGAAGCTCTAAAAATGCTTCAACCAACCAAAGATGACAACTAAGATTTTAACATGGAATGTCAACGGACTGAACTCTCCACAGAAGAGGAAGAAAATATTTCATTATCTTAAACAGTTTAAGAACGATGTAATTTGTTTGCAAGAAACTCATATCAAGTCAACTGATCAAAAATATTTGATCAACTCAAAACTTGGTCAACATTTTGCAGCTTCTGCTATGGAAAAGAAGAATGGTATAGTTGTATACTTAAGAAAAGATATGAAAGCTGAATTAATAGAAGCAGATCCCTTCGGAAGATATATTGCTTTAGACTTAATCTTAGAAGGGAAAAAGACATTACTTTTGGGAATCTACGCACCCAATCAACAGCAAGATAGATTCAACAGCAAGATAGATTCTATAGAAATCTTCATGCTAAATTAGTACAGTGGGACTATAGTTCCTGTATACTATTGGGTGACTGGAATGGAGTGATAGACACTAAGAGAGATAAGAAGATTTCCCGCCTAAATACTAAGATGCGAGCAAAGTTACCCAAATCCTTCTTTGACATTATGGATGATTTTGAATTGAGAGATATCTGGCGAGAAAGAAATGCAGAGGAATATGACTTCACTTTCTTCTCGGACAGGCATCAATCCCTTTCAAGGATTGATTTTATTCTAACCACTAATGATTTGCTTTCTAGGGTCAAGAAAACAAAGATTGCAGCTAGAGTCCTTTCGGACCATAACCCAGTTTGGATGGAGTTGGGAAGGGTAGTGCAGGCAAGAAGGTTTTGGAGACTGAATGAAAATTTATTTAGATATGAAAACTATATTAATGATTGTAAAAAATTACTATCTGAATATTTTGTTTTGAATATGAATAAGGGTACATCTATGGAATTTGTATGGGATGCAAGCAAAGCGTATATGAGAGGAGTTTTGATGAATATAAATAAAACACATAGAAATAAGCAAGGGTTAAAACGAACAGAACTGGAAGAGGAAATTAAGAGAAAAGAGCTGGAGTTAACAAGGAAACCAGACGATACAAAGGTTAAGGAAACTATCAACATATTAAAATCTCAATTTGACATGTTGATCTCTGACCAGGTAGCTACTAATTTATTATATGCAAAACACAATACTTTTTGTAATGCAAACAAACCTGGCAGATGGTTAGCTTATCAGATTAGGAAAAAAAGGAAAACTCGAAATATATCTAAACTGATTTACAGAGGGAAGGAGGTGTTCCAACAGGAAGAGATTCAAAAGGCTTTCTGGGAATTTTTTACAGAACTGTATAAAGGGGATAAAATTAATGGTTTAGACATAGACAAATATTTAGACAAGGAGAAAATACCTTCAGTTAGAGAAGAACACAGGCAAAAATTGAATCAACCAATAACCTCGGGGGAAATCCTGCAGGTAATTAAGCAATTAAAGCCAGGGAAAGCACCAGGTACAGATAGCTTGACAGCGGTTTACTATAAAAACTTACAGTTAGAAATGGTAGAACCTCTTAGAGAATTATTTAATATGATTCAAACGGAAGGTAAAGTCCCTCCATCTTGGAAGACAGCGTTTATATCTTTGATACCCAAAGAAGATCAAGATACTACTCAACCCAAAAATTATAGACCCATTTCATTACTGAATGTAGACTATAAAATTTTTACTAAAATATTAGCAAATAGGTTAATGTTGGTCATTCAACAATTGATACATACGGACCAAACAGGTTTTATACAAGGGAGACAGATGAAAAGTAATGTCAGATTAATTATTAATGCATTAGAATATTTGGGAAAGAACAACCAGATCCCTGCTGCGTTTATATTTTTGGATGCTGAGAAGGCCTTTGATCGAGTTAACTGGCAATTTCTGCTGAAGATATTGCAAAAAATGCAGATAGGAGATAATTTTTTACAGTCAATTAAAGCAATATACCAACAGCAAACAGCACAAATCATAGTCAATGGAAGTTTAACAGACTCTATTCAAATTGGAAAAGGTACAAGACAGGGTTGTCCTTTGTCCCCATTATTGTTTATTATAACTTTGGAAGTATTGTTGAATAAAATACGGGGCTTGGATGGTTTAAAAGGGATCAAGATTAGGCAGCAAGAATATAGAGTCCGCGCTTTTGCGGATGATTTGGTCATAATATTGGAACAACCGCAGGAATCCAGTATGGTTTTAATGAATACGATTAATCAATATGGTCAAGTGTCTGGCTTTAAAATAAACTTAGGAAAAACCAAAACATTAGCTATAAATATGAATATTAAACAAAAGGAAGAATTAGGAGTGATGCTAGGATGTGAGGTAGTTAAAAAAGTCAAATATCTTGGAGTTAACATTTTAACTTCAAATGGGAAGTTATATAAGCATAATTATGAACCACTTTGGCATAGCATACAGACAGAGATGAAAAAATGGGAGAAATTGCACTTATCTTTGCTGGGCAGGATAGCGGCAGTGAAAATGAACATTTTACCAAAATTTTTATTTCTTTTCCAAATGTTACCTATACTTAAAAAAGATGCGAACCTTTTAGAATGGCAGAAGGGTATCAACAAATTTGTGTGGGCAGGAAAGAAGCCGAGGGTAAAGATGAAAATAATGCAAGATGTACGTGAGAGAGGAGGACTGAAACTACCTAATTTAAAACTATATTATGATGCAGTGGCATTATCTGTAATTAGTGATTGGATTCATTTAACCAATGATAGAATATTGAACATTGAGGGACACGATCTGGTATTTGGTTGGCACGCTTACCTGTTATTCAACAAAAAATTGGATAAGAACTTTAAAAGTCATATTTTAAGAAATGCTTTATTGCGGGTTTGGAAGAAATACCAATATAAATTAAATGACAAGATACCCATGTGGGCAATTCCTAGACATGCAATTGAAAATATGAATACAGCACAAAAACAGGACAGATTTACTTACAGACAGCTTCTTACCTCGGAAAGGGGGGTATTACAATTAAAATCTTTAGAGGTATTAAAAGAGGAGAAGGTAGTTCAAACATGGTTCCAGTATGGGCAATTACAGGCTAGGTGGAAAATAGATCAAAAAATTGGTTTTATTCAAGTTGAGGATAATCTGTTTAAACAAATAAGAGATCAAAGCTTAATGCATATAAAGAGGATATATAATGTATTAATACAGATGGATTCGGAAACAGAATTAGTTAAAGATTGTATGATAAAATGGGCTCAAAATATTGAGGAACCAATAATGTTGGATACATGGGAAAGAATTTGGGTAAGAAATGTGAAATTTACACAAGCTCAAAATCTGAGAGAAAATTTTTACAAGATGTTCTACAGATGGCATTTAGATCCTAAAAAGTTGGCTTCTATGTATCCGAATGTACAGCCTAAATGTTGGAGGTGTGGTTCTCTCGATGCTACATATTATCATATATGGTGGACCTGCCAAAAGGTTAAGGCATTTTGGATAAAAATATGGTGGGTCATGCAAAATGTTTTTAAAAGAAGGATAAAGTTTATTCCTCAGTTATTTTTACTAGGTATATGTACTGATTTTACAGTGGTAGAGACCAATTTGATTCTGCACCTGATAACTGCAGCAAGACTGTTGGTGGCGCAATATTGGAAGAAGGAAGACTTGCCTACAATCCAAGAATGGACATTGAAAGTAACAAACTTAGCTGAAATGGCTAAAATATCGGCATATCTCAAAGATCATTCAAATGAGAGATATAAACGAGACTGGAAAAAATGGATTGACTATATACAAAATAAATACGGGACTAAGAAATTCCAGTTAGCCTATGCTTAAGATCAGAAATGATTTAAACTGTTAAAAGTCAGTTCAGTAAGAAGAAGCTAAGTTCAACCTAGAATGTCATTAATTTCTTTATTTCTTTTTTCTCAATAGATTTTAGACTGTGTTAGTTAAAAATCCATACCGTGTACGGGTTCTGGGAAGTCGGGGGGGGGAAGGAGGAGGGGGGATGGGGGGGTGGAGGGAGGGAGGGGTATACACAACAAAAAAAAATGTACTTCAATGTCTTAATGATTGACAAATGATGACATATTTGTGTTTTTTTTTTAAAGAAAAATAAAAAAGTTCTCTTGAAAAAAAAAAAAAAATTTGCAGACATGGGGCTAAAACAATTATGGAATATATAAGGAAAAATGTACACATGATTTGTAACAGTCAATTGTGCAATATGTTGTTTTCAATATTTGGATTGTTTTTGTTGGATTTTTTTCCTAATAAAAGAGCACATGATAATATTCCAGCAACATGGCCAAAAGGTTTGGAGTTGTTCTGTTTATTATATAGTTATGTAGGACTGTACTCCTGTTGTTGTTGCTGCTGAAGGTACAATGTTACTGCTAATATTTGCACTATGGTATCAACTACTTTAAAATCATAGTAGATTTGTACCTTTCCGTCTTTGTTCAGAGAATTCAAAATGGAATTTGAAGCCAGTCATGCATTCCTAGATTGCTTCTACCCCACCTATACTCAAGCAATGTTTTGTTAATTAAAAACAAGCAAACTAACCAAGACAAATTTGCCATGAAATTTGTTTATTTTAGTGTCTTTGAACTTTGCAACCCTCACATTTATTTGCAAATGTTTTAGTCTCCCATAGCAGTTCTAGTATGAGTTCTTGTACCGTTTCTCAAAATTCCAGATGTGCACTTTGTCTAAAAGACTGTCAACTTCTATTTTTAATAATGATGTAATTTTACATCTTCATCTGGTTATCCTTTCATTTGTTCATTGCTTTATCCTTGACTATATTAGGCTACACTAAGCAAATAAACAAATATTGAACTGATTTAATATATAAATTATCTGATCTATTTGTAAAACCATTCTGAGGGAGGGGGATTCATCACATTATTATTTATTAATTAGTTATGACTGATGTGATTGAAAGTAAATAATAATAATAGGACTTCCTGTGGGCGTGGCCTGTTGCCGAGGAGGGCTCCACCGAGCTCCTCAGAGATCTGGTCTGTATATCTAAATAAGATCATAGATAGCACCCCTTTTTGGCTAAGAGAGGGGCAGGGAGGATAGCTCCGTAGGTTAGGGTCTATTCGTAAGCCACAGCCTTTTTCTTTTTTTGGCTGTGGAAGAGATTAGATCCAGCCGAAGCGGAGCCTTTATCTCCGGCCAGTTCTTCTCAGCTGCCTTTTTTTTTTTTTGGCAGCCCCAGACAGGCTAGCCCCCCCCAGGACAAAACAAAGTTTTTTTCAAGCTAGAGTTGATACGGGAGGGTACCACCCCTGTGAGATTTATGCTTTTATTACTATCTTAAATACCAGCACCATTTGTCTTAAAGACTTCTTTGTTTAAATAGACTTTAAAATGGCGATTTCTCTCCGTGGATGATTACTGGATGTACTTAGCCGGGCTTATCTTCCTGCAGACCGCTCCTTAACAAAATAAACTCTTTTTCTTTGGAAATAGAGGGGAGTGAAGCACTGCTTACTTGTTTATCTATTATGGCACCCAGATCAAAGAAACGTCTTGCTACAAATGTGTCTAAAGAATTTAAACAATCTTTTTTGGAAACTCAGCCTTTGTCTCCTACGCCCTCTACTGGAGAAGTTTTAACACAGGAATATCTCTTTAAAATATTTAATGCCCTTAAGCAAGAACTTAAGGAATTTGTATTGCAACTTTATGAGGATCTAAAATCTAAAGTTAATCAAATGAAGGCGAATACGTTTGCAGCCGTGTCTGCCCTGTCAGATTACTCTGCTGAAATAGAGAACAGATTGGAAAGTCTGGAGAAGGCTAATTTTGATTTGACTACCAATATTCAAATTTTACAAGAAAAAATTAGAAATAACGAAGAACAGCTTATGACGCTAAATTTTGATAGGAGGGCATTTTCAATAAGAGTCAGAGGATTCCGTGAAAAGGAGCAAGAGAATTTGAAACAGACATTTGCTGAAGCCTTCAGCCATGCGCTGGGAAGCCCGGGACTTAACTTTGATTGGCAGATTCGGAAAATCTATCGCCAGAACTCTTTGATAGCGGAACAGCGACAGCTCCCGAGGGACATAATTATACATTTCTCTACAAAAGAATCTAGAAACGCGATTGTGCAAAAGTTCCATAATAACAGTCTCCGAGTTGATGACCAGGACGTGATTGTCTTCAAAGATATACCTTTCCAAATGTTGAGAGCAAGAAGGGACTACGCCTTTTTAACTAAAGAGCTTAGGAGTCAACAGATTCGATACAGATGGGAGGCCCCTGCCGGCATCACGGTTACATTTGAGAATCAAAGATTTCGTCTTAACTCTGTTTCGGAAGCTCAAGATTTTTATTGTAGGATTCTGAAGGCGGGACTTCCTGACGCGCTTGGAAGAGAGGAGAGACAAGCGGAAGGAGAAAGCAAACGGCTGGCCATGCGGCTGCAAGATGGAGGGGGTAGCCCCTCCTCCCTCGGAGAAGCAGAAGAACGCAGATCGAGAATTTAGATACTTCAAAAGACTTCCTAAAGTTGAGGACTGAATGGGGGTTTGAGACCTCTCTCCGGTAGAAAAAGTGGACTAATTTTTATCAGAAGGGAAAGCTGGGTGAAACTACTTTGAGCTAGATTCTAAAGTAACGTTAGCATAAATCTGATAGTGGTTAAAAGAATGCGGAATGATTTATGTTGTTTAAACTTTGTTAGATGGGACTATTTTAAAATAGAAGGTTAACTGACTCTTGCTGAAAGCATTATTTGAATATGATCCATGCTATTTAACTTTTATTTGAAGGGAAAGTTGGTTGTAATAGTTCTGAGTTATTTTTCAAATAAACGCTAGTATAAATTTGATAGTGGTAAATATTAGACAAGCAAGAGATGAGGGTAAAATGCATGTGGAATGAACTACGTTATTTGTGGTAAATATCAGACAAGCAAGGGATGAGGGCAAAATTTACGTTGTTTAAAGCTTATTAGAACAGGAAGCCG
The DNA here is from genome assembly GCF_051295495.1 of Thamnophis sirtalis. NCBI lineage: Eukaryota > Metazoa > Chordata > Lepidosauria > Squamata > Natricidae > Thamnophis > Thamnophis sirtalis. Next base: position 108,577,627 of record NW_028261383.1, on the reverse strand, counting down.
CTTGGGATTATCTTAAGATAACTGTAAAAAGAATGTGGAATGATTTATGTTGTTTAAACTTTGTTAGAAGCGACTACCTTAAAATAGAAGGTTAACTGAATCTTGCTGAAAGTATTATTGGAATATGTGGAATGATTCATGCTACAAATCGCTCTGAGTTATATTTTAAACAAATGGTAGTACTACGTTATTTGTGATAAATATTAGACAAGCAAGGGATGAGGGCAAAATTTACGTTGTTTAAAGCTTATTAGAACAGGAAGCCGCTTGGGATTATCTTAAGATAACTGTAAAAAGAATGTGGAATGATTTATGTTGTTTAAATTTTGTTAGAAGCGACTACCTTAAAATAGAAGGTTAACTGAATTTTGCTGAAAGTATTATTGGAATATGTGGAAGGATTCATGCTATAAATCGCTCTGAGTTATATTTTAAACAAATGGTAGTATAAATTTGATAGTGGTAAATATCAGACAAGTGGGGGATGAGGGTAAAATACATGTGGAATGAACTAAGTTATTTAAATTCTAATAGAAGGGGAAGTCGGTTGGAATTACAGAAATTGATTCCTGTGTAAAGTAATATCTGATCTACGCTGCTTAACTTTACTAAGAAGGGGAAATCGGGTTAGATTATTTTGAATTACTGTTTGAAAAAGGGGTAAAGAAAGATCATTTACGTTGTTTAAATTTTATTAGATGGGAAAGTTTGATTATTTGTCTGTAAAGTTATATTTGAATATATGGCATAAACTACGCTGCTTAAATCTTACTGGAAGGGATCATGAGGTTTAGGAAGGGAACGGGAGAGTCTACAGAAGGTCGGGGTAAATAGCAAAGAAGTAAGAGATGAGAATAAAATATAGATAGAATGATTTATACTATTTAAGCATAGATAAAGATGGGGGGCTGAGATCAACACAAAGAGTGGTTTCTTTTTTTTCTTTTTTCTCTTTTCTCTTTTCTTTTTTTCCTTTTTTTTCTTTCTCTGCTTTTCTTTTCTTTTTTTTTTTTTTTTGATATATTACTTTTATTTTTTAATCCATATGTATACAAGATATCTTAGATAGAAGGTAGTGCCAGGTGTGGACCCTGGGAAGTCGGGAGGATTAGGGATGGGGATTGTGGGGGGTGGGGTGGGGGGGTGTTAATATAGTTTTAATAAGAACAAGAATGTATTTATATACGGTGGTTCCTTTTTTTTTATTATTATTATTATTATTATTATTATTATTATTTTCCTTGGTTTACTTTACTTTTATCAGATCAAACAACACTCGAACAAAGGCATACACCAAGGAGGGAGGTAGAGGGAAGGAAGAGGGAGGAGTAAGGAAGGAGTAAGGGGAATGTAAGGAGTAAGGGGAATGTAAGGAGGGTGTCTGGGGAGTAAGGGGAGAAGGAAGGCTTGAGGGGAAAGGGAAGTAGGAGGGGAGTGTTAGAGGGAGAAAGGAAAGTTGGAGGGGGTAGATGGGGTGTATGGAGGACGCAAGGGTTAGGTGGGGTTGTGAATGATGAGTTGTGTTTCCTTTTTACTTGTTCGTTTTATTCCCTTTTTCTTTTTTTTTTCTTTTCTTATAGTAAATACCCTGTATATAAATGATTGCAAATGGAATGTGAAAATTGAATAAAATATATTTCCTGAAAAAGAAAAAAAAAAAAAAAAAAAAAAAAAAAAAAAAGAAAGTAAATAATAATAATAATAATAATAATAATAATAATAATAACAACAACAACAACAACAACAACAACAACATAATACACCAGACATCACACTGGTTGAGAAAAATAAGGTCACAATCATAGACATTGCAATACCAGGTGATAGCAGGGTCGCTGAGAAGGAACATGAAAAAATTGCAAAATACCAGGACTTAAAAATCGAAATTCAACAACTATGGCACAAACCAGCAGTGGTAATTCCAGTGGTAATTGGCACACTGGGTGCTATTCCAAAAGCACTGGAATTACATTTAAAACAGTTAAAAATTGACAAAATCACCATCAGACAAATGCAAAAAGCCGCACTGCTTGGATCTGCACACATATTACGAAAATACGTTACAACGTCCTAGGCCCCTGGGTGGGGCCCGACTAGTAACCAATGCCAAATCCGGCGAAACAACTGGCCGCTGTGATACAATTGTAGTATCATCATCATCATCATCATCATCATCTATACTAGAAAAAAGGAATGAGATTTAAAGGCAGCACAAATTTATGTGTTTCCTTCCCTTGCCTAAGTAGTGAAAAATCAAAATTCCAGACTATGTGAATTCAATTTTTGTGCATTATTAAGCTGGGCAAAAATTGCAGTCAGCAAAGACTGAAAAAACAGTTTCTCATCATGTCCCAATGGCTGGCATTAGAATGCCAATTTACAGCCAAAGGCAGTGCCTGTCTGACTGTGAATTTGATTGCCCACTCTTTGATCAATCCTCCACCCTACCACAATTCCAAACAAAAAGAAACTGAACAATTTCATTGTGCTTCAAAGGTGAAGCTGAAAAGGGGGAACAATAGAGCACTGGCACCGCTCAAGTGAAACCTTGTGAAGTACCACTTACTGTGGCAATGTGATTTGAGCAAGCACTGCAAGAGGATGTGTTTTCATCTTTTCAGGAGATTGGATATTTTAGGGAAAAGTAGAGTGCAGTAAGCAATGAAAAGAATATCAAAAACACCAGGCTGGAGATTATTGTCCCATGAAAATAACTGCCCTGTCCCTTTACTAACAAACATCTTAAGATTGTCAGAATAATGACTGCCCATTAAAGAATTAGCCAGTGCAGGCAAACTGAGTATTTGTTTGAGGCAAAGACTGCTATTCTGATACTTTGGGATTTCAGCCATCCTTTTCCCCACTTTTTTTTTCCTTTCACAAAGAAGACTAAATGAAGATAAGAGCATCAGTCCATTTCAGGAGGAGCATCATTCATTTGGCCAGTAGGAACCTCAGCTATATAATTTGTTCTTTCACTTAATCACCCTTTACTGTTTGAAAAGCCTTTATGTGTGTGATTGGAAAGAATAATGCACAAATATGTTTTTCTGGGCAGAAAAATATAACCAGGAACCTGAGATTTGGGTAAAATTATTTAACATATAAAAGGAAGGAGACAACAAAATTTAGCATGAAAGCAGTGTAATATTTCCCTCTTGTTACTGCTCAGTAGTTTAGGTTATAAAGTCTCTTAGACATATATTCTTTTTGAAATACATCAATTTTTAAAATCTTTGTGGCACTGGGAATATGAGTGGATTACAATAAAGCAGATCCTATTTATTTTCTTCCAGCTAAGTAGGATATCTTTATGAAATGTGCTATATGACATTATATGGGAAAGTGCCCTAGTAAGGTAAGTTTTATGTCTCTGTGCCTAGCACATTTTAACTGAAGATTCTTGAATATTCTTTTACAAAATGCATGTTGGATGAGTAATGACAATATTCCATGGAGAAATATAAATGCAACCGAATAAGACATTTAAGCATAAGTTATTTCATAGATTTTTTTTATCACCAATGCTGTTTTCATTGCAAGCAAACTTAGTCACATTTACAATATTACCAGTTCTTAAGAAAGACATTATAATGTATAATGTACGACTCTGTCCACAATGAGTGAGTTGAATAAAAATACCTAGAAATAACAGTGCATTTTATTGACCAGTCATTTCATCATACCCCAAAATCACAAAAGCAACACAGAAACAGTAGGACATATTGATAATAAACATGACACCTGAAGTTAATCCCAATCTCTTTTTGATAATCTGTCCTTCTTCAGAATAGTCTTTCGTACGAAAATTGTAGTCTCCCTAGCAATATGGACGTTTGTTCCTAAAAAATATATCACTTCTTAACCTGGGTATTCCCATATTTCTTAATTTTTAAGAAAGAATTGAATAAATGGCCTTTGTGCAGAATATATTTAGATATGTCTGACATCTTTAGGAATGTGGTATCATATATATACAGCCTTTTTGCAAATCAAACTCCATGGCACCTTTTTTTATCATGAAATCAAGTAATTCAAAACATGTTGTAAAAGAAGCTGTTCTAGGTTATTGAGGCATGCATATGCTATTATTCTTTTCTTTACTGTTTTAATATGTTCAGCTAATTAATTCATATAATTTATTTTTTATTGTTGTTGCTGTAGCAATACATTTAGCTTTATTGCTATTCCAGTTGCAATTTACTTGAGTACTGTTGTTAATCTATCATGAATTTATTTTTGTTACTTCTAGCATGTACATAATTGAAAGACATAATAACTAACAATGGTGAATAATACAAAGTTCTATGAATATTCATTGATGACGCACCAGCAAAAATACAGAAACTGAAGTGGGATAATTTCTATGAAAATACAGATTTCTTCAGTTCACTTTGAATCATAACTAAGAATCTACTGCAGCCATTGCACATAAATACCAAGATCTAGAATTTCAAACTGAAGTAAATTGGTGTGACTTTAGAGTTTGTGTACTGAATCCAAGTCTAAGAGATGAAAGGAATGCAACCAGAAAGAAAAAACTATTTATTATAATGAATTATGATAAATCTAGGATTTGGGATTCATAAAGTTAAGCTAAAAATGTGAAATTAAAGGAGAAGTGAGGTGGGCAGTCATCACATGAATATTTGGCCTTAGAGGATATTGATTAGATTATTAGACCTCTTCTGTTTAATTTAAAATAATTCTTTATATTTTCACAATGTATAAGTGAGTAATTGATACCATATGGAATAACTATTCCTTAACTTACTGCTCATGCACAGTACATCTAGCCATATAAAATTATAGGGAGCACAATGAATTGCAAAGAAATACGTTGTGAAAGAAATACCCATTCTTCTATTCAAATATTGCTTTTTATGAACAATTATTTTCCTTCTTTAATTGCTTTTCTGTCAATATTAAAAAAGAGGAATGAAAGTTGCTTGCAAGTAAAACATGAACATCTAATTAGATTTTTTCTATATACAACACTACTATAGCATACCACAACACATATACATTAAGTATTGTCCTTAAGTATGGCACAAGCAGGGGTAAAACAAAGGAGGGAAAGAACTAGTAAATCCCATTGTGTAAGTAGAAATTGATCCTGGATGGAGTCTTTATTTGGTAGAATCTATATCCTGACTTGTTAATCCAGAATTTAGAATAGATACTTGTAGACTCTGGATTTAGTGGCTGCAAGAAGAAAGAAGTTCCTCTTTGGACAATGTGCATTGCCAGAAAATAAGAAACATTTTGTTATGCAATGTTATACTATATACTTTATTTACTATACAGTGTATACCGGATCTATTATTCCAATTATTTGCTGATCCTTGATTTATCACTTAGGGGTGCCCTTAATTTCTTTCAATTTATTCACAATTCAATTATTTCAGAACACCAAACTTGCCTTTCCAGGTATTCTTAGAACTGCAAGCTTTTGTGAGCACTAATGATTACATTTAACAACAGCATAACAGACCACATATGAGCAAAAACCTATAGAAAACATAGTCAGGTAACCAAGAAGAATAATTATCTATCAGGGTAATTGGCAAATTTCTTTTAACATTTAATTAACTGAATTTTCAATAGGCCTAAATGTTCACTGCTTCACTGGTAAATTGTATTAAGAAAAAATGTGTCTATTTTTCCATAATTATGCACACAATATAAAGAAAGTAACAGAGCCTCTAAAATTATAAGGCATAAAGTAATCATTATTTGTATTTTGAATGTTAGAAGGTAGTGAGAACCAGTTTGCCTAGTAAAAAAAACACAGTTAAAGCAGACACACCTGTTACAGGAGCAAAGGGGAAGCTTAATATATCAAATTATCATTTACATGTTTGATTTCTTGATTGAAAGTATATGCATATTTTGCTCATGTGGCATGGATGGGGCATACAAAATAGATACCCAAGTTTATTGTACTTTTCTTTTTAAGCAAAGTTAGATAAGTGCTCTATCTTTATAAGGGTTTAGGACTGAGGTCAGGAAGACTCTTATCTTCACACACAGGGCACAGTCACACTAGGATATAAAATCAATAATATATTGCTTCTTTGCTTTATTAGGTGAAAATGGCAGTATGTAGCTTATTACAAAACATTTGTATATACAATCAATATGTAAATCTTAGTTTTATATGAAAAGAGAAATATTTTTCTTATATTTTCTAGAATGGTTTCATTATATGTAGAGTTTCCCATAAAGTACCTTCATTCATGCACATAACATGTACAGTATCAAGTGCATTGGTTAAATGACCAGAGGTAGAACATTTACATGAAATTATTATTGCGTGGTTAATCTTTGGGGAGATTCACATCCTTTGGGGCTGGTTGGTAGTTCAACATCTCGAATCCTAACCAAGGACCTAGGAACTGTTAAGGTAACGTCGGAGGATATAAGTTCTTCCATGTAGTGTGGTTTTTTGTCAGAATGTTCAAGTCAGGTAAATTTAGAATTTTCATCCAAAAGTTTCTATGGCCAGACCTATTATCCTTTATCACCTCAAGACTGGATTACTGTAACACGCTCTACATGGGGCTGCCCTTGAAGAGTGTTCGAAGACTTCAGCTGGTCCAGAACGCAGCCGCGCGAGCGATTGTGGGTGCACCCAGGTACACCCACGTCACACCTATCCTCCGCGAGCTACACTGGCTACCCATTAGTCTCTGGACCCGCTTCAAGGTGCTGGTCGTTACCTATAAAGCCCTACATGGCATCGGACCTGGGTACCTGAGAGACCGCCTCCTGCCAATCCCCTCCCACAGACAGATTAGATCTCACATGTTAGATCTTCTCCGGATTCCATCTGCCAGCCAATGTCGGCTGGCAACTCCCCAGGGAGACCTTTTTCTGTCGCAGCTCCAGCCCTCTGGAACGACTTCCCCATGGAGATCCGGACCCTTACTACCCTCCAGGCCTTCCGCAAAGCCGTTAAGTCCTGGCTGCTCCAGCAGGCAGGGGGGCTTTCGAAATATCCAGCCCCATGGAAACTGTGACTGTTGTGTATTTTAAAGTGTTGTTTTTTTTATTTATCCCCTTCCCTTGTTTATTGTAAGCCGCCTGGAGTCCTTCGGGAGTGGGCGGCATACAAGACCAATAAACATCAACATCAACATCACAATCCAGTTGTTCTAGGCTTTGTGAACTACAAGCTGTATTTTTTTATTATAGGGACTTTTTAAAAAAAAATAGGAAAGGACTTTTTAAAAATATAATCATCTCCATTGCAACTCTTTCTCCTATTCTTCCATTTTTTTCACTTTCCCTTCTTCTTTTTGTGGCTTACATAAAGCTTGCTTTCCAAGTATAAGACCTTTGGGAAAGAAAGCTGAAGTAATTGAATTGGATTAGACAAGGCAGCAGAACAAAGTCACATTACATGAGATTCTTCACTTTTCCCCCTCTGCCTTAGTGTTGAGATGCTGAATTGTAATTATGCAAGGATTAGTACATGCTTAAGATGTGGTCTACTCTGAATACTTGTATTCATTATGTATAAACAAAAGCAAGCAGTAATATATGCTGTTTAAACTTATTTTTTAAATCTATAATAGATTTCTTTTAAACCTGCAAGGACTTGGAAAAAAATACTGCATGGGGACTAATCAGTCTTATTGTTTGTTTGGTGGTTTTTTTTTCAAATCCTTGAAGCTCACAATGCTAAGAAGAGCTTAATTAAAAATACTTACACTTGATCTAAATTATTTTGCTGATTTTTTTCTGTGAAGTGTTATTGGACAAATAAGGACTATTGTTAGTGAAATCTGTCCACATACATGTTTTCATTAGTTCTGCTTGTACATAGTTTCTTTTCCAAAAGGTTATATGCCACCAAACTGTTTCCTGATTTAGCTTTGTAGGGATGAGTGATGTCTGCGATCTCTCTTATATTTTATAAATATAACAAAGCAACAAATTTATCAATTTCAGGGTCTAAAAGTTTTCAAAATAAGATATAAATTTCAAATGGAACTGTATTTGAATTTACTGTATGACTTCATATTATTAAAAGTTGTGGTGACTAGCATGAAAAGTGTAAAGTCGATTTATTGGTAAAAGTATTAAGAACATGGAATGATTACACTTAGCATTCTGATTCTACTAAATATAACTCTCTAACTATTAGGATATATTTACTGTTACATTATAGAAATAACATAGTTTTGGCAACAGATTGCAGATGCCACATCTCCTTGTATTCTCTCTTGTCATTTTCTTAATGCTCTCTACAGTGAATGGATTGGGGATTTTTAGACAGATTGGCCATGAAGTTTAAAAAAATCTAAAACTTATTTAGTCAACTTTTATTTACAAATGAAAATGTATGTTTTTCATGATATGTGAATATGTTTAATAAAGAGGAATGGAGAGGGAGGGAAAGGATGAAAATAATTAATGCACAAGCCAAGCATTGAGTGAGGTTTTAGCTTAACCATGTGTATATAGTACGTCCAATAGTCAAAATGTCATTGTATAAAATACAGCTGAATTCATTTTCATTCTGAAGTAAAATATGGATAGTTTGTTAAAAATATATCCAGCATTTCTAAATCCAGTGTTTCTCAACATCAGGTTGTGTGGACTTCAACGCCCACAGTTCTCCAGGTATCATGCTATTTTACGGTACATGGAGTTAGGCAGAGCTTTAATGATATTTAAAAGCTTCCCTTTTGCTTTTATGAAACATGCCATATGTTTTAACAAGAAGTAGAAACAGTTCCAAGGAACTTTTGATTTTGTATTTTCAAAAAATAAAAGGGTGTTTGTCTCTTCATATCAGCAACCATTGTTGGATGTGAAGTCACTTGGGCAGGACTATGCCAAACTACTCCCACATTCCATTTTAATTAAATATACATTTCATGGCTTGACTAGCAGCATCTCCTACTGAGCATGATACCTGAAGCCTCATTGATATCTGGGAATAATATAGTGTCTGTTTCTATATTGATCTTAAACAGTTGGAAGCAGAGGACAAGGAAATAGAATATATTGTTCCAAGATGTTTAGATTTGTGAACTGTTAACAAGAAACAAGTGTATAAAGTGTACAAACAAGTAATATGTGCTCCTGTCTCTTTCTCTGCTCCATTTCTGTTGTTGCCCCTCTGACCCCTAATTTTACTATTTGAAATAAGCAAATATGTGTACAGTTGCAAAGTATTTTACCGTAACATTGCATTGTTTCTATTATATCCGTCAATACAGTTAATTCTTTTAAAATGATAGGAAAGAATGCAAAGGCATTCAGTTCATATTTTTCTCCCAGTGTTTTTTTCGTTCTCCTTTCATACTGACAATGCATGTTTTATATGTAGCATAACTCCGATGTTGTTGCTTAATTGGGTGGCATGACAGTCATGAAGAGGTTCAGTATTCAGTAAGAAATCACAAAATGATGAGTATGTCAGGTAGGCGAAAGAAATAGATAGAATGCACTATTAATATGTTCTGCAGATTAATTCCACCTATTTCTACTCACCTATAATATAAGAATATGCATGCATCTATAATCCAAAAATGAAAGTGACCATTCCAAGCATGTCTTATGATCATTTTTTATATTTCTCTGGGAAAAAGAAAGGTTGTTTAAGTTTGAATGTGTAACTTTTGCACCTGGTTTAAATATGATTCTTCATATTATTCTTAGTCGTCTATCATAAGGTACAGTAGAAAAGGAGTCAACTGGTTACGCTTTAGGACTAATTTTGTATATAAACAGCATAGGAAAGAGAAAGAGAAAAGTACTAAAGAAGAGTTTCCTTTGGCTGTCATTTTATCCATACATTTCCTCTTAATGTGTCACTTAAATTGTTACAGTTTGGGATATAATTTGCTCATTTGCTTCATCCTCAATCAGTGGCGTACTATATATTCAATCTTGGTATATTTTTATTAAAAATGTTATTCATGGATTAATAAATAGGCACTTTCTTAGTAATATGAATGAAATGCACTTTTGAGAGATCCTTACAGATTGATGCTCTGCTTTTAACTAGCATGATGCCTGTTCTGCTTTACTCTGCTCTGTAGGAAGTCAATCAAGACAAATAAACTATCCTCAGCTTTTCATGGTGGGGATGTGCAATACATTCTTGAAGTGAATCTAATTTCAGTGGATCACTCAAAGTCTAAACAGTCCAATAGTTAGATCTACCTTAAGAGCATCTGGGGCATTCATTGTTTCCCTTGATGTTTGTGATGTCTGAGTGCATTTCAGAGCATCTTTGTTAAAATGTTTTGTACATTTTTATCCAGCTCTCAAATCCCAGCCGCTATTTTAACAGCTCAATTTGCAAGATGGGTCATCACTGCACAATACTTTGGAGTGCTATTATCCACTCAGAGTAGCCGTATCATTTGCCTTCAGCAGTCTGGGTTTGTTTATTGTAAGAAGTGTTATGAAGGTTTTTGGGCAAAGTCTTATGAAAGTGGAAGGCAAGGTGTCACCACAGTTTGTTGAAAAAGAAGCATTTCTTCATTTTATTATATTGCAGTATTATTTTTAAGAAAATCAAAACATGCTTGTCCTTAAAGTAACTCAGAAGCAGTCTTGTTATGTTTGCTACACATATTGGAATTAAACACAAATTCTGAATAACAAATCTTGCCTTTTCTATTACTGTAACTGCAAACAGTCTCCTGTGCAGTCTCCTCCTTGTATATGTACAAGATTAGAGGATACATGTGAATGTGTGTCTTATATTCACTTTAAACTAGGTATGTAGGAAACAGCACAATTATTCTAATATGGTCTTTATATTAAGTTATGTAAGTTTATAAAATATTTTGCCCACCATTTTGAATGCAGTCTGCTTGCAAAAAATGAGTTTATTGTAATAATAAGTTGGGGCCATGATGGCTCAGCAATTAAAGATCCTGAGCTTGTCAGCTGGAAAGTTGACAGCCCAGATTTGAAATTGAGCAACACACAAAACTTGAACTCCCAGATCCTGTCCACTGAACAACTTGAAAGCATGCAAGTGCGAGTAGATAAATAGGTACCACTTCAGCAGGAAAGTAACAGCATTACATTTGACTTTGGCATACAGCCATGCTGGCCATGAGACCATGGAAATGTCTTCAGACAACATTAGTTACCTTGGACAAGAAACAGAGAGGAACATTTTGCCCTAAAGTCAGACATGACTTTCCTTTACTAATAAATTTGAGAGTTTTCTGTTCAGGGACTTAGTATTATAAAAAGGTCTACTAATAAGAGAAATGGAACGTTTTTAAGAAGATGAGATATCTTAAAATATGATGGACAAGATTGTATTACAGATAGTAGTTTGGGTATGCTTTGCTTTGTGTCTCAAATAAGTAATCATTGTAGAATCAAATTTTTCATGTTCCTATCTAAATTAGTACGCCATCCTATTTTCTTCACTCTTCAAACATTCATATATGTATTTTTATCCTATTTTTCTAACCAGAAAATAGTTCAATAAAAAAAATAAGACAATTCCAGGTTTACAAGTCAAAAAGACATTCCACAGAAGGGAAGGAATGGGGAGGCAAAGGCAAAACACAGAAAATGGTTCTGAATGTTCTACTCTTCTTATGAGAATTATGAGAACTTCGGACAGCGCTGTGTCTTCAGCTTTGTAACATAGATGAGCACCACCATCTAGAGTCAGGAACTACTAGCACATATGTGTGAGGGGAACCTTTACCTTTTAATACAAAGATGTAATAAGGATGCTAGTGGACAGGAAAAGGAGCCAAGTCCAAAGGAAGATGAAACTGAAATAATTATTTTTGCAGAAGAATGTGGAGTGGCACTGCTTTCTAGACTCTTTAGGCTGCTGTAATAACAATTGCATGACTTTCAGATAAACAAAGCTGGATGGAGATGGTTTTTCAGATGGACTAATAGTGGTGATCTTATTTGTTCTCTGTATCCTGCTGGAACAGTTCACACAAACAAATACATACACAGAGAGAGAGAGACAGACAGACAGAGAGAGAGAGAGAGAAAGAGAGAGAGGGAGGGAGGGAGGGAGGGAGGGACCTGGCTTTGATTGTTTACCTGGTAAATAATAATTCCCAATTCATTTCAATTGCTTCAGGCTACTGAATTGAACAATAGAATGGTGCACACTTCAAAAAATGTTTTGGAAGAACTACTTCAGATTTTGGACAAGTCTGAGCACAAGTATTATAAAAAGATGCTTTAAAAGATTAAAGACAAGCAGAGGTATCTTTTTTTTTTTGGTTTTGCTTTTCATTTTGTTTTTAGGCTTATGTAAAGGGTATACATTCATGCAATGCAATGTACCAAATTTATTTTTTGAAGTAGATAAATCCCAATCTAATACTAAAGTGATTATTTATGCAGTATGTGGATAGTTTTTGATTGATTAATTGATTGGGCAGGGATTAAAAAAAAAGGATAAGAGAAAGGAATTGGTGCCTTTGAAGCTAACAGGTATACATTAACATGTTGTCATATGGTGGTACATCTAAATGTTTGCTTATTCAAAAACAATTTCTATAATTGGAAATATGCACATATTTTCATATATTCTACTATAAACACCTATATAATTTTGGAACTGAAAGGTAATCCTGGTTTGCTTTAAAATTGCCTTTGTTGTTAAGTATTTAACATGACTGAGTCTTTTACATAGGGAAGGCTAACTTTCCCCCCCCCCTTTTTTGCATTTATCTCAGTGGTAGCATAAAAGAATTTTAATCACCAGATGGATTTTGTTGACATTTTGATCAAGATGGTGCATAGATGACTATCAGGAATCCCTTTAGCTTCATGATGAAAGGACTGGATAATTGTCACTTGTTGCACTTGGAACTGGGAAGCAACCTTTCATCTGAGCTCAATATTGCAACTTGACTTGTTAAACCAGTATCGGTGCTGATGAGTGAAGGACTTGGGCACTAAAAAATTCTGTAGCAACTATACTTTGATCAAAAGATATTTCTCTTCTGTCTACCTGACATTTGCTATAATTGGCTTTACCCATTTTTTTCACACTTCAACTGTGCAGAATATGTAGCACATCAGTAGCTGGCTGTCTTCTTTTGATAACAGGCCCTTCTTAACAAATCACTCATCTTTTCTATAATAAGTTTTTCTGCTGCATTTTTTCTTTACATTTTCTTTACTTATTTCATATCCTGTTATATAATCTAAAAAAAAATCATTTGGGATCAAAGCAAAGTCCTTGTCTTTGACCTACTAGATACCTATGTTCTCCCCAATGTACAAGTCTTGGGGAGTTCAATATCATGTGTGAAGCCATCCATGTGTCACAGCTTAGTCACTAAAAACCAAGAAAGAGCAAGGTATGCAAGTTAATGACTAAAATGGGGAGTGAATGTCAGAAGTGAGCAAGAAGATACTGGAGCCAAAGAGGTATGTTTTGTGTCAGAGAACAAAGACATTTTTGGGGAGACATAATTCAACTTGTTTGCTAGGGTAGATACACATTGACTAATTTGTTCTTTGTTTTACTCTGGATTTCATTATGCTCATCCTCCTATTCACCCTGATTTCAGATTTTAAAAATAAAGGAAATAAATTATTTCATGAACAATGGACAAATGTGATTCCCTGAAACTGAACCCACACATGATAATTGCTGTTGTAGTTCATACAGAAGTGGTCTCTATTGTGTCTGGTGATAGTTTACAACAAGTGGTTATTGGGTTGTGGGGGGTCCTCACAGACTCACTGCTACTCCTTGAGAGGTGGTGAAGGTGTCTGGCTAGCCCTGTTGGTGTGTTAATTGGTGTGGCACCCTACCTGGAGCAAGGAAGCCATTGTCACAGTAAGTTCCACAATTGGATGTCATCCTAAAATGACTCTGACCAAGTCTCTCTATGTGATGAAATATAATGTATAGTTTCTAGTAACAACCATAAACAGGCATTATCTGGTAGATACTGAAACAAAGAATTACACACTAGCCTTTTATTACTTGATTGTCAATGTATTATTAAATAATTGATCATAAATTGAAGTTTAAGATATTCTGACCCCATAAATGAGAAAGATGATTGAGAAAAATATATTGGTAATCTGAATCTAACATAGAAATTACATTGTTATTATTATATGTAAGAGTCAATAATGAAACATTTCATAATACTATTGGGGATCCATTTCAGAAACGGTTAAGCCAGGACCTTGCGTGTCGGCTTGAGAATCATTTTCTGATGACCGTCGTTTTCTCAATTGATCCAGGTGTCTTCTCCAGGTTGATCCATCTGAAACTCGAATCCTGTAGGAAACGGGCCCTGTTATTTCGGTTATAATTGCAGGCACCCATCTCGGCTCTCCTCCATAGTTTCTAGCCCAAACCAGGTCCCCAGGCTTAAAAGTGCGGGAGGGGGTTGGAGGCCCCAGGTTGCCAGACTGAATTCCTGAATAGACGGGATGCAATCTATCCAGGGTGGTCCGCAGGTGCCTGCCCATCAACATCTCCGCGGGGCTTTTCTGTGTCAGGGGGCAAGGTGTGGAGTGCTGTGCCAATAAGTAAGCATCCACCCTTGCCTGCCAGTCTCCACGGTTTAGACGGCCCAAAGCCTCCTTGGCAGATCTAACCGCCCTTTCCGCTCGGCCATTGCTGGCTGGGTGGTAAGGGACAACCAGCGCGTGGCGGACCCCTTGCTCGGCCAGGTATGTTTGGAACGTTGTAGACGTGAATTGCGGGCCGTTGTCGGACACTACTGTGTCCGGCAACCCGTGGGTTGCGAACAATCGTCGCAAGGCTCGCACAGTACTGTCAGATGTGGTGGAGTGCATGAGCAATACTTCCACCCATCGAGAGTACGCGTCCACAACTATAAGGAAAGTCTGGCCGTGAAAGGGGCCAGCGAAATCTATATGTATTCTAGACCAGGGACCCCGAGGCATCTCCCATTCCCGGGAGGGAGAGGAAGGAGGAGATGGTCGGGACTGCTGGCAGGTTTCGCATTTGGCGACCCAGGCTTCGATCTCTGCATCTAACCCTGGCCACCAAACGAAACTGCGAGCAAGGGCCTTCATTCTGCTTACTCCGGGGTGACTTTCATGGAGACGTTGCAGAATCTGTTGTCGGAGGACCGTTGGGATGACCACACGGTCGCCCCACAGTAGGCAGCCTGAATGTATAGAAAGCTCCCACTGTCTGTTCTTGAAGTGCTTGAACTGAGGTGGTAACTCACCCGCAGGCCAGCCTCTCAGGACCCAGTTCAATAGCTGTGACAGTGTGTGGTCAGACCGAGAGTAGGCGGCCACATCGGTAGAAGTCAATGGCAATTCTAACTGAGCAATTGCCAGAACAGAACGGCAAGGAACCGCTTGATCTTCCGTGTCCGGAAGAGGGCAGCGACTAAGGGCATCTGCATGCCCTATTTGCTTGCCCGGACGGTAGCACAGGGCGTAAGAATACGCCGCTAAGAACTCCGTCCAGCGGGTCATCCTTGGGGACAGGATAGGAGGGGTCGGTCTATCACCAGCCAGTAGCCCAAGGAGTGGCTTATGGTCTGTGAATAGGGTGAAGTGCCGCCCGTATAGGTAGTCGTGAAACTTTTTGATTCCAGACACTGCAGCTAGAGCCTCCTTGTCAATCTGGCTGTAGTTCCTCTCAGCCGAGGACAGTGTTCTGGAATAAAAAGCTATGGGGGCTTCTGAGCCGTTGGGCAGGACGTGACTCAGAACAGCCCCCAAACCGACGGGGGAGGCATCACATGCTAGAGTCAGGGGCATCTTGTCGCTATATTGCACTAAGACTGCCTCTGACGTCAGCAGGGATTTGACAGCCGCGAATGCATGCGCTTCGCGGCTGCCCCATTGCCAAGGCGCAGATCGGTCGAGCAACCGATGTAGCGGCTCGGCTAGTGATGCCTTGTGAGGGATGAAAGGCGCATAGAAATTTAGAAGCCCCAGGAACGATTGGAGCTGCGCCTTTGTAGTAGGAGTGGGAGCGTTCCTGATAGCTGCCAATTTAGAAGGGGTAGGATGAATTCCCTGGGCATCAATTGTGAAGCCCAGGAAATCCACTTGGGGCACAGCAAAGAAACATTTGCTGCGTTTAAATTTAAGACCCGCGCCCCTGAAACGGTCGAGGACTTTCCTCAGTACTTTGATGAGGTCTGAGCGGCTGTCAGCAGCGATCAGGATGTCATCAAAGTAAGGTACCACTCCAGGGAGCCCATGGAGCAGACGTTCCATGAGGCTCTGGAAAATCCCCGGGGCAACGGAAACGCCGAATTGAAGGCAGCCACAACGGAAAGCCCCCCGGTGGGTGACGATGGTTTGGGCAGCCGCCGCATCGTCATCCACAGGGAGTTGCTGGTAGGCCTGCGCCATATCCAGTTTAGCGAAAATACGGCCCTGCCCCAAGGAATGGAGCAGGTGCTGTACAACAGGGACTGGATAGGGGTTTGCCTGAAGGCCAAGGTTGATGGTCGACTTATAGTCGGCGCAGATCCTAATGGAGCCATCGGCCTTCACCGCAATCACAATGGGGGTCTCCCAAGGTGAGTGGTCGACGGGCTCCAGTATGCCCTGCGCCACGAGCTTATCGAGCTCAGCTTCAACCTTTGGCCTTAATGCAAAGGGCACCCTGCGGGCCTTCAGTCTGATTGGTGCAACCTGGGGGTCCAAGCTAAGGGATATGGGGCTGCCTTTGTAATGGCCTAGCTGGCCATCAAAGATATCAGCATAGTCTGACAAGACTGCTGCTATGTCTGGGGGCGTGTCCGCAGTAGAATGAATCCCCTGAAGGGAGATACCCAAGGGAGAAAACCATTCTAACCCCAGAATTGCTGGTAAAGGTTTCTGAACAATTAAAGCAGGTAAAACAGCGCAAAACTTGCCATAAGAAACCCTCAAGGCATATGAACCTAGGATAGAGATATGGGAGCCTTGATAGTCTGTTAAAATTGCGTTAAGGGGTGACAAGTGACAACGTTTCACGTGGGGGCACAACATAGAAAAAGTGTCCCAAGAAAGAAGGGATTTTGATGAGCCGGAGTCCACTTCCATCTGACACGGCTTCCCTTCAATCAGTATTTTAATATTGATTTTGTCCGTACCCTGTGAGGATGAGTTGATGGAGGTGTCATGCAGGGACGAAGAAGCTTGATTGATGTTAAAGCATTCGTCTTGACACTGAGCAGGTTTCCGCTGCTGCGAGCTCTTCGGCGGGGGTGGAGGAGGACCATATGGAGGAGGTGGCTCGATTGCTGCAGAAGGAGTAGGAAGTGAAGCCTTGCAGACATGGGCTAAATGTCCTTTCTTTCCGCAGCGGCGGCAAACCGCTGCCTTGAAGGGGCAATTAGCCCGGGCGTGCACTCCGCCACAGCCAATGCAAGCAGAGGAGTTTGAAGGGAAACGGCTGATGGCTTGACTCTGTCGAGGCTGCTGACGGCGGGGTTGTGCTCCAAGTCTATCTACCTGAAGTTGTTGTAGATAGTCAGGCAGGGGGGCTAGCTCATCAATTAGATTTGTAATGTACGTTGGCTGTTGGAGCGGAGGAGGAGTTGGAACGGTTGGGGCTTGAGTGGCAGGTAACCCTCCAGCAACCGTCATCTGCGCGAGGTAGTGTTCTATTTCGTTGGAGAATGAATCTGCCAACTCCGCAGCGCGAGCCTCGTCTATGGCATAAGCTAATGTGACCTTAGGCTTGCCCAAAAGTCTACGCCTGAGAAAAATATCCTTTAGGCCACAGACGAATTGCTCTGCGAGATTTGCCTCAAGATCTGGGAACTCACACTGCGCTGCAGCAACTCTCAAGGCTTGCAAAAATTGATTTACCGTTTCTGCAGGCTTTTGGACTCGCCTGCGGTAAGCGAAGCGTCTGGCTATTTGAGATGGAGTAGGTGTGTAGTATGCCTGCAATCCGTCTGTTAGTTCTTGCCAGGTGAGGTCGTACACTGCTCTAGGGGCGGCAAAGGACCTTGCGGTGGCAAACATTTCTGGGCCACAAGCCGTAAGGAAGAACCCACATTTCCTCGCTTGAGACTGACCTTGACGGTTGTTAGCGATTAAAAAGCATTCAAACCGTTCAAGAAATGCCTCCCAGGTTTCACCTCCAACCCCAAAAGGGGCAAACATTGGCATTCCGGCCATAGCAGTTGGTTGGAGAAGTGGCAGTTGGTTCCTTTTTCTTCTGGTTACAGGTCCCCAGTCCTCGTCGCCAGTATTATATCTTCAGGAATGAGACAGAGGCTCGTGTCCGGTAACTCTGTAACCAATTTATTTTAACACAACTTGTAACAGTAACAGGTAACAACCAGGCAGGGTGCTGGTTTAACAATGTAGCAACAGAAGGATGATCTGTGTAGAGAGAGAGGCAGAGAAGCAGCTCCAGCTGGACTGGAGTGTTCGTTGTTCTGGTGCTGAACAACTGACAGTTTGAACGAGTCTGCCTTTTATAGTTCCTCAGACTCGCCCGGCAACTGACAGGCACGTCTGATTGGCTAAGACGCGCCTGGCTGCTGCCGAGCTGTCATTCGTAACAGCGAGGACTAACTTTTACTATACAACAGGTTATGTACCAGAGACAAATTCCTTGTGTGACCAATTCACTTGGCCAATGAATCTATTCTATTCTATTCTATTCTATTCTATTCTATTCTATGCCATTCTCATGATTAGTTTAGTTTAATTTGGGAGGGAAAAAAGTAAGATTCTACTAATGTACTCTGATTTTGGGAAGGAATTTATCTGCCTGAACTTTACTCAGAGCAAATATCATGGGACAAAACTGAATGGTAGCAAGTAGTAATAAGTCAATTTCCTTGTAAATACATATATAGAAATAAAATGTTTCATACATCAAATGAGTTGCTTTCAGCAAATCCTTTAGCCATTTGTGCTGTCACCATCCTTAAGTGCTCTACTGGTCAGTAAGTGCTCTGAGTAATCTTGTGACTAATGGAAAGCAAATGAGTTGTAATGTCCACAATATGCCACAAGAGCTTGACGGAAAATGGTAGGCAATTATTGTAAATTCAAAGAATTGTATATGTACATGACTTCATATATAAATCGATCTTTTCCTCAAAGAAAGCGTTTAAGAAGTTTCCCCCACCAGGATTAAACAATCTTTAAAAATAAATTTGGAACGTTTTGGAAAAGGCATACGTACAGAAGATTGGGGGAAATGGGGACAAATGAGAAAAGTACAACCAAGAACACTTTCATGTCATTGCCACACCTCCTTCTAAAGGCTTTTAAGATTTAAAGTTCAATGTACAAAAAAAACCAAACAGATTGAGGAAACAAATTAAATGCATGAGGGCCAGGTAGATAGAGATTAAAGGCCACCAAGAAAAAACGAACCAATAGGCAAAACACCTCCTACACACACACACACACACACACACACACACACACACACACGATTCTGAAAGTGTGGATGGCTGAAATGATCTATTAGGGGAAAATGTCTGCTGTATCCTTTGGTATAAGCATTTTCAACAACAATCTATTTTTTAAGAAAACAATTTGCCTCTGGAGCCATGTTCAAAACAGTACTAATCATGTATTTTTCAGTTAGGAATGTTACTACTGCATTAATAGGAAAAACAAATAAAGTCCTGCTTAGGTGTTTTCTTAGATTGCATTTTATCTAAATTTCATTGAATAACACTCTATTCTCCAACTCCAGAATTCAAGCTCTGAATTCACAAAAGAATGTTCTGAACATAAAAGAGTTTCATCAGCATAATCTCTTTTTTACAATGCTATTTCATGCCATTTATGTGGAGTCTTTGGTGCTCTCTGAGCTTGTTGCTTGCAGACAGTTCATTATTCTACAGATTGTCCTCAATTTACAACCATAATTTAGCCCAAAATTTCTATTGCCAAGTAAAACAGTTGTTAAGTGAATTTTGCTCCATTTTAAGATCTTTTTTCCTTGTTGTTAAGTGAATTACTGCAGTTGTTAAGTTAATAATAAGGTTGTTAAGTGAATTACTGCAGTTGTTAAGTTAATAATAAGGTTGTTAAGTAAATCTAGCTTCCTCATTTGCTTGTCAGGAGGTCATAAAAAGTAATCGCATGACCCCAGAACACTGCAACCCTCATAAATATTTTACATACACTAACTTGTTCTACATATACTTTGTGTGAGGGTATAGTTTTCTCCATGGTATGGCCTTCATTAAGGTCTTATTATCGATTGTTTGTCTTGTGTTTATTCCTGCTTATTTGGTTGTTGGCTACTGGAGAGAATATGTTCTTCTCTGGGTCTTTCCCCCCCCCCCTTCTTAGCATTTCTTGTGTCTTTTAAATGATGCAAATATGGTTTATTTCTATGTGTTTATTGATGATTAATTTGTCTAAATATCAAACTTCCAAGAATTCTGTAGCATTTTGGATTTGGCTTGTTTTAGGATAAAACTGTGGTTGAATCTGTTCATGTGTTGTGAAATTCATTGTGACTTCTGACTGCTAGTTACTTTTCATGCATACACGCTGCCTAGTTTCTGCCTGTCTGTCTGACAGTGACAGTTACAATTCCTAACTGGATAGTGTAGATAACTTCTGTTGTTTTTCTTCTGGGACACTGGGTCTTTTGGGGTAAGCAGTGCAGTAGACTAAAGGTGGAGATATTTGCCTTACACTTGGAAGGTTAAGAGTTCAATCCTAGGCAAAGACAGAAGTTTCTCGTTCCCGATGTAAAGAGAAAACATATGCTGTGAATACAACATAGGTGTCAGGAAGGACATCCAGCCAGTAAGTTCTCAGCTCAATTCAGTTGCCCCAACTTCACCCCAAATAAAGGGATGAAACAGTCATAATAAGAAAAAAAAACACTTTTGGATTAATTAAAATGTTTTAGAGGGACTTTAGTTGGTTTATGCACTACAGTGATGCCATTGATTGCAATAGTCTTGGGTTGCTTTTTGAGAACTTCTTGTTAGATGGTAGTGTTATCCTTTTCTTAGCTTGTGTTGTTTATACTATAGTAGAATGAGTGATTAGGGACTTTTTGATGAAGTTGCCTGCATATTCTTTTTTGTTGAAAAGCATTGATTTTTCAGTCTGTTTCCGTCTGTCTGTCTGCCTGTTTCCCTCCTTCCCTCCCTCTCTCCCCCCCCCCTCTATCTACATTGTTACAAGGCATTTGTGCTGATCTAAATAATGCTCTTAGACAGCAACTCTTCTGTGAAGTTAGATTGTTACTTGGGGGCAGAGCACTTGTTTCATGTAAGGTTGTTTTTTTTTTCCAATTGAATACAATACATAAATAGGGGGCAAGGGATTTTTCAATGAACTACTGTATATAAACAGGGAGAAAACCCCATGCCAACTACCACTGATTATATTATTTGATAATCAAACATCTGCAAACAAACAGCCAAACTCAGAAAGCATCAAGGACTCTGCAGTTCAACCCTGAGCTACATATATTCATTTCTATTATGTCATGTCTTTTGTACAAGCTTGATTATATCTCACTGGTCAAATAAATATAATGAGTGGTCTAACCCTTCTCTATATGAAAATGTATTTTCAAATATCTCCTAACATTTGGTTTCCACCACTGTTTCTTTTTTTTCTTTGACTGTGGACAGAATCACATAAGTGTTTTTCTTCTTTTAAGTGTTCTAAATCTCCTTGATCTTCCAACTCAGACTTAAAGGAAACCACAAACATTCAATAACGTTCAAAATATATTTTCAGCCTTTTGAGTGAGCAAGCACAATCATGGGAATACTTAAACATCCAACCTATAATTGAGGCTGATTGACACATTAAATTATAGCCTCCAACTGCACCATTGGTCTTTAAGATGTATGGTAGTCTCAGATGTACCATAATTAATGGATGATAGAAAAAAGGATTGTAATATTTAGTTTTGTTGCAACAGCAGAAGTACAGTTGGGATATATTTTTTGGACTTCAACAAAGAAGGATAGAAATCGATACTGCCACTTGCCTTTACAGTTTTTTTCATACTTTAACCATCTACAAGGTGTACTTTTGGTATTAGGGTTAGAAATTCTGATGTAATATTAATCAAATGAATAAAAATGATGCAATTGATGGGCATCATTTTTTTAAAAAAGTGTAAAAATGATTCCCCATGCATTATTATAAATTAGGTGTCCATACAACATTATGTTATACTTTTTTTTTTTCAAATAGAGTAATTGTTTTGCCAACAGTTTCTTTCTTTCAAGATAGAAGTTTCAGTGTGATGCCTGAGATTCTTGGAATGCAATATATGACTTGAAACCATTTATTTCTCAAAAATGTATTTAAAGAATAGGATGCAAAGACAAATAACACAATCTGATTTTACCTCTGCCAAACTGATATAATGTAGTTCTTATAATTCATTTAATCAGCAACTGTTGCTGACAATTTAACATTTGTTATAAAAATAAAAACCAAAGTGATGTAACTGGCAGATATTGTACAACATTGCTGATATTACCACCTTCTCTAGTTATATGGTCATCTATTTCTGGTTATGGTACTATTCTCTATGACACTCCCAATGACCCACACAAAACATTCATTGCTTCATAAATAAAATACATATAAATGCCCACATGAATTTCTAGGTAGAAAGGGACAACCAAGATTGGGAGGGAAAGGGAAAGAAGACACCAATTGATACTGGTGCAAAATCCCTAAGACTTTCCATATAAAATGATTGACAACTCAAAATTGGATAAATTATACACACTGCATCTTTTTTTTTTGTAGTATCATGGATTTAACATAAGGAAATGATGATGTGTATGTCATAATTATCGTTAGAGCATCAGACTTACATATCTAAAATTCTGCAATTTTAAGGCACTTTATCCCACCTTCCATTATGTCATGTTATCCCATAATAGCTCATGGGCAGTTAAAAAATAGAGAATACCTAGAGAAATAGACCATAAAACTATGGTCTACAGTGTTAGAAGGCATTCAAAGAAAAGAGGATTGGGAGGGAAAAAGGAAAAAAGGGGAAATTAGTTCTACAAATCCAATTAAAAAGTCACTATGGGCATGTATCAGCATTTAGATACAATTCAGGCTGGGCTTAGTTTTCTTATTCTTTTGCTTTCTTTTTCCTTGGCCAGCAAAAAACCTTGTAGCAGTTGGTCTTCTACCTGATTTGTTAGTCTAGAATATACAGTTATCCAATTCAGATGAATTGTTAGGAGCAGCTGTGTTGTCTCTCAGACAGGATGTGACAAACCATATTCTCTGCATTCAGTAATTCACTTCTGTGTAGACACTAGTTTGATTTTGTTCTTGACACAATATGCTTCATTAAAAGAAGAAAACAGACTCAGGCCTCCTGGTTTCCCTGACTATTGGATAAGGCCAAGTATTTGTCAGTATTTGGAGTTATGGGGCTTGATTAAAAGGAACACTTTGGACAATTATCACTCATTAGAAGTACTTTTAAATTCTCTTGGTAATTTATTTATTTAGACTAATTTTATGTCAGAGAAATAGTAAAACCAGAATGCTTTGTTCATCATCATTCACGTGTTTCAGCTCTTTTTAAATGGTTACAAATTGTGCCTTATATAAAGGAGAAAAGAAGTAAATGATACTCTTTTTTAATATCACTATGCTCCACAATAACACCATAGAAACAGCAGAAATGTGAGAATCTCTCAACATTGTAAACATTCTCAAAGTAACAGCTGAGTGTAACACCTATATTATACAATTTCAGACTACTCTCCTGTGAAAATTACCTGTGCCTTTAATACGCTTTAGGCTTTACCAACTTTTTAAAACTTTCTTCCTGGTTGATCACTTTGGCTTTAACTACTGTAATTACTAGTTTCCAAAAAAAAAACTACTATTCAGGAGAAAAGTGCTATCTTAAGATAAAATAAACCAATTTTATGTTTATGTCAAGTCTGGTACAAACCAAATAAGTGATCCATTACTATACATAAGTGTGACATTTGCTTATTATCACCTCTGCAAGACAATTTATTTCTAAACATAATATTTCTACTAAAAGACATCATATATATCATCTACAGTATATTTCAAAAAAGACTTCAAGGTTTTCTAGAACTTTAAGTTCTTACAGATCAGTTAGTATTATATCAAAAGGTCCTCTAATTTTTCAAATGTTTTCCTGAAAGTGTTTCTGCCTCATTGACAGAAAAAATATTTTCTTTCTAAAGAAAATATTTTTCAAAAGCTTATTTTTCTGAAGTTTCTGAATGTTGATAAACATGCTTTTTAACACATAGTAAAATTATTTAGATACCTTCACTTCTCAAAATTCTGTGATGCATTTCATACCTCAAATGTATAGATGTTATAAGTTAGAAGAAATGTGATCATTTAAATATGCAACAAACCGGTGTGTAGAAATGTTGCTTGAATGGAAGCATGAGATAGCAGGCCAGAACATGTAGTTAGTAAGATGAAGAAAAGTAATGAAACAAATTGACAGACAATCTTTTCTGAAATACTTTCCACTGAATTTCTCTCCATGTAAAAATGAGTTGATAAAATCTTTATATGTCTCTTTTAATAACTCATAAATAAACCAGTGATTTCAGGAGAAGTACAATCCTGTCCCAAACAGCATGAACTCTGATCTCATTTCCTATTTATTAATAGCATTGGAATCTTAATGGGATTTAACTTCAGCTTGTCCTTTCATCATCCCACTATGAAATTTAAGCATAGGATTTTCTTCTTTACTTCCTCTTTTACTGTTTCAGGTGTCAAGAATATCTTTAAGGTTTAAGGGTACTAATCAATAGTTTCAAGTTTACCAATAAAAAACAGTGCATCTTAGTGTTATATATTCCATATTTTTGAATAAACATCTGAAAATTTCATGTAAATGTTGCCTACATAATATTGGGAAAATATATGGAACACATTATTTTTTAATGGACAGAATTTTTGCCTCTTAGGAATCTGTTCCTACAAATGAACAGTAAAACAGTAAAATGGACTTACTCTAGCCCTTACTCAAAGTAAGGAATTATTTTTCAGATTCTTTGAAAAACTGTGGATAGGTTCATCAAAAGGTAAGTACAAGACACTGTGATTCCATTATCACACTAGCTTTCTACTGTAGCATGATATTACTGGAAATAGTCATGTACTTTACTTATATATTAAATTGTGGGGAGGGTTTCTAGTGATTGTGAAGCACTCAGATGTCAGAAAACCTCCCAAGAGCAAGGCAGGTATGTCAGTTATCATTAAATGCAATGCAAATATCCTCAGTGAGAATTTGTGCAGATGTGTGTGTGTGTGTATACACATTGATGAATATAATGTGTGAAGCAGCATGATTATTATAGGAAAGTGACAGAAATAATATGCCTGGCAAGATGGAAATGCCAGTGGAACTAACTAATTTAAACTGCTCCTATCAGTCAAAATCTTATCAGCCTTCCTCTGTTATTCTGTGCAAGACAGAATGAGATCACATCTGCACCTCAGACATCAGGAATTCTACTGGGAAAGGGCAAATCTGGACAAGTGTTAATTTGATATTCCATGGCTGTGTACAATTCATGAAAGGAGTGAGGGAAAAAGAAAGAGGGAGATGCTTTTAGGAAAGAAATCATGACAAAAGAGGTTGTCAATTGGCAAATGGTTGTTAATAGTGATTTGTCTTAAGTGATTTTAACTGACAATTTGATGCTTTCTCTCTGTAATTGTCATTACACAAACCTTAAGCTGCAGAAGAAGCATCCAGAGAAGCAAAAACACACTTCACAACAGTGTTGTCCTTGCTGTTATTTATTTATTTGTTTGATTTATTGTTTGCTTGTTTTTTATTTATTTATTACATTTCTATCTCCCATTTGTTTAACATTTGGCACTTTTTGGCATTCATATGAAGTTGTATTCTCTCCCTACAATATCACCTCAAAGGGGGAGGAACCTTGTCAATTCTACTTGTATCTCAAAGAAGACTTAAGCACTAGACAAAATGGGCAGGAAATAAATTAAATTAAATAAATTAAATAAATTAAATAAATTAAATAAATTAAATAAATTAAATAAATTAAATAAATTAAATAAATTAAATAAATTAAATAAATTAAATAAATTAAATAAATTAAATAAATTAAATAGCATACAAACAAGAATGAAAAAAAAATGTGGGAAAATACCCGAGAAAGACATTGACAGTCTTTCAATAATGGTGTGCTATGTATTCCTTTATATTCTCCTTCCAGTTTTATGGTAAATAAATTACTTTTGTTTGTTTGTTTGTTTGTTTGTTTTTAAAAAGGGAGGGAACTATGGAATGTTTATGGAAGGGTACTTGGTGCTGAAGGTTGCCAAGGAACATGTGTAACTGGCCTATCTTTATGTTGCCATCCCATGTCATCACTTTTCAACTCAGTCCTAAAGGAAAACATTATGAGGAACTCCTCCCACAAGACTTTTTTTTCAAATCAAGAAGTCAAGTCAGCTATGATGATTACTGATGATCAGAAAGATGAGAGAAAATAGTGTTACTTCCACCATCTGTCATCTTGCCACAATCAAAATGCAGTGAAACACACAACTAAGAGAAATGTAATACTTTGCAGATGTGATAGAATAACAAAAGGCTTTTTTTTAAAGAAAAGTTTTAGAAAATTGGAGGTCACGTTATGACACAGTGTGGAATATAATAAATAAAACTGTGGCCAGTATTCCCCTGCATGAAAATAAATGTTTAGATAAATCTACAGGGCGATTATAAATGTATCAGGTTGGCTGTTCAAGCTTGCCTTTTCTCACATCTCTATTTACCATTATAAAGACTCCCCATATACCAATTTTAATAATAACTAACATTCTGTGATATTCATTTCTCTTCCTTCAATAGAGTTACGATTTGTTTAACTTAATCTATTGATAGCCATATTTTTATTTCCTTTGGGTTACAATGGATCTTGCTTTATAAACAGCCCATAAATCATCACGAAGAAACCTTAGAATTCTCAAGCTCATCTAGATTCCCCCCCCCCTTCACCTTGGTGTATTTTTTTCCCATGTCATCTGTAGCATAATAAACCTCTGTTCTTATTTTTTCCCTTCTCTATTCTTGCATTGTTTGTTTTGTTAAGGGAGGTGTAATTTTCGCACAAGGGTTGTATCTTTCACTTGTGATCATACAAGAAGGAAATTTGGTGTTCAACTGCAAAACACATTAGGATATGTGCCAAGTTTTTCTTTTTTCTTTTCAAACATGTTCATTTTTCGATGAGCTTAAGAAAAGGAAGGGACACCATATATACATACATACATAGTCTGCCTTCCTGGTGATATTCAATAAGACTAATCATCTGACACTAGTATTTATTCCTATTCCTATGAGAACCAATATACTGGGTTACAATTGTTAATTTTTTTACAAAAAAACAAAAAACAAAAATGGCATTGAAATAAATTGGCATTATGTTA
The DNA here is from genome assembly GCF_051295495.1 of Thamnophis sirtalis. Classification (NCBI taxonomy): domain Eukaryota; kingdom Metazoa; phylum Chordata; class Lepidosauria; order Squamata; family Natricidae; genus Thamnophis; species Thamnophis sirtalis. Next base: position 108,550,234 of record NW_028261383.1, on the reverse strand, counting down.
ATTAACCCCATCTGCTATTAGTGCAGTCAAAGCTGTGGCAATCTGTTCACTAGATATTCAACTACTGATCAACAAGCTTTCTGTAACAGAAGCACTTCAAACATTGTGGTCTTTTCATACCAGCTGTCCAATATTATTTAATCTTCCATGTATTAAAGTAGATGTAACTGTTCTTTTAATCATTTAGAAATAAAGACATAACTCTCATTCCCACAGATCAAATCTCCTTGAATCTTACCCTGCTATTATTATGGCTGTTATTACCAATAATAGTAATAGTAATAGGGTTTAGTAAGAATTGTCATAACATTATCTTCTTTCATATTTTAATCTTATCCTTTTGCAGTTCTTTCTACTTCATTATTTGTGTATTTTTCACATATTGCTTAACAGAATGTATGATATTTATGCTTTTGGGATTCCTCTCATGATCAAACCACATGTTGTGATATTTATACACAGAAGTGTGAATAACATTATGGAGTCAGAGATTGCTTTTGATTTGCGGGGTAAAATTGCAGCAATTTCATAATTGAATTATTTAAAAATTATTAGATGGATGCTACCTAGAATTTGTGTGGGTATTTTGAGGGGGTAGTGTGTGGCTTTGACTCATAATTTTGTATCTCATCTACTTATTAGAATTTTTCTTAGAGACAACTCAACTATGAATATCTTAGTTCCCTGGGAGTAAATAATTCATCTAACATCTCTGTCTTCCCTTAGCACACTTTAACATTACTGGTCCAGCTGGCTCCCTGCTATACTTTCTCTGTTGGGTTACATAATGAATTGATTACTTACATATCTTATCAGGATTTTTGTTCTTTTTTATTGTTCTGACTTGGGTAAGACTTCCATTTTTAAAGCATTCTTGACTTTAATGATAATATTATGATTCTGCTAATTACACATGCTAACTGTTATTACAGTCCCAAGTAATCTCCAGTCACTAAAAAGATCCTCTTAACTCTCTCTTTCAACTTTCTTTTCACGAATCCCCTTATTTGCATGGAATTTGCTCTCTGAAATGAAATGTAAATGTGTTTTTATCACCAAGTCTACACTTATATAGCTATTGAAGGCTGTAGCATTATGACCCTAGCTGTTTCTAAACAATGTAATAACTTTTAGGTCTTGAATCTGATTCTGGTCACTGCTTAAAATAAACTATATTCTGGTTGCTACTTTTGCTGACTGTGTCTAGCTGTCCCAAGACATAATCATTTATGTATATAGAAATTTATATCTTGCCTCAATCCCAGAATGTATATTTTTCTGGTGTGAGGGTGATTGAAATCTACTGTTACTGTCACAGTTCTTTTTCTGATTCCACTTTAATGGCAGTCACCATCTATAGTTAGATGGTGAGCTTTGGTGTGGTGAAAAGAAGCAAAAGAAAGTTCAAATTAAAGCACAAGTGAGAATTGTTATTTTGAAATCCTGGACTTTTGCTGTAATCGTTTTCTGTTTAACAATTGGGTGAAATTTGTAGACCTAGTATCTATGATGTTGCAGAATTTTAATTAAATACATACATTTTGCTAGATGCATTTTCATTTTGTTTTATTTGGAAATACATTTGACAACTTTGTAAAAGATTAGTTTTTGTGGAGATGTTATGGGATTTTTGAAAAACATTCCTAATTAGATTGACACAGACTGAATCAAAGCACCCAGGACAGGTGGTTTCTTTATATTTCCCTGTAATGGTTGGGGAGTAAAATAAAATAAAACAATAAAATAATAAACATAAAAACATAAAAACATAAAAGTGTTATATGCTTGCTTCCTATATGCTGCCCTAATGCTATTTCTATGCTATCAATATGGCAACAATGATAACTACAATATTCCATACTATTACTACTCTATATGCTATACTCTATTACTATTATATATCACTCTATTATGTTTGCTAGACTATCTATGAACCATTGGATCATAATTTACAAGATATTTCCTTATCTAAACACAAAAACAGAATTACTATTGGGTGGGCAAAAAGAGAGGCAATGACTTCTGACTTCCTCCCAGCTTCTCTGTTGACTTTTGTGAAAGGAAACTGGCAGGAAATGTTGGAAATGATGATCAGATAACCCAGACTAACCATGGAAAAACTGAAGTGGCACAACTGTGCCAAATGACAATCCCATGGGAATAATATGTCTCGGATTTTGAATACATTTTTAAGTTAGCTCTTTGGGGCTACACTCATTCAAAAATGGCTACTGTTCAATGCCCTATTTCACCTAATTAAAGGTTATAAGCAGACAAACAGGACAGCTTTAGTTCTTGCAGCTTGTTTACTTTGAGCTTTATTTTGTTGGCTCTCTAAACTTCCTTTCTTTTGGATTGTTCTTTCCTTTTCAAGAAAAAAAATGCCTTTTATTGCTTACATTATGGACTCAATTTGCTGGTAGCAAATCTCACGTCTCCTCGCACATCATCTAATGTCTGTGTACCTGCTTCATTGAAAACTTTCTGCACTGACATTGGGGAAAAGGTTCAAATGGGAAGGAAAGAGGGCAGCACAGGCACCAGCAGGGTTCTTCCACAGGAAGGGTGTGCTTATGAACTATAAATATGATTCATTCAAACATCATACTTGTGATATGCTTTATAACATACTATTTTGATAAGTAGTATGCCCTATCTAAACATGCCCAGTATAAATAAATTAAGCAGTTGATCACCAATAAAGGGGAAGTAAGGTCTGCTCCTCCTAGTGGTGGCCCTGGATACTGCCCTCCTGCCACGGTGGTACTGAGCTGAACACAGGCTACACCTACATCAGGCCCAGGTTGATTTGATGGGGAGCTTGGCTGCAACCAATGGATCTACAGCCATCTCCATCAAATGCAGACATGACCTGGGTGTGGTGTTGGGTCAGGCAAGATGGCATTCATCAATCTGAAAAGTGGACCCTGTTCCTGCAGGAATAATACTAGAAAGAAGGACGAAGGGGAGGAGAAGAAGAGGGAGGGAGGGAGGGAGAGAGAGAGAGAGGGAGAGAGAGAGAGAAGAGAGAGAGAGAGAGAGAGAGAGAGAGAGAGAGAGAGAGAGAGAGAATAGCAATAGCAATAGCAATAGCAATAGCAATAACATTGAGACGACTTTATAGTGCTTTACTGACCTCTCTATGTAGTTTAAAAATGAACATATTGCCCCCAACAATCCACATTTTACTGACCTTGGAAGGATGGAAGGCCAAGTCAATCTTGAGTCAGTCAGGATCAAACCAATCCTGACTCAAGTCAATCTTGAGCCAGTCGGGATCAAATCCTAGTATGATTTGATTGCTTATTAGAAACCTATGACTAAGTGTTGTAACTTATGATTCTGGATGAATGTATTTTTTTTCTTTTTTTCCTATTATGTACACTGAGAGCATATGCACCAAAGACAAATTCCTTGTGTGTCCAAGTGTAATCACACTTGGACAATGAAGAATTCTATCCTATTCTATTCTCCTGGCAGTTGGTAGAATTAGCCTGCAATACTACATTCTAACTACTGCACCATCACGACTTGAATATTTGTACTTCAGGGTTGAAATGAGGAACTCTCTCAGTTTGGTTGTTTTCTTGCAGATGTTTCATTACCCAGTCTAGATAAGAAAACCATCAGCAGAGTGCAGCACTAATGATGTTACCTTGTTTGGGTAATGAAATATTTTCAAGAAAACAACCAAATTGAAGGAGCACCAAGGATCCCGCAGTTGAACACAGTAGATGTGAAATATGCCACCAAAGAACTACTTCCATTGTAATGGCACCAAGGATATTGGTGTTGAAGAAGTTGAAGAATAGCAATAATTTATATACTTTGGGGTTCAAATATGTCCAGGAAAACATTTTATAATAATTTTATTTGTTTACATTTGTTCCAAGTAAGTATTAATTTTATCTGGAAAAGACCTGTTAAAGTACTGTGTCCTTCATGTATGTAAATTCATGTCTGTATTGTAAAGTTTCCAAACAATGCCATTCTTGATTCATAATAAGCGAGCCAATATCTTAATACAAAAATCAGTGATTTATTAACACCTTCATTAGGCATTCTTCGTTAGGCAATATTTATTTGCAGCCATTTCTTTGCTTTCTTTATCTGCTTCTGAACTTTGCCCCTATTCCTTTCCTCCCTTCAGTCTGTGTCATAAATCACATTACCCAATAGATACACCCATCTCAATTCAACTACTGTAATTTGAGATCCGGCTCTGCCGATGGTATACATGGAATATCAACACGGAGAATTGACATCTGGCTCCCCTCACTTTTCAAAGACAATCTCTGCGAGCAAAAACAATTTTAGTACAAGTTTAGGATTCAAGGCTACATGCTCCCCCCAGGCTTGTTTGGATATTTTTCATGGAATCTTTCTATAAGGCGATCAGCCTGAATATTTCTACTCTTTACTCAAGATGCCTCTGACAAGGGATAGCCCTTCCACTTGATTAAGTACTGGATTTACCTTGAATCAAGGATGTGTTGCATCTCATAATTGGTTTGGCCCCCTATGACCACAGGGCCTGGGGACTCCCGTGGAAGTGGTCTCAGAGTGGATCCAACCAGGGTTTTAAGAGGCTACTATGGAATACTGGGTGTATCTTGCCTAGCAGTGGGAGCAATTTCAGTTGCACTGAGACTGGGTTGATGATCTTTATTATGGGGAATGGTCCCACAAACCTTGGTCCCAGTTTCTTGATAGGAAGTCTTAACCTCAAATATTTTGTGGAGTGGTAAACTTCCTCTCCCACCAAGAATGATCATTGCAGAGCTTAGTGTTTATCTGCCTCTTTTTTTATAGGTTTGTGCTGCTTTAGCTAGCATTTTTTTTGACATTCTCCCAGGTTGCTTTTAGTATTAACATCCAGTCAGTCAAGCTGACTGAGGAAGGTGGATCCCTTGGATACTCAGGCGTTGGGACAAAATCCATGTCGCTCACTACTTTGAACTGTGTTAGTCCTGTGCTGCTGTGAAAGCATTATTGTATGCGACCTCAAAGACAGAATGTCTGCCCAATTGGGCTGCTGATAGTTCACATAGCACCTCAGGTACTGCTCTACCATAGCATTCAGTCTCTCTGCCCCCCCTCAATTGGTGCTTCGGTGAAAAGCCGAGCTAAGGCCCTGGGATGACCCAATGGACCACAGGAACTCCCTCCAGAATTTAGCCATGAACTGGACCCCTCTATCTGAGATAATTCTCCGAGGTACTCTATGCAGGGGGTAGATATACTTGAGAAAAAAATTAGCCAGCTTCTGAGCTGAGGGTAGTCCACCGCAGGGTATGCCTATTTGGAGAACAGGTTTATTACAGTCCAAATCACCGTGTTTCTCCCATTTTTCGGCAACTCTAATATAAAGTCCTTTGCAATCTCCTCCCATGGCCTCGTTGGCTCTGCTACTGGTTGCAGCAGTTTGGGGGTTTTTTTCCGGTCACCTCTTCATTGTGGTACAGATGGTGCAACTTTTCATGTAACTGTCCACACCTTTCTTTATTTTGGGCCACCAGAACTGCCTCCGGGCAATGTGTAACATCTTTAGAAATCCAAAGTGGCCTGCCGGTTTGGCGTCATGACTCCTCTGGAGAAGTAGGATGTGTAGGTATTCCAGGACATAGAGTTTCGTCCCCTTCCATGTGAGGTCATCTCTTTTTGTCAAGATGTGTTGGTTGTTTTGGAACCAGGGGTGTGCTAGCAGTTCAATTTTGAGTCTTGTGGTTAGGTCGCCTGCTGGTTGGTCATGCCAGTCATTGCATTGTTGTCTGGTGATCACTTGGGCTGCTATTTGGGTAGAGGGAATGATGGTGTCCACTACCTGCTCCCATTCACATTTGTACTGGGGCATGAGGGAGAGGGTGTCAGCTAGAAAGTTCCTCTGCCCTGGAATGTGCTTTAGTACAAAGTTAAAGTGGTTGAAATATCGAGCCGATTGGATTTGTTTAGGTGATAGTTTCTGTGGGGCCCAGAGAGCCTCCAGATTTTGAACAGTTTCCAGCCCCCTTCCAACAGGTGTCTCCAGGTTAGCAGTGCTCATCTCACTGCGAAAGCCTCCTTTTCCCATGTGGCCCATCATCTTTATGTGTGTGAGAGCTTGCAGAAGATGTAGGCTCAGGGTTGTAAATTTCCTTGGTTGTTTCTTTGGAGTAGCACTGCTCCCACTGCCATGTCACTGGCATCTGCTTGGATCACGAAGAGTTGCTTAGGGTCAGGATGCTTCAGCACCGGTTCCTTTGCAAACATTTCTTTTAGTATCTTGAATGCCTTTTGGCAGGTTAGGTCCCACTGTAGAGGTTGTCCCAGGTGAGGTTTTGTTCCTGGGCTCCCTGTCTTTAAGAGGTCTGTCATGGATTTGGCAATCTTCGCAAAGGAGGGGATGAATTGCCTATAGAAGTTCACAAACCCTAGGAAGCTTTGTAGCTGTCTACAGGTGAGAGTGGGTTGCCAGCCTAGGACGGCTTGTACTTTGGCTGAGTCTATCTCTATTCACTCATTTGACACTCAGTAGCCCAGGTAGTCTAGTCGTGCATGATGGAATTCACATTTTGATAGTTTGACGTACAAGTTGGCTGCCAGAAGTTTTCCAGTACCTGTTGGACCAGGGGTATGTGGTCATTCATAGTCTCTGTGTTGATGAGGATGTCAACCAGGTAGATGAGGACCCCCTTGTAGAGGTGCTCATGCAGCACCCCATTTATTAAATGCATGAACACTTCTGAGGCTCCCTACAGTCCGAAAGGCATCACTTTGAATTGGAAGCTCCCCAGGGGCAGTTTTCCACTCATCTCCTTCCCTGATCCGTATTCAGTAGTATGCCTCTCTGAGGTCTAGTTTGTGAAGACTTTTCCCTTGGCCAAGTGCGATAGCATGTCCTTCATGATGGGGTGCTGGTTTAGGTTGTGTACACACACTGCATTGATTCCTCTAAAGCCCACACACAGTCTCATAGTTCCATCTTTTTTCTCTTTGAAGAGGACTGGCGCCATGATCCGTGGCTTCATGGTGTACTGTTTGGGTTTGGGTAATTTTGCCCTGGGGATGATTTCAATGGCACAATCTGCTTCATAGTGGAGAGGGAGGGCAGAATGTTGCACTCAGTCTCACTGAATACTTCTGCAAGGTCCTGATATTCCCCTGGGATTTGTTCGGTCTCCTGGGTTTCATTGGATGTGGCTCCCAGATACTCTGGTGAACTCTTTTGGGGGGTTCCCTGCTTGGGTGGTGTTTCTGTTTGCTGGTGTGGAAGAGGTTGGTCCCCTTTTCTATCCAAGTCTGGTAGCTTTCTCATGTCGTTAGCACTTAATCTGCCATCTACTTTTATTGCTACTCAGAACCACTCAGAGAGTCAGTTTGGGATGTCACAATAGGCAGTTACCTGGGCAATCCACTGGTCCAGACTCGTTCTGAAAAAATACACTAACAAATGCTCTGGTAAAGTGGGTAGCCTTCCAATGGCTCTCCTGAATTTGCAGATGTGCTCTTTAATGGGGAAGGCCCTCTGCTTTAGGTTGCTGAGCTCATCTTCCTCATGCTCATTTTCCTCCACCTCCTCAAATCTGACCTCTAACAGTTGTTGGAAGTCATCTACACCTTGCTATTGGGGAGCTCTCCTCTTGTGAAGGGCTGCTAGTCATTCTCTTGCTTCTCCCTCTAGTCCCTCTGTGATAGTATTCACTATGGCTCTGGGGGATAAGTAAATGTGTCCATAGCATTCCAGGTGAGTCAACTCAGCTGAGTCAAGGAAGAGGGCTAACTGATCTGAATGCCCATCAAACTTTCTTCTGAATCGGGGCGGTTCAATCAGCACTGCCCTTCCCTCCTCCTGTCGGTCTCTGTATGCTTGCATTTGATATGTCTGAAGTTACTCCTCAGTTCTAGTTTGGAGGGAGGGGGAAGATTGTCTGCTCTAGGTAGCCTGCCTACTATGTGGGGGAGGCAGTGGTTTCATCTTCCTTCTAATGGGTGAAGAAGGGCTGCATTCCCATGTGCTTCTCATCACCTCAAGAGGATCCATTGCTCCTCCCTTCTTTTTTGGCATGCAAAATGTCATTTCTTCAAGGAGGGTGACAAGTCAAATTCCTCCCTCCGTTGCTCTATGCAACTTCCCAGGGGCTCCATTTGGGGCTTTGGGGGCATGGCTTGATTCCAGTCCAGCATCCCCTTCACTCTTCCCAGCTCGCTTAGGGCCTTTCCCTTTTTCTGGGCATAGGAGAGGTGGCTCAGCTGTAGCTGTTTTAGGGTTGAATACTCATCTCCTCTTGCTTTGCCCATCTCATCTTTGATGTCTGAGGTCAGGCTGCACTCCAGCTAAAATTAGGCTTTCTTCAGATAGCTGGCCTTTTGCCGTGGTCTTCTGAGTTTCCCTAGGCACACCAGATATATAAAAGCAAGAAATGGCTGTCTGTAAAGTTTCCTAACGATGCTATTCCTGCTTCATAATAAGCGAGCCAATGTCTTAATATAAAAACCAGTGATTTATTAACAGCTTCATTAGGCATTCTTCATTAGGCAATATTTATTTGCAGCCATTTCTTTGCTCTCTTTATCTGCTTCTGAACTTTGTCCCTGTTCCTTTCCTCCCCTCTGTCTGTGTCATAAATCATGTTACCCTATAGATACACCCATCTCAACCCAGCTACTGTAATCTGAGATCCAGCTCTGTCAACAGTATGTGTGGAATGTCAACACAGAGAGTTGACATGTATTCTGGTTCTTGCTTGAAATGTATGATGCTTGTACCAGTCAGATTTTATTTGTAAATTTACCAAAACAATATTATCCTGATTTCTTAAACATATCATATTGAAATTGAGAGCTGAAGAAGCTTCTTGGATGAGAAGTGAAACATCTTCAAAAAAAAAACAAAAAACAGTTGCCTCTTGAAAAAGCATCTTTGGGACAACCATGACCTAGATGACTGAGATCTCCATAGATATATCATATTGAAATTATTTTGAGAGATTAAAGTTAAAGGGCCTCTCAGTCTTGGTTTACTTGTTTTATTATTCTCCTTGGAAGAATTTTATCTCTCATTATTTGAATTTGGCATCTAAACTTTAGAACGAAAAATGTAACCCCAGATTTGAAAATATGATAAATGCATTGTTAAAAATGTAGGCAGACAGGTACCGTTGCACATTAAATAGTAAGGAAAGAGTCATTTTTTTAATGCAATCAAGAATAATTTTGCTGATTTGATGGCAGAGCTCCCCTTTCTTCTATAACTACAGTATCCAAAAATGACAGATGTGGCTAGCACTAGAAGTGCCCTGAAACATAAAAATACAAATTAGCTATTATTAAATGTTTCTCTTTCATGAAATTGGGGGCTTAACTGAAATTTGATTGGAGTTCATGAGTTAACAAAATATGAGCACAAGAACTTGCTGCCCTAATAATGAGCTCTATACATCGTATTTACTGAGGTAGAAAAGATTCCATATTTATAGCTAGTGTAAAAGGTGATAATAGATATAGAAACATAACAAAACATAGCAAAATAAATTGTCTCTTGCTTAAATTGGACCTAATCTTCAGATGCCTGGGAGTGTTACATGAAATGTTCCACATACATAAAAGAGAATGAAAAAAAAAGGGGGGGGGATTTCTTTTCTTCACAAATTACAAGGGTCAGTTAATCTGCTATTCATTATAGAGAAGTTTGTTTTATAGATATTTATCTTTCTGCTTTATTTGAGGTGTACATTCAATTCGACGGTGGCTGAGCACTGTGAGGTTTTTGGTATGAAATTTTCTGGGGCTAACAATGACACACGTCTGCTATTGAGCTGACATTCTATGTGGTCTGCTTGTTGTAAAGTTTCAAATAATTACAGTAACCATTTCAACAGAACATAAAGGTAGCTTTTATTGGTTTACTTTAAAGATTCCCTTTCTTCCTTGTTGAAGTTTAGAAAGCCACAGGAACAAATCAAGGTAATCTTTAAAGAAGAAAAAGCAAAAGGATTTCTTAAAATGTCTATGTTTGTCTCTATGTGTGTTTGTGTATGTGTGTATAGACTGAGATACCATCTCCTATCACTTTAACCTGCCCTACACAAATCCATCAATTTCTTGTTTCTAAAAAAAGTTATCCTCAGATAAGATAAAGTAAAATAATAAAATAAAAAGTAAAGTAAAAATAATATAAAATAAAATATAAATTATAATCCTATAGCTGGTTCTTCAAGTGCAATTTAAATTTCCAAATTCTATGTAGTTAATCAGTTGTGTAGTTAACCAGTTGTTCTTGTGTGTTCTAAATTACATGAATCTTTAGAAATGTATATTTCTTTAGTTTTATATTTTGTTTATTTTACTCTTATATGAACATTGAAATGATTTTTATATTGATATAAATTTGTATCGTTGGTATGTCAGCTGCCTTCACATGAAATTCTTATGTATATTAGCAATATAATATAATTAACATAATGTAATATTCATACTATATGGTAATATAATATAATTATACATTTTGGTTTATTTAGAGACTACCAGAGAAATTCCTTTCTTTGTATTTATTATTTTAAAAGGCAAGTCTTAAAGGAGAAAAAGTAATGTTGTAATATAATGCCATACAGTGCCAGATCATAGAGTAATATTTTCTATTCTTTGAAAATTAGGACAGTGGTAATTTTACTGTTTATTATACATTTTTTATGGGATGACTCTTGGAAGGACCTAAATTTTTCAGATTTATATGAGTAAGTCTGGGTTCAGTGCTCTTCCAGATTCCAAAGGAGAGTCCCAATTTAAAAAAAAATCTATCAATCCTAGACCGGGCATAAGATATTTTTTCCTCCTCCACTTTCAATGAAGATGTTGTTGTTGATGTTGTTCTCTTCCTCCTCCTCCTGCCTCTTCTATTCCCTTTCTACTCCTCTGTCATCTGTTTCTCCTCCTCCTCCCCTCCTCCAAAAAGAACACAAATTTTTACTTTATATGAAAAGGAAAAAAAGAAAATATCCAAAATCAACCTGCCCCCAAAATTCCTGTTCTATAAACCCACAGAGCTTATATTTAACTGTTTGTGTGTCGGTGAGAGAGAGAGAAGTTGTATTATTAATATCAAAATCAAAATATATAATAAAATAGAGAAATTTTACATTAAAATGAGTGTAAGCCACTCCATTTTAAAAGTTTTTTTTTCTAATAGAACCTCCAGTGATGTACAAATTTTTAGTTTTCAGATATTTATTTAACTGATAAGAATTGATACCTTTTAACCTTGTAGCATCAATTCTTTGGCAATGATAAAAGCAAATATTTTCCAGTTCTGCATTAATTTCCAGAATATTTATGGATATGTCAATATACCTTCTCATTAAGTGTGAAGATGGAGTTCTGGATAACTTAGATATACTGCTCTATTTCTCAATGTAAAAACAGGCATTCTTCATATAACAACAAATAAATAAATCACAGTGAATCAATGTTATTCCAGCTTCCTGTTATTATCCATTTTAAGAACCAATCACATGAAAAGTGAGATAAAAAACCCACAAAAATATGAATTGAAGTTTATATTATTAAGTGCATTCTTTCTGGTATTGAAATAATTGCTAGCAATTGTGTCCATGAAACTTATTTGGTAGCAGAAATCTTGGAAGCTCACACTATATGATTTCGAAAGCAAGGATGATTTTGCTAACAGCCAAACAGAGGGAGCTTCTCACCTTTGAAAGACTGGTTGTTTCAAGTTCAGACTGAGGGAAATAGGAGGTCCTTGAGCGGCCTAAAGTGTTTGTTTTCTCTAAATCCATTAATATAATTTGATTTGAAACTCTGCACTATCACCACTAATTTGAAATATTGAAAGTCTGGGAATGATTTTTGTGGTTTGAAATTTGCTCATATTCACTCAGGGCTCTCGTGGACTTGTGCCCAGAAAACAGTGCTGGATCAGTTACAAGGGGAAAATAGTCCCTTAAAGTGCCTGCTTGTGGAGCTGGGGTTTTCTTAGTGTCATGCCAGAATATTGAAGGCAGAGATCATGTTTTCCCATGCTGAGGACTGCACAGTTTTTGACTATCCTGCTGTTTCTTACCAGAAGTTCTTCCATTTTATTTTTAAGGACTATGGCAGCCAATTTTCAACATTCAGTTTGGTTTTTATCTCTCTGTCTATGTGTGCATGTGTAAAAAATATATGTTGTAAAAAATTGATTGTACAGATGTCAATAGGGACGCAGTGGCTCAGTGACTATGATGCTGAGCTTGTCGATCAGAAGGTTGGCAGCTCAGCAGTTCAAATCTCTAGCGCCACATAACAGAGCGAGTTCCTGTTATTTGTCCCAGCTTCTGCCAATCTAACAGTGTGAAAGCACATAAAAACTGCAAGTATAAAAATAGGGACCACTTTGGTAGGAAGGTAACAGCACTCCATGCACCTTTGGCATTTAGTTATGCCAGTCACATGACTAAAGAGAACATCTTCGGACAGCACTGGCTCTTCAGCTTAGAAACAGAAATGAGCACCACCCCTAGAGCTGGAAATGACTAGCACGCATGTGTGGGAAAATCTTTACCTTTACCTTACAGATGCCAATGATGTGATCTTTCTTTTCTCACATGTTAGGAGGTTATGGGAAAGGATAAAGCCATAGCTTTATGTGTCTGGGGTTAAAAAGTTCCACGATTACCTCTACGGTCGGCACTTTACCCTCTACACTGACCATAAGCCTCTCCTTGGGCTTTTGGCCGGTGATAAGCCAACCCCCCCCCATTCTGTCTCCCAGGATGACCCACTGGATGGAGTTTCTAGCCGCATATTCCTACGTGCTGTGCTACCGTCTGGGCAAGCAGCTAGGGCATGCAGATGCCCTCAGCTGCTGCCCCTACCCTGTTCCAACCCCCAGCCTGTCCCTTGTCTCTCCGTACTCTCCATTGCTGAGCTGGACCTCCCACTCACTGCCTCTGACGTGGCCGCCCACTCGCAAGCTGACCCTGTCATCTCTCAGATCATGGCATGGGTCCTGAGGGGCTGGCCTACAGGGGGCATCTCTCTGGAGTGCCGCCCCTTTAAAACACGTCAGTTAGAGCTGTCACTCCACTCTGGGTGCCTTCTATGGTGCGACCGGGTGGTCATCCCATCTGCCCTCCGCCGCCAGGTTCTCCAGCGGCTCCATTCTGATCACCACGGGGTTGCGTGCATGAAGGCGCTGGCCCGAAGCTACGTGTGATGACCCTGCCTTGATAGTGACATTGAGGCCTGGGTCGGCCGGTGCGACCCTTGCCAGGTGTCCTGCCCCACTTCCCCCTCCTCCTCCTCTCGGGAGTGGGAGATACCATGCGGGCCCTGGTCCCGCCTTCACCTCGACTTCGCGGGTCCCTTCCATGGCCAGGTTTTCCTGGTCGCTGTGGATGCCTACTTGCGCTGGGTGGAGCTAGTCTTCATCGCTCCACCACAGCGGAGAGTACGGTGCGGGCCCTGCGACGCTTGTTCGCTACCCACAGGTTGCCGGACACAGTGGTGTCCGACAACAACCCGCAATTTTCTTCCACAGTCTTCCAAGCCTACCTAGCCACCCAAGGGATCCGTCACACCCCAGTCGCTCCTTACCATCTGGCCAGCAATGGCCGGGTGGAGAGGGCGGTCCGATCGGCCAAGGAGGCTTTGGGCCGTATGGACCGTGGCGACTGGCAGGCAAGGGTGGATGCTTACCTGTTGGCTCAGCACTCCACACCTTACCCCCTCACCCAGCAAAGCCCCGTGGAACTGTTGATGGGTCGGCGCCTGCAGACCACCCTAGATAGACTTCAACCCCTCTATTCAGGACTTCAGCCTGGCAACCTGGGGCAACCCTCCCATTCCTTTTCTCTGGGGGATTTGGTTTGGGCCCGTAACTACCCGGGAGACCCTCGGTGGGTGCCTGCCACCATCACCGAGGGAACCGGCCCCGTCTCCTACAGGGTCCATCTACCCGATGGCAGCGAGTGGCGGCGCCACCTGGATCAACTGATGCACCGCCACCCCCCAGAGGCCTCCAGTCAACCCAACAAACAGAGGCCAGCCGCCGACGTCTTACAGCCTGCCCCGGACCCGCTACAGCTCCAACGCATCGATCCATCGCTGGCCTTCCCCCAGTCAGGCCATCCCTACCCGGCCGCCGGGTCATCGCAGTCCCTGGCACAGCCTCCAGCAGCCGCACAATCCGCCTTTGCCTTTCCTCCCTCCTCCCAGTTAGGCCTTCCCATGTCAGGCCCTTCCCACCCCCCGGCCGCCTACCGGCATTTTCAAACTCAACCGCCTCTTCCTGCTGCGCCCCCTCCACCCAGCCTACCTCTTCCTAAGGTTCCGCCTCCTGGACTAGGCCGCAGTGACGTCACCTGGAGCTCCACTCCCTTCGGGGAGGAGCTCCCATGGGGACGTCTTCACCCTTCGGCGCCACCTCTTCAACTGAGACATTCTGGGCGTGTCTGATAAAAGCAAATATTTTCCAGTTCTGCATTAATTTCCAGAATATTTATGGATATGTCAATATACCTTCTCATTAAGTGTGAAGATGGAGTTCTGGATAACTTAGATATACTGCTCTATTTCTCAATGTAAAAAAGGGAGTAGAATCCAAAAAAAAAATTAGCAACTGGGCTTTAGGAGATAAGCAGCTATACAAATTTAATAAATAAAATAAATATATAACACAATGGCCCTGAAGAAGGCAAGATGTTTTCTGGAACATGAACATTAAATTATATCTGGAAATTCATTCATTTCTTAATTTAATTAATATAAAATAAAGCAAATTTAACCTAAGAAAGCCAATTTGGTCTAGGCACCAGGCTAGAAGCTAGAAAACTGTGAGTTCAAGTCCTGCATTAGCCATAAAAGCCAGCTTGGGGGATCTTGTATCAGTCACTCTCTTGCAATCCAAGTCATCTCACAAGGTTGTGGTAATAGCAATAGCAATAGCAGTAGACTTATATACCGCTTCATAGGGCTTTCAGCCCTCTCTAAGCGGTTTACAGAGAGTCAGCATATTGCCCCCAACAATCTGGGTCCTCATTTTACCCACCTCGGAAGGATGGAAGGCTGAGTCAACCCTGAGCAGGTGAGATTTGAACCGCTGAACTGCTGATATAGCAGTAGCCTGCAGTGCTGCATTTAACCACTGTGCCACCTTGGCTCTTGTGGTGGGGAAAACTGGAGGATGTTGGAGGTATGTTGAATATGTTCCTTGCCTCGAATTATTCATAAAAATAACAAAGACTGAATATAAATAAAACAAACAAACAAACAAACAAACAAACAAAATGATGTGAGAGTTAAGTTAAAAGCCCTATTTTTTTGTTCCAGGAAAGAAATGTGAGTTCTGTGAACAACCAACAAAGTAGACAAAAGCTGGTAAAATAACCAGATCAACCATGGAAAAGATTAGAAAAAGAAGTGCTGGAATTAAACTATAGCTAAGTTGAAATAGTAGCTTCATTTTGAAAGGTCATTGACTGTTTTAGCAGCTTTTGCCTAATATACATTAAAGATTTTTACACATTGCTTTGTTACTACAAAGCAGAGTAGGAGCCTAGAGGCTAGCCAAGTCATGTTGAGTTAAATGTTTATGTAATTCTCTCATGTTTAACTTTGCTAGTGAGCCTGATAGCTACATTCATCTAACCCCAATTGAATGAAGAAGAGGATCAACTCAATTTTACATGAGTAGATTTTCCCCACCAAGAGTTGGTTTGGTTTTGGTTATATCGATAATTATGTTTCTATGTGTATGTGCAAATTGTTCTTATTTATGATTTTTTTTTAAAAAAAAGAATAATAATAATTAAATGTATCCCAGTACAATTGTTTGTGATCATAATTTGGTCATGACAAGTCATAAATGAAAGAATAAAGGAAAATTGCTCCAGAGATTAAGCACTACACTTTACAATTATATTCCTACTCATATGTGTACCTACAGGCAAAGAGATCACCATAATGACAAACAAATTAGAACTGATAATGGCAACATTAGGTTTTGAGCAAATAAACAATTCCATTTGTTTTTCAATCTTCTTTGACAATCATGGCTATACTGACCAAAAGTACTACTCTACCATCCCATGTAATTACAGCTTTGCCTCTGTTGAGGTTGCTTTCAAATTAATTGCAATCCATGAGGTGGCAAATTAATTGTGTGAAATCATTAGCAATAAATTGTAAGGTGCACACTCTTTAAAGTAGTACTCCTTTCCTCTTTCCCTAACTTTGGTGGTCTTCAGGCATCCAGTCATTTAATAGGAGTACCTAATGTCTTAATTAGACACTAATTATGTTAGTACTTGACCAGACAAATTATACCTTTTAGCATAGATCATTTATACAGTTATATAATTTTACACTGAGAGTCTTCCTAAGTCTGTAGGTCTGGCAAAAGGCTGCTGCTGTGCTGGCTTTCAGAGGTTGTCAATTTGACATATTATTTCATGCTTTTCTTTTAAAAAAGAAAAGTTGATTGAATGTGAGAAAAGTAGAACTTTGACAAGCTGTCAGAAGGCCTTGCAATACAAACTTACCTGCCAGCTACTTTGTTTCAGGTTCCTTTCAAAGAAGCTTCACAACAGACACATTTTTGCAACTCATCTATAGTGCTCGAAACCAGGGATTGCTCATTTTGACAAAGATTAAATTCAATAATGTGTAATTGTTATAAACCCTGATAAGGGAAATAGGCTGATAGAGCAGAGTAAGAGTTTACATTTTATTTTTAAAACCTATCCTAGAATTATCTTTCCAAGTGTGCTTTAATGCAAAGTAGGTTAAAGTTTTGCTCTTGGTAAGAAACTAATTAACTTGCCACTTTGGATTGTAAACTTATTATTATTATTATTATTATTATTATTATTATTATTATTATTATTATTATTATTATTATCACAACAACAGAATTGTATCACAGCGGCCAGTTCTTTCACCGGATTTGGCATTGATTACTAGTCGGGCACCACCCAGGGGCCTAGGACGTCATAATGTATTTTCGTAATATGCGTGCAGATCCAAGCAGTGCGGCTTTTTGCATTTGACTGATGGTGATTTTGTCAAATTTTAACTGTTTCAAATGTAATTCCAGTGCTTTTGGAATAGCACCCAGTGTGCCGATTACCACTGGAATTACCACTGCTGGTTTCAATTTTTAAGTCCTGGAATTTCGATTTTTAAGTCCTGATATTTTTTCATATTCCTTCTCATCGACCCTGCTATCACCTGGTATTGCGATGTCTATGATTGTAATCTTGTTTTTCTCAACCAGTGTGATGTCTGGTGTTTTATGTGCCAGTATTTTGTCTGTTTGTATATGAAAATCCCATAAGATCTTGACCATCTGATTTTCAGTGACTTTTTCAGGCTGATGTTCCCACCAGTTTGTTGCTGTTTTAATATTACAATTTTTGCACAAATTCCAGTGGATCATTTGTGCTACTGAATTGTACCGCAATTTATAATCAGTCTGCGTGATTTTTTTTACAGCAGCTGAGTATGTGATCAACAGTTTCATCAGCTTCTTTGCAAAGTCTGCATTTAGCATCATCAGAGGATTTTTCGATTTTGGCCCTAATGGCATTTGTGCAGATAGCTTGTTCTTGCGCAGCCAGGATTAGTGACTCTGTTTCTTTCTTTAATGTACCTGCTGTTAACCATAACCAAGTTTTTTCACTGTCCACTTTATCTTTTATTTTTTCCAGAAATTGGCCATGCAATGCTTTGTTCTGCCAACTCTCCATTCTTGATTTTATCAATCTTTTCTGTATTCTTGTTTTGTCTGTTGGATGAATTATTATACAATTGTATCACAGCGGCCAGTTGTTTCGCTGGATTTGGCATTGGTTACTAGTCGGGCCCCACCCAGGGGCCTAGGACGTTGTAACGTATTTTTGTAATATGTGTGCGGATCCAAGCAGTGCGGCTTTTTGCATTTGACTGATGGTGATTTTGTCAATTTTTAACTGTTTTAAGTGTAATCATCATCATCATCATCATCATCATCATCATCATCATCATCATCCCCTTGGGCATTAATTCCCCTCCAAAGGATTGCCTTGGAGAGCCAGTACTAAATGATTTATCTAGTCTTCCAAGATTTGTGAGGAAATGGAGTTATTTTAGAAACACTTCGATCTCACATGTTGTAGTCCCCTTTTCAACAGATATTATAAGAAAAGAATCTATAAGGCATTTAAATCTCATTAAGATGATAGAGGTATGCATATATTTGATCACTACAGGTGATCTAAAGCAAGTACGGTATGCATAATTTAGGCTTGAGATTGGCTTTTGCATGACATGAAAGTGTTGTATTCCAAAGGTGGACAGGGCCAGCATTCGAATATGGATATTCATGATTATTAAGGATTAGAATGGTCTATTGAGTCTACAAAACTGGAGACATACATAAACCATTCACTCTGCAGAATATCAGGCACACATACATTATTCTACAAATCCACAAAATGTTAGTACACCACCAAAGATAGCATGTATTCCAGAGACTGCACTTTTTGCAGCTTTGACCTAGAGCAAGATTTAAAATAATTATGGGAGATCACACTTTGAAAGCAAAACACAGGATCCTTGGATAAAACACTGTGATTTAATAATAATTTCACTGTGGAGAACAATATTGATCTAAGGGAATTAGGAATAAACCAATGTATGAATGTGTAGTACAATCCATTATGAAGGAGTCTTGAAGAAATAATAATATTGCAATGTATTTGAGGTCTTTATGGAGAGTTAGTTATATCGATCCTCCTAGCCTGACTGAGATTTTCATAGGCTAGTAAGAAATTCTTTAACCTTTCAGGCAAATTTCTTAGCTCAGAAATATTGGAAATTAATCCTGGAATTTTTGAATGCAAGGCACATGCATTCCCACTGAATTATAGACCATCCTTTTACTATTAAATAGAAATAAAAATGAAACATTTGCAATGGAAGCAAAATATTGTAGGAACCCAAGTCATTTTGCTGTGTGATGTATATCTCAGAACACATGCATTTCTCTGCCCTAGTGCCTTCTCTGTGGAACAGCCTTCCTCCTGAGTTCATATGTTTATATGAAAGGCTTTTAAACCTGCTTCTTCCCTCAAGCTTTAAAGCCAGGATATTATTGAGATCAGTTCTTTGTCTGCTTTGCTCTCAGCAGATTAAGGGGTTGATTATTTTTGTTAGATTCATTCATTAATTTAACTATCTTCATCTTTGCTTCTTTTTTATGCTTTTAATAATGCTTTAAGATTATTTAACTAAGACAGCCATATACATTTACAGAATGAATAAATGAAAATAAAGAAGCATTGCTTCTTTATTTTATTTTAAAGTCTAAAACATTGGTTTGAACAGAATGTCTTAGTCTTTAAAAGAGCTGATTTTAACAAACTTAGAGAGAGCTTGGGAAGGATTCCATAGATTAAAAAGGCAATCAACCTATTTGCAACAGAAGACAAGACAAGCACCAGAACAAGAAGCAATGGATGGAAACTAACCAAGGAGAGAAACAACCTAGAATTAAGGATAAATTTCATGAAAGTGAGAATAATAAACTATTGGAATAGCTTGCCTTAAAAAGTTGTAGGTGCTCCATTACTGGAGGCTTTTAAAAAAAGACTCAACAGACATTTGTCTGAAATGTCTTGTGCAGGACGTTTAAAGGTCCTTTCCAACTCTGTTATTCTATTATTATTCTGCTTTAGAAAATATTGTATTGCCTAAGCATCAATTTCTTCTTTGTTTTATTTTACATTCATGGTACTATTAGAAGTAGAACATTTCACCCTGTTTCAGGATTGGTGATCAATAACATGTAATCAGGTCCAGATATATTTAATGTAACCATTTTTTTTAAATCTTACTTTTATGTCTTGTTTATCAAAAAATAATACAGTGCATTCTTGACTGCTGTTTGGAAATTTGAATTCAGGCTAGGAATTTAAGAATTATCCAGGTATGTTTTGCACACGTTAGATTGGGGTTTTGTAAATCCATAGCCCAATAGTCAAAATATTTAGTTATTGTAAAAATAGGTTAATTTGTTTGTTATTTTGTCTATATTATAACAATTACAAAGTTCATCCTTTCTCTTCAGAGTGTTGTTATAATGAATACAGTTTCTATCCAAAAATCCTTTAAAATTTAGCGTAAACATTTTCAACAATATCTTCTATTTAGATACTCTGTCTCGATGTTATTTATAGTCCATCTGAGCAATTTGTTCCAGCTCTAATTTTGGGATCCATGATTCCATCTTTTTTTTAAAAGAAAACTCATAAAAATCTGCATTTACTGCTATTTGACAAAAGTTGAATCCTTCATTTTATAACATATATTTATAATGCTTGTTCTTGAGCTTAATTCTTTTGTTTTGTTGTTGATTATGTCTACTGGTATACATTGTCAGATTCATGATCTTGGTGTTTTAGTTTCAGTTTCTTTTTTGTATTGGTGATATAAAGATTAACTTCTCCAGTTTTCTCAATTTTTTTTCTAACAATTTCATTTTAGAGGTTGGTGGTTTTTGTTTTTTTTTGCTTTTTCTACTTTCAGAATGCTTTATTTGCGAACTTTGATGAACATTTTCAATCTGCATACCTTGATATTATCATTTAATCTATGATTCACCTACAGTAAAATACGCTATCCAATTTTTCATGCTAAGCATAGCAAATCAACATCACATTATGCATACAGTGCATGATGCATTGCCATCACTCTTTGCACACTCTGACCTAAATGGTCCAATTCAAGATGATGATGGCAGTTATAAGTAGAAAATTCTGGCAGAGCAAAAACTGGAAGTCTCTCAGTTTTATGCCACTTAACCCTGTCTTCTACATTTGCTGCAGGGCTTTAGTTTCATTTTAATGAGCTTTCTAGATGCTTTGAAATTGTTTCTATAACTGCAAAAAAGGGTTTTCACAGTTTTTAATTATGGCTTAAAATTTATTCCAAATTTATATTGCCCTGCTCCGAATTTAAGATTTCCTTTAAAAAAATCATTTCCAGTTTTGCTCTCAGTTACAAAACTTCCAAATTTTAATGGCAACCTAGCTATTCCTGAAGGTTCTTGATAAATATGTTTGGCTAATAATAATTTAATTCAAAATAATAATAATAATAATAATTGGAATTCAATATTTTATTAAGAAAGCAAAATGGAGATCATGGAATATATCTTGACAATTAAGACTTAATAAAGGCACTAGCATCCAAAGAAGGAGATAAATACTCAGGAGTTTTGGAAGCCTCCAATTTAGAACCAAGACAAAGATTATTCCCCCACCAAATATATCAAATGAGTTTGGAATATTTTGAAATCAAAATCAAATGGTGGAAAAATAATTAAAACAGTTAATGCCTAGGTAGCCCTTGTTATTTAAGACACAGCAGGAATAGTTGTCTGGATGCAGGTGGAACTTGATAACTTGGATCCGAAGACAAGAAAACTAATAATAATACTTCATTCTTTACACCCCAAAAAACATAACATTGATCAGCTTTATTTGCTAGGAGCTGAAAGGTGTAGAGGACTCCTACAGATGAAACAAATTATGCAGGAATAAAAGCATGGCCTGAATGTCCTACATTAAGGCAAGACAAGTAGCCTTGGTGAAGGAAGACAATCAATGAAGGCTCTTGCAAACAACAAAGGTGAAGGCTAAATATAAAAAAGAATCATTTGATAACCATTTTATTGATTGGAAGAAAAAGCCAAACCATGGTCCATACTAGAAGGATATACAAAGAAAAGCTGATAAAAAGAAAACCTTACATGGAATTGGTTAGATCAGGAGTGCTAAAGAAAAATAACAAACTGAAAGTTTTATTTTAGGACTAAAGAACAAGCTTTCAAGGTGAACATTCAACATATAAAAAACGACAACAAATGTGAAGAAGATGAAACAATTCACAATTTAATTAGTGGCTGCAGTAAAATTTCACAAACTGAGTACAAGCCAGAGGTAGGTTCCTATTGATTTCCTCCGATATGGCCAAACCAGTAGTGGTATGGCAACCTGGGTCACTGGAACCGGAAGCGACCCAGGACTGCCATGCCCATGAACTGGTTACCCAGTCACTGCCATTGCCATTACCATCTTGTTTTTTTGGTTCTGCACATGCGCAGAACAATTTTAATTGAACTGTGCATGTGCACACAGTGCGCATCCATGCATGTGTGCACGCATGAGCGAACCGGCAGTAAATCTGGACAGAACCCATCCCTGTTACAAGAGGTATCATGACTGAGATGCAATTTTTTGTTATTTGAAAGTTTGACAAACATTTGGATTTGAATATTGTAAAAACTACTGGTACCATCAAATTGAGAAGTTTTGAAAAATGAGTTTGTTAAGATTTTATGAAACTTTAATATTCAAATAAATACCCATCTTTATTCATAATATAATTGATATAACTACTTTTGAAAAAAAAAGTCTGGTTCATTGATTTTGCTGTGCTGGGTGATGCTATGATTGAGGAAAACAGTTGAGAAACATTATGAAATATGCAGAGATGCAGATTTGAGTTGGCCACTTATGGAAAATGAAATTCATTGTTATACTGATTCTGACTGCAATCCTCAGAGCAATACCTAAAGGAGTCTCTCAGTATTTGGAAAGATTGAATGTATCAGACTTGAACAGGCTAATTTTTCAAAGATATCATCCTTCTCAGAATTGCCTATATTCTTAGACACTATCTTAATAATTCTTAATTCCTTGATTTAGACTTGAATTAAGTTTCCACCAGACTTAGACTGTGAATGTAACTGCAAATAACAACAACAACAACAACAACAACAATAATGCATTCTGACTCTACAAAAAACCCCTACTTGGAACAACTTATATCCTCCAAAGTTAACTTAACAGTTTCTAGGTCCTTGGTTAGGACTCGAGCTGTTGAGCTACCAACCAGCCCCAAAGGCTGTGAATCTCACCAACAATAATAATAAAGGATAATGGTTACAAATACCTAGGCATATTGGAAGCAGATAACATCTTGAATGGAAAAGTCAAAGAGTCAACACAAAAGGAATATGTGAGGGGGGTCTGCAAAATATTAAAATCAAAGCTGAATGCTGGAAATATAATTAAAGCCATTAATACATGGGCAGTTCCAGTGATACACTACTCATCTGGAATCATCAACTGGACTTTGGCTGAACTGGAATACTAGGACCCAAAAGTGCGCAAACATTTGAATATGCTTTACATCCACAAAGTGACATTGACAGGTTGTACCTGCCACAAAAAATAGGGGGCAGGGGGCTATTGCAAAACCATCAAACTGTAGAAGAAGAAAAATGAAGTTTGAATGATTATGTGATCCAAAGTACAGAAAAATTGCTACAGGCTCTGAAAACAGAAAATAATATAAAAACAACAGAAATAAAGGCAGAATGTAAGAAAAACAGCTGGATGATAGGTTAGATAGATGAAAAACCAAAGCTTTGCATAGACAGCACTTGAAAAATATTGAAGGAAAATGACAACTTGACATGGACATGGCTTAAGATGGGAACTATCAAGAAAGAAAAAGAAGGTTTAATACTGGCTGCTCAAGAACAAGCACTACAAACTAATGCCATACAAAAGATACAAAAATCCACTGACAACCCAAACTGCTGACTTTGCAATAACAAAGTTGAAACTGTTTCACATTTAATATGTGAATGCAGCAAAATTGCACAAACTGATTACAAAGCTAGACATGACCGAGCTGCTAAATTAATCGACTGGTCATTATGTAAAAAATATGATTTACCTGTATCCAGAAAGTCATGGGAGCATAAAATGGAAAAAGTTATCAAAAATGAGAAGGTGAAGATCTTGTGGGACTTTCGAATACAAACGGATCGTCATTTGGAGCACAACACGTCAGATATCATGGTTGTAGAGAGCCAAAGTGTACAGTTTATTGATATCGCTGTTCCTGGAGATGCCAGAGTCGAAGAAAAAGAACTAGAAAAAATAATGAAATATCGCGACCTGGCCATCTAAACTACACGGCTATGGATGAAGCATGTAACAGTGATACCCATTGTCATTGGGGCGCTTGGTACCATGTCCAAGAATTTTACAAGATACATCAACAAATTGCAGCTTCCTGCAATAACACCAGTGGAACTGCAAAAAAACTGTGCTACTCGGAACATCATATATTTTAAGAAGGTAGTTGGCTGATATCTAGAATGCTGGCAGCAACCTGTATCAACCGTTAGCACCAGTCAATGGTATTTGTGATGCATTTTTGAATGTTCAGTTGACTGAGTTTCATGTTTAATGAATAAGTATAATTATAATAAATGATTTATTAAATGTATATACCCCCCCCCAAATTCCTAGGGACTCTACACAGTTTAAAATTGTTAAAAATATTGCTTTAAAAGCAACAATACAAAAACATAAAAACATAAAGCAAAAGACCAATAATGGCAAAGGGAAAAAACTGGGGGCGAAATGAAAGAAAGGAGCATCAATCATCCTCTCAAAAGTCTTGACTGAATAGGTTTTACGTACTTAAAAAACCAATAGGGCAACAACTGTTCAAATCTTAGGAGAAGCCTCATTCCAGAATGCATAGTATTTGGGGGGAGGGAGGGTGGACATACACAGAGAGAATAAGAATATAATCCGGATTGGGAATAGGGAATATTATTAGTTAATTAAATGTATATGCTGCAACTCTGGATGGTTTACAAACATTTAAAAACAAGAAATACAAAAATAATGCAAAAAAATAGATCAGAGAGGATAGGGGAAATAACCCAGATATTAAATTCATATCTATATCCCTGATTCCCAAATTATGAACAAATCTCTTTAAAATCAGGAAAAAAATGTCCTTTTTGTTTCATTGCAGAAAAACAAAGGGTATAAAAACTACCACAAAACTATAGTTAAGCTACAGAACTACTATGTAAATGGCAATACTATTTATTACTAAGCAGCTGTCTTTTCTAATTAAGCATGCATTATTTAATGGCATGACATTTACTTTAACAAATACATAGTGTTGCACTCTGGCCTAGACCTTGCGTTAAAATGTCTTTAATAATCTGTGTGCAAAGTTGTTCCTAATTGAAACATATAACTAAATACAGATAAATAAGCAATTAGTTTTCTAGCCCAATGACCCTCTTATAAATCTGTCTATAATTGGTGGCTAGCACTGCTGATTTTTAGTTTTAGAGTGTAGGATTTTTTATTTTTTATTTTTTTACAAAAATGAATCATCTGTTTAATACTCCCTTCAGGATGATTCGACTTCACATGCTTGATTGGTCTTCTGCTCTCTGCTTTTTTGTAGTAGTATCATGTGTTAACCTGTCACCTCTTTGGTCTTCCTTTGCTATATTCCAGAAGAAAATAAAACCTGCATAGCTGAAAAGACTAAGAAAAACAAAGAACTTTTGTCCAGTGTCCACTATATTATGTGTCATAAACACGAACCTTAGGTATTTCATTTATTGATGGAATTTTGATTTTGATTTGTGAAAGGTGCCCAACTCCAACAAGTGGCATAAAACAAACCCAATACATAGGTTTAAAACACAGATGTAATCCATATAACTGTCATGATCAAAACAATGCCTTCCATCCTGAAAATTCAAATAGTGCCTTCACAAGCACCTTAAGCCCAGACCTGGGAACAGAGTTAAGTCTTAAAGAGAATCCTGGGAATCAAGGAGATAGGAAACAAGAATCTGAGGAGATGCTATTTCATAAGGCAAGAGCTGCAACAGGAAAGGTACAGTTCCACAGACTTATCAGATTACAACCATTAATTGATGCATTCACTCTGTCTAAATATAGCAAGGAGGCAGATACAGTTGGAAATATCTTGTCCCCTCAGATAACCAGAGCCTATGTCTTAAAAGACAAAATAGGCAATAACAAGCACCCTGAATTGCATCCAGAATTGTTGACATAGAGGCTTTATTTCTTCCTAATCCCCCCACCCTGCAACATTAAATTTTATATATCTGGTGATAGATTATGTATATTAAAAACTATCTATGCAAATATGTTTTCTTAAGATTTAGATTTATGGAAAATTGGATATGTATGTATGTATGTATGTATGTATGTATGTATGTATGTATGTATGTATGTATTTAGTGTCACAACCACTGGTATGCCCAAATATGGGAGGAGGCATACTGCTTCATTTCTCTGTCTATCGGCTCATCACAAGAGACCATCCAGACAGAAAGCCAATATTTTTGCTGTTGCCTTTGTTACATTTGTGTTGTATTTGAGCTGAGCCTTTATTTGAGCCTTTATTTATTTATCAGCTCAAATACAACAATAAATATATATTGTTAAAAGTGCCCTCTACAGGAGGAGGCAGGAGAACAACATGCCTCACCTACGTCAGGAATTTTTAGGCTTTTAACCCTTGCTTAACTCTGCTCAAGTGAAAATAAAACACCTAAAGTCAGACTAGATGAGGCACGTCGTTCTCCTGCCTCTCCCTGTAGAGAGCGCTTTTTTAGAGGCTTTTTTAAACTGTTTAGCAGAGTCATCCACGGTGACTCTGGCAGCAACTAGCTCACCCTGACCTCAGCTCTTGCCTTTTTCCTTTTACATTTTTTTTCTTTTCATGATGACAGTGGTGAGGCTCTGCCTCCCCTGCCTCCCCTGACTGCATGTCCCTGCATTGCACCAACCACTTCCAATCTATAGCGTCTCAATCAGGGATCCATACACACATCTTAGACAAACTGTGAGACATTGGATCATCTCCTGCATCTTACTACTGCAATGCGCTCTACATGGGGCAGCCCTTGAAGAGTGTTCGGAGACTTCAGCTTGTCCAGAATGCAGCCGCGCGAGCGATTGTAGGTGCGCCTCGGTACACCCACGTTACACCTATCCTTCGCGAGCTGCACTGGCTGCCTATTGGTCTCCGGATACACTTCAAGGTGCTAGTCGTCACTTATAAAGCCCTACATGGTATTGGACCTGGGTACTTGAGAGACCGCCTTCTGCCAATCACCTCCCATAGACCCATTAGATCCCACAGATTAGGCCTTCTCTGAATTCCATCTGCCGGCCAATGCTGGCTGGCGACCACTCGGAGGAGGGCCTTCTCTGTGGCTGCTCCGGCCCTCTGGAACGATCTCCCCGTGGAGATTCGGACTCTCGCCACCCTTCAGGCTTTCTGTAAAGCCGTTAAGACCTGGCTGTTCCAGCAGGCCTGGAGTTGTTGAGTTCCACCCCTACTCGAATTGGTTGTGCTTGTTGTGACTTTTAAATTGTTTGTATTGTGGTTCTGTTTTGTCTTACTTTTTTGTATTTGTTTCCTTCCCTCCTGGTTTGTCAGCCGCCCTGAGTCCCTTCGGGAATAGGGAGGCATACAAGTCGAATAAACCACTGTAAACCACCACCACTCTTGAGTGCAAGGTAATGCAATCTGATGTTTTTTAAAGACCAATGCTGGTGACCCTGTGATCATGTAAAACACATATATCTCATAAATATAAAAACATATGAACTTTGATAAAAACAATATTTTTTTATCTAAACAGATAAAAGAAATGTCAGAAGCTGTCCAAAAGATAGTGAACTTCAACTTCTTGTCGGCTTTCCCATTGATTTTGCATGTTGGAACCTGGCAGGGAGTGTTGGAAATAATGATCATGTGATTGTAGAGATTCTGCAACAGCCACAATTTTGTGAATAAAAGAGGTCTATATTTTATGTATTCTTTCAGTTAGTGGATTTTAGATGCATTGATTCACCATTTGGACCAACTTGAGGATATTGACAGATAAAACATAATGACAGTTTTTATATTGATTTAGATAAAATAGATGTGAGAATAATAAAAGATTGCAACTAAAGTAAAATAAAAATATAATGAAATAGAAGTGTTCCTGGCAAAAATCCTGATGATTTTTTCCCCCAGATATTAAATGAAATTGGGTGATATTGTAAGAAAGTACATCATTCTTATCGACTGAGAGATAACTAACATTAAAAAGGAATTCTATTTTTCTATAAACAAAAGCAGGGGCTTTTTCAGACTTTAAACACTTTAGCAGCAAACCTACTGTACTCTATACAGGCTACTGGTAGCCACTGGGGTGGGGCAGGTTTGTATCCAGATTCAATAAAAAAGTGGCTACTTCTTCCCCTGTATACAAAAGCTGATAGTATTTCTCCCCATGGCAGCAGTCAAATTGAGGTGACCTTTAGAATGAGAGCGATGCAACAGGATGCCAGAAAATTGTTGAGTTTTTAGACTGAGCAGCAGTAATTAGTTGTTGCCAGACCATCCTTGCAGATTTTTTATTTTTGAGCAGTTGTTTATATTGATTTTTTCTCTGGAAGAAAAGATGATGGGTGGTCTCTGAATTCTTGATATGCATTTATAAGAGCTGTTTCAACATTTATACAGTCTGTATCAAATCAGAACTTTGAACAGTAGACAGACCTTGATCTTTCAGAAGCTTCCTTGCAATTAAGGCTGGCTACAAGTTTGCACTATTTTGTTATAATGGGCTAAGATACTGTTAGGAACTTCAACAAGCTAACAGAGTAGAATGTAAATGAAGAAGTGGTTCTGAGTTAACTGCAGCAATAAGCTGTTCCTGTAGTTTTTGAGACCATCTTGCACAAGAATATTTAACTTACAACACTGATTTTGAAAAGACTCCCCCCCCCTCCCCAGGAAAAGAACATTTCTTGGACAATTCAAATGCAGTTTACATGGAAGATGGTTGCTCAGAGAAAAATAACCCATTTTAAATCTGACTGAGTTAACTAATGCTACCTAGTCACATCTGGAAAATCTTAACATAGCCTAAAACTCACTAATTAACTAACTTAAACTATATTCAGTTGGATAGTGCTTTACTATAACACTATAGTAAATGTGAATTTAAACAAGCAATATTTGCACAAACACCCGACCTTCATAATTCTTAATTATTTAATTTACTTAATTAATTAAGAACACTGTTCTTAATGTGTCAGGATGGTAGTGATGTTACTTCATTGTCACAAGGAGGGAAACAGTAGCACTTGATATCTAGTGAAATATCCCACCCCATTTTAGCATTGAAGTCTCCAGTGACTACACTAGACAGGTAGTCCTTGACTTATGACTAAAATTGATCCCAGAATTATGAAGTTGCAATCATTACAGTTATAAGTTGAGGCATCACATTACCACATTTGAAATTGTGACCCTTTTTATGATTTTTGTTAAGTGAATACCATGGTCCGAAAGTCATTCTTCCCAAAGGGCAGTTTTCACCAGAAGCTGGAAGTAAACCCTGGAAACTGGTAAAAACATTGCAAATTGTGAGCATCTTACCACAAAACAAAACCAACAGCTGTAAAAATGAGCCAGTTTTCAAATACCCAAAATGTAATCGCATGACTGGGGTGGTGGTTTTCATAACTCAGAAAATGGGTCATAAGTAGCTCTGGGAAGATTTGTCATAATTTAAACGGTGTTAAACAATACATAATAAGTAAAAGACTATCTATATGTGCTTTTGTATAAAAGTGCTTCAGATCATTGATATACAATTCAAGTTCAGTTCATACAGATTTATAAGAGCCAAGGTGGTGCAGTGGTTAGAGTGCAGTACTGCAGGCTACTTCAGCTGACTGCCAGCTGTAATTCAGCAGTTCAAATCTCACTGGCTCAAGGTTGACTCAGCCTTCTATCCTTCCAAGGTGGGTAAAATGAGGACCTAGATTGTTGGGGGCAATATGCTAACTCTGTAAACCTCTTAGAAAGGGCTGTAATAGCACTTATAAAGTAGTATACTGTATAAGTCTAAGTGCTATTGTTATTGCTAGAGATTTGGTCTATAGGCAATTGATATTGAGATGGTATGCAAATATTAATCATCTAGATTTTACCAGTCTTAAGCATTACAATCATTGCATATTGCTCACATGATGAAAAGGTAAGAGCTGTGGCTTAGATAGATGTACCATTCAACTGTGTATACATAGTTCTAATGAACTGATAAGATTTACCTTAAGCTGTATAAAAAGTTGTTCAATTATGCAGTACAATTTATATAAATAAACATTTCCAACAACATCATTTATTTTTCTGTGTGAGGAAGCACATTCTTTATTCCCTCTTTATGAAGTTCTCTGAAGATAGGGCATTGATTCAAAGCATCTGAAAACACCAGGAAAATAAGCTATTTTTCTACAACTCATTGGGTGGCATCCAAGCATTGCAGCATTTGCAGAACCATCACATTTTAATTTCTTTTGTAAAACAAATATTTTAAAGCTTCTTTTCTGGAAGCAAGCCCTTCACATCCCACATAAAATCTGCCAAGATTAGAAACCTTATGGTTATAGCTGACAAAAAGAAAGGAAAGGAAAAACCTTCACCACTGGACTCACAGAAGCACTGAATGTTCCCCGGGGAACTTCTTCTGTTTGCATTTTAATTCCAACTTATCAAATTTTCATTTCCTAGACCTATGCACAAACTGAAACCCAATTATCCTCAGTTATTTATACTGTTCCAAAATTTTGAGGTAGCTTATAAACAAACAAGGGTACATTACATAAACTATTCATAAAGCCATGTCTATTGATGAAACATATAAATTCAATATGTAGTACAGGAAATTGCTTTTAAAAAAATAAATTATAAAAAGTAAGAACAAACATGCATATATTTGGAAAATGTATCCAAAACACATACACATTTCATGTAAGTCATAAAAAAGAAAAGACAACCAATACTGAAATGGAGGGGGGGAAAAGAAAGAAGTGGATTTGCTCTGTGTTCCTGATCACACAGTGACAAGGACTTTAATTATAGCCAATATAGATTCTTACAGAATCTTGGAGTAAATTTTATAGTCTGTCTATTATTGTTTGACTTGGCTCTGCAACCAAACAAGACAGACACAGACTTCAATGGATAATTAGAACTGCACAATAGAACAATTGCTACCAACCTGCCTTCTATTAAGGACCTGTATACTGCACTGTCAAAAAGAGGACTGTGAAAATATCTACAGACCCCTCGCATCCTGGACATAAATTGTTAAATTCTACCCTCAAAACAATGCTATAGGGCACTGCACACCAGAACAACTAGACACAAGGACAGTTTTTTCTCTGAATGCCATCACTCTGCTAAGAAAAAAATTCCCACAAACACTGTCAAATTATTTACTAAGACTGTATTACTATTATTCTTCTCTTCCTTCCTATTATCTATCTCTTTCCACTTATGGCTATAACTATGTGGCTCATTTCTTTACAATTACATATTGTTTTATTTGTTTCCTAGTATGATTTGATTGCTTATTAGTAACCTATGACTGTCACTAAGTGATGTATCTTATGATTCTTGATGAATGTACTTTTTTTGCTTTTATGTACACTGAGAGCATATGCACCAAAGACAAATTCCTTGTATGTCCAATCACACTTGGCCAATAAAGAATTATATTCTAGAGAATTCTATACTTATATTTTGGTATTCTACATATTAACTTTAAGTACAAATAGGATAGTTAGTCATGTCATGATTCTCTAATGCCTCAATTTATTGCAATTTCTCTTAGTTCTCTTTAGTTTTTTTCTGAGTATAGCCTATTTATAGACCCTTTTATATAGGATGGCATCAACCCTTCATATGTTTTTTTCCCCCAATACTTGTTCATCTCAAGATGAATCTGCAGTATCTGTATCCAGATAAATTTCTTTACCAGATGTAAAATGATAAGAAATGAACATGCTGCTTGCCTGCCTCAAAATGAGATTTTTTTTCTTTTTTCTTTAACCTTAAGTATTAATTGTCTCCCCCCTTCTTTTTTCAATGCCTTTTCCAAGGATTTAAAAAAATCCTTTCAAAGAACGTAGTGTTGGGAAGGGAAATTTTGAGAAATGAAGCCTTTTTAAGTTTCCTTATTCTTATTTTTAAGAAGCTATCGTGGGCACTCATTCACAGTATTTCAGTATTGCCGTCTTGTGTTTTTTCAAAGAAAGGGTCAAGTGAGAAGAAAACAAAAACCCATTTGCATGGCTTAAAACAGCTCCTGTTTTTTATTAAAAAAAAGCACATATTTTATTTCATTAGAAATAAAACTAATTTCTAAAAAAACAAAGTAGTTGTAATGCGCTCTTAGAGATTCACAGATTCTGAATGTTTTTTTTAGAAATGTGTTCCATCAAAACTTCCACTGGAATGTGTTTAGGTTTGCCTCTGAATGTGTATGTTGTTTTATCAAACACATTATTGCTTGTATTATATTCATTGGCTTCTCATTGGCTTCTCAGGATGGTCTTGCCTCACAGGATATTAAATAAAACCCTTTCAGACAGCCAAAAGAAGAAATAATTCTCATTCTTGTGTTTCATCCTTGCAGAAGTAATTGGAAAATTTCTACTTATTAGTACATCTTTAACAACAAGTAATTAAAACTGCTATTGTTAGCTTTTTATTTTAATTGGAGGGTTTTTGGGGTGATAAAAATACTGTTTACACAATTAATATCTGGCTTCATATTAGAGGCGTAACTGGACAGGTAAAATGGAACAGTTGTTTAAAGAAAATCAGAGCTTTGTTATAATAAGATTATAAGATAATAAAAAGTAGGTAAAATAAGCTTGATGTATGTTAGTCACAAACAATTGCATGGAGGCAGGAACTGAATTTCAAAAAATAACATTTTAAAAGGATATTATTATCTTGAGTTGCATATATAGCAGAGATGGGTTGCTCCTGGTTTGGCCAAACCGGTAGTGGAATAGTGGCCTGGATTGCAGAACTGGCAGCAATCCAGGCTCACCACACCCCCAAACCTGTTCCCCGATCTCTTATGCCATTGCCAGCATGTTTCTGCATGTTTGCAGAACAATATTTAGTCAACTGCACATGTGCCAGCAATGCAAAACAGTGCACACAGCGAACCAGTACCGACCAATATAGGAACCCACCCCTGATACATAGTAATTTGGCAACTGGACAATGTAAATGGATTCTCTGTGCCCTTAATATAACTAAAAGATTGATATTACATCATTGGAAAGATAAACATATGGCCCCATTTACTCAATGGATTGAAGATTTGATTACACTTGCTACTTATGAATGGTTTGTCCTTAGATTTTGTGTGGATAAATATAGTAGAACATACAACAACAGACTTGGAAAAAATCCTTGAAAAGCTTCTAGTCCATCTCCATGCTTGAGCAAGACATTCTATACTATTCCAGTCATCCAATCTCATCTTGAAATCCTCCACTGATGGAGTACCTACAACTGTTGGAGGCAAGGGACACATTCCACAATGGATCAAGTGGATTAAGTAACAATATGAACCCTCTGGTACTCAAAGATGGTAAAGATACATTAATCCATAAAGACCAAGTCAAAAAGTCTACCCATCTTGACTTTTGACTGAAGTGCTAATGTACTCCTTCTCAGAAGTGGCAAATTGTCAATTATTGAAATTTGATAGCTCTCTAGAAAATCTTGGAATCAGAGGTGACAAAGTTTAACATCTCAGAAGTCAAGCTTGTGAACCTTTCCACTCTCATAAATGTCTTGTGACTCTATTAATTATTAACTGTGTAACATGGTGTAATGTGCTAGTCATTCCCGACTCTAGGGGATGGTGCTCATCTCCGTTTCAAAGCCAAAGAGCCAACGCTGTCCAAAGGTTTCTCCATGCTCATGTGGCTGGCATGACTGAATGCTGAAGGCACACAGAACACTGTTACCTTTCCACCAAAGGTGGTCTCTATTTTTATACTTGCATTTTTATGTGCTTTTGAACTGCTAGGTTGGCAGAAGCTGGAACAAGTAATGGGAGCTCACTCCATTATGCGGTGGTAAGGATTCGAATTGCCAAACTGTCCACCTTTCTGATGGACAAGCTCAGCATCTTAGCCACTGAGCCACTGCGTCCCCAATTTAAATAAAAAGGCAGGTGTTATTTTGGAACAGTGTTTCATTCATCCAGGTCATAGCATCAGGGAGATAACACTTTCTGTTTGGATTCTGGACCTCTTAGAGATATATTTCCAGTTTCTTTTCAAAATTGGTATCTCATGGGATGTACTAGCAATTTCACCCAAACAAATAAACACATTAACAAATGCAGGTAATGTTAGAAGTAACACACAAGTGAGTAAAATGTGGCCACCTGATTATTATTATTTAATTATGATATCTTAAAGGATGGAAGAACCACAAGGTTGACAAACTAATTAGTATTACCATTTACTTCATCTTATTGCTGCCCATGTACTCACCCATGATCATGATGTTTTGGATATTACCAAGGTGGCCTGGATAATACCCAACTTTTATTTGATTGCTAAAATTGGTGCCTTCATTCTTTTTATTTTGCTCTCCAACAATTAGATCAATGTTCAGGACCAAAGTACTACACAAACATTCGTTTTCTAATCTCTTTATTTAAAGCAAAATATTTCCACTGTATCCTTCTGCTTTTGGATTATGGCTTGATTTGGTTTGGTTTATTAGATTTATATGCCGCCCTTCCCAAGGACTCAGGGCAGCGTACAACATTAAAAGAAACACATAATACAAAAGTTAAAAAAAATTAAATAAAATATCCCAAACAAACCCAATTAGAATTAACAATAACATTTTTTAAAAAAATTCGAATTAAAATTAACAATGATCAATAATTTGTTTTGTTTTGTTCAGGCCAGGCTGGCTTGCTGGAAAAGCCAACTTTTTAGGGTGCGTCGGAAGGACTGGAGGTCGGGGATTATACGAAGCTCCGGGGGCAGCTCATTCCAGAGGGAAGATGCTCCCACAGAGAAGGCTCTCCCCCTGGGGGTCACTAGCCAACACTGTCTGGCCGACGGCACCCTGATGAGGCCAACTCTGTGGGATCGTACTGGATGGTGGGAGGCTACCGGTGGCAGTAGGTGGTCTCGCAGGTGTCCTGGGCCTAAGCCATGGAGTGCTTTAAAGGTCATAATTAGTACCTTGAATCAC
Organism: Thamnophis sirtalis; assembly: GCF_051295495.1. Classification (NCBI taxonomy): domain Eukaryota; kingdom Metazoa; phylum Chordata; class Lepidosauria; order Squamata; family Natricidae; genus Thamnophis; species Thamnophis sirtalis. Next base: position 108,515,257 of record NW_028261383.1, on the reverse strand, counting down.
ACCCGGAAGACAACCAGCAACCAGTGCAGGCCGCCTAAAAGGGTGAAACATGGGAGCAACTAGGTGCCCCCATGATAACCCATGCAGCTGCATTCTGGACCAGCTGAATCCTCCGGGTGCTCTTCAAGGGCAGCCCCATGTAGAGAGTGTTACAGTAGTCCAGGCGAGAAAGGATGAGGGCATGAGTGACTGTGCACAGAGCATCCCGATCCAGGAAGAGGCGCAACTGATGTACCAGGCGAACCTGGTAAAAGGCCTCCCTGGTCACTGCCATCAGGTGTTCTTCTAGACTAAGCTGCATATCCAGGAGACCAGATTGCGGGCCCTTTCTGAGGAGGCTAGAATTTGTCCCCCTATCATCAAAGATGGAACAAGATGCACAAATCGGGATGACGGAAACCACAACCACTCAGTCTTGGATGGATTGAGCTTGAGCCTGTTCCTCCCCATCCAGATCCGCAAAGCCTCCAGGCATCGGGACATCACGTCAAGGGCATCGTTTTGGTGGTTTGGGGTAGAGATGAAAAGTTGTGTATCATCAGCATATTGATGATACCGTACCCCAAAACCATGGATGATCTCACCCAGTGGTTTCATATCTATGTTGAACAGGAGGGGTGAGAGAACTGACCCATGGGGTACCCCACAAGTGACGCGCCTTGGGGTCAATCCCTGCCCTCCAGTCAACACAAACTGTGACCGATCCGACAGGTAGGAGGAGAACCACCGTAAAACGGTGCCCGCCACTCCCAACCCCCCAAGTTGTCGCAGTATAATACCATGGTCGATGGTATCAAAAGCTGCTAAGAGGTCTAATAGGACCAGGACAGAGGAGCAGCTCCTATCCCAGGCCCACCAGAGATCATTGACCAACACGACCAATGCCGTCTCCATGCTGTATCTGGGCCTAAAACCTGACTGAAATGGATCCAGGTAGACAGCTTCATCGAGGAACTGGGGAAGCTGATGTGCTACCGCACTCTCAACAACCTTCGCTACAAAGTGAAGGTTGGAGACCGGACAATAGTTGGCTAAAGAAGCTGGGTCCAGGGAAGGATTCTTAAGGAGGGGCCTCACCACCACCTCCTTCAAGCGGTGGGAAAGAACCCCTCTCTCAACGAAGCATTGGTAATCACCTGGAGCCAGCCTCATGTCACCTCCCGGGAAGCTGAGACTAACCAAGAGGGATACGGGTCCAGCACACAAGTGGCAGCACTGAGTCTCCCCATAATCCTGTCCATGCCCTTGGGGGTCAAATTTTGGGCAATTTATGTGCAAAGCATCAATAACATTTGTAAAGTTACAGGAAAGGAAATTTATTCAAACCAAGAATCTGGATCAGCACTAAATTTGCTCTAAATAAGGGCCAAAAGAAATCAAGAGGGCTGGTCTTGGATCTTTAGGATAATGGAAGGACTCTGAGCTGATGACATGTTTAAATCTGCCCCCCCAACTCTACCTATTCTTCTCTGATAGGCAGAGCCATTTCTCATTATTTGTACAGATCACTACCATTTGTATAAATTGCATTATTTTTTAATCCTAAAATAGAAACATTATTATCATATTAAAACATATATTTGAAGGGAACATAATCATAAAACCATTCATTATTTTTATGAAGTTTGATGAGTTTCATCATAGAAACGCTAACCCAGCCAAAACTTTCACAAATTCTGTAAAACAAATGCATGTGTCTCTATCACTAGTTATTTATTCTTTCTCCTTCAGCTGACAGTAGACATATAGAGTTCTTATTTTCCAAATTTCAGTCAGGAAACAGGCACTGAGTTGAACTGATCAATTTTTATAGTGATCTAAACATAATAAATTCACTGGGCACCAGACAAATCATCTTTCTCCACCACTCATCTATATCCACATACACTAAAAAAAACAAAACAACAACCTTAGAGTGAAATCTAATAAAAGATTTCTGGAGATGACAATTTGAGAAGGGTTTTGGGGAGGTTATGTAGCAATTCAGTAAAACTGCTCCTTTAAAAATGTATGAAAGCATAATCAAATACAGAAATAAAAATATACTTTCTTGGCTTAAGTCTTACATGCTTACAATTGAATCAAGTCCCATTCACTCACAGTGGTAAATATGATCAGAAATAACCAAACCAGACTGTGACATTTATTTAACAATCTTTATTAACGTGATTCCCAAATATTTATTAAAGAAATCCCTGAACACATAGTAGAACAGATTTTCCATGTTATATTTTTACTTTGGCACACTCCTCTGCTCTTTAGGTATAAGAGATAGTTTGAACTGGTTTGGTTTCTTAAATGTAATACAAGAATTATCAATGGTTGATAGAACAAACATAAATTCTATATATAGAGAGAACCAGTTTAGTTTAGTAGTTAAGGTACTAGGCTGAAAGCAGGAGATGATGAGTTCAAGCCCCATCTTAGCCAAGCAAGCCGTCTGGGCGAGTTGCTCCTTCTCAACCCAATCTATCTCACAGGGTTGTTCTTGTGGGAGAAATAGGCAGAGGTAGGTAGTGGATGTTTGCTGCCTTGAGTTATTTATAAAAATAATAGGCATTTATTTAAATAAATAAAATAAAATAAAAAATAAAATAAAAAATAAAATAAAAAATAAAATAAAAAATAAAATAAAAAATAAAATAAATAAAATAAATAAAATAAATAAAATAAATAAAATAAATAAAATAAATAAAATAAATAAAATAAATAAAATAAATAAAATAAATAAAATAAATAAAATAAATAAAATAAATAAATAAAATAAATAAAATAAATAAAATAAATAAAATATATAAAATATATAAAATATATAAAATATATAAAATATATAAAATATATAAAATAAAATAAATAAAATACAGTTTCCTAAATTGTTTATGTTTCACAGAAATATTTCTTTGACAGGCAAAAAAATTAAAGGTAAAGGTAAGTTTCTCCTGCCCAGTTGTTTTTGACTCTAGGGGGCAGTGTTCATCTCCATTTCTTACCGAGGGAGGCAGAGTTATTTGAATACATTTCTGCAGTCATGTAGCCAGCATGACCATACGCCAAGGTGCATAGAATGTTATTACTGTCCCAGTGAAGTGATATCTATTTATCTACCTGTAGTTGCATGCTTTTGAACTGCTAGGTAGGTAGGAGATGGGACAGGTAATGGGAGCTCACACTATTCATGTAATGCTAGAGTCTAAAACCTGGACTGCCAACTTTCCAGCTGACAAGCTGTCTTTAACCCCTGAGCAATCCTATGCAAAATTATGAAACTATTTTAAAAGTTTATTTGGTCCAAGAGAAACATATTTTCTGATATATTCTACATATTACATAAATCCAAGAGCAATCTGGAAGGAAATATTTTTGCAGCCTAAATATGTAGTTCCACCATATCCTAGGTTAACAGGTGAATTTAACAAACCACTAAAAATTATTGTCTGTTAGAGAGGTGAGACCTCTGCCATTTCCCAATAACTAAATTCATTGGGTATTAGGATGACGAGAGCTCTGGTATTTCCAGATGTCAAAGACCCAATTTAAAGAAAATTGAAATAGTCTATATAAAAATAAAAATAAATAGAATTTGATACTTTGTTACAGTCCGTATAATGGAATCAGGGAGAGGGTATGCATTCCTGTTTTTCTTATTTTAGAGCAGTTTTTTTTCCAAAGAAAATACTGCAAGGAATAGAGAATAATGCTATAGAAACACAGAAGGAATGCTCAATATATTCATCCTTCGAGTCAGAAGACATATATAGAAGAAAAGAGAAAGTGGTGACATTTAAAAGCAGTTTAATAATGAAGAATTTTTAAAGAGCACGCATTGCTAACCGGCTTTCTCAAAGGCAGCATTTAAATTGCACAAAATTGGCCTTTATTATCCTCCTTTCATCTTATTCTACAGCATTTGAAACAATACTTTTTACGTGTATTAATAGAGAGCTATTACATACGAGGAGGTAAAGATAAAGATTTTGTGTTCAGCTTGACACTTGGTGACTGCAAGAACACAGCCATGCAGTTTCATTGGCAACAGAATGGAAGAGGTTTGGCACTGTCTTCTTTTGAAATATTTTTTTAAAAAAATTGATTTTTTTATTTTACAGTTCAGCCTAGAGGTCTCATGTCCAAATACCAGCCAAGCATGACCCTACTTAGTTTTTAATATCAGCCAAGGTTGAATAGATATAGTGTGCAATCTGACCAATTAAGGCTTTTTGAAACATATAAGAGATCTCCAGAGTCCATTTATATATTCTTAGAGCAGCAATGTAGATTACTGCTTCAGTAAGTCACAAGTACATTACAGGAAGTTCTGGGAAGCTGCATAGCCAGATCCCCATCTCCATGGCATCACCAGGAGTGGGCTGTCTCAATTTCTTCTGTCGAGTCCTGTGACAACATAGGACTTCTTTTTTGTGACCGAGAAGTCCCACCTATGAAATGTGTGACATGCGATGCTTATAGTTGACACTAACTTGATGACATATAATCAAACCAGAAACTAGATAGTCTTCAAAACAATTCTTGAAATAAACTCTAACTGATCTGATGAGCTCATATAACCATTCTAGTCTCATGTTAGCACTTAATGTGTCTTCTCTCAAGCTACACTTGTCAATCCTGAAGCTGGCCAAACTGTGGACATTTTCTCTTTATAGCTTTTCTCTAAGTAGGTTTCTCTTAGCATTGCTTCAGGGCTGACACAACCTGGAGCTAAGGGGCCCGGGAGGGGGTGTAGAAATAGCTGGGGTTTGTAGCCTAAATAAAATTCTTTCCCCTGAGAATCAAAGACATTTGTGCAGATGTTCAAGAAGTGGAGAATGAGGCCACCTTGCAACTGGACTACGTGCTGATTGGATCATGTGACTGGAGACTCTGGGGGAAAGTGACAAAGTTTTAGTTTCAATTGGGTATAAAACCAGCGGGAATTTAGAGCCAGTTTTCCACGAAATCTGTGCCAATTTGTATATCCCAATAAAATGTTCTTTGAGGAATATACCTGCCTTGGAGTTCTTTTTGAAGGGGATATATTACTTGGAACCTTAACAGCACTTTTTAATGCAGTATACAGGTATAAAGAATATTTTGAAAAAAAATAATTGTGCATCTTCATGATACAGCTTAATCTTTCTTCAGCTAAGATTTGTGCCAGCCTCTGCTTTGCTACTTGCTTTCGGCTGCCATGAAACGGGGAGGGGGAGGGCATGGTATTTGGGAGAGGAAGTATTCAGTACAGGAGTGATTGTAAAAAGGGAGTTGTTCTCACCATCTACTGTCCATGCAGATAGTGGATTTGCCGCCAAGGCCAACTGTCCGGCATACCAACCTGATGATGCTTTTTGAAGATGTCTCCGACATGACACCTGAGGGATGTGCGGATTGGATTATGGGATGGGGTTACCAGGGGGAGGGAGTTGGGTCACATATTGATATCTATGATTATGTGTACTTTTGCCTCAGATCTTGCTTTGCTTAGCTGCTATCTACTCATGACCAGTAAAAGTACTCTTAATTCTGCAAAATGGAGTTGAGTGGTTTCTTTCTTGGTTACTGAGGGAGGCTGCCTTGACAGTTTGTCTTCTGAGCTTATTGCTTTGCTCCCTGACATTTTGTTATCAAACTTGCTTCAAAGATTAAACAGAAAGTCCAGTTGCCTCTTGAAAAAAGTACCTTTGAGACAACCATGACCTGGATGACTAGAATCTCCATAAACATATCTCACGAATGCTTTCTTCTGCCATGGCCACAGGAAATGTTGGAGGGTGCAAAGGGAAGTTTAAGGTATCTAACTTTTTGGAGCATGTGTAACCCTAAAATCCTCCAGACATGTACATAGAGACTGTGTTCAGGCAATACAATTGACTTCTAGAAACATACAACCATAGATTAAGCTAATCAAATTGTTGACAAAGTTTGGAATCCTTCCAACCACTACAAATAAGGCTGAGAGGCTGTTCCATCTTGGATGTTGTTTTTATTGTTGTTATGAATGATGTGATCTATTAGGTTCAACACCATCATGGTCAGAATTGGACGTTACTTTAGCACTCTCTTTCTCTTCCAGAAACAAGAAGAGAAGACTTTTTTAACCTGCTTACCTTGCTCACTGTAATGTCCAGACTAGTTGTCAAGGATATTGTGTTCACATAATACATTTTCTCCTTTGATGCAGTTCAATATATCATTCTACCAAGGTCATAATCATCAGATTCTTTTTTTAAAAGGTCAAAATATAGTAGTTAGGATAGAAGCAAACGTTCATCATATTATTTTAAAAGAGTGAATTAGAGGACAGATGTGAAAAAAGTGAGATGTGCTTATACATTACTGTAAATATAAATAATGTTAAGCCCTTAATTGTAGTAACAATCAGCTTCTTGGATGGATTAAGGTCTTAATGTGTTCTGCAGCACTGGGGAAATAAAAGAATGATGGATTAATTTTAAAAATGTTCTGGGGGGTTATTTCATTTATTTCCTCTTGACCATATCTGTTAGATTTTTAATAAAATAGGTAAATCTTATAATGTCAAAATTAACATGATGGATTATAACAGTATGAAAAAAGTCAGTGCTTTTTATCAGGTCACTAACCAAGGATGGAACAAAAAATTACAGGAAAAAATTGGAATGTGTAAGATTATAGGGTCAAACATGTCTAAGTAGACATTAAGCCAATGAATCAGTGGGATCATCAAATGTGCATGAAATAAAATGTGCTATTTCACTATTCTAGACCAAATGCACATTACTGATTTATAGGAAATTATCTTTATCTTCTTTTTCCACTGCCTTCCACTGAAGGCATGTTTTATTGTTCTGTAGTTCTTTATATTTATTTAATCACTAATGCTACAAGCTGAAAACACTGCTACAATAATTGGAGAGGACTAATTATGCATTGTTGTCAACCAATTGGTAACTTAATCCTAAAATATCAGAAGCTTTTTAATCAAGGAGAATGCTTTTAGTCTGTTTTTTACACTATCAAACATTTAAGTGATTAAAATTGTCACATAAGTTAAGGGTTAGGCAGATTCCGGTGAATTTCACTCTATGAAAATGTTTATTTAGAAAGCTATTTCAATTATAATTTTTCTTGAGTATTTTGAGAATTACTAGTATTTTGTAACAACTAGTTTCATTTTCTCTGATTATATGAGTCTCTTTTCGATGGACACCTGTTTATGTGTCACCTGATTTAAGGCATATCCTAAATATGCAACTCCCCTCACTATTGTAGTTATTCTTCTGCTTTCCACTTTCTTGGCTATATAATGGATAACGTCAGGATATATTACTGTAGTATAAAAGCAGAAGACATCCATTTTAATAGTTTGCAGCTCAATGAAATCATTCTTCACAAATTGTATTAAATTATTATTATTACTATCAAATTGAATGATAAACGATAGATTGGGATAGACAACCTCACAACTAGATCTTATTTTAACAAGTTACTAAAAAATGAACAAGTCAGATTTATGACAGAAATAATATGCTATTTCTCATAGGGACAAAAACGTGATAGAATGAAGAGGCAGGAGAGACAGAGGGAGGGAGGGAGGGAGGGAGGGAGGGAGGAAAGGAGAAAGAAATGGTGTGATGCAGCAGAGATGGTGGAGGAAAAGAAACCAACTACTTTGATTCCAGCTTTGCTCACCACTGATTTTATTCCAATACCTTTCCTCCAAATAGGAGGAAGATAATTTCCTTTCTCGGATACATATTATCAGAATGCTCTTCTCAGCTTTAATATATCATTCATAAAAGACATGGAGTGGTCAATGAAATTTCATTCTTAGTGCACACACATATTCTCATGTGCATCTTGTGGAAGAGACTGCTCTGAGAGGCAATTTGATTGGGATTCAAATTTCCATCGCTCAGTGAACCATTCACTGGGAAAAATCACATGACTGCATTGCTTAGCAGTAGCAGTTCCAGTACTTCTGATTGTATTTGTTAGATGAGGACTGCACTGTCATTGGGTGAGGAAGTTATGTTTTTCCCCCTCATTGTGCAAATTGCTAGCTCCATCTCATTGCCTCCTTTATGGCCCAGAAAATCCCTTCAGCATCCTACAATGCTCACTTTTGCTTTATCCCTCCCGCCCCATGTCTGTCCTTCTGACCACCCTGCACTCCCTCACTGTTTACCTCTGCTGCTCCGTACTTTCCCAGCTGACTTTCATCATGTTCTTCCTCCCACTGGTGGCAGGTTCATAAATGCAGACCAGTTGCCAAACACCCAAATGTTGAAATGTGACTGTGGGAGAACTGCAAAAGCCATATCTGTGAGGACTGGTTGTAAGCTCCATTTGTTCAGTGCCATTGTAACTTTGAACAGTCACTGAATGAATCACTTTAAATAGGGATTATCTGGAAGTATCTTCCATGAAATGTTTAGAAGCCATAAGTTGGGTTCTGTACATTCCTATGGTCATTAAGTATATTGTTTGATATCCTTCCCTACCCAGCACTTCAACAGAGGAAAATACTGCAAATAGATATCATACTTTCTTTTCATTTTTACATTTTCTTTGGGATCAGCTCTCCTGCAATTTAATGAATGGGATTTTTGAAATTTCAAAATGAGATTTTAGTAGAAATCCTATAGACTAGAATATAATATTCTTAATTCTTTAATTAATTATCAGGTGGCCAATATCAATTTTAAAACCAATGTTTGTATTTGTTTTACACTAATTTCTCCAGCAACCCTACCTACTTCCATTTGATATAAATTACATGAGAAGACAATATCTTGAAGGATATTTTCACCTGACAGTTATTTTTCCCATTAAAATTTAGAATTGAGCAACCAGAATGCTTCAAAATAATAAGCATAACAGAAAACTGCACTATGGTCAACAAACCCCTCTTCCACAGAGAAATTAACTCAAAAATGTTGCCAAGAGAAATTAGAAAGAAATTCTCAACTGCAGTAAAACATAAAAAGGAAGTCTCATTTGGAATGAAGGCAGAATTCAACACAGCATGACTAGAAGCAATTTAAGGAAGTTACAGGTATATTAACATGGACCATAGAAACATTTAAAAAGAAAGAAGAAGAGAATCATGCTGTCCCAGGATAATGTTGACCGGAAAGCAAGATCAGAGTCATTATGGTTGCTCTCCTTTTGTGATTTATTGATATACAGAGGGTTGATTTTGAATGGCTCTGTAGGGGCAATAGCTAACAATATTTAAATTACTTCCTTAAGTCAACATTTGAGCTACCACTGCATGTCTAGCTCCAGTTTGTGACAGCAACCCAGCATGTGTTCTTGGCAATATGTCAGACTCAACTCCGAATTTTCTACCTGGTGTCAGTTTGTGTCACACCTTTCACTGTTAGAATTTTTTTTTTAAAAAAAAAGTTCTTACAATTGGCAATATACCTGCTAGATCCTTTCTGTTTACATAGAAACCTTTAAGAAATAGAAAGTTGTGTTTGAATGCCTGCCACATAAGTGGCCTATTTATTTATTTTTTTAAAGGTTATCTTTGTCTTCAAATTTCAAGGAAGTATCAATGATAGCAAATTTATTTCAACATTATCTCTTTATTGATATGCTGTCCAACTTGCTAATGATCAAATCCAAGTTCTTTGTGGGAAATTCAGTTACTGGTTTGTTGGTTATTGTTTTAAAAATCAAAACTTTATCCATAAAATGTGTGTGTGTGTGTGTGTTTGTTTGTGTGTGTGTACATACAAACTTTTGCTAAGGTTCTCCCATTCTCCATCCAAAAATGATACTAGTATTAAGAGTATAATGGTTACAGGAGAAATCTTGTAAGTTTATTTATTTTCTATGTCTATTGTTTTGTAATAATTCAAGGCAGTGAACAAACCTAATACTCCTGACTCCTCTTAATTTACCCACAGCAGCATCTCTGTAAGATAGCTTGGCCTGAGAGAGAGTAACTGGTCCAAGGTCATCCAACTGGTTTTTATGCCAAAGGTGGGACTGGAATTCACAGTCCCCTGGTTTCTAGGTCAGTACCTTAATTAGTAGACCAAACTGATTCTACTTTACTGGATCATAAATAACAGTACTAAGATAGATCTTAAAATAATATTTAGTTCAAATTCCTGCTGAATATACTGCATTATGCAATGCTATATTTGATTTTTTAAATATACCTTATTTATCAACTTCCCACCATAAAACAATTTTGAGTGGTATGCTAATAAACATTTCAGGTGAATTCCTGAAAGTTATTCATCCTTTCTCTTAAAATAGGGAACAAAACTGCTCCATTTCCTACATAAAAATAATTCAGGCATTAATTTATTCTATAATCTCTTCTTCCCCTGGCTTAACATCTATGCTCTTTCATAATGGTTCCACCTGAGATTTAATTTTAACTCCCTTAGTAACATGATTAGTCCGCTCTTCAGTGTCCTTTAAAAAAAAACAGCACTCAGAATTGAACACACTACTACAATTGCAGATAAGTAATGTAAAACACAGACGACCTGTTACTTACTGTGTGCATCTGGGTAATGTGTTTCTGTTAATGCAGTCTAAATTGCATTAGTGATTTTTATCAACTGCATTGAAATCCTGGCTTACCTTCAGTGGATGGTCTAAAACTTAGACTTTTCAAATACTTGCTTTTGATTTCCATTTCATCCTAAATGTATAAATGATACCATTCATGTTGACCAATTTTGTATTTTCCATGTTCAGCTGTTTTATACCATTAATTAGTTGACTAATAAAAATTGAAAAGCATATGTACCAGAGGGGGTATTCAGCCAGTTCTGACCGGTTCTGGCGAACTGGTAGCAAAAAGTTTGGGTAGTTTGGAGAACCGGTAAATACCACTCTGGCTAGCTCTGCCCCCATCTATTCTCTGCCTCCTGAGTCTCAGCTGATCAGCATCCTAGCTGATCGGATGAGTCTTCTTCTGTTGTCCTGGGCAGAAGAATGGAGCTGGAAAACAGGTTAGTGGTATGGGGAGGAAATGGGGATTTTACTGTATCCTTCCCCTGGAGTGGAGTGAAAATGGAGATTTTATAGTATCCTTGTTCTGGAGTGGGATAGAAATGAAGATTTTACAGTATCCTTCCCCCAGAGTGGGGAGGGAATGGGGATTTTGCAGTATCCTTCCCCTGCCATGCCTGTCAAGCCATGCCCGCCAAGCCACGTCATGCCCACAGAACCAGTAGTAATTTTTTTTAAATCCCACCACTGATATGTACATGAACATTTCCAAACATACCTAATATTCCTTTCTCATCCTATTTTCTCCACAACAACCCTATGAGGTCCCTTGAGCTGAGAGAGTGTGATTGGCTCAAACGCATCGAGCTGGCTTTCATGGCTAATGCAGAGCTAGAAGTCACAATCTCCTGGTTTATAGCCTGGTGATTTAATCACTAAACCAAATTAGTTCTGTTATGTTAAGTTAAATTCTTACCCTGTAGCTATATCCTAAAAGTTTAAATTCTATAAAAGCCAGTCTAAATAGAGAAATTAAATAATCAGTTTTATTTATTCTTTCACTTTTCAAACATGGAACTGTTGTGGCAAAATGGCTCATGTGTTGTTTCTCAACTATGAAATTGTGGTGGTGACTTTGGAATAGTCTCTCCCTCCATCTTATAAAGTGCCCATACATTCATGAGAAAAAAATATGGATATATACTTGATAGTTTAAATAAAAACAAATCCAAAATGAAAAGACTAAATACAATTTAAAAAAAAAACCAGCAAATTATATCAAGGAAAAACCTGTTACAAAAGCATCCCAACAAACTTTAAATGAATGCATTTGACAAATTGAAACTCTGGACAGAAAAAGCTACAGCTTGTATCACTTACACATGAGTTTGAAAAGACTGTAGACAACCCGCCCCTCATTAATTGTAGTAGTTTATATAGAAATATAGAATTAAATGGATGTGAGGGTGATCTGACTACGACATCTGTCATCCGTTTGATCTCCAGGGTTGATTCGGCTGATCTGGCGGGTTAGGCGGGTGTCCCCTTCCTCTCTCACCACTCCATGTGCATCCCTCCCAAACCTGCATGCTCAATGGAAGAGGATGTCCATGCCAGATAGAAGGAGCGTACAGATCTTCAGTCAAGGGTATATAGTATACGAGTTAAATAAATATCAAAAATATCCATTTTGAAGCAATGTATAATGTAAAGTGGATTATGAAACATTAATCTGATAGTGTGTGTGTGTGTGTGTGTGTGTGTGTGCGCGCGCGCATGTGTGCATGTATGTACATGTTATTAAGTATCGTATGTATTATGTATGTACGTATGTATATGATATTAACATTTTGTGAAATCTTCATATCACTTTATCATGCCCAGGCAGCCATCCGGGTCCCGCACATGCCCGCGCATGTGCGGGACCCGGATGGCTGCCTGGCTTCTCGTTCCATAGAATGGCTGCCTGGCTTCTCGTTCCATAGAATGGCTGCCTGGCTTCTCGTTCCATAGAAGCCGGTGCTAAATACTAAAGATTTCCAGAGCCTCCGGAGTCCACCAACAATATCAGCAAAGCCCCCTGGAAGGGCTTGGTCCCAGGAATCCTGTAAGGGCCAGCATTCCGTCGGCAGCTGCCTGTGGCTGTCCCTTGGAGCAGCGGATCCACGGCGGCTCGGATCAGCGATTTACGGCGTGAGAAGATGGCGGCGCCACGCTGTCGATCTCAGCGTTTTGCAACTTTGTAACTTCTCGGCGCTCCCTCTTTCTCTCTGCCGGCTGTGACGGACTTGGAGTGGTGCGGTGAGCTCGGGGGGCTCAGTTCTTTTGTCATCTGAACAGCGGGGGTTATTAGAACTGCCGGAAATCATTTGGGAGCTGTGGGTTGGGCGGCTGGCTGTATTTGCCACCGCTGTAGCCCCCCCCTCCGGACTTCCCCCCCCCGTCCCACTCTGTCCGCCCTACTCTGTTGTTCTATTGCCAGCTGCCTGCTTATCCTGTGGTCCTGCGATCCTCTGGGCCGCTATCTGTTCGGCTGGGGACTGAATGGAGGATGAAAAACGGAGCCTTGAGTAGCTCTATTATTATTCTACGCTTGATCTGAAGAGAAAAGAGGCCTGAACACTCCTCCCCCCCCATCCTCTGGCCCCTTTATCATCACAGCTGCCTCAGGCATTGCTCCTTGTCGCTCCCCCCTGTCATTGGGGAGCTTTTTTCTGACTTTTTACCATCTCATCGATTGCCTATTAGGAGCAATAGATGATGGCAGCTGTAGGGACAAGGCCTTGGCACCAAGGAAACTGGTGCTTTCTCCCCCTCTGCCTTGAGCAGCTGGAGCCAGCTTCAGACTTTGGCCCATTGGACTATGGACCTTATATAATCTCAGGAAAGAGACTGTCTTCTACGTGGACTGCTGACCTCCTCTGGGACCTTAAGAGGGACAAGACTGGACAGACCCTGCTTACAAACATCAGGCATTTTTGCCTTGCCCCCCCCCCACATGCGACTGCCTTGTATATCATCAATCTCTGGCCTTCCAGTTGTGGACTTTCCTTTGGGACATAGAAGAGGGAGAAGAACGGAGCAGCTCCCTCCTCATTTGTTACATCACCGCCTGATAGCGCACTGTTGCAGTGCTCCGTAATTTTTAATTTTTTAAGCTTAATTTTTTATTGGTATGGTGAGTGCATGGGATTGCTAGTGATAGAATGAATGATCCCACTCTTATTATTCCATTTTGCTGTATTTTTGTGTTTTAATTACCACGTGGGGACTGACTGAGTGAATATATGAGTATGACTGATTCGGAGGGCCTGCCGGGGAATGCGGGAGCCATAGGGGTGGCTGAGGGAACCACGCCCACGGGAGTGGGTCGGGGCATTACGGTCATAACAGGGAGGGGCAGATATGGCGGGGACTTTAGGGCTGGCCATTACCGGGGAAGGAGGGTTCGCTACATCACAGAGATCCCTCCTTCCGGCTCTATGAGTCCCACTCCGAGGCCAGATGGCGCGGGTAGTCAGGACCCTGGCCTCAGGCTGTTGTCACTAAATGCCAGGTCTGTTGTTCACAAGGCTCCTCTCGTCCGGGACTTAATTTTAGACGAGAGGGCAGACCTGGCATGTATTACTGAAACCTGGCTGGGCACAGAAGGAGGAGTCCCCCTTGTAGAGATGTGCCCAGAAGGATTTCAGGTGCTTCATCAGCCGAGAGCCCAGGGAAGGGGTGGCGGTGTGGCTGTTGTTATCCGGGAGTCTCTAGTACCTCGTAGGGTCCCTGCTCCGGAGCTTGTCGGGTGTGAGACTCTGCTGGTGAAGTTGGACCTCAAGGGTCAAGTGGGTCTGCTGCTAACGTACCTGCCTCCCAACTACGTTGCAGCAGCCCTCCCCTCGCTCCTCGAGTCAGTAGCCGAGCTGGCAATTGAGTTCCCCAGGCTTATGGTTCTGGGGGACTTCAATTTGCCATCGCTCGGTGAACACTCTGATGGGGCGCAGGAGTTCATGGCTTCCATGACAGCCATGGGCTTGACCCAGGTAATTCGGGGCCCAACCCACTCAGCGGGTCACATGCTCGACCTCGTATTTCTCTCGGAGCAGTGGATGTGTGATCTTGGTCTGAGGGGTAGTGAGACCATACCCCTGTCGTGGTCAGACCACTGCCTACTGAGGCTCGACTTCCGGAGGCCAAACCCCCACCGTAGGGAGGAGGAACCGACCAGGTGGTTCCGCCCCAGGCGACTGATGGACCCTATGAGGTTCCAGACGGAGCTTGGGGTTATTCCTGATACCCTCGCCCACAGTTCGGCGGAGACTCTGGCTGCTGCCTGGCACTCGGCGGCATCGGAGTCTCTTGACCGGATTGCGCCACTACGGCCCCTCCGGGTCAGCGGATCCCGGAGACCCCCTTGGTTCACCGAGGAACTCCGGGAGATGAAGCGCCGGAGGAGATGCCTAGAGCACCGATGGAGGTCCGATAAGTCCGAATCGAACCGAGCAATGGTAACCACCTGCACCAAGGAATACACCAGGGCACTTAGGGCAGCGAAAAGATCTCATATAGCCACCTTGGTTGCGTCCGCTGAGTCCCGCCCAGCCGCCCTGTTTAAGATAACCCGCTCCCTATTAAATAAAAGGGAAGCGGGGGAACCCTTGCAGGGCAGAGCTGAGGATTATGCCCAATTCTTAGCGGACAAAATTGCTCGGTTTCGGTCGGACTTGGACTCCATCCCCGCAGTTCCAGCCGAGGCACAAGAGGATCAGGTGGAACATCTCTGGGTTGAGTTTCAGGATGTTACCCCCGGGGATGTGGACAAGGCCATGAGGGCTGTAAGTGCCTCCACCTGCGTACTGGATCCGTGTCCCTCATGGCTGGTTACTAACAGTAGTGAGGTGACACGAGGCTGGATCCAGGCGGTTGTGACCGCCTCTCTTTGGGAGGGGAACTTCCCCGCCGCACTGAAAGCGGCGGTGGTGAGACCCCTCCTAAAGAAGCCATCCTTGGATCCAGCTGTTCTTAATAACTATCGCCCAGTCTCCAACCTTCCCTTCCTCGGGAAGGTTGTTGAGAAGGTGGTGGCCTTTCAGCTCCAACGGTCCTTGGAGGAAGCAAACTATCTTGACCCCTTCCAGTCAGGCTTCAGACCCGGTTACAGCACAGAAACCGCTTTGGTCGCATTGACCGATGATCTCTGGAGAGCCAGAGATGGAGGATTCTCCTCCATCCTGGTTCTCCTTGACCTCTCAGCGGCTTTCGATACCATCGACCATGGTATCCTTCTGCGACGACTGCGGGAGGTGGGAGTGGGAGGCACCGTGCTGCGGTGGTTCTCTTCCTACCTCTCTGACAGGTCGCAGTCGGTGTTAGTGGGGGGGCAGAGATCGTCCCCTAGGCCCCTAACATATGGGGTGCCTCAGGGCTCGGTCTTATCCCCCCTACTATTCAACATCTACATGAAACCGCTGGGAGAGATCATCCGCAGGCACGGGATCAGATACCATCAATATGCGGACGATACTCAATTGTATCTGTCCGCCCCGTGCCAACTCAATGAAGCGGCGGACGTGATGAACCGAGGCCTGGAGGCTGTTATGGACTGGATGAGGGCTAACAAGCTTGTGCTCAACCCAGAAAAGACCGAGTGGCTGTTGTGTTTCCCTCCCAAAGATTCCACCAATATTCCATCTCTCAGGCTGGGGGGTCAAATTCTATACCCCTCAGAGAGGGTTCGCAACTTGGGAGTCCTCCTAGATCCACAGCTATCGTTTGACCATCACTTGACGGCTGTGGCTAGGGGGGCATTCGCCCAGGTTCGCCTGGTGCGCCAGTTGCGACCCTACCTGAATCGGGAGGCACTCACAACAGTCACTCGGGCCCTTGTGACCTCTAGGCTGGAATACTGCAATGTGCTCTACATGGGGCTGCCCTTGAAGAGCATCCGGCGTCTTCAGCTGGTACAGAACGCGGCCGCGCGAGCGATTGTGGGTGCACCGCGGTTCACCCACATTACACCTATCCTCCGCGAGCTGCGCTGGCTACCTGTCGATTTCCGGATGCGCTTCAAGGTGCTATTAGTCACCCATAAAGCCCTGCATGGTAGTGGATCTGGATACTTGAGAGACCGCCTCCTGCCAATCACCTCCCTGCGACCAATTCGATCACACAGATTGGGCCTCCTCCGTATTCCATCGGCCAGCCAGTGTCGGCTGGCAACCACAAGGAGGAGGGCCTTCTCAGTAGTAGCCCCGACCCTTTGGAACGAGCTCCCCGTGGAGATTCGTACCCTCACCACCGTCCAGGCTTTCCGCACAGCCTTGAAGAACTGGCTAGCCCGTCAGGCCTGGGGATGAAGATAGTTGCCCCCTCCCGAATGATGAATGCATGTTGCCTATTGTTTTTATTATATGTGTCTATGTTACTGTCTGCATTTCCCCTTCCCTGATTTTATGTGAGCCGCCCTGAGTCCCCTCAGGGAAAAGGGCAGCCTACAAATTTCAATAAAATAAAAAAAAATAATAATCAATCAATGCCCGGGTAAGACCACACTTGGAATATTACATTCAGTTTGGTTACTACAATATAAAAAAAGATGATGAGATTCTAGAAAGAGTGCATAGAAGAGTAACAAAATGATTAGGTCACTGAGACTAAAACATATGAAGAATGGTTACAGGAATTGGATATGTCTAGTTTAATGGGGAAAAAAAGAATTAGGGGTATTGTGATAGTAGTGTTCTAATATCTAAGGGGCTTTCACAAAGGAGTCGGTCAGGCTATACCCAGAAGTATTTGAAGGCAGGACAAGACTCGATGGAAACTAATCAAGGAGAGAATCAACATAGAAATAAGGAGAAATTCCTTGACAGTTAGAACAATTAATCAGTGGTAATTTGTATCCAGAGGTTGAGGGGTCCTCCAACACTGGAGGTTTTAAGAAGAGACTAGACAATCATTTATCTGAAATAGTATATGGTTTCCTGTTTGAGCTGGGGGTTGGACTAGAAGACCTCCAAGGTCCCTTCCAACTCTGTTATTCTGCTATACTGTATTCTGTTATATTTTTAGTTCACCTCATAGCAAATCTTTTCTGGGAAAATTGTATAAAAGAAAAATAATAACAATAATACATGATAAAATGAATAATTATAGTAATCAGATGAACAATAGAGATGATTTTAAAGAGACATTTTAGTACTCTGAAATTTTAAAAACTAACAGTAGTTACAATATAGAGAAGATGTTGAAATAATAGCAAAAGACATAATATTTGGAATATACTTATCTTCCAAATGAATCTACCACTATCTCAGGTGATAACAACCCCAAATTTCAACGTTGCCTTAATTTCTATTTGTAGTTTAGTTAGATGAACTTCCTGCAATATGTGGATGAAAGTTACAGATGCTGTTAGGCTGAACAGAGGTAACAATTTCAGACTTTTCATTCAGACTCATATTTTGCTCCTATCACCCCATAAATTGCTAGTGAGTGAGCATTCAGGAACCTAGGGACAGTATCAGGATTCAGAGAGAATCACATGCAGCCCAAAGCATTCCATGTTCAACCCATACCAGATATAGATATTTATATAAAGAGTGGTGCCCATAATTGAGCTTTCTAGCTTGAAGTCATATCCAGATGTTCACTAGAGATTATATGCACACCAGAACTATTGAAATATCAGCATTCATCACTATAAAAATGTGATATTGTGAATGAACATGTGGAGAGGTAGTCATACAACACATAGGCATAGACATATAAATCAGGTAGATAGATATACAAAACTATATTGGAAAGTATAGACATTATGGAATAAGGTGGGGCAAGTGAAATTAATAGAAAAGGAATTAAATACTGGGGCAGAGGTGGGCAAGAGCCAAGGTGGCGCAGTGGTTAGGGTGCAGTACTGCAGGCCACTTCAGCTGACTGTTATCTGCAGTTCAGTGGTTCTAATCTCACCGGCTCAAGATTGACTCAGCCTTCCATCCTTCCGAGGTGGGTGAAATGAGGACCCAGACTGTGGGGCAATATGCTGACTCTGTAAACCGCTTAGAGAGGGCTGAAAGCCCTATGAAGCGGTATATAAGTCTAACTGCTATTGCTATTGCTAATTGACCAAGTGCCTGTACTTTAAACATTTAAAGAGGAATGCCCTAGTTTTAATCATACACTTCAGAGAATGTAATCAAACAGGAGTTCTATTTGTGATCATTGTCACTAGTAGAACTCCTACTTGCAACAATGCTGCATTGTTGCATTCTCTGAGCCCCAATCCTATTTGTGGCCAAACAAACCTGAATCCAACTTTGTTTCAAATTTTATTATTCAGGTCAGAGGCTTAGCAGACAAGACCTACTTTGTGCTGGCTCATTTAGCTGTGCCCTTTGATTCCCGATCAACTCCAAATACCTTTTCTCTTACAGCTAAAATCTAAGATGAGCTGACACAGCTGGCTTAAGGTTCAAGAGAGCACATTTTCCTGCAATGCAAAGTGGACTGTAGAATACCAGCTTTAACAAAGAACAAGATCGCCTGTGTTTCTTAGGAATCATAGAGTTAAGCACAATATATGTAAAAACTATACATCGTTTCCAGAATCAGAAACAGCATGTCTCTGGATGTCAATTCATGGAATATAATAGTAAAAGAAAACTGATGTTTTCATGTCCAGTTTGTGAGATTTTATAGGAATATAACTGCCCATTGTAAGAAACAAGATCCCTTTGATCTCAGCTGGAAAGATTGTATTTATGTTCTTGTGTGGTAGAATAGCTGTGAACCAATGCCAAATAGAGTTAGATTAATAAAGCTGAAATGAGAATGATTATGCTAATATGAAATTAATATGCTTTCTGACAGAGTGATTACCCAAACATAGTAGTAAAGGAATGGAGCATTGAAACAGCATGCAACTTGCAAGGAAATGAAGATATGCAGTTAAAATGTCACTAATTAACCCAGAGAAGAAAAAATATAGCTCACAGTTTAAAATGTAGTAAACAGCATGCTGAAATTTAACTATATAATCAAAGGAAAGTAATAAGCCTAGAAACCAATACAATTATCAGACCTTTCAATTAGCGAAATATCTCAGTGTCTCTTAAAAACTCAACCTCACCTTGTCAGTTGGATAAAACTATGACTTTGATATGGATTTTTAAAAATTGTTTAATTTGTTTATAAGACATCCAGAGACATCATGAAGGGCTGGACAAATGAAAACAAGTGCATGTGCTATTTTTTTTTTAGTGAAGAATAACTTTATAAGGCAGACTTTAACTTAAAATATTATACAATAAGTTTAACACCATAGAAAAACTGTAATTATACTGTAAAAACTGTAATATAAATGGAGGAGAGAGAAGGGAGTAATTTATCATGAATTGTTAGTAATACACATTGCTGCATAGTGATGAAATTAATCTGATTATTAAAAGGAATTATTTTATTGAATGGGATACTGGTTATAGTGCAACATTAAATATGTCTTCCAAAACTTAAGTCTCATTAAGTTTGGTGAAGCTTTTTCTCAGACAAGTAAGAACAGCATTGCAGTCAAATTAGCTGATTATAAATCAACATTCAACAGCTGGACAAGCCTGCAAATTTCCAGGTGTGCTTTCAGCAGGTGGCCACTTTCAATTCTTTGAATTAATATACTAGCTGTAGAATTCTCCCCAAGATTACCATTTTGACAAACACTGTCAGCAAAGGTGACCCTCAGGCTACAAATACAAGCATGTCTTCAGTTAAACCAGATTTTAAAATATAGTTTGGCCTAGATATTTGCCAAATCAGCAACAATACTCTCTTAAGACTATAAATACATAATTTAACCCATAACATCGAATTAATAAATTATTTGCTTGTCAAGATAAACCCAAGGAAACAGCAAACACTATGTAAAATCATAAATAAAAACTTTTTATAGGTAAGAATTGTTCCATTTTTGCAAGCTTGTTTTGTCAGGATGGAAGAACTTCATTTGTACTGTTGATAGCCATGTACACCATTCTTAAAGCTATAGAAAAGTTATAATTCTAGAAAGTGTCTGTCTATATGAATGTGATTCCAATCAATATGCCATTGAATATAAATTATGTAATATTCAGCTAACAATAGGCTATCCAATATCCACATTTTATTCATAGGCATGGCGGGGGGAGTAGAGGAAAATGGATACAAGTGAAGCAACACATGTCACAATGTTGTGATGAATAGTCTGTCAATAGTATGCATTTGTGTACATATCACAACTTAAGTACAAAATGAGTTTGTATGGTGCGGGGGTGGGTTCCTGCCGGTTCTAACCTCTTCTATAGAAGAGGTTCCACAAATCTACAGTGCCATTTAGAACCAGTTCCAGCTCCCTCCCCCCGCCTGTCCGCACATCATCAAGATGAAGAGCGAGAGGAGGAATTCTGGGTGTTGAAGTCCACAAGTCTTAAAGCTGTCAAGTTTGAACACCCCTGGGTTTTTATTTTCTAAAGGGTTAGGGGTGCAAGGGTCTTGTAACT
Source organism: Thamnophis sirtalis (assembly GCF_051295495.1). NCBI lineage: Eukaryota > Metazoa > Chordata > Lepidosauria > Squamata > Natricidae > Thamnophis > Thamnophis sirtalis. The sequence goes on along the minus strand of NW_028261383.1, from coordinate 108,494,285 downwards.
TGACAGCTTTTAGACTTGCGTGCTTCAAATGCCAGAGTTTCTGAGCCAACATTTTGGTTGCTAAGCAAGAGCATTATTAAGTGAGTTTCACCACATTTTACAAGTTGGCCACGCCCACCCAGTCACATGGCTGGCAAGCCACTCCCACCCAATCACATGGCTGGCAATCCATTTCCACAAAGCAGGCCACACCTACAGGAGAGGTTCTAAAAAAAATTGAAACCAACCACTGGTGTGGTGATATAATGAGGCAAGTTTCATCACTTTGACTTCACTTTGATTAGGAACAGACTATGATGTCCTGGTAAAAGGAAGGTTCACTTTTTTCAGTGGAACTTCTTTTCAAAGTACATTTGCTTAGAACAGAAGCCCTTCGACTGATAATTGCTGGTCAAAATATAGATTGGTTCAAACAATTCGTATGTTTATCTATGTTCATATCTGCATGTGTACAGTTTGAAAACCACCTTTCATGTGCTATGCATAGCACAGTCACATCAGTCTCTAAACTACATTACTAGTTGCTGTTAAATATTTATATACCTACTATTAAGAACAAATAATTTTTCAGTCTATTTCATGGGTACAAATTATTTATAAGTGCACCATTAATTATTAAGTTTTCCCTGGTGCCTTACTTGCATTAATAATTCAAATTTGTATAATTATTACATAATGAAAGCATGATTTAGCTTCCTTTGTTATCAGTAGTACAAACAGGAAATCTACCCCAGGCTGTAAATACACATAAGGTAGGATAGTCATCTCTAATAACTATCTGCTGTTTTTTTTTAAAAAAATCAAGATAGTGGTGAACTACTTTGCCACCTTAATATCTCCACTATATAATTGTAATATCAGTGAAACTTTGTGGACTCTTGGAGCTGGGAGACTTTGTTCACTGGATAGTTTCATGTAAGTAGATTTCAGCAGGCAACTCATCAGGAACGCCAGTCATTACAAACATCATTGTAGGCTCCAGCTAAATGACCCTCCTAAGTAAGTGATCTAAACCCCTAAGTTATTATATGCACCCTAAAGGCAATGTTGTTTTTCTAGGAACAGATTCGTTACCATCTGTAATAGAATGAGGAGGGGGAAGTACTTATAAAGCTTAAGCTGATTTACCTGTGCCTTGATCATATGTTCTGCAGAGCAATAACAACTGCAAAGCCTTGGGCTTTTCATAATGATTCAAGGAGGTGGCTGTAATTTCCTTGTTCTTTGGCAAAATGACTTCCCTGTGCAGGAGAAGGCTCAAAGCAGTGGAATTGCATCAGGCAAGAAACAGCACATCCCCGAAAACCTATTGAACACGCTCACCACTCCAATGCTTGGGTGTAAGATTATGCTGATAATTTATGACAGTGAGGGGAAATGGGTTTATACAAAGGACGTGTATGCTTGAATGGCTCTATTTCATTGAACTAGCACCACACTGTAAATAACATTAAAGGGTCAAGCTGCCCTTGACTAATACCAATATTTCTTGTGTGCAATCACATTTTATGATTTTGCTAACATAACACCTTTTTATGGGGTGGGGGTGGGGCTAATCTGCCAAACTGTCAGAACAGATTTATTTGTTTAAATGTATATGGCTGCCCCCTCTTACCTAAGCGACTCTGGGCATTGAATAGAATTTTAAAATAGAACTATATAAATAACTAAAAAAACATAACATACAATAACTAAAAAAACATAACATACAATCCAAGGTACGTATGTATGTACGTGAGTGGTAGTCAAGAATAACAACCTCCAAATAATGATCATATCCAGGTTCACTTCCTGTTTGGAGTAAAAGTCATGCTGTAAGTTTTTTAGGAAGAAGACTAGAGCTTAGGACCAGCCTAAAGTCATTTGAAGTGTTCCAGAAGGCGAGTACAACATCTGAAAAGGCACACTTCAATTGAACTCCCAAGTTATCTTCCATTCTGTTCTGAAGAAAACAGACAATCCATATTTCCAGGAGTCAAGGTTGTCATGCGGGGATCTTGCTAGATAGCAAGGAAGCTAGAACAGAGGTCCTACCTGATCCCTAGAACCCTATTTAAAAAGGGGGGGCTCATACTGCCACAGCACCTCTCGATACTACCTATTCCCTTCTCATGTAATTTCAATAATATACACCATGTTAGCTATCCATGGCATAGACAAGGAGGCAAAGACTGACCTGGCATTTAATACAAGCAGCCTTATATGACCAGGGCTAAAGACTGAGTCCGTGGGGCTTGAATGTGACTACCAACCAAAATTGGAACCACATTCTTTGCCCCCTCTCTCTGGCGATATGTCACTCTAGATGTCACCGTATTGACATTTCTGCTGTCCTCACCCCACACTGCAAAGCATCTTCCTCGCTATCCACCTGCCAATGTACTCCTAGGCCAATGGGTCCCTATCTCATCCTATCAATCACCCATCATAAGAGCTGCCTAGGCTATGGACACTTTTGTCTTCAGTACTCAATGCCCCAGCAGCCGCTATCACAACTATCAATCCAAGGTACATATATTGTGTGGCAATGGATCATGTCTACTCTAATTAAATTAATAAAAGATAGAACTATGTCTGATAATACAGATAAGAGGCTTAAATTGAAATACAATATAATACAGCTAATTGAGATCTAGCTATCTGAGCCAAATTCTGTATTTCTTGCTTGCATTTACTTTTTATTTGATTTGATTTGATTTGTCTCCAAATAGGTCCATCCATCCCCCCCATCTCCCTTCTCTCTTTATCTATCTTGCTTTCTCTCTTTCCCTGAAGACCCTAGAGGGTGAAAAATGGCTGTATAAGTTCGGGAACAGACTTCCAGGTTGCCCATAGGGCCATTTCTTTGCCCTCCGAAGGCTTTAGGGAAGCCTCCTGAAGCTTCTGAGGAACCCTCCTGAAGCCTCTGGAGAGCCTCTGGGGGGGAGGCTGTTTTCACCCTCCCCGTGCTCCTAGAAAGCCTCTGGAGCCTGGGGAGGGCAAAAAACGGATCCATTGTGTACCAAAATTGGGAGGAGGGCAGAGGTCACACGTGCATACATGTGGGGGGTAGCACGCATAGCATTATGGGTGTGGCACACCTGCACATGACCGTGCCTGTCAACCTCCGTTTCGTTATTTGCTTTCGGCTGCCATTGAAACAGGGAGGCGGAGCTGGTATTTGGGAGGGGAAGTTTAAGTACAGGAGAGATTGTAAAAAGGGAGTTTTGGTCTCACCGTCTACTGTGCATGCTGGAGATTAGTGCTTGGTGTCGGTCAAGGCCAACCGTCCTGCATTCCAACCTGATGATGCTCCTTGAAGATGGAACTCACATGACACCTAAGGGATTTGCAGATTGGACAGTGGGATGGAGTTACCAGGGGGAAGGGTTTTGGTCACATATTGATATGTATGATTTCACATGCTTTTGACCCAGATCTTGCTTTGCTTAGCTGCTATCTTTTCATAACCAGTAAATGTACTCTTAATTCTGCAAAATGGAGTTAAGTGGTTTCTTTCTTGGTTGCTGAGCGAGGCCAGCTTGAAATTACCTATGCTCCCTCCACTTTGGCATGCAATGGGAAAAGGTTAGCCATCGCTGTACTATACTATTATGGTGAGAATCACCTTAATATCACCTAAATCATTTTCTTTTATGTATGTTTCTATCTATTTATCTAGTTTCACTATTTGCAATAAAGTGAAAGTAGTTGATGGCAGTTTGACTTTAAAAAAATACTGGAAAATCCCATACAATTGATTCAGTTTTCCAAATATATTGAAGTCATCAAATCATGCAAAATTTGAGCTACTGTTCATTCTCCTAATTAAAATAAGGCCTTTCCCTGAAGAGAACCTGTAGAACTTGTATCAATGAGAGTAGCAGCCTTGGGATGGACCGTTCTCCTCTATTCGTCTATCTATCTTATCTATCTATCTATCTATCTATCTATCTATCTATCTATCTATCTATCTATCTATCTATCCATCCATCCATCCATCCATCCATCCATCCATCCATCCATCCATCCATCCATCCATCCATCCATCCATCCATCTATCTATCTATCTATCTATCTATCTATCTATCTATCTATCATGCTTAGTGAAATCTATCTTTACTAAGAATCCAGTGATTATTCTTTAAGAGATACCTATTCTCCCTAATGAATTATTGGATGGTTTGCATAATAAATGTCAGACTTTTCTAAGAATTGTTTACTTGGGGCTGGAGATACCTATTATCTTTTCTGTTTTATTTTTAAATCAACAGAAGAATTTTACAAGCTGCGCTCATTAAAATACAAAGGAGGTTAGTTTTAAAGGGTTTATTCCTTCTCAAATGCTTTAACTTCAGCACTACAACATATGCAAATATTTCCTCCGCTGGTAATATTTAAAATATTATCTTCTTTTTTATTTTTTAAGTTTTTGTTGCTATTATTTTTACACTCACCTGAGTGATCTTAGATGTCTTCTAGTTCATTCCACAGAAAAGAAACTTAATATAAAGTTACATTAAATTAGAGTTTTCAAAAAATCTGTTCTGAATTCTCTGAACAGTAGATTTTTTAAATTAACACTTGGCCTTCTAACAAGTTCCAGTCTTACTTTTTTTCTTATTCCAGAAATCTTGACTTCTACTTTCTGGGGTGGGGGGGGGGAGAGGAGGAAGAAAGTAAAATAATTCTTCATCTTAGAGTTGTTCAATGTGCCTTGCATATTAGCTAGCACACAAAGACAAGGTCTTTCTTAGGCTCACAACTGTGCTTTATTTAATTGGAGGTCTTTCTTAGAGCCTTTTATTCTTTTAACCTATTTTCATCGATGCTGGATTAGTACACAAGTGAGAATAATTTTAATGGCTTACAAAGCAAGAGGGCACATGGGATGCTTTTGGACACTGTGATCTACTGTAATGAGAAGTGGAGTTGAAGGCAACATGTTTATCTTTTTAATTTGGAGATTATGTTGAAATTGAAACACATTCTCCAAGGTGAATAACAAGCACTCTGGTTGCAGTACTTAACCTTAGCTGTGAGTTAACATTAATTACCTGGCATACTTGTGTCTATCTGTTCTACATAGATTGTAAAACAATAGCTCTCAAACAATTGTACACAGACCTCTAGTGAAATGGCATGGTCTTTACTGATACTTTCATCAGGCAGACAATGAGGGTACATTTAAAACAAGAAGCCCCAGTAGCATTCTGGCAATCATTAATTGACTAATTGAGCATGTCTACATCTCCATGCAGCACTCTCTAGTTAGGGCATCTGAGGATGTTTGTTAGGTCTTTTCCTCCACCAGACATTTCTCTATGGAAATAAACCATACTTAAAGTTGTGGTATGATTAAATTGACGACAGAACTTTTCCAACAAAAATAGCGGACACAACTTAATATAAATGAACACCTAACATCAACTAGGGAACATGGATTATATTTTCAAACTCTCAAGCATGGAAAATAAAGTCAAAACATCTTCAGATCTAGAAATCACTCTGTTACTCCAGTCAGCTTCTGGGCAATATGTGTGCATACTGTTAAATATATATTGTGCAAAACAATATTTGAAATTGAGGCTTAGTGGTCACATGAACTGGGGGAGATGAAAGAATGGTCTAGCAGAAAACAAAAGCCACTTGATTGATTGATTGATTGATTGATTGGCTGACTGACTGACTAGATTTATGTGCCACCCATCTCATCTGGAGACAACTAGAACCAGCTATATATTTAGTTTGCTCTTCTCTCATGAAGCTTGAAATCTTCATGTATTTGTAATGCACCACTTAAAAACATAAAAACTTTTTTTTTACAATTTAGAGCAAGTATAGTATTAGCTTTTTAGAAATAGTAAAGAATGGATTACTACCCTTCCTACTGAAAAGTTGCAGAACATCAGTTAAGAGCTGTACATGACTAAAGGATGTGGCTTGGGGCCACAAATAGTAGAGTCCAGGACAAAAACTAAAAATGATTTAATTTAAATATAATTAAAATGAAATTATATTAATGAATTTGTAATTGTACTTACATAGTAGGACTTAACACCTGTAGTTTATTTCTCAATTCTGGAGGGAATCTGGAGTGGGGTTGGCATAGCCAATGCTTTGTGGAACTTCCAATTGGGTATCACAATTACTTCATTCCATGAGCAAAGCATACCACCTTAAGATAGAAATAAATAATAATTGAAGGAAGCATTTTTTAAATGGAAGAAAGATCACAATAAAAGCTCACATTCAGTTTATTTACAGTAAAATCCAGCCTTATAAGGAAGAAAGCCCATATACAGATGTATGTATAAAGACTGCCTTTGCTGAATAACATCCCAATGATGCTGTTCAGAGTTCAGTGTTATTTGATGTTATCCAAACAGTATTCTAACAGAAGAGGTCTCCTGCCCATTGGAAAACTATCAGCCATAGAACAGTGACCAGTTGATAGACATGAATGTTTCTCTGCCATCGATTGGTCACAAGTCCTCCTCTTGCACAGGGGTTCATAAAATTCAAAATTTATTTTAATACAAAGCAAAAAATGAAACAAAAACAAAAATGAGCTATCCAGGGAGGATGACAGTTTCCTTAAACTTTCAGGGATAGGCGTCAATATTGATATTAGAGTCAGTGTCACTGTTTAAGTTTAAAATTAATATTTCATCTCAGTTTTATCATTGTAGAAAATGGTTTGATTTTAATGAATATACTTTACCAGGTGAAAACTGCTTCCACCTGAAATGCTTCATTTTAACAGGGCTTATTTTGTCTACATCCATATTGAAATGTGATTAAAATGGTGCATGAAATTATTATATTCAGAGATCCACAGTGACAGCAGTTTTAAAGTCAAACAGTGACTGGAGCTATTTGAATCAGACACTGAACTGTGAATTAGAACATCCGATGGTTGATTGCATTAATATCAATATTTATATCTCTGTAAAATATGTTCTATGACACTGCAATTAATAAAGCTATTAATATTATGTCAACTTAGAATTTGTAATTATACTGTTATAAGGTAAAATTTATTGTTACAGTAATGATCTCTTCTACCACTCAGCTAGAACCTGAATTTTATTTATAGAAAACTATAAAACTAAGATTTTATTATATTTTCTACATCAAAGATCATATTTTAAACATTTTAAAGCTGAAATTTGTTTTCATTTGGAATAATCATGATTACACTTGGAGAGTGTACTTTTAATTAATCAGTTTCCCCACCTGGAAATCATGTGGAAAATATTTCACCTTGATTTTTATGTTAACCAGATAAATTAAAGATGTATTCAGCAACTGTACAAGTATCTTCATTGATCTAATTTGAAATAGTGGCTCTCCCATATCAAAGTCTGAAATAATAATAAATTTTACATCCTAACAGGTCACCTGCAATTTAACTTACTCTGTGTTGAATGCTGCTATCAAGGAAGAGAAGGAGAGAATCACCTTTTATTACTATTAGGTGCAAAAATATTCTATTTTAAGCTTTGCTAGTTTTCAGCATGTGTGCCAGATGGTCCTTCTCTTAATTTACATATTCAAGTATGTATTAGATTATGTTTCAGTTTCTAAGATAGGATTGGATTTCAAAGAAAAATGTACAAATGCATCATTTTTTATCAACCAATACTTTCTCTCACTAGGAAATATATAACAATGTTAATATTCAAGTAGTGACTGACACCTAGAGTGGGTATACACATAATATACATTACTAAAATAGAATATCACATTTTGCATTGAAAGAAAATATTTATGTGAAATTACATTCCTCCCATTTTTTAGCATAATGAGGAGAACTTTCATGAAACGTGACAACTTGAAATCATAAAGTTGAATTATTTCCTCTTTGTCAGACTAAACAATAGAAAAAATACATGAAATTAAGTCTCTGATCAACTATGCTATAAGTTGAAAGATAAGGGGTATTTAGGTAAGAGGAGGTCCTGTACTCAGTCTTATAATGCAAAACAATATTTTAACATTATCTCAAATGAAACATTTATGTATAAAATGCATAATAATTTAAATTGATCATACATATTTTTCAATATTAATGTAACCCACATATTCATTTTCCAGATAAAATCTTCAAGAAAGCTCCTTGATATATCTTAATAAAGCATGCATAGTTTCAAAAAGAATATATACAATAACAAAAGCAATAGCACTTAGAATTATATACCGCTTCATAGTGCTTTTACAGGCCCTCTCTAAGCAGTTTACAGAGTCAGCAAATTGCCCCCAACAATCTGGGTCCTCATTTTACCTACCTCCAAAGGATGGAAAGCTGAGTCTACCTTGAGCCGGTGAGATTTGAACTGCCGACCTGCAGCTAGCAGTCAGCTGAAGTAGTCTGCAGTACTGCACTCTAACCACTGTGCATCATCATCATTATTATTGATTGAGACTTGAACTGTTAAGTTTTTACCAGTCCCAGACTGTGAATCAAATTGAAGAGTAACCATAATAATAGTAATAGGCAGCTTTATTCAGAAAGTCAAAAGCTGCTTACTATTATTATTATGGTTAGTCTTCGCTCCAATCCTGCAGCAATATCTATAACATCACCAAGCATCCAGATCTGCCAGTCCCAGGTACTTGGAAAGGACTCGATAGGTAGACAAAAATGCCAGACCCTGTTTGAACATCTGGATAACTGTGCAATAAATCACAATAATAATAAAAGTTCAAGAAGATTGCACAGATTGACTACAAACAATGGCCTGACAAAATAACAACAATGGTACATTGAGAGATTTCAAGAAAGACCATTTGCCAGCAAGTAACAACTGATGGGTTCAAAGAATAAACAAAGCAATAGAAAATAAAGAAGTTAAAATGCTCTGGGATTTTAGAATTCAAACTGATAAGCACTTATATAACATTCTAGAATTGTTGATAAGAAAGACAAAAAAGTTTGGCTAGTGGATGTTGCTCCTGGAGAGACCAGAATAGAAGAAAAGAACTGGAGAAAATCACAGAATACAAGATCTGTGAATGACTGTGGCAAAAAAAGCAAAAATAATACCAATAGTAATAGGTGTCTTGCGTACAATCCCAAAACCTTTGGAGCTATTTGAATACCATCGGTCCTCACAAAAATCACAAAATCAGTCAAATACAAAAAGGTAGTTTACCTCAAACAGCTTACATCCTGTGACAATACCCTTAACACCATCTTAACACCACCACACAACATCTGCCTATCCCAGGATCTTGGGAAGGATAGTAGGATTGAAAAACCAAATCTATTGTAAACATCTGGTTGACTATGCAGCCAACCATAATAATAAATGTAATAATAGATCTTTTATCATTTCTTTTTCTGGTCGCTGCAATAGAAAAGTTAAGATTGGCTATGGATGGTTATTTCAAAATTCTTCTAAGTTTCATTTAACATTGAATTTTAGGGTTTTTGCTAACAGTGAGCTTTGTAGTTATATTACATTAGTTGCATTAATACCTAGATTGAGATAATATCCTGCATACAAAAAATCCCCAACCATATAACATATCACCATACGAACAACCGCTGCTTAATAGAGGAATGTAAAGATACTGTTGCTGATGTATATGCAGCATGACCTGATGGCCTTTCTTCACTTCTTTTCTTGCCACATTAATGGAAGTCAAATGTTTTCTCACAGCTTATGGAAAGGGCAATTAACTTTTAGACAATAAAAATCTGTTCCTGGCCAGTTCTGTTGCCATTGCTGAATGATATTATACAGTAAGTTATGTTCCTGATTGCTTTCTGGATGACAGGAGAAACAGGGAGGGGGGGGACTAAATTATAGTAGGTGGAAATATACACTAAGTGTTACATTTCTTGTTCATCTTCCCCAGAAATGAAGAATTGAAGTGTGAATGAAGTGTGAATAAAGAGTACATGTGAGTCAAAATATTGTAGTAATTCTCAATTCACTCAGTGTTCTCAGATTCGCTTGTTGGCATTCGGCAGCCAATGAAAAACAAAGCAGCTGGGCTTCAGATATATCCATGTTTGTTTATTTCTGGATGCCATTTAAAAGGGTCCTTTAACATTGTATCTGTTCAGCTTCTGACATTTCTATTTTCAGATGGTGAAAATATCATTGAACAAACCGGCTGCATATTATTTAAACCTCATAAACACTTCCCTGGAGGAGGGAGAGGGGAACTGTGATCTACATGTAGATAAACAACATATAGAAACAGTCACGGAAAGATGCAATCTGGATCCTTTATTTCCTACAAGTTCTTCTCTCTCCCACACCTTCATTTTCAGTGAGAAATTATCTCCTTTTCCAGAAGAAAAATAATCTGATTTTAAATCTATTTTTAGTTTCAATTACATGATACATGAATTCAAATAAGGGAAAGCTTTCGTCTAGAGTCATTTTTTTATTTAGAAAATCCATTTATGCTTTCTGATGCTTATATAATTTGACAAAATTCTGTTTATTTAAATTAAGCCATCTGACTCCAATTAATTCTTCCTGACATCATATTGGTGCTGTGCTTACATAATGTTCCATAAAATAGTAGAATGTCATTATGAGGTATAATTCACACTTATTACTGATCAAGTAAATGATCACTTACTGATGGATGTGGTGGCTCTCTCTATGACAAACATAGTTTATATGTTATGGGGTCAGCAATGCAATTTGCTCAGTGGAAGAAAAACAAATACCTCACTACATAGCAAATATATTTTAATATCCAATCTTCTACAATGCAATTATCTTAATTTTCAAGAAGATCTTCCTAATCTCACTCCAGCACTGCATCCAACACCTATTATTTTCATATACATGCATTAAGAATACGTTGATTGATGAAAATTGAATTATTTTAAAACTTGTTTTAAATATTTACCTATCACAATATTCCATTTCAGGTTAATTAATGTGATTAAATTATGGAAGAACAGAATAATGTAACCATAAGTAGAGGAAATTTTAAAAAGTGAGATTTTAAAAAAAGAAATATAGCAAAATTATGAACTAGTGATGAATTTTGGGTTTAAATGGACATGGTCTATCTAGTTTCCTTTTGTTTTGAAATGTTGCCAGCAGCTGTGGCTGGCATCTTTAGAGGCAGAGTATATTGCAATTTTTGGCAGTTCACAAGTAACTGAACAGAGACTGATTGGGATCTTGCATTTGAGCCAGCTGTTCTCTGATTGGCTGATATCCCAGGAGTTCAAGAAAGTTGGTTCTTGACTGGTTCATCATTCAATTGGTCTATTTTGACGAAATTCCAAAAGTCCTTGTTTCTAATTGGTTTTTTGAGTCGCACTGCTGATTGGTTTCCTGTGTGGATGGATTTCTGAATGATTTATTTGAAGAATTGTAAGAAAACAGGTTCCTTATTGGAGTGTTTTTTAGTCTGGTTACTGCTATGTGTTCTTTCTTTGTCAAAGTTTGTTTTGCCATGAATCAACTGTGAATGGAGTGAAATCTAATCTATTTTAGCAAAATTTTACATCCTTATCACAAGTGTCACATAAATGTTTACTTTCACAGGTAGAATGCCTGAGTTCAACAATTGCTTCACTGCTTTCAATGTCACAGATAATCAACAATGCATTTATTTTACTTTGAACATGGTGGGAACTGAATTTTGATAGGCTCTCTAATATGAGGTACTAGCCATAGAATTTAATCACCTATTCAAACTGGGTGATTGATCCTTGTTTTGCATTCTTTCTTTTTTCCTGTTCAGCTAGCATTGGTTTATTCTTACATTTGTTATTAGAGAAGAGACAGAAAACATAGGCCATATTTTGCTGTTCCTGTTTGCTCTTTTTTAAATGATCCTACCTTTTCTCCAATGCATATATTATTTCAATTCTTCTATTTGTTTAACCCAATCCCTAGTTTCTGTGTGTATAAATTGTTTCAATCCCACACATTTCCCTTTTCTTTCATCCATGTCCACCAACCCACGCAATCATCCCTCAAACCTTTCCTCTGATATCTGCTGTTTGTCATTCTCTATCTTGAATATGTCAATCTTAAGTAAATGGAGTTAGACTGTAGTTGAGGTGTCATTAACTCCACTGCCTGGCACATTTGCTTAAGGGTCTCAGATTGGCATTTTTACTCTGTGTACCAGCCTGCTCTCCCTGGGTAGCTCTATGAAAAGTTCTCTTGGAAGGGTGACCTTTCATTCACTAATATAGAATACTGCAGGTAAGATATGGCTCTGGACATTTGATTTATGCTGCACTCACACTAACAATGATGTCCCTGACTTATTCCCTTAAGAAGGTATGCTTATCAAGGATAAAGATAACAATTTAATCTTACAGACAAGGGAATGAGTAGAAATATGTTATATTAAAAATACTGGGAATTTTTTCTCCAAAGGTTCTATACCAAATTGCCTACTTGCCCACTCAAGCTGCTAACTCAGGACTCACCACCCTTGGCTTGGTGCAGGTTTAAATCTCAACCCTCAATTAATGGGTAGACACAGAGAGTTTTTTCCAGAATGTATATTAAGATCACAGATCAGCCTATGAATGGGTCATTATCATTAACTATCACATGCTAATGTGATTTGATATTTTTCTATTGATTAGTAAGCAGTTGTCTTTCAATATCTGTTTTGTTTAACAGAATTGAAAAGTGACAACATTGTTTTGAGCTTCATTTACTTTCTCTATTATCAGCTGCTGCACTGTAGCTATGGATACATTTTAGTCACTCATGTTAATTTTACAATTCTCTGCTAGTCCTTCCAATTCAAGCATTCTATCAGCTCTCAATTCTGAATACAAGTTCAAGGATAATCAGTCTAATATATACTTTTGGGTTAAATCTTATTTTTAAATTCTTCATAATTGATTCAAGCTTAAGACTTTTGACTATGAGTGAATGAATATCAGGCTGGATGATCTGCTTTTGCTATTAAGAATAGTAGTGAGACTATGAATACTTAGTACTTAACAAAGATGAATACCAGGACAACATTTTTGTGTCAAAATGTATTGAATAACAAACTTGACTAGTTTTAAAGCAGTTGAGTACCTAAGTACTAGCATTTTTTTTAATTTTAAGTGTCCATAAATATTAAAATGTCTGGAACTGGAATGGACACTTAAAATATAAAAAAAATGGTAGTACTGGTATTCATCTTTGTTAAGTACTTGATATGCTGCAAAAATAAGTGGGAGACAACTGCAGAGGGTAGACAGAAAGTTGGCCATGCTGGAAAGATTGCTACTAAAAGGAAGCAGAGAGTTGCACGGGGGAAGGCAGGAAGTCGGCCATGCTAGGAAGGTTGCTTTCACTGGAAAAGGGACAAATAGAAAGTATTTCCAGAGTATGTGGTAAGTCACATAGATAATGGGGTAAGTCACATGGCTTGTTTGCTACTCATCCTTTTTAGTAATTATTGTGCATCCCAGATCCAATTAAGCACAGACGTATCACTTTATATCATAAATTTCAAAGCATTTGAATCATATTGGTTTGCCTTCAAATATCAAATATGACTTGGATGGATCTTCCCTCCCTTCCCCTCTCTCTCTATCCCCTCCTCATTTAGCTTTACTCATATCAGGGAAATGCTAATAGAGGATTCTACTGTTTTCAATTTTGAAAACAGTAGAGGTGCATTTTTGTCTTTATTTAGGTTTCTCAGGATTGATAATGTATCAATAATTGCTGTGCATTTTTTTAAAAGCTGCAGTGTTTTATTAACAGGGAACAGATAAAGTGATATCATTTCAGAGCCAGATATGTTTACAATTTTGGAGGAGGGAAGATAAAAATCTAACTGTAAAACAATGGAAATGTTAATTTGAATGAAAAGTGGAACTCCTGGGGAAATCCTGATGTAACCATGTGGTTAAATTCAGATTGTGTGTGTTTCTTTGCAAGTATCCAAGACTCATTAGCTTAAGACAAGGGGATTCATATTCTATTTAGCAAGATTTCACATTGAGCCAATTTCCATTTACAGTCTACTCCTAAAGGTGGAAGCCCCAGGGAAATGAAATGACTTCATTTACTGGAAATTACAGTTTCTTTTGTGTAAAACTTTAATCATCTTATATATGACAACCTTATGCTTAATGCTTTTGGAACACTCTTCATAACACATTATTTAGTGAATGCATAGATACTTCCCACTGAGCTCTTTGCTGCTTTCAATGCTTTTGCTAATCTAGTTTGAATATATGCAGTAGTTAATCTTAATTATGATGCCGAAGTCTATACCATGTTAATTATTCATTTTACATGTTCCTTCCACTTTATTGTAACTCCTAATTTACTTTAACTAAATGTGGCTTTTAATTATATCATTGAGAATTTGGTAAAATTTGTCTGGCAAGCAAGCATGAGTTGTGAGGTGACTGGAAGAAGGAGAAGAGGAAATATGCCAAATTGGCAAGTAAAGGGGAGTTAAATAACATAGGAACCTAACTCACCCATAGTCATCCAACTGCAGTAATAGACTCATCAGAGACACTTGTGAATGTTTGCTGAACTGGAATGAATGAAGCAAAGGAATGCTGTGTATTTATTTTCTTTTTCTTTTTTTCCAGAAGAGCTTCAATCTCAAAGGGTCACATATCCAGTAATGCAGAGAAGAAGATCAGAAAGTTTTACCAGAATATTGACATATTACTGTAACTTCAATTTACTGCTGAGAAAATTGTTTTGTTTTCTTATTAAATGTGTGTACCACAAAATACCCTAGACTAGTGCTTCTCAATCTTGATAACTTTAAGTTGTGTGGACTTCAACTTCCAGAATTCCCTAGACACCTATGCTGGCTGAGGAATTTGGGGAATTGAAGTCCACACATCTGAAAATCACTCAGGTTAAGAAACATTGCCCTAGACTATATCCCAGAAAGATACGTAAAACATTGAATATGAAACTTAGTGTAAGTATACCAGGTATAAAAAAGTGTATAAGGATGTTTTAATTGGCTTTATGTCCTATCTATTACTTATGTCAGGATAAACTGTTTGTCCATTGAATCTGGTATTATTGACTCTGACTGGCATCAATCTCAAAGGATTCTTCTGCTATGTGATTTTAACTTAGCTTCCCCAATCTGTTATTCTCCAGATGTGTTGGATTTGAACTCTCATAATTTTCAGTGAATTTGGTAGTAAAACTTTATTTAAAAGAATTTTTACTTTATATTTTAGCCCTGTTCCAAAAGTAAGTTGTAAAGTGATCAAAAAAATTATATAAAGTGGCTTCAATAGTGAGAAGGAGAAACCAAAGTTTGGGGACTTGTTCTTATTTTATGGAAATTTTATCAAAAGTAATTCCTGATACTTTAGGACTGCAAATGTATGAATTAGACTTGTGCAAGGAAAATGCTTAGCTTTGTTGATGCACATTGAATACAATATTCACCTTGTCAAGACAATTTTCATTTATGTTATTTTTTGGAGATCTCCTTTAGTTCATCCTGTAGCTGCAAAAGATGCCATGGAAATTTCATTCATTTTTTTTTAGAAGTAGAGAATATCATGAATCAAATTAAATGGGATGTTCATCAATATGGACATCTCAATTACATTTCACAAATTACTCATTCAGAATGCAACTCTCAGGCCAAATAACAAATCCAAAGAAGCTGTGGACATCAAGTAATTCAATTGTCTTAACGATTAAAAGAAAGTGGTAAGCTCACAAATAAAGGAATATTAAAATTTTATACCCAAGCCTATAAGTATTATTTTTAAAAAATATATCCCTATTAATGAATGAGAAAACAACAACCTTACAGTTTTATGTTTTGAAATTGTTAAAATTATTGAAAAAATAATATATTGAAAAAATAATATAGTTTCCTATTTATTTAAAGCTATTCTATTGCACCCAAATTGTGATGACTGTGATAAGAAGCAGATATTTTTGCTTTCACATTTTCAAGATAAAAGGGGAAAAACCATTTAACAATCTATTGGTATAGGTTGGATTTATCAGATATCAGATGGTTTCCTACAGAAAAAAAAGTATGATTGAAGTCAAGTTATGAAATCACTTGGAAAAGAATTAATGTCTTTCCAACCCCAAAGACATATTGCTCAAAATGAACACCACATAAACTATTATGACAGTTGTAGCCTCTCATTTTATCAACAATATCAACAATTGAACCTCAGAGCACATATGTGCTAACATATCCTAGATAGCTTAGTTACTAGATTTTCTTTTATTAGTTACAAGCAATAAATTATAGTTCAAGGAGCCATAAAACACACAACAGAGGTATTTTCTTTTGTTCCTTATAGTTTTTCTAAGGGTTTTGCAGGTTTAGAAGTGTTCCTGCAAAGGAAACAAGAGCAGGAAGTTTAGTCTACAAATTGCATACCCATATGCACTCCCAAGAGCGGGGATGTTAGGAATGTAAAATAATTCCAGCAATGGTTCTATTTTGGATAAATTTGACTTTTATTCAGTGGTGGGATAAATGTTGAAAGAAAAGTCCTGTTAACATTCATCTTTCTCTTAAAAAGTCTGGAGAAAGGCTGAGGAAGTTTAAAGGAGCTGAATTTCTCTTCAATCTGTTTTTTTCCCTAAAGATTTAAAATACCTTGTCTGCTTACAACAGTGTGGGTTCTTGACAGAGAGACTTCTCATTCTCCAGGACTTTGTGTGGTCCCATGAGATTTCTTAGAAGGATTACAGATGAAGAAGCCTCTGTGAAATTAGTCTCAAATGACTACAAATGGCAGGAGTAGCACTTTCTTAATGTTAGAAGAATCCTATTTGCATTTGAAGGATCTTTTTTTCATATAATGGCTATTCTCCTTTAGAGTAGGATGCATTGGCAGTCCAGTAAACTCTGAAGAAAAGGGTTTTTTTTTCCTCTAAAGACTTCTGTGAGAGAGGAATCATGGAAGTTACCAGGTTAAGAAAAATGGTTTCAGGTATTTTAGAAATTGAAACTACCTTCCAGTCTGGCAATGTTTGCTTTGGTATTCTTAAATAATATTTCAGAACGTTATTCTCAAATAAAGATTTGAGATGTCCAATAAAATCTTAATTTTTTAATAACATTTATATAGAAAAACAAGTTGAGAAATTTGTTTTAATAAAACAAAGAGGAGTTTGCAGGCTCCATACGCACTTAATTTTGTAATGTGTAAAAACTGACACATGGTTGTTCCTCTGCAATTCCCTGACACATACATTTAAGTATTAGATAACAATATTTTACACAGTTTTCTTACATTTTTACATTCTTATATTTTACATTCTCTCTTACAATGTGAGAGCTGATGCTATTTGAGTTGACTCGTGAATGTGCCAAGCTAAATCTTTAATACTTATATTATTTTATACCTATATTATTTCTGTAGTAACTAGCTCTTATATTCTTAAGGATTCTAGAATCTCATCCTCCAATTCAAATTATCCTTTGCTAATAGGAGAGAGCCAGTTTGGTGTAGTGGTGAAGGCATCAGGGTAGAAACCGGAATACTGTGAGTTGAAGGAAGCAGACAATGGCAAACCACTTTTGAAACATTGACAAGAAAGCTGCAGGAACTTAGCCAAGCAGTTACCAGGAAACAGTGATGTTCATCCATTGTATTTGAATAGGACCTTGACATCTGGGATGTGTGTTTAGTCCTCGAGGCTATGACTGACAGCCAGCAACCGCCAGGCCACGCTTGATTGGCTAAGGTGCAGCATGGCTGAACGTGGGCTGTCAGACTTGTGCCTATTGGCCTCCCTGCTTGACAGCTCTGTATAAACAGCTGTCAAGCAGGGCGGAGTCCCGATCTACAGCTAGCCTGTCTACTGTACAGATCTGTTCTAATAAAGCACTGTTAACTTACCTCAGGAGCCTCCTGCCTCGTCCCTCGTTCCTTTAATGTCAAGACTTGTACATGAATTGGATTTAAGTGAGGGAGAGGTGTGCAGAGTCAGCCTTATTCATTCTCTCTTCCCAGATTCCATCTTGCTCCAATAGCAGAACAAGAGTCAAGACAGTTGGAGATAGGCTGAGCACAGGGGTTGGCCAGGGCATCTTTTGTGTCTTGCCTTGCTCTTAGCATACCACATCACTTGCAGAGACCACCTTCATGACCGTTGTCCTATTCTAATAGGTTTCATCCATTCAATCCCCCGGAATCTGTCTTCACATGCTCGGAATAGACAAGTCCCTATCTCACCAAAGGTCAATGACTCAATAGCTACTCTCAACCTGGTTTGGGCAGCCTGTTGAAACTGTTGCCCGGGGTGTGGCTGCTGTGCATGCTACAGTTACTAGGACCCACAGGTGACAGTTGAGTGACAGATGGGGACCAAAAGTGGCTTTTCTAAAATGAGCTGCCCCAAAAGGACAAGACATATCCCTACAGCAGAGGTGCTACCTCTTCCTGAACACCTCATATGCCCCACCAGGTAATGGTGCTGACTACATTGCAGATATGTATCCATTTTGAAATTGCAGGAGAGAAGAAGCACAAAAATGGTTGGCAGAAATTGGCTTGATAGGGAAAAGTTAGGAGTTTGAGAATAAGTGAGGTCTCAAATATTTCTCCTCTAGATTAAATTTGTAAGAAGATTTTAGAGAGTCCTCATTTAGTGGCCATAATTGGGACTGATAACTCAGTCATTAAAGTGATTGCAAACTAAAACCGTTATTGTGCTTATGATCTTACTTCTGCTTTTCCTTGCTTTACAGACCTGCAAAGGTTATGAATGTAAGGACTGGTCACAAGGTAACTTTTTCATAGTTGCTAAATGACTATTTGTATTTTTTTTAAAATGTGCTGGAGACTTTGGTTTTTAAACCTGGCTTCTGAGTGAGGCTGGTTAGAAGTCTCTGCAAACAGCCCTATTGATAGTACAGCAGTGGAAATGCCAGCCAGGACTCGATTCTGGCTGACAGAAAATTTCTCTGGAAGAATAAAAATAAAAATAAAAATGGTGGATTTGTGCTCTGGAAGAGCTCTTCCTTTCCAAAAAAAGGGGGAGTTTAGTTTCTTGTGGTCCATTGTGAATCAAATAAATGGAGAGTTGATGATTTACAATGTGCCCATAATTGTACCCTTTTAATGGACACTTGACTGGCAAAAGCGGTACATTCTTAATCACTTTAGGATTTTAACACTTTACAACTGTTATATTCTAAACAGCAGTGAAGATTAAAGAATCTCCATGAGTGTTGTTCTTTTTGAAATGACGAAGGAACAAAAAATATCTTAAAGCATTTGAATTTAAAGGCAAAAAGTTTTTGATACTTGAAATTTCAACTGGAAAAGGAGGACTGACCTAATATTTTTTGACAAAGCTTAATTAGGTTGTTGCGATTATCCATGTGACTCTACTCCTCATGAGTGGAGACTGCCATTTGGCAGTCAGTTTATGTGCTCAGTAGCTGGGAAGTTCAACAAGCTCATACTCACAAAGGAGCCTTTTACAGGTACTAAGCTTTACTGTGCCCCATTTTTTGACACATTTTTGGATTATTGCTTTTCTTTGAATATTCAAAAGATGAAGACCCTTTGGACTGGCAACATTCTACTGCATTCATTGGTGTGTTCCCATTTCCTTAGAGAATGGCAGTGTAAATTTGGTTTTGAAAATATTTGATTTCTTGGATTCTGTAGCAAAAAGACACTTAGCTAATGGATCTTAGAAAGTTAACAATGGTTTAAGGAGCCAGACAGATTTGGGATTATAATTTAAATAATTAAGAAATTGTCTCATGAGAAAACAGCAATTGCCTTTCTATTTTTATGATAGGAAGACCTTGAAGATTGGATGCTAGAGGGAGCTACAGGATAAAAAAAAATGGAGCACAAATTTCTAAAGGAGTCTTTAATTTTTAAGCACCCTTTTGCAAAATGGATGACCTTATTGATAAAATGGACTGTTGTAATGAAATTATAGAATAAGAACAAGTTGCATTCGATGTTTATGAAATCACTCTGATGGAGTAACACAGGAGGAACTGATGGACGAATTATTCCCTAAAAAGATGTACAGATATTGAACAGGAAACTTATTTTTTAAAAAATTGATGATACATAAGACTCTGTAATAGTTTTGAAAGCCTCTATGAGAAGCAGCAAGCAAAAGAATACACTTTACCTATTGAACTTTCAATTTAAGAAAAAAAAAACTTTCAGATACTGAAAAATATGAAATACAGAAAATTTGAAATACAGAAAAAGAGCAAGCCAGCTCCAGGTCATTTTTGAAGAGGTTAAGGAATATTTTTTAAGAATTCAGGAAAAGTATACAAGGTTGGTTTACCTGATTAGGGGGGAAAAAAAGAAATAGCAATAGCAGTTAGACTTATATACCGCTTCATAGGGCTTTCAGCCCTCTCTAAGCGGTTTACAGAGTCAGCATATTGCCCCCAACAACAATCCGGGTCCTCATTTTACCCACCTCGGAAGGATGGAAGGCTGAGTCAACCTTGAGCCGGTGAGATTTGAACAGCCGAACTGCTGAACTGCAGTCAGCTGAAGTAGCCTGCAGTGCTGCATTTAACCACTGCGCCACCTCGGCTCTTATTACATTTGGTTTACCCTAACTGGATGAATTACATTTGGTTGCCCTAACTGGACTTTGGCTAATAAAAGAATGAATCATTTAGAATTATAAGGAGAACAGAAATTACATTATATTTAGAGATGGTTATGAGTTATTAGAATTGTTTTTATTTGCTGAAAATAACCTTTTTCTTTTTTCCCCTCTTTTTTCCTTGTTCTTTTGTTTTTCTCATGTTTTTTTCTTTTGCATTTTTCTGTTTGAATTTTATTATTGAAGTTTAAATTAGATTTTTCTCTTTTCTCTTTTCCTTTATAATCCTTAATAAAATTAAGTAAAAAAAATACAAACCTTTGCTTTTTTAAAATAGTAATTTTTGAGTGAAATGATGGCAACAGTATTCTGGCATCTGAATATATTATTTGTTAAAACGTGGTCTGAGCTACCCCTGAGCTAGCTTCAGGTTGGTGGAAACATATTATGTTAGCACACAGGCTGGAATGTTGAGTTAAATCCTGCAATGTTAGGAAACACATGCCTGATAAAATTTACATTGTAACAGCAGAATATTCATTATTCTACAAAGAAAGTTGGCAGCCCTCCTGAAGGGCACTGACATCTCACTGGCAAAGCAACAGTGTTTAAGCAAGAGCAGAACTGAAAAAGTTCATTGAGTCTTTCCCCCAACTAGGTGTTATTAAAAAAAAACAGCAAGAGGTGACAGTTCTACTACTACTTACTATCAGAATTTGTTGCATATGGACCATATGATTATAATACTTAATAGGTCAGGAGGTAAAGTTTTATTTTGGTGTGTTTCTTAAATATTAGCCTATCTCAGATTCTTCTTGAAATTAGTTTTGAAAAGAAGATTTTGCTTAGACAAATTTCTGCCCATTCAAGAAGGGTAAGGTTAAATATTTTGGTTGGGAAAAAGTGTTTGTGTGTGTTTGCATGTCTGTAAACTATTGAGAATTGACAGCTTTTTTCATAGGACTTCAAGGAGGCACTATAAAAAGTGTAAAGTTTCTGTAACCCATATGAACAAATAGGGCATAAAAGCAGTCCAAAGTACATGGACTTGAAAAAGAAAGCCAAAGAGAAAAAATGGGGGATATTTGCTAAATAATAAGTGGACATAATTTGATACAGAGTAAAATATTAATAGGCTTCTATTATGCAACAAAGATTCTTGTTTAGGTAAGTATGCAAATTACCATGTTTTCCCAAAAATATGACCTACCCCAAAAACAAGCCCCAGCCCAATTTTCATGTCTGCACCTAATATAAGATCTACGCCAAAATAAGCCCTAAGGTAAACCCTGCCCACCATTGGACGCCACATGGCACATCACACTAGTGCTCCTGCTCACCGCAGGAGGCCACATGGCACATCATGCCAGTGCTGCTGCTCAAATGCTCACCAGCGCAACATGCCACGTAGCCTCCTGCTATGAGCAGTGACACTGGCACAATGAGCCACACTCTATCAGGTCATGTGCAGACTCAGAAGTTGAGCAGTGGTGCAACAGATGGCGGGGCATGGGAGGTTTGGCTGCATTGGTCCTAAGGTAAGGACCTAAGGCATCCCACGAAAATAAGACCTGGTACTTATTTTGGGGTCCAAAAGAAAATAAGACTGGGTCTTATTTTCAGGGAAACACTGTATATGAAACCAAACCTCATTTTGGGATGTATGAAAATGTCTATTTGTATAAGTATCTCACCTATATGGTGTCCATGTATTCAACTCAGCAGTATTTCTGATTGATACAGCCAGAAAAGTTGTAAAAAGGTTCTACAAGAAAATTGCATGAGATAATTTGGTACACTGGTATGTATCACCAATGTGGAATACCAATCACTCTGATACTAGAATTTTATGTTTCATACTATTATATGTTCTTCCCATGCAGCTTGTATTTTATGCCCTATGGTAAATAAATAAATGATCACTGCATATAAGAAGGCTTTGTGTCCAAAATGCATCTTATTGTAGAGACGTTTTATACTTAGAAAGTTAAGGTGAAGACTATTCTATTTGTATATTCTTTCTACAGTTAGATTTACTAATGCAATTATACTTGAGTGTTGCAAAATGAATTATTTCTTAAACAGTTGATTGGATGCATGTTTGTCTTATAGAATTTATTATTGTATTTATCTCTCTGCAACTTTTTATCAGAGCTGAAGAATAAGCATACTGAATAAATATAAATGTTATTTTCTTCCAAGAAATGATTGCAAATATCTGACTTGAGTCAGGTAAAAAAGGTTTATACTCAAAGCTTATAGTAAGATACTGCTTTCAGGTGAATATATTAATTAGGTAACATGTTGGAGGAAAGATATATAATCTTTAATTATTCTACCTATGTATTGCATAAGTAGTATCTAATACTACATTTTAGATAGGTCGATAGGTGGGTGGGCGGATGGATGGAGAAACAGATAATTTACTTTGAGCACCACCTTTTATAAAGAGTTTTTTTTAATTCTATACATCTCTAAATAAAGGCATAAAATACCATGGGAAAAAGAAATGTTAGGATGCTTCAACAAGACAGTATATCATTATAGCTTTCTATTCATTTTGGCTATGTACTGGTAGAAGATTTGTAATGCTTACTTGACTATCTGCTTTATTTCCTTCACTTTTGTTGCCATTTATAGTGATACTGTATCTAGAATATCTTTAAGATTTTAACACAGCATGTTGAAACTACTTCCAAAATTGCATTATTCTCAAATTACCCCAAAAATGCATACAGGCAGTTCAGAACATTTCTAACTTCCAACAGCTATTCTGAATTAAGTTTGACTGATCAGTCATTTACCTTTAGTACTCAGTAATATCAATTCTGATGTGATGTTGTGAATTAATATCACCAACCATCATTTCATTTAACAGAAAAAGAAAACAAAACAAAACAAAAATGATTTTTTGAAATATAATGGGTGCTAAATATTGTATTTAAGGAATTCCCAGGGCATGAAATATTCTTTCACTGATTAATACAAATCTAACACTTGCAACAGAATATACTTTCATAGAAATCTCATATGAATAGAGCTTTCAGAGTTGATTGGTTATTGGAGACTTTCTACTATTCACACAATAATTTGGCATCTTGGCTTGAACATTAGCAATAGTGTGAATGGTGAGATGACAATTTAGTTTAATTTCTGATATCAGGGAGAGGCTTTTTAAAAAACAACAGCAGAGATAAAAAAAATTGCCATGTCATCCATGCAATATAATAGTTTCTGTTGGCCAGACTCAGTAGAAAGGAAACTTAAAACAAGGGATTTCCCCCCTCCTGGCATGCTGTGATTGAAAAGAAACACAAGCCCATTTTTGAATATCATAATCATCTAAACACAACCTAGAAAGAAGTATTTCACTGTTGCATTGATAAAGTCCACAATTTTTTTATAGCCACACCTTAGGTGCCCACAATAGTGTAATACCAAAGCATCCTTATGTGTTTGTTACATTCTAAGTACTTTTAAAAAATTATCATTGACTCCTATTACCTACTGAGAACATATATCACGATATATAGTCTGAATTTGATAATATATCATTGGGGTCAAAGGCTGAAGAATGTAAAACAAATACTGTAAAAAGAGGATATAAAACAAGCCTTCATATAGAATAATAATACAGAAGTGAGTTTCTATAGATTGATGGATGTTCTGTTATGAAATATATTTATCTGCTATTTCTTGTGTATACATATTTAAGCCAAGTCAAATGGTAAAGAACATATCTGTTCTTTTTTATGAAATTTGTTCCCATTGCTTCTATGAAAAGAGAAGATAATAAAAAAGTATGTTCTTTACCATTTGACTTGGCTTTCATATGTATACACAAAAAATAGCAGATGTGTGTGTGTGTGTGTGTGTGTGTGTGTGTGTGTGTGTGTATGTATATGATAATTTCATCTGCTAAATCAGCCCGTGTAACCTGAGAATATATGCACAACCCGAACAGAACTCAAACCTTTCTTTTTCCTTTTTATCTTATTTTGGTGTTTGTGAGAGGGGGGGGGGGGTTCTTATGAATAAAATAATTCAAAAATAAATTATAGGCTAGCTTTTCTTCCTGTTTTTTCTCCCTGCTAGTTTAACATTATTCTTTGTAAACAATTTGAAGGGATCTTATTTGAATCAGCTTGTACTCAGCTGGACTTTTCTTTTAACAATAACTTTTGCTTTAATAAGCTGGTGCCCAGAGTTTGTGCCATGCTGCTTCAAAGAGATAGCAAAGCTATGGGTAAGATCAAAGCAAAATGGTCATGGGATCTTAACTATTTGACAGAAGAAGAAACAGAGAATTATAACAGCAGAGCTTCTATTTTTCCTGAAGAATGATTCACTTTGATTTCCTATAATAGTTTGCATCACTTCTTTAGCCAAAAAAGTTCCTTTTTCTTATGTATCAGAGTTTCTAAAAAAACTTTGAGGAAGGATTTTTTTTTTAATTGCCTTAACAGAATGTTCACACATGCTGGGAAAATACAGAACACTGATTCCCAGATAGAGCAGAAAGATTGATGGAGGGATGTATGCCAATTACATCCAAACAAGTTCTTTTTTGAATAACTTGTGGGGGGGAGTTATATGGATCATTTTTCATTCTGGAAATCTACAAATTGAGGATTCCTCTCAACTAATGCCATGTCAGCAAGCTCATCTATGAAAAGCTAATTCAACTTAACTTCAAGAGTTAAATATTCCTCTTTGATATCTAGAGGACACATAAATTTATTTACACTGAAAATACTCCATATTTGGAAATGTACTCTATAGATTTGGTAAGGCTATACCTCTCCCCCCCCCCATTTTCTCCAATCCTCTCTCTTTTAGTTCAACTAACCCACCTAAACAAGAATATGACATTACAGAAGTCCTACTGAAATTAAATTTAGGAATTATCACAGCTGTGTGATATGTATAAAAAGACATAAAGTTCTGGAGTAAATAGGCAAGCACCAAGGACTTCACAAAATAATCATGGTTAGAAACTAATGGTCCATGCATTTAGAAGTTATTTGTGTTATCTAAGAGCCACTTTGATGTATTGGTGAAGGCTTCAGGCTAAAAACCACTAGGTGATGATTTCTAGTCCTGCCTTAGGCACAAAGATGACTTTGAACCTCTCTCTCTGCTTCGCTCCCCTCTCCCTTTCAGCCTTAGAAGGCAGGCAATTGCAAATCACTTCTGAAATGTTGCTAAGAAGTCTACAAGGACTAGCCCAGGTTATTGTCAAGAGTCTACATTGACTTGATGATGCACATGCAAACGCACACGTACACTCCCCCCCCCCACACACAAGAGAGAGAGACAGAGAGAGAGAGAGACAGACAGAGAGACAGACAGACGGACAGGAGAGAGAGACAGACAGACAGATAAATACACACATACACACACATACACACATACACGCACCAAAAGCAAAAATAAAGTGTTGCCTATCATTAAGGCTAATATAAGTTTGTAAAGTTCCAGAAGACCAAGTAGAACTTTCTATTTCTATATCTCTGCTACTATTTAGTGGTCCCTCAATATCTGCAAACTTTTGAACACGTGGTAGGCTTCCTAGCCCTATAGTAGCCTCACATTAAGTGGAAGAAAGCACTGTCTAAAATAGGTTTCAAGTTTCTTTATGGATCCTCTGATGAGATCTACACAGTATGGTTGAACCTCTGGCATAGCTCTTATCCTCCTAAAAGCACACAATTCCAACAACCATGTCAAATATTCTCACTGGAGAGTATTATTTTCCAGAAAGCCCACTTTCCTTTCATCAAATTAACACTCAGTAGAGTAAAAATACTACTCAGGAGACTAGAGACCCTAATAAGTTGAACACTTGTCTTATATTTGCCATGTATTATACTCTGCTTTCTTGATGATGTTCTTTAAGTATCAAAATGTTTTCTTTAAAAGGCACGATACCAAGTTATCTACATATAGATTATATTTAAGGAAAGCCATTTCATTTCATAAAAGAGGGGTTTTTCTCAGTCCAGAAATACCACTTCCTTTTTGTTTAAGGCAGATGTTTTGCTTTTTGTGCATTGGAAATTGATTAGCTTTTTATAGGACCATGAATTCAGCAGAATTACATTTCAGTGGTTTAGAATTTGCATCCCCTAATTGTATTTTAGCAAATTAATTCCCTTTAATTTGCTATTCAGCCTAAGAGCAGACCCTTCACCATGCAATGTTCTTGATCAGAGTTTAAAGTAGCAACTGTCACTTTAAGATTAATATTCTGCATACCTAAAGGTGAAAGGATAATGAATCCTTAGTCTTCATTTTTTTAAAAAAAACTTAAATTGAGGAAACCTCTCTCAGAACTTTTGTATTTATTCACTTTTGCCGCTTTTAATGGAAAATATAATTCCATTAATAAAGTATCTCCTTTCCAAAGTGATCTTTAATTCTTCCCATATTTTTTCACTCTTTTTCCCCAAAATATTATAATAGGAGAATTATATTTTAGGAACCATTTTATTGGAGATATTTACTTGGCAAACACATGAAAGCCATTAAGAATAATTTGCTGAAATGACCTCTGTAGTTAGATTAGATAGGCAGAAAAAGAAATGGCTATCTATAAAGGGAACAGGCAATAACATATTTTTATCCATACCAATCTTATTCAGTCACCTACAAATTATTTGGTTCTATTTTGCAACCAGAATAGAAACATTGTTTACAAAAATGACACTGTCTTGATTCACATCACTCTAAGACATAACACAATTTGGGCTACTTATGTTTTGTAAAGAGAGGTCAGTAATTAAACCATGGATTTATTTTAATTTAAAAAGCAATGTTGGCTGTTTCTTGATTGCATCCAGCTTAGTTTAAATTAAATCTAGCTTGATGAAATTACAAAGGTTTTGTAATTTCATCAAGACCTGTAAGTAACTCACACATTTGCAAGAAAAAGACAGCCAAACAAACCATAGTATAGTATTATGTATGTACACAATTAATATATTTGCAGTCTTCAGTTTAATCAAAGAATAAAATGTATATGTGATGTTGTGAAATATTTTATGATAGACTGAATTTTGCGTATTAGAGGGACCTGATTAAGTAATATGTTTCAGGAGGCACCATTAGGTGGTAGTAGATGTAAGATAGCAACTTTTATATAAATGCTGTATTGCTTTCTGCTTCCATAGATTTCATGTTTTGAAATCCAAAGAAAATCCAACAGAAAATGAAAGTGGTAGTAACTGGACAAAGTCCTGCTCTGTTGTATATATTTACAAAATATAGATAAATCTGCATTCAGGTAGGGTCTGTTAAACTTCCCTGCAGACGTCACTGCCATTATTGGATTGCAGAATTGCAGATTACACAGGTCTGTCACTAAAAAGCTGTTTGATTATTTTCATCTAATTTCCATGTATTTTGGTGTGCTGAAACCAAATAAAATATTGAAAAAACTCCTAGACGTCATGATTTGCCACAACATGCAAAGTTGTCTTCAAATTTAACATTTTTTTTAAATTTTTGGTATGTTTTTATATTATGGGTTTTTAACCAAATTTAAAGTCCAAATTACTATTAATTAATTCACATAAGGGCATTTAAGATATAAAATGCCAAAAAAAACTTAAAGGGTTTGTCCAAGTTATGTAAAAAAAATATAACACTGTAAATCTGATGGTCAGCAATATATACATGCTAAGCAAGTTTTAAGTCTGTGCTTCTAATGGTAGAAGGGCTTAATCTTTCCTGAAGAATCCAGTGGGAGGGAGACACAGGGCAGATAGCAGCATCTCCAGTCAGTGCAGGGGGCATGGCCAGCACTGTGATGTTTCGTGTACAGACATAGAGCTGCTGTCTCCTGCATGCCACACTTGTGCACGAATCATCATCAGGTTCTTGGTTCTAGGCTGTTCACACTTTTTCATGCAATTCATGTTAGCTCGCATTCTTCAACCATTATGTTATGGCTCTGCGAAAGTGTATTAATTTGCCAGACAGTTTCTGTTTCATCTGTGGTGAATATACAGTGTTGAAGCAACAGCAGAATATTACAGACTTTGTGAAAAAAGTATACTTTGTATACTTTGGACTAAAAATTGGAGATCAAGATAAAGTTTGGGCACTTCATAAAGTGTGCAAAAGGTGTGTTGAGGACCTCCAAAACTGGTTCAAGGGTAAGAAAAAATCTTTCCGTTATGGGATTCCTATGGTATGGCGAGAGCAAAAGAACCATAGTGTTCTGTTACTTTTGTTAATGCGATGTGAAAGGGTTTAATTCCAAATGGAAGCATTCCATTTCATATTCCAATGTTCACTCAGCAATTTGTCCCATCCCCCATGGCAGAGATATACCAGTACCCAAACCCCCTGCTACCATGGAAGAGATACCTAGTTCCGATGAAGGTGAAGTCATACCTGAACCAGATGATGAATCAAGTTCTGACTTTGAAGATGATACAAGATCAAAATTGTTTTCTCAGGAGGAGATGAATGATTTGGTAAAAGACTTGAATCTTCCCAAAGATGTCACTGAGTTATTCGGATGAAGGCTGAAAAGCAGGAATTTATTGTTGCCAGGAGTGTCATGTTCATAGTTCAGACATCGTGAAAAGGAGTTCGTTCCTTACTTCGCCCAGGAAGACAAGTTGGTTTATTGCATCGATGTCGAAGGTCTGATGGGTCAATTTAAAATCCAATATGATTCAGAGCAATGGCGTCTTTTTATAGATTCTTCAAAAAGAAGTCTCAAAGTAGTTTTACTCCACAACGGTTTTTATCCTTCCATACCTGTAAATCATTCGGTACACTTGAAGGAAACCTACGAGAACTTTGAATTGGTTCTTCGTAAACTTAAATATGAAGACCATGGTTGGCAATGCTGCTCGGGCAACAAGCTGGGTATACCAAATACCCTTGTTTTCTGTGTCTATGGGACAGTCGAGACCGACAAAATCACTGGACCAAGAAGAGTTGGCAGCCAAGAGTGCTAACAATTGGTGAAAAAAATGTCCTGCAAGAAACTTTGGTACCTTCCCATAAAGTTCTTCTACCACCTCTCCATATAAAATTGGGATTGATGAAGCAATTCGTAAAATCACTTCCAAGAGATAGAGAATGCTTCAAATACTTGGTCACCAAGGTTCCATGACTGTCGGAGGCAAAATTGAAGGAAGGTGTCTTCGTTGGACCAGACATTAGAAGGCTTATAGTTGATCAAGAGTTTGTCAATACCATGATGGATCTTCAAAAGGAAGGGTAGATTGCATTTAAAGAAGTCGTACAAAACATTTTAGGAAATAACAAAGATCCTCACTACAAAAAGATCGTCGGAAGAATGCTGAAAGCATTTCAAGCTTTAGGTTGCCTGATGAGTTTGAAAGTGCATTTCTTCCTGTCCCATCTTGACTACTTTCCTGAAAATTTCGGAGCTGTGAGGGAGAAACAAGGTGAACGATTCCACCAAGACATTAAAGAGATGGAAAGGAGATACCAGGGAAAATGGAGCATTACAATGATGGCAGACTACTGTTGGATGCTTCAGAGAGACATTCCAGATGCTACTCACAAGCGTAAATGCACCAAGAGGAACCTCACAAGGAAGAAGAATCGAGTTTAGTGTCTGTAGGTGAGCTCATTTCAGTTCAAAAAAGGATTTTCATGAAAATATTGTAATAAAACTTTAATTTTATAAATCCATTTCCATTTATTTTGAGATATGGCCTTATTTAACATAGTTACCTAAATTGTCAGGAAACATGATGTCCTATGACAAAATGGAGGTCATTTTCGGATTCAGCACACCAAAAAACCTCAATATTATGTGGAATAACCAAAACAGCTCTCAAATTTTTTCTATTGCAGACCTGTGTTATCACTAAATAGCAGCAAAGTGTTATTTTCTTTATCTTTTTGCTGATATCTAGTGATAACTTGAACTTTTTACAATGTACCTATTTGTACAAAAAGGAAACTACTGGAACCCAGAACATGAGTAGACTCAGGACATAAACAATATGCGGTAACATTATCTATCTATCTATCTATCTATCTATCTATCTATCTATCTATCTATCTATCTATCTATCTATCTATCCATCCATCCATCCATCCATCCATCCATCCATCCATCCATCCATCCTACCATCCATCCATCTATCATGTATCTATTTGCCCTTTCTCTTATCTATCATCTATCCATCTATCCAACTATCTATCTGCCCATCCATCCATCCATCCATCCATCCATCCATCCATCCATCCATATATCCATCCATCCATGACACTCTCTCTTATTTAGCTTCCATTTGTCCATCTATCCATGACTCACTCTCCCTCCCTCCCTTCCTCCCTCCCTCTCTCTCTCTCTCCCTCCCTCCCTCCCTCCCATTTCACACACACATAAACTCACTTGATCCAACCAATGTTAAGATTGATTGTTTGGAATTCAACCATGTTCTGTTAGCAAACTACAATTAAGCAAATTTAGTGTGGTACAATGTATGAGTCAACCAGGCCAATGACTGTCAAAATTACAATTGTTTATAACATTCTGTCTTACAATACTATGAATTATATTTTAATCAATCATTATCCCATTAATAAAAAGTAGCAAGAGAGAAGATACTGTATGTCTTCATTACTAATAAATGAATGTAAAGAATAAATTGAACTTTATTTTTGGGAAACAATTATTTCAGCTATCATCTAATTTATAAGTTATGCAGGGGCTACAGAGCAGATTCAACTATATCACAAGAACAAGAACAAATACCTTGAGCTTCCCAGACTGATTGGAAAGGTAGTTCATTTTGCCTCTCTCTTGTTGTAAAAAGACATCATCTTTTTCTCATACATTTTGCTCAGCACATTCTTCACACGTCCTCCCTCCCTAGGACAGGGACTCCTGGGTACCATTGAACAACTGCCAGTTGTTGAATTGTTTAAGGACAACTTCAGCAGGAGCCTTGAGCCTCACCAAGTGCCATTCATTCAGCTGTATAAGGGATCCAAGTCATGTGGAGATAACAGGATCAGAACTCTACCCCCTACCATATTTCACAGCAGTATTCTTAGATCAATACCAAACAAACTCCATTCACTTCATCATTTTCATTTGTTTTCTTTTGGTTTATGAATGTTTCAGCACTTCAGCCAAATAAAAAGATAAATTACTATTCCAGACCAAATCATTTCAAAAGGGAGCAGCTGAGAAACCATACTAGAATTCCACATATATATTTAGTTGTATAGGTAGGTCTTAGAAGTGCCATGGGACCATGAAGTCCATTTCTGTAAGGAACAATCATTACAAATTAATTATGTGAAGACACGGGTCAAGCATTTTGCAGGGAACATCAAAAAAATCTGTTGGAGCCTCAAAGGATATCAAACAGAGCAAATTCTTCATTTAATATTTGGGTTTCGTGCTACAGGAAAGCAAATACTCATGTAACCTTTCTTCCCCTTCCTTCTAGAATCACATAGTATATACCAACTGCTTTGAAACTTTTGGAAGTCAAGATGCTGGCACAATCCTATATAGAGTTCATGTAATTCATTAACTGCAAGAAATGAGAGAGGGTTCAAACAAACTTTTGAAGAAAATTATTCCAGGTAGCTAAGTACATGCCTAACACTGCTCTACATTTGGAGGCTGAGCTTATCAAAAGGAAATGAGACCAGAACTATATATGCTCAGATAGGTCTAAAAGCTTATTTTCAACCTCAAAGTTTGATACAGTACTTCTTATCCTGACAAACAAATATCAATTCTCTTGGAAACATCAAATAAAAGACAAATTACCAAAATTGGCATTTTCAAGTGAGATGCTGGTGTCTTTGATATAGGATAAGGCAACGGAGTTTCTCAAACAAAGAATTCTCAATATAGAATAACAAAAAGAATTTTAAAAGCCCAAGTGGGTCACAGCAAATATTTATATTAAATCAGCACAATATTTGGACAATCTTGCAAACAATAAATTTTGGAGAGCCTTCACATTTCTACAATTTAATATCTCTCTATCAGCTATATTGGAATACCATAAAACCCCTATGATGAAAAGCATTTTCCTTGAAAATATGGGAGCAGTGAATCAGAGGAATGGCTTTTGTTGTATAGTAACTTTAAGAAAACAGGCTTAATGAGTTATTAATATCAGTCCATTTCCATATCAGACAGAAGAAGTGTTGGAAAGTTTGCATTTGTATCCTGTAGAATTTATAGCAATAGCACTTAGACTTATATACCACTTCACTGTGCTTTGCAGCCCACTCTAAGCAGTTTACAGGATTAGCATATTGCCTCTAATCTGGATCCTCATTTTGCCCACCTCGGAAGGATGGAAGGCTGAGTCAACCTTGAGCCTGGTTTTGAACTGCCAAACTGCTAGCAGCCAGTGATCAGCAGAAGTAGCTTGCAGTACTGCATTCTAACCACTGCACCATCGTGGGGCTTTTATAGACTAAAAGAAAGATTAAGGAAGATTAACTTTATGGAAATATGCAGAAACAGTTATTTAGGCAAAGGGGGCTGAAACATAATTTAAGTTCAGAGTACTAAGATAACATTCAGAAACAGACCATAGAATAATAGAGTTGGAAGCGTCCTTGGAGGTCTTCTATTCAAACTTGCTCCTGTTCGAACAGGAGACGCTAAACCATATCAGATCAACAGTTTCTTCACTAATTCAGTGGAAGATAAGAGTATAAGGAGGTGGAGATATAACATAAACAGACTTATAAGGTTCTGTTATTGGTTCCACCACAAAACCACGGTAGACAAAAGCGCGCTCGACGAAAGCACGTACGTGACGTCATCACAGCGCGATGAAAACATCGCGCTGTGACGGTAAATTTAAAATTAAAGCGAAAACCTTACCCTAACCCCCCCAAACCTAACCCTAAACCTAACCCTAAACCTAACCCTAAACCTAACCCTTAACCTAACGCTAAACCTAACTCTAACCCTTAACCTAACGCTAAACCTAACCCTAACCCTTAACATAACCCTAAACCTAACCCTAACTCTTAACATAACCCTAACCCTAACCCTAACCCTAACCCTAACCCTAACCCTAACCCTAACCCTAACCCTAACCCTAACCCTAACCCTAACCCTAACCCTAACCCTAACCCTAACCCTAACCCTAACCCTAACCCTAACCCTAACCCTAACCCTAACCCTAACCCTAACCCTAACCCTAACCCTTACCTTTATGTGAATCGTCTTGCTTTAATTTTATTTTAATTTCAATTTAATTTATTTTTAATTTTTTTCGTCACGCTGCTGATGACGTCAGGTACACGCTTTCGTCGAGCGCGCTTTTGTCTACTGCGGTTTTGACGGGTCATGTCTGTTATTATATCGTGTCAATAAAAGTAGCTGTAACCTTCCTTTGGAGTTAATATCTTGGTTTGGTTAATCTCTTGGGGCTGAAATCTAAGCACAAAAAAATTGCCTTCTGCTATATATATTTATGTAATGCGTATTACATACCCATTTCATACAGATGGGTAAATCAGTACATTTGATATTAATTAATTGGTTTCTTTTAAGCACCATTTAATAAGAAGACTGGCTCAGACATAATGTTTTAGAAATCCCAACAAGGAATCCACAGGTCATAGTAAATCCAAACCTGAGCCAAGTATGCAATGGCTTAAGGCAAACTATATATGTTGATTTCAACTTTTTCAAAACAAAATAAATGTTTACCAACAGCAACAAACTGTGTTCCATGACATCCCTTGTAATACTCAGGTCAGTTCTACTTCCTACCGCCTTTATTTCTGGTTCTTCTGATTCAGGTCTCAACTGTTTTTTTCCTGCACAAACTTCTGAGACGAACCCCAGAAGGCCAGGTTGGCCAGGCCAAATTTGCCTGAAGACAAAACTGGAAGTTATAACTAACAGGTCAAAGTGTCAGAGCTGTTGTCATGCTGGAGAGATTGATTCATTTTCAACACACAGCTGAAACAGTGGGAAAGAAAAACTGGGAAAGTGACTAGGAGTAGAGAATTAGAAGCAGAGGAAAGAATGAAAGAACTCCTTGTCCTGACTTCTCAGTTAATGCAAAGCTTTAAAAAGTTTATTATCTGCATATTTGGAAGTTGTATATACTCAATCCAATTTTAAGAAAAATTACATAGTTAATTATATATATATAAAGAATTAATTTCTGGCAGGAAAACATATCCTAGTGGACATCAGTGTAAAAATACAATATATAAAATAATACAGCCAATAATTATGAGCAATATAAAAGTATTTCTGTAGGGCAGGGCTGTCAAACTCGCGGCCCGTGCATCATGCACTGGCCACACCCACGCCCGGTTTAGCAAAGGGAAAAAAAGTTGTGATATGTCACGTGACGCCGCCATGACAACACAAATTGGACTTAAGCATAGTACACAAAATTTTCCGCTACAGCAGCCTACCTGTCAATGACTACTTCAGCTTCAACCACAATAATACACGGACAAACAATCGATACAAATTCAAAATAAATCACTCCAAACTCGATTGCAGAAGACATCAGCAACAGAATGGTCAGCACTGGAACGGTCTACCTGACTCCGTTGTTACATCCTCAAACCTTCACAGTTTCAACCTTAAACTGTCTACCGTGGACCTCACACCTTTCCTTAGAGGTTCATAAAGGGGGCGTGCATAAGTGCACCTTCGTGCCTACCGCCCCTGTCCTACTGCCCCATTTATTTGTACTTATTTCCTTTAGTCATGTCCATGTTACCTCTCTCAGACCAATTAGATCGCACAGGTTAGGTCTCCTCCGGATTCCATCTGCCAGCCAATGTCGGCTGGCGACTCCCCGGGGGAGAGCCTTCTCTGTTGCAGCTCCGGCCCTCTGGAACAAGCTCCCTGTTGAGATCCGGACCCTTACTACCCTCCCGGCCTTCCGCAAAGCCACCAAGTCCTGGCTGTTCCAGCAGGCTGGGGGGGGGGGGCTGAGAAGCATTTACCTCCACGGAAATAGAGTTTATAGAGTTTATAGAGTTTATTGGGATTTATAGGCCGCCCTTTTCCCTGAGGGGACTCAGGGCGGCTTACAACCATAAGGGAGGGGGGTGCAGTGTCAAAACAACACAGAATGTGAACAAAGAAAAAATAGTAAAAACACAACTTTCGTTCAGCAATCAAACACTCGGGCGGGTAAATTGGGAACCTATCCCCAGGCCTGCTGGGAGAGCCAGATCTTGAGGGCTGCGCGGAAGGTCTGGATAGTGGTGAGGGTACGGATCTCAACGGGGAGATCGTTCCACAGGGTAGGAGCTGCAACAGAAAAGGCTCTCCTCCGTGTGGTCGCCAGTCGACATTGACTGGCAGATGGGATTCGGAGGAGGCCCAGTCTGTGCGATCTAATTGGTCGATTTAGGGAGGTGATCGGCAGAAGGCGGTCTCTCAAGTACCCAGATCCACTACCATGGAGTGCTTTAAAGATGGTCATCAGTACCCTGAAACGCACCCGGAGACCAACAGGTAGCCAGTGCAGCTCGCGGAGGACTGGTGTAACGTGGGCGAACCGCGGTGCGCCCACTATCACTCGCGCGGCTGCATTCTGGACTAGCTGTAGCCGCCGGATGCACTTCAAGGGCAACCCCATGTAGAGCCCATTGCAGTATTCCAGCCTAGAGATCACAAGGGCTCGAGTGACTGTTGTGAGAGCCTCCCGGTCTAGGTAGGGCCGCAACTGGCGGACCAGGCGAACCTGGGCAAATGCCCCCCTGGTCACAGCTGACAGCTGGTGGTCAAAAGTTGTGAATGTTGGTTTTGTTTTTAATATGTTGTCTTTGTCTCGTTTTCCCCCTTTCCCTTGTCTTTTGTGAGCCACCCGGAGTCCTCCGGGAGTGGGCGGCATACAAGACAAATAAATAAATAAATAAATAAATAAATAAATAAATAAATAAATAAATAAATAAATAAATAAATAAATGTTTATACTTATACCTGCTATTTTGTACATGTTTGACAAACTAATAAATAAATAAATAAATAAAATAAAGTTTGATACCCCTGGAGGTCAAAATGGTAAGATGTAACAATTTTACAGTATAATAGCAATAGCAATATCACTTAGACTTATAGATCACTTTACAGTGCTGTACAGCCCCCTCTAAGCTGTTTACAGAGTCAGAATATTGCCCCCAACAATTTGGGTCCTCATTTTACCCACCTTGGAAGGAATGGATGGAAGGCTGAATCAACCTTGAGCCTGGTGTGATTCGAACTGTCAAATTGCAGGCAGCTGGCAGTCATCAGAAATAACCTGCAGTACTTCACTCTAACTACTGCGCCACCATGGCTTATAACAACATTTTAACAACATTTTATAACAGTATATGTTATAAAATGTTTTTATATACAGTATAACAACATTTTCAGAATGTATTTAAGAAAGGTAATCGTCTAATTATGACTAGTTGCTTCGTGACTACTTGACGTTATGATGGACTAGGCTACTTAGATTTGAAGGTCCTACTGCTGGGCCTCAGTCATGATCATGTGATTGTATTTTGGGCACTCAGTAACCAGTCTGCATTTACTGTCACCTACAGAGCTCTGGATTCATGCAATAGCAATTAATGACATTTTTAGTTTCTACTTCTGGTTTCTGGCAAAAAAGAAAAAGCCCATTCTGAATAATGGATTCACTTAATGACCATGATGTTCACTTACCATATTTTTTGAATATAAGATGCATCTTTTTTCCTCAAAAAATAGGCTGAAAATCTGGATGCATCTTATACACTGAATACAGTATTTTTTTTGCCTACTGAAACCCTGCCCCCTTCACAAAAATGGCCATGCATAGCCTTATGAAGGCTTTCAGAGAGCTCTTGGGGCTGAGGAGGGCAGAAATGAGCAAAAAACTGGCCGTTTTTTTGCCTCCTCAGCCCCCAGCAGCACTCTATAAGCCTCCATAAGGCTATGCATGCAATTTTTTTGACGAAAAACATTTTTTGCTCATTTTTGCCCATCCCCCAGGAGCATTCTGCAACCACCACCCCCAAGGCTATTCATGCCTTTTTTGGAAAAAAGGGGGCCCATTTTCGTGAAAAACGAGCCATTTAGGGAGGTTTGCAGAGTACAAAAACTTTTTTTCCTTTTAGAAAGCTCTTTAACTGATTGATGAGAATGACCATTGGCTTACCTGAAGGGTCCTTTTCTGTATGCTGTGAGGAGAGTCCAAGCATGGGTTAAATTCTGTCTGACTTCCCTGGACTGAATTGATCTTTTGCCACGCCTCCTCTTCTGGCTCCTCAGATTTTTCGATGAAGGCGTGGACCTGTAACACTGTTCGAATGTGGTTCCATTGAGTCTGTTCTTAGTTCAAGTCAACATAAATTGTGTAAGTCAAGTCCAATAATGAAATCACAAATCCACATCAAGAAATTGAATGCATATACACATGGAAGCTGTGAGAGACCCAAAGGCGGGGTTGGACTCTCCTCACAGCGTACAGAAAAGGCCCCTTCAGGTAAGCCAATGTTCATTTTCCTGTACGCTGCTTGGAGAGTCCAAACATGGGACAGACCCAAGCTATATGTCACTAGGCTAGGAAGAACCTGATTCAATGGTCTCTCCAGTGGTATGAATACCCTGAAGGACTTGTCTCCCAAACGCTGCTTCTACTGATGCAAACTTGTCCAATTTGTAAGCTTGAACAAATTGGGATGGTGGAGCCCACATAGTCACTCTGCAGATCTCTTGTATGGGTGCTTGAATTGCCCAGGCTGCTGTGGACGCAGATCTCTTGTATGGGTGCTTGAATTGCCCAGGCTGCTGTGGACGCAGCGCTCGTCGTAGAGTGGGCTGTGATACATCATGGTACCTGCTTAGACTGGAGCTGATAGGCAAGGACGATGAAAGCATGCAACCATCAGCTGATGGTGGCGGAGGTAACATGGTAGCAGGTTGAAAGGAAATGAAAAGCAATTCCGATTCCCTGAACACTGCAGGGCATTTATGATGTATTTGTGAATGATTAGATGCACATCCAGCTTGTGCTATCTGCATTCCGTAGGATGTCTTGGATGAAGACAAAAGTCTGGGAGAATGACTTCCTGGCTCTTATGAAACCAGTTCAACCAATCTGCTTGGACATTGCTCACCCTGGAGATGTGCTCCACTCGAAGGGATGCCAGATGTTTCTCTGCCCACTTTCCCAGGCGTTCCACTTCCGCCATCAAGGACTTGGAGTGAGTACCCCCCCTGGCGGTTGACATTTGCCTTGGTGGCCACATTGTCCATTAACAGCATCACATGCTGGCCCTGGATGGTTGTTTGAAAGTGAAGGAGAGCTAGCCTCGCCACTTTTAATTCCAGCCAATTTATGATGTGTTTGAGATCACCTTTGGATCACTTACCTTGGGCGACCTGAGTGTCCAGTTGTGTCCTCCCATCTGAAGAGGCTGAGGTCTGTAGTGATGGTTAAGTGATCTGGCTCACAGAAGAGACTGCCCTTGGCCAGTGCAGGAGAATCCCACCATCACATGGACTGTTGGACCTTGAGGGGAACTGGAATCGGAGCTGGGGAGTTGCTCTTCTTGGCCCGTTGGTGGGGTAGAAGACACCATTGCAACTGTTGTGAGTACAGCCTCACCCACAGAGGCAATAGATCATCTTGCCTAGGAGTTTCAACAGCAGAACTACGCGATGTTCTCACCTGAAGGATCAGTCATCTGAGGCTGGAGATCCACTCCTGGAACAGAAAGACTTGGCAATTTACAGTGTCTATGATGGACCCGAGATGCAGCAACCTGGTGGTGGGGGTGAGATTACTTTTGTCCATGTTGATGGAGAACCCATGGTCTTGAAGGGTTCTCATGGTCATCTGGAGGCCTCTGACTGCTTGCTGGTGGGACGGTGATTGGATGATGATGTCATCCAGGTATGCTTGAAGTCTCACTTGATGCGACCTCAGGGATGCTACCACAGCTGCCAGAATCTTGGCAAAAGTTATGGGGGCTGATGACAGGCCAAATGGCAGGGCCCTGTATGCGTTCCTGCATAGTAGAATCTCAGGAACCTGCAATGGGCCTTGTGGACAGGGATGTGAAGGTATGTTTGTCTGAGATCTATTGATGTTAGTAGATCCCCTGGTGTGTCTTGTGATATGTCCTTTCTGACCTCTTATCCTCCACCTTGAAGCCCTCTAATAAGTCAGGGGGGCAAGACTGAGGAGGAGGTAAGGGCTTGTACCAGAGGATCCACCTGAGGCAATTTTAATAAGGAGCCGAGGTGGTGCAGTGGTTAAATGCAGCACTGCAGGCTACTTCAGCTGACTGCAGTTCTGCAGTTCGGCTGTTCAAATCTCACCGGCTCAGGGTTGACTCAGCCTTCCATCCTTCCGAGGTGGGTAAAATGAGGACCCGGATTGTTGTTGGGGGCAATATGCTGACTCTGTAAACCGCTTAGAGAGGGCTGAAAGCCCTATGA
Source organism: Thamnophis sirtalis (assembly GCF_051295495.1). Lineage (NCBI taxonomy): Eukaryota > Metazoa > Chordata > Lepidosauria > Squamata > Natricidae > Thamnophis > Thamnophis sirtalis. The sequence continues at coordinate 108,454,334 of NW_028261383.1, read as the reverse complement.
AGCGGTGTATAAGTCTAACTGCTATTGCTATTGCTATAATAAGTCCTCCAGGGAGGCATCCACCGTATAAAGCTGTTTGTCACTGCTACCAGGCATGGCTAGGGTGCCTGTCGAACCCACTGTCTCTGCACCAAGTTCAGGAATAATTTTGGAACTGTCACAATCTCCTGGGGAACCACTGGTTCCTCAAACAGCCTTCACTAGAGTCAGATGGATTTACTGCTGTTGGATCGGAGGCAGTTACTCCCATACAAGTGGCTATTTTGGCTTTGTTCAAGATGGTCTTGAACAAGCCATGTTTAAACAACCCAGTAAAGGCTAGCTTATCTGTGACGGCTTCCTCATCCCCAGAGAATTCCTGCTTGGGAATGACCTCCTCATCTACAGCTGAATCCTCGCTGTCCAGCAAGGAATGGGGAGAGGTGGCTCCCTGGGAGGCCTCTGAAGGAAAAGCCCTAGAGGAAGAGGACTCGTACCTTAGGAAATGCTTGGCACACTGCTTGAAGCCCTCTGCAATGCCCTGGGAGATGCCCTGGCTATGACTTCCTACATTTCAGAGGAGAGAGCCAGCCCCTGATCTACTGCATGCCACATTCATTTTGTGGCTCTGCAGGACAAGAAATGCTGTGGGGCCAGTGTTAAGGTTGGAGGAGAATCCTCTGTCTCCAAGGAGCAATGAAATAAATCAGCATTATCTCCCATGGACGGTCTGGGAGAGCCAACTGAAACAGAGGAGGCATCTGATGAAAATTCTTGGCCCTCATCCTCACTATCTGACCTAGATGGGTCTTGATATACAGGGGCTGTTAAATCTACTGCGGTCCACCTGCTGTTGCTGGACCTTTTCAGGTTGGTTGTCTGGTGCCCTTTGGCTCCTGGGGGAAACTTGTCCTGAGATTTGGTTCCTTTCTTTCCCCCCGCATGGCTCTGCCTGTTGAGGGCCTCTGAGTGGCAGAAGGCCCTGGCTGCACTGCCTCCTGACTGACGTTGTCTGCCATTGTGCTGTGAGCAGGCATACTCTGAGCTCCAGTCACCACCTGGAACAGTGGAAATGTGAGGATGGTTGCAGCTGCTGCTTCTGAGGCATGCAGATCAAAGATTGAGAGGAGTAGTTAATGTGGTGCCTCCATGAGGAAGCCTCTGGTGCAAAATCCAACAGTTCAAAGTGCCAGCAGAGGAAACAGCTGGAGGGAGGCCTAAGGAAAGACCAAGCCTCACTGTCCTGGTCAATTGCCACTCAGTGGGGGATAACGAATGACCGCTGGATTACCAGACAGAACAGTCGCACTACCACTACTTTCTGATGCTGAGTCACGAATCTCAGAGAAAAATGTGGCAAAACTGCAATTAAGATGGCCACCAGAAGTTTTCCCTTACTTAAAATAGCCACCGTAATAACTAACTGCTGGAAAAAGCGGCACCAAATTCAAAGTAGCAGGGGGATGGTGCGAACAGCTGGGTCCTCACACCACTGACTGTCACGCCAAAATGCTCAATATAAAGCAAGCGGCTGGGCCCCCCAGTTTAAACCTAACAAACACACTCTTTAAAATGTGGAGATCCATCAACAGTGAAAAGCATTTCTGTCCAGCAGAATTTCAACCCAGAGATGGATTTTGTTCCTTCAAGGAAGGCTTTCTGAAGAAGAATGGGGAAAAAGAACAGATTGAGAACTTTATTGAATCCCTATGAAGCACTTAAGCAAACATTTACCCTTGATTTGACTGGCTTCCTTTGAGGGATAAAGTAGCTTCTATGATAGTGCAATTGTTCAAAGCAGTCGTGGCCCACAACATTATTCTGCCTGAAGCAGAGTCCTGATACTCTTTCATGCTAAATCTATCCTTTAAAAAACCTAGATCCTTTGTTCAGACCTATATCTGCATCTTGAAGTAGTACTTTGTGAAAGCAGGACATTTCAATGTATTATAAGCTAGGGGCAACCTGGTTCAAAGTAATTAATAGTGTCAGAGGTAAAAGCACAGTAATAAAGCAATACAGCACCCCAGTTTTTAGTAATTTTAACAACAGGAAAACAGAATAAAAACTACTTCTGATTCAAAATAAATCAACACATGCTCATCCTAACCCTGGAAATATTTTCATAGATCTCCCTGTGTGTCTCTGTGCATATGCACACCGACATGATTGATAGATAGATAGTTATACAACTAAAAGGCTGTGATGTGTTTATTCAGAAAGATTGTCAACAAATTAACAACTTAAGTGAACCAACAAACCAAACAGTATTTTCCAAAGAATCATTTCAATGTGTTACATTTTCTCTATCTCTATTATGCCTAAATGTAAGTATTTTGCTACACCTCTCCCCAGGGTCTTGGACACCAGCACTTGCTTCACATATGAATTTCTCAAGTCACGGATTCTTCTTACTTAAAATATTGCTACATACACCCACACTCATATTTAGGCCCTGCAAACATGTTTTTGTGTGTGTGTGGTGTGTGTGTGTGTGTGTACCCATGCACTTTCTTGGTGGGTGATCAGTACACAAATGTTATTGATTTACAAAATACAGAATATAATGCAGTTAGAATCACAAATACACTAGCTGCATTTCAATATCGTAAAAGTATTTGTGTTTTGTTCTAGACGATTAGTTTGGCTGCAGTGGAGAGTTTTTTTCTTCTGAGTCAGAGAAGTTCTGAGTTAAAGGAATTTTAAGAGTTTTGTTTGTTTGGTTTGGTTTGGTTGAATTGGCTTGATTTTGTAGCCCATGAAATCTTCTTGCCCAATCCTGTCTTGGTTCTTGGTGTTACCTGAATTGTAGTCAGAGAAAAAAAAATAGATGTTAAATGTCAGATCTGGAAGATTTATAGATTTCATGATTTTATATTAATGTATCACAAATAAGGGAAAAATTAAATAACTGAGTTTGTTTTAGAAAAATAGTGTGCTGGCAACACTTAAAAACCAAAAAGATGCCATTTGGAAAGATAAAAATTCATGTAGATTTCAGTATAATAATCAAATCATTTATCTAGGGTTCAAAAACAGTAACATAAGTACAAAATTTAAAACACTGGGGGGTGGGCAGGAATACTTCACAACTGAAACAATTTGTGATGATAAGAGTATATCAACATGTTTTTGCAAGCCATAGCTATTGCGAGAAAATTAGTGATCTTTATAGATATATAAAGTGGTACAGTGGTACGTAATTTGGACAATCACTATCAACTTTATAGAGATTTGTCCAAATTAGGTTTTTGCAGAAGGAAGATTGTGGTTTTTTTATCAAAGGACAACTAAAATGTATGATAATTAGATTTATCAGTGCTAGACACCATGGTTAGTAAAATGGGTAGCACAACATTGCTTTGGACCAAATACATGTATGCTGTAAAAGGGACTATAGGGATTGCTTATAATCTCCATAAAATTTAGCCAAGGTTAAAACAAATCTTCTGAATGAAATTTGTAGGCTGTCATAGTAGGAATCATCCATGGAGAAACTGAAATTGTATTATAATAGGGATAGATGGTTTTAACCATGTCATTTGGTTGATCTAAGTCCCAAATCTTCTCAGTTAAACTCGTGGATCTGTTTTCTAGACTAAGTGATGATATTGCTGGAGTGAAAGGCCACAATATACTAGATCAGAATCAATTAGCTTTCTTGGAGATGAGCAAAATCTATCCTGTAGGGTGAGATAGATCCCAGATTTTAGAACAGTGTATCAAATGAATTTAGGGAAAAGTTCCCCGTGGACTGTTATTAGTGGATAAACTGTTTGTTCCTAGTGTCTTAAAGTAGTCGTTTGCAAAAAGTTGTCTCCTTTCTTTAAGCAATTTTCATATTCTAAATAATGATTTTTCAAATTTTTAAGACATGGCTATTTTCCTAATTGTTCAGAATCAAGAATGGAGAATATATAGTAAAAATCTATACCAAAATAAGTGTGTATGTGTGTTTCTGTGTGTGTGTGTGTCAGTTGGAGTGGAGTGGGGAAATCTTAGGCAAAGCAATTGTAAACATATGACAATTGTTTCTATTGCCTAAACAGCATAATTCCACAAACTATGTCTTTATGCCTGTGTTTTGAGGAAAGAAAATAAAATTTATAAAAGTGCAAATGAGGGCCGCAAGCTCCCTATGATCCATAAAAAGGTTAACTTCTAAATTCACATTTTTAAATGCTCTTCTGCCCATAGTTTGCACTTTCAGTATAAGGAGCAATGCCAGATCCAGGAGCACATTGAAATTTCAACCAGCTATCAAAGGTGAATTTTAAAAATCTCCATCAAATTATTCTACTATTGTTATTGTTGTTGCTTTTAGTATTATTAGTATAATTAATAACATGCGACATTGGACAGTTTGGAATAGAATCTGCTACTTTGAGTTTGATCGAAAAAGAATAAATAACATTAGCTTATTTCTGTCAACAAATATGGACCAAGTTTGATGACACAAATAGTGAACAAGAGTGGAGAAGCATTTAAGCTATCATATTGAAATTTAAAATTAATTTACTGTGGGCTAATTTTTAACTGCAACATGTTACTTCTATAAGTTATATGCTAATTAGTTTGCATCCAGCATTATATTATATTTTCAATTGTTCTATGCATTTATCTTATGGTTAATATAAATCAAAGTAAACATGAATGATATATGTCATTTGCTGTGACTAAAAACCTTGATTAATCAGAAACTTTAATCTGAGCTATTAATTTCTTTCCAAGCTATGACATCAATCAATCGTCAGCCAGCTGGTTCTGTCTTGCACTGAAAAATTGTCTCCCCCCCCCCCCCCCCGCCATCTCCCTATTTTGAACTTTTGATTCTTTTAGCCAGCAGGGGAGAGAAGGGAATAATATAAAATTTGCATGTTATGGCACAATACATTAGAGGACTGGTTGTCTGAGTTTTGGATGGACGTTAAAAGTTACATGGATGAAATCAAGTGAATTTTGTTACCGTACCTTTCATAACCCTATCCACAATAACATGAAAAATAAGCAAGGCACATCATTTCGGTATGCATAACATAATGTGACATTGTGAATCTTTCCTTTTTTACATCTGTGTATGTATGCCTGTGTGTATATTCCATTTCAGCATTAATAGATGTCATATATCAAGATTATGAAGGGAAAGAAATATAAAATTGAACTGTCAAGATCCTGTTGAATAAGACATGCATATAGTGGCAAATCCTGACACACATATGAATGAACAGGAAGCTAAGGAGGTGACCCTTAGGAATCAATGTAGAAAATGAAATTTCTTCAGGGTACGCATCTTTACTGCCACTTGTCACAAGGGAAGCCCTTGATCTGAAAGCAGTTTTAACTCTAGTCCACATAGAATTCTAATTCTTATTCAACTAGAAGTATCTTGGCTTACTGGAGTATTTGTAAATTATTTGCAGAAGGATTGGACCAGGGAGAAAAAATGCTGGAAAATAGTGTAATAAATAAATGAGTGAGTGTCTCATTCTGAGATTGTCTGCCTCGCTACTGTTCTTTTCTTTACCATTGCATTTGGTTTCAAGAAAAAATAAACACAAGTCTAACCAGCCTCCACAGCAATTTCCTAATTAAAGTATTGTAATGCTTAACATAAAAGCCAGAAACCAGGCTGATGCAGGAAGCTCACGTATTAACCAGGTTTTTTAAATTGCACAGACACCCACACACCCACCCACCCACCCACACACACACACACACACACACCTATGATGTAGAATGAATCCATCTTGAGAGCCGTGGTTGTTTATGATATGGACATGCATCTGTATAAAAATAAAATTTCAATGAAGTACACATGAAGGACTACTCCACAGATTTTGAGAAAGCCCCACTGAGAAACTCTGAGACACCCCATTTAAAAAACTATCTGAGGTCCTCCTTTGAGCAAAATGGCCTTTATGTGATATTGTCCCATATAATTTGCTGAAAATATTCTGAATGTATTGATTGATTGAAAATGAGAGTGTGACTTCAAGAAAAAAAAAACAGATGACACATTGAGTTGAAAGTTTCATATATATATATATATATATATATATATATATATATATATATATATATATATATATATATATATATATATATATATATATATATATATATATATATATATATATATATATATATATATATATTCCTGTTTCTAATTCATAAAGTCAGCAATGATGAAATCTATTTTCTACTCACAGCCCACAAAATGGATAGCATCAGGATTTTGCTATTTTTTAATGACTTTGATGTTTTCAATATTTTATTTTTAAACCTATTACGTATGTTTTTTTATGCTATATTTGTTTCAACCCTGTTACCATGACTATTTTTTTCTTACCATGTTTTTTATTTTTGTAATAAGCCATATTGAGTCAATTTGTTGAAATTGGTGGTATAAGAAACAAACATATATATCAATAAATTCATATTCAATATTTTAACAACATAGTGTGTATTCTTTACCCTGGAGATTACAATATTATTTAATGGACTCAGATCTCTAGGGAGTTCAATTTGTCCCTTATTGTTATGGTGCTACCACTAATTGTGCATAGCTTCCAATGTTTGCCTCAAAGCAGGGTAAGCATTGATGATGAATTAGCATCATCCTGGCTATTTGCTATGTCTTTTAAAAACAAGTATTTAATGTTCATATTTTACATTCTTATGTCTAAAAAAACTATGAAGACAAGCACATAGTATAAGAATATTTTTCAAGGGAAGATTTCATCATAATCAGTGAGGTCCCAGAACAATATTTTACAGTGTAATAACTCTCTGAACATCTTGGAGTAACATTGGACAGATCACTAACCTACTGACCACATCTGGAAAACAACAGCTGCAAAATTGAAAAGCTGCAACAATTTATTGAATTGACTGGCTGGAATTTGTAGGCTAATACCCTACAAATAATAGCCTGGTTTATTTCACAACTGAATATTGTGTCAGTGTGCAGCTTAACAGTGTCCACATTTAAATGGTTGATGTCCAACTCCATCACACAATGTGTACCATCTCTGCCACATTGCTTCCCACTCCTGTGCATTGGTTACCAGTACTCAGCAACATCATACCACCTCACATTAGAAGACAGCAAGCTCTTGTTCAGCAATGGTCAAAGATGCTTAACAACAAGGCTCTCCCTATTCATCACAAAATCGACATCTCATAGGCCAATATGGAAAGCAGCTATTCACTTAACATCTACCCAGATTAACCCCAAGAATGTTTGGAGAGAGGAATGGTCCGAGTTATCTTCTTATGGTCATCCCTCTACTAAAGCACCTGGTTTTAATCTGCTTCACGCTATCTGAACTGAACTGAACATAATTAGATGTGATACTGGAAGAAGTGCTTCTGCCTTATATCAGACCTCTAGGGAGTGAAAAAAATTCCCTTGTTACGATTGTAGTACTAATATGAAAACTATTAAACATACCGTGCAAGACAGATGTTCCTTAGAACATCTATATGAAACAACACCAGTAATCACTAGTTGAACTGGATATCCAGTTATGAAGCCACTTCTCTATCCTCAAAGAAGTTTTATGTATAATTACATGTATATGTTTACTTGTCATGTTCTCATCAGGTATGAAATTCAGCAGGTTCTGAAAGGTTCTGGAGAACCAATAGCAGAAATTTTGAGTAGTTCAGAGAACTGGCAACTGCCACCTCTGGCTGGCCCCAGAGTGGGGAGGGAATGGAGATTTTGCAATATCCTTTCCCTGCCATGCCCACCAAGCCATGCCCACAGAACCAGTAGTAAAAAAAATGAATCTCATCACTGGTTTTCATCATATGCTAAATATTAATTTAAAAAAATGATAATCATACTCCATTGTTCAACTAGCAGAGTTTTTTCATTAAATGGAACTGCTAATTTAAGGCTAATAAATAAACAGAATACATAATTCTTATACATTTATAATCTTCAATTTTCATCCTAGATATTTCAAAGAATGAAACAGAATCTAGGCTGGATATATATTTTATACTAAACTTCACATTATTGTCCACAATTCAGAATACTCAGAGCTAGTTGGTGTTACATTCTATTGTACTGTATTCTGCTACATAATAAGGTATAGTGTTATTCCTGGTGGCTGAGACTGCTTTGAAAATGTGGGAAGTGATTTTTAATTTCTCGTCCAAGGAACACCTGATCATTCTCAGTTCATTCATTGTCAATGCAGACATATGGACACACTGAAGGACTTAATGATTCAATTTTTTTCCCTACTAACTAGAGTTGATCATGGTAGTTACTGGAGTGATATTGTTGATCTGCAACCCCATTAGGAACTCTCTTATTGGTCAAGTTAGCAGAAGTCATTACTTGACTTGAAAATAATGATTTGCAACCATAGTAACTTCCAGTAATGTTTGAGCAGAGGCTATAGATCAGGGACAAGCAGACTCACTAAATGAATGGGAAGACATTGTTTATCAAGCAGGAACAGTTTGCTTAGTATGATTCAAGCATCATGTCTTTCTTTTAAGATATAAGATTTATTTTTATAAGCATGTATGTGTGTTTGAGCATTCTGAACCATTCAGAGAGTTTATACAAAAGAAAGTGCTTTTCTCCATCCTTGATGCATAATGTACAACCTGAATCAATTCTGATTGCACTTGGAAGTGGACAAGAGATAATATTAAATGGATGTAGCAACAATAATTGTTTGGCTTTATGGTCATCCAATTTCCAGGTTTCTCTAAAAAATTAATGTTGCCCATTTATTTGTTTTTTTTTTTAATTTTAAATCCTCCTGCACACTAACAGATCAAGTTGACAGTTTAAAAATACAGATAAAAAGCAAAATTAAATTAAATTATACACATTACAACTGATACAGCAATTGACCCATTTAAAACACATCTCTAATATGAAAAAACCACAGATATTCAATGGTATGGATGGATGGATGGATGGATGGATGGATGGATGGATGGATGGATAGATTAGATAGATAGATAGATAGATAGATAGATAGATAGATAGATAGATAGACAGATAGACAGACAGACAGACAGATAGAGAGAGAGAGAGAGAGAGTATCTATAAGAGTGTAGTTAAAAATGGCATCAATTGCTAGCAGTATGAAATCACAATTGGAGTTAACATGATCTCTCTTACAAGAATTCCAGTAACAGGGATGAAGCATGAAGGAAATCCGCATCTTGCATTTTTCCCAAATGTGTTTTTAGATGGATAAAGAGAATGGTCTCTTGTGGATATTTACAAGGATTTTGTAAATACTATGTCCCTAATCTGTTTGTTGTTTTATGCATTATAACCACTTCTCTGAATTTTGTCTATAAATGAATCAATACTCTCTGTCAATAAAACTTTCAGTAACAGTCTGAACTAGCTGAACTTTATTAACATTTTCAAAAGCAGCAGCACATTGAACTTGTTATAACAGTCAATATGAAATTTAACACATATACTCACATTTCACCCTGATCAGAAATATCAGAAATCAATGAAGTTAGAAAATTAAATATGGAAATACAGTCTAGGAAAGTTTTGAAATTAGGACAACTAGATTCAGAGTTTTATCCAATAGGGCATCCAAGGAAACCTGAATTTTTAAGTTTACATTAATTGACCAGGATGAAGTGCAATCCCCATTTTGTAATTTGGTCTGCAAACTACATGTAAATCACTCAAAACTATCTGTTGAATTATCTTTAGGTGGGTCCAAATAATGAATAAACCCCTTCCCCTTGCTATTAGATATCAAAGGAACTATTATTGTTGTAACTCCATGAAGACCATGAATTACGAAAACAAAGGCTCTATTTTTCTACTGATAGCTAGATGATTTTCAAGCTTTCCCAAAACAGCACTAATTGTATTATCTATTAATGAAATGTGATTCAGAAAATGAACAAGTAAAAGACTTTCATCCAATATATGCAATATTTATATGCAGCTACACAGATAGAATAATAGAATGGTGTGGTGGCCTAGAGGCTATGAGTTTCTAGGTAGTGTCACATATTTCTTTCTGTTGGAGCAATTCCTGCTGTGAACTCTGCAAAAGGTATTCAGTCAATAAATGCTCAGCCCCAATCAGTCACCCTGACTCCACCCCAAAGCAAGGAATTGCAAGGTTGTTAAAAAAAGAGATAGTACAATAATAATAATAATAATAATAATAATAATAATAATAATAATAATAATAATAATAATAATAATCTTCAACGTCCTAGGCCCCTGGGTGGTGCCCGACTAGTAACCAATGCCAAATCCGGCGAAACAACTGGCCGCTGTGATACAATTGTATAATAATTCAAAGCAGAAATCCAATCACTGACAAACACAGTCCGAATATTTAGCACCGATATTTCAATGCAGTTTGGTATGGAAAAATGCGCCACTGTATCCATAAAAAGAGGCAAAATCACTACATGTGAGGGAATTGAAATGCCCAATGGCCAACTAATTAAATGCAACGAAAATGAAGCCTACAGATATTTAGGCATTCTGCAGTTGGATAACATCAAGCATGGAGAAGTAAAAACTATTGTCAGGCGAGAGTACACCAACAGAGTTAGGAAAATTTTGAAATCTAAATTGAACGGTGGAAATACAATCAAGGCCATAAATACCTGGGCAATACCAGTTATAAGATACACAGCTGGTATAGTTAACTGGCACAAGCTGATTTGGACATTTTGGACCGAAAAACCAGGAAACTAATGACAATGCATTACAGTTTACATCCACGTGGTGATACTGATAGACTTTACCTGCCCCAAAAATCAGGTGGCAGAGGATTATTACAAGTGAAGCAAACAGTTGAAGAAGAAAAACATGCACTGGCTGATTATTTAAAAGAAAGTCAAGAACATCTATTAATCGAAGTAAAGAACAAAAATCTATTGAAGGTCCAACAGACAAAACAAGAATACAGAAAAGATGTGATAAAATCAACAATGGAGAGTTGGCAAAACAAAGCATTTCATGGCCAATTTCTGGAAAAAATAAGATAAAGTGGACAGTGAAAAAACTTGGTTATGGTTAACAGCAGGTACATTAAAGAAAGAAACAGAGTCACTAATCCTGGCTGCTCAAGAACAAGCTACCTGCACAAATGCCATTAAGGCCAAAATCGAAAAATCCTCTGATGATGCCAAATGCAGACTTTGCAAAGAAGCTGATGAAACTGTTGATCACATATTCAGTTGATGTAAAAAAATCACGCAGACTGATTATAAATTGCAGCACAATTCAGTAGCACAAATGATCCATTGGAATTTGTGCAAAAATTATAATATTAAAACAGCAACAAACTGGTGGGAACATCAGCCTGAAAAAGTCACCGAAAATCAGATGGTCAAGATCTTGTGGGATTTTCGCATACAAACGGACAAAATACTGGCTCATAATACACCAGACATCACACTGGTTGAGAAAAATAAGGTTACAATCATAGACATCGCAATACCAGGTGATAGCAGGGTCGACGAGAAGGAATATGAAAAAATCGCAAAATACCAGGACTTAAAAATTAAAATTCAACAATTATGGCACAAACCAGCAGTGGCAATTCCAGTAGTAATTGGCACACTGGGTGCTATTCCAAAAGCACTGGAATTACATTTAAAGCAGTTAAAAATTGACAAAATCACCATCAGTCAAATGCAAAAAGCCGCACTGCTTAGATCTGCACGCATATTACGAAAATACGTTACGACGTCCTAGGCCCCTGGGTGGGGCCCGACTAGTAATCAATGCCAAATCAGGCGAAACAACTGGCCGCTGTGATACAATTCTGTTGTTGCAAATAATAATAATATCAATTTAAAAACAATAATTAATTAATTAAATTGTATATTATCTCACCCCACTGATTCTGGGTATTCATAAATAAATAAAAAACAAAGAACCAGTAATACAATATAGTAAGAAAAACAAAGAAGCAATAAAATACTAAAACCAGTCAATTCAGTCACTCTAGCTAAAAGGCTGGCTAATTAGCTGTGTTTTCAAGTGTCCATGAAGCACTAGCATTGTGGGAGCCATTTGGCTTTCAAGCGGAACCTTGTTCCATAGGATTGGTATTGTAACAGACAAGGTGTCTTCCAGGATTCCAATAGTTAGAATTATTTAATCCAAGGAACCCAGAATGTCCCAACTCTGCCAGGCTAAATTCTATGAGCAGGTACTATGGGAGATAATCTCTCAGGTAAACAGGCTCCATGCCATTTGGGGCTTTATATGTAATGGCCAGCAGCTTGAATGACACCAGAAAACAAATTGGCAACTAGTACAATTTGTGAAACAGGAATGTTATATAGATTTACCAAAGCATAATCTACCATAATCCATACTTCTGTATCCTGGACAGGATCCTAGTTGAAACTTCTAAGTGATCTTCATTGACAGCTCCATGTAGGTTGCATTACAGTAGTCAAGCTACAGGGTGTCCAGGATGTGAGTGATAGTCTGAATATTAAATTTATCATGAACTCCAGTAAGGTGTTTTAGTCAGCATAACTAAAGTGTGTAGCTTTAATTATGTTAAATACTGAAAAGCAATGAACAGATTGAATTTTTTGACAAAGTGTGATGACAATGCTGCAAAATTTAACCATACTCAATATTAATTCATAGTAGAATTGAAGAAGGAGCATATGAAGATGAAGAACTACCAGGACCAGGTAGAAACTAGAGAGGATGTGAAAAATAAAGGCCAAAATGATCCCAGTGGTGGCGAGAACACTTGGACCTGTGATTTTTAAGCTGGGAGAGTGGCTCCAACAGATCCCAGAAGCAACATCACAGTTCTCTGCCCAGAAGAAAGTGAGCTAGGAACAGCTAACATACTGCACAGAATCCCCAAATTCACAGATGTCTCATAGATTGAGGAACACAGATACCACTCACAGGGGTAAGAAGCAATATAAATTGATGTCAGTCTTGACTCTTGCTGACTCCCAGAATTAGTCTCTGCAGTTTTCCTGACAAGATTTCATAAATGGATTGCCTGTTTCCTACACTGACCTAAAGCCACTCAGCTGTAATTATGCTTAAAGAGCACTAAAACTCATGCTTTCATTGTTAGAGACCCCACACTTCACGATCTGTTGCTGTTGCTCCCCTCTGGAAGAAGGTTTCAAAGTATTTCTAACAGGACTACCAGATTCTGTAACAGCTTTGTTCCCTATGCCATCCAGCTGGTAAACCCACAAGATTCATTTTTCTCACCATATACATGTATACATCCGAACTAGATTGTATTGTTTCCATATGTCATATAATATATGTGGGTATATGCATTCTTTCTTTCTTTTTTATTGTTTATTCATCATTTTATGTAGTATATATTGGAGGTGGAGACCCTTTGAGAGTTGTATTAAATGACATTCCATTTTAAAGTATGCCAATTAGTGTACATTTAAAGTGACAATAAAGTTATTCTAAGTAAGTCTAAGACTTCTGTTTTCTAGCTTGTTGCCTTAATCCAGTGGTTCTCAACCTGTGGGTTGGGACCCCTTTGGGGGGTCGAATGACCCTTTCACAGGGGTCGTATAAGGCCATCGGAAAACACATATTTTCAAAAAAATACAGAAAAAATAAAATAAGTTTATGATTGGGAGTCACCACAACATGTACTAAAGGATCGCGGCATTAGGAAGGTTGAGACCCACTGCCTTAATCACTAAATCAAAGTCCCTTGCTATTAGTATATAGATGAATGGATGGATGGATGGATGGATGGATGGATGGATGGATGGATAAATAGAAAGATAGATAGGTATTTATAATTTGTTTACAACAACACTTTTAGAAACATTACATTGCAGTTTTGGGAATGATGGTATTAATTGATTAGATTACTGTTCCATTCTATAGTAACAACTAAAATAACAACCTAGTAGTAATATTCATTATGAGCATTTACCAAATGATGATAGAAATCAGTAATCTACAAAATGTCATCTAATAAAATTACTTCACAACCTAATAACTAAAACAATAAAGCAATATTAAAGTTGAAACAAAACCAACCCAGCAACCACACATATTTGAAACAATGTCTTCTGGTACAAATATATACATCCAACATTAAAACAAAATGCTACTCACCTAGGAACTGCCAGGGTTAATGCATACATCAACTAATCAAGTAAAAAGGCCTTTAATCACATTTATGCATTCACAGGATAAAGGAAGTTGAATCCAATGAACAGAAATAAGATCCTATGTGGAGACATATAAAGAATGAACAAGGTGAGATAGAGAAAAAAGACAAAAAATATAATGAGGGTTGAAAACACTTACAGTTGTAACTTGTAAACACATGGATCATTAGTTTAAGCTCAGATTGGAAGTCAATGAAGAGTGCAATGGTGTGGTAAATCATGAGAATAAATGGAAGGTCCAGAAAATCTTAAATGATATTATTCTAAACTAAATTCATAAAATGGAGTAACAAATCAAGGACACTGGTGGGGAAATTATTGCATTAATCTAGACATTAAATAACTGTGATGCATCAAAGACAGTGTAATCTTTTCCATTAGAACTCTTACTTCTCAAAGGCTACAAATTTGTATCGACTTAAAAGAGACCTCTAAAAGATTTTAAAAAGGGAAGAGGGCTTAAATTCAACTGATTATCAATTAAAAATACAAGGCTATAAACAGGCAAAATTCAGTAATTTTGGAGACCAGGTTCACATCCATATTCAATACACATTCATATTCAATACAACAAAATGCAAGAGGAAATGCTAATACAGTATCTGATCATAGATGATCTTGCAACATGACATCAATAGTGGCAGAGAGAAAAAGAGAGCGAGAGGGAGGGAGGGAGAGTGGGAGAGAGAACAACACTAGACTTGAGTATTGTCAGCATAAAAAGTGGTACTGAATATCCTGATAATGAATTAGGACAACCAAGGAACAGGTGTGAAGCCCAAGATTATTCAGGAGTGATCTCTGAAGGATGTCATTGACAGCTATGTTAATCCTGTCATTAGACTAAACCATAGATCACAATATTGCTGTTTATCAAGTGCTGTCATGTATTTCAAAAACACTAATTGCAATTTCAGAAAGTGCCATTTCAGTTGAATGCCTGCATGATATAGATAGAGAAGAGCATTATATCACAAATAAAGAATCCATTATGGGAAGGCAGATCTCACAAGGAACGGAGCAAAAAGAGAAAGAAAGAAAGAAAGAAAGAAAGAAAGAAAGAAAGAAAGAAAGAAAGAAAGAAAGAAAGAAAGAAAGAAAGAAAGAAAGAAAGAAAGAGGAAACTGACTGGGAAGCATAGTTCCCCTGCCATCAGAAATGATGAAGCTTCTTGGATGAGAAGCAAAATGTTTTCTTTTTCTTCCTCAAAAAACAGTTCAGTTGCCTTTTGAATAAAAAGAACTTTGAGACAACTACTGTATGTCCTGAATGACTGAGAATATTTACAGAACAAAGGAAACAGACACAAAGTATGGTAATCTGAGACTTTCTTTTAAAGATTGGGTGAAAGGAATGCAGGAGCCATGGATCATGAGAGTAATGATGTTTATTAGTACCAGATGACAAGATGACAAGCGATTCAGAAATCCGTTACAACTGTCCGGTATTTATACCCTCAGGTCACCAACTGTCATTAGAACCTCCAATCACAGGCTGGGCTTCGCCCGACCAATTAGAACGCAGCACAGGCTGTTGCTGGGCTATAACACTTTCTTCAACAGAGGATGAAGAAAGGTATATTTATTTATATTATATTATTTATATTTATATTATCAGCCAGTGAGCTGGATAATATTATTTCAAAAAAGTGGTAAGAAAAGTAGCATGGAGATAGGGAAAGGAATAAGCAAAGTAAATAGTATAAAAAGACCCTTGGATTCTTTTGAACTTCATCCTCAAAAAGAGAAATTAATTGAAACATATATGGAGTAGAAACTAAGAAGGATAGTAGAGGAGAACACCTATTTTCTCCCTATTGGAAAGGAAGTAATGAACAGTATTTCAGAAGTCAAATAGTACTTTATTGTAGAATTACTAAGAATCATCAGGAAACAGTTTAGATTATTAAATTTCTTGGAGCACACCCTGGGAAAAATCTCCACTCTTGCAATCACATTACAGCTAAATATTACCAGATACCAGTCTGTGCATCATTTAAAATTATCTTCATGTATATTACCATTATAACAAACAACAATATTTTTCTCAATGACTTGAGCTAATTGACTCTTGAGACAGATCTATAGCTCAGTGGCGAGTTTCAATTTATTTTACTACCGGTTCGCTTGTGTGCTCATGTGCAGAAGCATCAGGGCGGTGAGCGGAGCCTCCTGCTGCCACCACTACCGGTTCGCCCAGAAACCCACCTCTGTTATGGCTACCATACAGTCTTCTTCTTCCACTCGTGCTAAGGTAATATCAATATGTAGGTATATTGAAGTCTTCTATATTCACAACACAGAAGGTATAGGGTTAAGCACCACCAGAATTAATATTCTCTTCTTAATCACCTTCAGAGGTGCAAAAAGCATTGCCAAAGCACAGGAAATTCACACCTTTATAATAGAGAAATCCTAAGAATATTTGTTTAGATATGATATATAGGTTTTTTTTAAAAAAAAAATCCCTGATTTATTGGGCATGTGACACTGAGAATCAGAACTTATATAGCCCTATATAAATCTATTAAACAATAGTTAAAAGAAGCTGTATAGACCATGGAGTGTAATAATTTTTCATCCACATTTATCAGAGTGTTTTTTTAACTAATGGGTCTATCAGTAGAACATATAATAAACCTTATTAAAAATAAAGAGTAATAATGCAACATGACTGCATCATATGTCTATAATAAAAAAGAAATAAAATATGATATTTTATACCAATCAACTTAGAGGTACTCAAGGCCAGGAGCATTTCCCAATTTCAAAGATTACTAATAAATTACTAACTTTTCTTTATCTCTTTCTCTTCAAGTGGCTGCATTTACTAGATTTTTCTTCCCTTTTCCAATATCACAAAACAAATACAATAAAAATGCAAGTTTTAGATACAAGAAGCTTATTAAATTAATAATTTAGTGGTAATGAGTTTCTTTATTATTTATTATTATTCTTTATTATTCTTTATTACTCAGGAGATGGATGGGTTGCATAAAAATAGGCAACACTTTAGATATCTCTTTTAAGGATTTAAATTTAAATGTCACTTCTTTTTAATATATATATATATATATATATATATATATATATATATATATATATATATATATATATATATATATATATATATATATATATATATATATATATATATATATATATATATATATAGCATCACATACTGCATCACATATATTACTTTTTAGCATCTTACAACAAATAGTGTCATTTAATAAGATTTAAAAAAAAATTGTTTAAAAAAACAAATAGATCCACTTCAATTTTCTTAATAAGCTCACTTAGTCAGAGATCATTTAAAAGATATATTGCAATGTTATCAAATAAAATTTAAATGCATAAGTATGACATCTACTCTTGATATGTTAATACAGTTGAAGTATATTTTGTTATGATATGTTTCCAGTGAATCTGATAGCTCTATGGCTAACTTTATTTTTATCAAATGGGAACATATTTCCACATAATGTTACAAAGTCTTACATTCATAACTCATTAAAATCACACACCATTGACCATTGAACTAAAGTGCTTACAGGGCCTCTAAATAATTTTTACATTATTGCTATTGGTGATTTATATATATTAATTTAGATATATTTAGATATATTAATTGCATAGGATTTCTTTCATATATGTATATATTGTCTGCATGAATATATTAATGGTGTGCTGTTTTTGTAACTTGTTCTTGGTCTGTAAATAAATAAGTGGTTTTTAAATACTATTTTATCTCTATTAGTTATTTCAGTCTTCTATCACATTTGACTGACTGACTGATTGATTAGCTGAGCATTGTAATATCTCCCTTACTTGCTTTCACTTTAGACACCAAGAGTAAGATATTAGAAAATAATCTAGGTGAAAATTTCTGTACATAGAGATAAGGAAAGTACATTTATTTTATGAAAGGATTAAGCAAATGCCTACAAAATTAAATACACATATATAATCTCAAATAATTTTATAAACCTAGGAAAATTATATTTTTCCTAGGTTTATAATATTATTTGAGATTACATATGCAGGAAGGAAGGCATACACAATTTAGAAATGGGCAACAGAAGAATAGTAGAGATTCAAACAATAAAGAATCTTTAGCAGCTTCTACATTGAAGACTAGCAAAGTCGATACTTAGGATCAATAGTTGATATAGACAGCCATAGAAAATAACTAGCACATCTGGCAGACCAATTGGGTCCAAAGAGATTGTCACTCAGTCATGTCACTTCAACCTCCTCCTCTATGCATCATTAATTGTTTGGATAAGAACTATTCAATTGAAATAAAAATGAATCCATGCTTTTCCAGACTGAACACTTAAAGTCATTTTCATGCTTTTCATGGATGGGCAATAAGATATACTGGATGGGCAATGAGATCACCTTATACCTGGAAATGGTTAAGAGATTGTGTATTTGAAGAATGCTACTTTGGTCTAGAAAATCTTATTAATTTCTTTTTTAAACAGAATTCCCATGATCTCCGTCCACAGATATTTTGTTTTCTGAAATGTTCATTATAGTGTTAATAACAATCAATTAATGAATGAAAAGCAAGATAAATATTTTCCATTTTTGGTTGGTTATTCTTGGGCACAGATATAATGTCTTTTTCTGTAGCAATTGCAGAAGCTCCCTTTAAAAGACAAAGTGGCAGCTTGCATTTTTATCATCTTCTGGCTGTCCAGATTAATTGATACCAGTCCTTCTTTGATATCCAGAAGAAGAAAAGAATTGCCTGTTTTTGGCTGAAATGGTGACAAGTAAGCAGATATCAGGATAAAGCAGTTGCAGATAGATATCAGAGTATCTTAGTCCCTTGCCTCCTATACTTTCAACGTTTCCTAAACATTTCAAGAACTGTATTTATAGAATGTTTTCCTTAGATTATTATTTAATCAGTTTTACTATGATTTCTTTCAAAACTAGTTTTTCCTATTCCCACAAAGCTTAAAGACATGAGACTAATTTGATACTAACTAAAATTTTATTGCTGAAGTTCCTAGTGGAATTCCTCTTAACAATAAGACCTATTAGCAGAATAAACAATGCAGGGTAAACACACAATGTAGGAGTCTGTATTCCAACAGCCTTATCAGTAGTGGTGGTAAAAAGCATCTATATTTACTTCTATGTAGCAAAGTAATGGTGGTCAGAGAGGCAGAGTAAATAATTTCCTTCTAATATGCCTTCTTTCTATAGGAATAAGGGGAATTCTGGATGATAATTTTCTCTAACAGAAGTTCTTAATTTGACTTAGTTACCCCTTTCCTTGGTCTTAATTAATGTCATTACCTTCAAAACAAAAAGAAAACTTGGTTGTTTTACCCAAACATCTCAGCAGTAGCACTCCCAAATTGGATTGTTGAGTCACAAACAAACAATTACAAATTCTCCATTATTCCCAGGATATGTCCAAATTACCCTCTTGGGGGAAATTATCCCAATTTTAAGAACCATTAGTTTGTAACAGTGATTGTTGTTACTGTTTTCATTATACATCTTCATGATTTTGCCCTCATTTTATTTACAGTTCACATTGGAAATAAAATGGAGTCTTATAATTTTAATCTTAAAGTTTCCTTTCATTTTCTTTAATCTCCCTACACCACTTTTTTTTAATTCTGGTCATGATCTATGATGCTTCCTTGATTATAAGATGGATGGCATCATTAATGATTGAGTTACTGGCCTGTTTAAGCTGCAGTGACAATGACTCTTCCTTTAAGGTTCTGGGAATTATCCTGTGTGGCCATTTTACTTTGGAAACAGGAGAAAAAATGGCTTCCATAGAAGCAGTTGCCTACACTGAAGCTGACAAATGATAGTTGCGAGTTGCAAAATTTGTTGAATTAATTATACAGATGAAGAAAATGAGATATTATTCTCAAGAAAGCTACTAATTATTAATTATTTAATGTATGAGAGAAATAGTTGGGGAACATGGGTCTCCTCTTTTTCAGTCACTTGCAAATACCTATTGTAGCATATTATTTCATGGAAATAACACATCAGAGATCCTGACACTTTATAACATAGCAGATTTGTGGAAATTGTGTATGACTACCCAATTTACTACGTAGCTATTCACTATGATGAACTGAAACACTTGAAAAAGAAACTCTACTAAACTTGATAATGTCTTCTAAAACATAAAATGAAATATATTTAACATATTTATCCCCTGTATCTTAGATTTTCACTTTTCATTTACATTTTAAATACCATGCGTCTTGAAAGGGCCATCCAAGAAAACACTGTAAATTAAAAAATAAAATAAAATGTTATAGAATTATAATTTGCTGGGTACAATCAAATATTACTTATAAATTAAGATTTATTTCAAAGACATACCATTCAGCCAAACAAATGCTTCAATCCTTATCTTCTTATTATGTAAATGGGTAAAAAATATGTAGACTGGTTCAGACAGAGTTGCAAAGAGTTTACATGCAAATATATGTACCATCTTGAAATCAGTCAACTCTTTACATGGAAGAAGCAATGGTTTCCTGGGAGCAACTTATAAATATCATAACATATTCTTGATTAACATATAAAAACCATGGATCGATTATCCCTATTTCCTATTTTGCAATAAATACAGTTTGATGGAGCATATAGTAGAAAAGGATTTCAGGATTATGGAAATGTAGTACTCTGAGAAATGGCTACAATTACTGGGGGTTATACATACAAAGTCCCAGGCTACATACAAAGTCCCAGGCTACACTCCTAAAAGAAGTCTATGTCACAAGTTCTATTTACCTGTTTTGGAGCATTTTTGTTAATGGTCCATGAATATGTATGAAAGCGGGACAAATGATGCTATGAACAGATTACTTCAAATTCATGGAGCAATAAAAGACTTGAATAGCTTTAGAGAAAATGGCAGTTATTTTTAAGGAAACGATGTTTTAGAAAGTTAGAACATTGTAATTGTTATCTAGAGTCTTGGTTTCAGAAGATATTTTAAGCGGATCACAATGAATCGTCCTTGTAAGTTTCCATAATAATCACCAGAATGGGACTTGTGTTGCAATTATAATGTTGCATTTACTGGCAAAATTCATTAGGAGCAAATAAATGCATTCCTTTTAACATAGCAACAAAGAAGGACATTTTTCCTTGGGAGGCTGTCTATGCATACATTTGCAAGCATATCTGATTTATATTAAGAGAGGAGCAAGAATCCCCATACTCAAGAAATATCTTTCTTTTAGCAACTTGACTTTATTCTACATGCTGTCTCTAAGCATCTGGTATATTTAAAATTAAAGCAACAGTAAGTATTTGAGACAGATTTTTATCTTGTAATCACGTGAGCCTTTTCTTTGGTTATGCAAACATTGTTTTTCGTTTATCTGTAATGGTGTGAGAGCATCCTTCCACTTTCACCCTTTAAAAAAGCATTTCACTGACAAGAAAGACAAATATATTTCCACAGCTTTTTTAAAAAATATAGTCTGTTTGTGTATCTATGGATTTGTTGTTCACCAATTTATGAAAGAAGTGGCATACATCTTCAAATAGACTGAATCATCTTCAAGTTATTATTGCTACCATTCCTCAGATTCTTCATATATGAGAGGAACACCAAGTAAAATAGTGGGAGGGATTTCGTCTGTCATTCATGCCTTTCCATAGTCAAAGTATGTAAAGAAGACAAATGGACAACAATTTTTTTTTAAAGTCCTTTGCTATATGAGGTTAAACCTAATTTACAATTCAAGCAGCTTTGTTAATAGTATAATTAACAAGAACCTTTTGTAGGATTATGAGGCCTTTTCATTCAAAGAAGTGACTAACACTGATGGAGTTACCTAGTTTGGGTAATGAAACAACTGCAAGAAAACAAGCAAGCCCTCAATTCAACCCTGAACTACAAATAGTCTCCTTTATTAGATCTTTGAGAGATCAATAATGGTAAGTTAACATTTTGTTTCTTTGTTTGTTTGTTTGAAATTGAAGCAATGACCTAGAAATTTTATGAAACTTAGCAATAAAGTCAAAGATCATATCTTTTGGGTTGAACAATAAATTAATGATGTAAAGCTTAGACAAGGCCATGCCAAGTACTTAACCGCTTAAGCAAATTTTAAGTTATTATAGAAAACAGTGGTGACTTATTCCCCACTGTGCAATGCCAACACAGCTCTACAGTGATCATACATACTCCTGACATTTCATAGCAAATATCCATCAAGCAACCAGTCCATGACTTTGCTTGCTTTTAATACATTTTCTATATTGGTAACCACAGTGCAAAGATTAATTTTAAAATTCTAATATACTTGGTAGAAGGGAAATATAAAAGTATAGCATTAATTTGACTTAGAAAGTTACTTCCTTTGGGATCCGAGTTTGTTATAATCAAGCCACAGAGCATGTTTCATGCATGCCAAGCAGGTAAATACACACGGACATACATGTATGCATGTGAGACAGAATAAATGAGAGAGAGAGAGAGAGAGAGAGAGAGAGAGAGAGAGAGAGAGAGAGAGAGAGAGAGAGAGAGAGAGAGAGAGAGAGAGAGAGAGAGAGAGATTAATTCTGCAGGATATTGTGATCCATGCTGAGAAGAGTTAGTCAATTTTTATGCTGTTTGAACTCCCACTGTTCTTCACTGCACTGATTTCAATGGAGTAGTTGTTTCTGTAGTGCTGTTTGTCTTGTTTTTGTTTTACTTTTTATCTACTGGTCCTTCCCTTCCCAGCCATAATAGAAGAAGAAAATGAAGAGGAAATGGGACAACCTTTTTCATTTTTATTTCTTTGGAGAAAATGAAGTGCAAAAGACTCAGACCAATTTTGCCCAGTTCTGTCTGCATGAAGTCACTAGCATTCTGTGAGTCTCCATTTTGATCTTTCTTTACTTGCAGTGTAATCACAGTGTTCCACAAAGAACATCTGCTGGGATTATCCCCATCTTTTGTAGGTTGCATTCCATGTAGGTTTCTCATTTAAGAGAAGCCTGCTTTATGTTCGCAAACCTGATACTTTGTTATTTAATGTCTTTTTGGATCTTTTTTTTTCTTGAAGGTCTCCTGCAGTTTGTATGTTGTCTTCATTCAGCCGTAATCACCATTTAATCTGCCTCCTCAATTGTGTATGCTTTGTTTTTATTTGGAACTGTGCTTTTTCAAAGTGTCCTATATATTTACTTTGGATCTCCGTTTTGGCTATATTCCTGGATGTTCTGCTTCTCTGATTTGTCACTCAGCCCTTGTGTTTATCTTTTTTTTTTTTCTCTCAGAATATGAAATATTTTTAAAGGGATTTTATAAGGATTTTCTAAAGCTTCTTTCTTTGCTTTTTAGAGCTTGTTTTCCCAAGTGTTGCACAGGCTAAAATGCAGAACTCTACATGTATTATACTTTTTTTTGAAACAAATTGCTTGTTTCTTTTCAGATGTGTTTTGTTTAGGTAAACCAAAAAGCAAAACATGTAATTTCTTTACATTTACCTCTTCTTAACTTTCCCTTTTTATTTGTCCTCACACTGTAACTCAGTTCTTGTTAATTTGATGTAATGTATACTGGTAGATTGTGATTATCCCATCCTCCTATTTTTGACTTTCAGAAGGAAAATAATTTCAAAATACCAGCATACAAATAATTAATCCCCTTCTTCACAGAAATCATGGTTAAAACTATGCCACATATAAGAAGTAAGGCTCAGTATGAAAATAGTTACATATAGGAGCCATACATATAAAATAGACTGCTGTTTCTCCTGCACTAAATCTCCTTATTCTCCAGATATGGCAGACCTTTCTCTTCAGATTAAACAAGGTCATCTTTGTGTTTCCCTATTTCCTGCCTCTCATTAGTTTAAATGTTATAAATCTATACTGCTATAGTCACTATAGTCCTAGTGACCACTGGCCATATTCTAAATGCAGTGCTAAATTGTTTCTGAAATGAAATTATATTAAGCAAGAAGCATCATTCATGTAGGATTGATAGATAAGGACATATATCTCTTTGTTAAGGAACTGTTGTGCAAGTGACTTCTGTTCCTAACAGGTTGACACACCTTTGAGTAAGACCAAAGGAGGATTAATGTTATTGTAGAAGAACAAAATTCTCCTTTATTCTTATTGTCCAGATCTGACCTTTTTGAAGGCCTCTAACACACTGACCTTCCTGTCCTCCTCCTCCTCCTCCTCCTTGACATTTTTATTGTAATACATTCATTTGCCCTTTCCTGTTACTCCTTTTTCTGCCTGTCCTTATTAACCTTAGGACTTAAAAAATAATATATTCTTCCTGGAATAAATGTACCCTCATTTTACAACAGTGATTTTGGTGATTTTTTTTCACCTTTGTATGTGTGCATGCATGCCTTTTTGAAGCCTCCTATTATTATTTCTATAAAATCTTTGTAAAGCTGAACTTTTTGCAGTCAATTAATGCTGCTCATACTTAAAACCAGCTATTTTATTTCATCTTGTAAGGAAATTATTCTCTAGTTTTGGTGTTTTCATAAGGCAGCAGAGGACCTTATGACCCTATCAAATGGGAAATTATTGAATAGCAAGTATCATAGTAGTAATAATATTGCCTCTCCTTTAAAAACTAGCTTAGTGTATCAAGACATAAAATAAAACATTCACTCATTTGCATTTTGTCCCCCACCTCCAGACACACACTTAATCTGGGAGGAAAAGAGTACCTAATATTATCAAACAAGAATATGACGGAAACTATAATAGTACTGCATTCCTATTAACATGTTCCTTACAATAATTTGCAACCACTGAATCTTCTTAGTTCTAAGTAGATATGTGTCATATTATACTGTAAGAGTTGAGTGACACTATACAAACATATATTGTAATATGTAGCAAATCCTCAAAGTTAAAATAACATTTAAAATATCTACCAAAGTAATTTATATATATTATGTTATATTATCAGTATATTTCTTTTTCTTTTCTTTTTTTCTTCCTTTTTGGGAAAAGGTGGAAAGCAGAGAAGCATGCATTCCTAGTTTTATCTACGTATCCATAGCATGTTATACTCCTAAACTGTTGATAATGTGGTCACTTTATATAATAATATAAAATTATGAAAAACCAATCATTTATCACAAAGTCAGAGGTTGGCTTCAGACAGTTCAGATTGGTTCAGGCAAACCAGCAATTCGGAGAACCATCAAATTGCACCATTGGCTGGTCCCGCCCTCCCTGCTTGCCCTGCCATTCCCCTCCTCACCTCACCTGCCTTTGGTGATGCCTAGAGTTATGCCCATGTCATAGTTGCTGCTTCTCTCTGGTTCCCTCACTTGTCTTGATCACACTACCAAGCTGATTTTTGCCTGGTGAGCCTTTGTTCACTTCTCACCCAGCTGCCTCCCACAGGGTCCTTGTGGCCCAGCCCACTTGCCTGCCTTCCCCTTGGTTTCCATGGCCCAGCCCACTTCCCTGCCTTCCCTGCTGCCTTCTCTATAGTGCCCATAGCCCAGCTTGCTTTCCTACCTCCACCACAGCTTCATCCTCATTGCCTGCCCACTGGCAAACAATGTATGCTACAGAGACAAGGCGATTTCCTACATACCATTCTGAGCCCCTTCCCTCCCCCCCTCTTGGGCTGACAAAATAAAAGTCCATCTAAAGATTGTGATAGCCTGTCGAGCCTGCTGAGTGCATGCTGACAAAAGGAGACAGGGGGGTGGAGAAGAGCTGATGGAAATGCCCTGTTTACCACCTCCATTGGGCTGTCTGCACCACGGTGGATCGGGATGGGGAGGTGAGGAGAAAAAGCAAAAAGCTCACTTGGTCCATATGTACTCACCAGCATGAGAGAGTATCTCTCTTCCAGCTTGCTGGTTCAAGCATTGGGAGCTTGAGGGGTAGATTGTGTGCCCAGAGGTCTGTCTGCTGCTGCTCCAAGCCTGGCTCTTGCTGCAGAGGCCACCAGCAGGAGTGTTAAGTGATGAAATATGCGGCTGCTAAACTCCTGGGTTCTGGTAACAGCAGGGAACCCAGAAACTTTGCATCAGCATATTGCATGTTTTTCACTACAAGCAGCCATGGCTGGAAAATACAGGGCTGGGGCGGAACGGTACTCCATAATAAGCTGTTGCCCTTTCACATTTCCCAATAAAAAATACAAGAAGATGATGTATAATCTTGAAATATTTTTTAATATTTCAAAACTCAATTACCATTTTCTAAAAATAAAAAAAAAGCAATGGTTATTTAGCTAGAGTGTCATTGAAAAGAAATTGTATAGATAAAATGTTACACATTTCCATGATTTAAAGATATTATTTTTCTACATTTATATTCAGAATTTTTTTTTAAGCATCCTTCTTTGATCTACATATGGAGCTAATCCTAATCCTAAGTGGGTTTTCCCTTCTGTGGGATTTTTCCATGTATTTTACCATGAAACATAAATAAAGCAGGCAGGAAAAGTCAGCGGCCTACTAAGCATACTGACGTACCCCGAATTTGTTGGTGATGTCCATTTTGCTGTATGAGTTCAGGGAGAGCTAACCCTAAGTGGGTTTTCCCTTCTGTGGGATTTTTACATGTATTTTACCACGAAAAGTGGATAAAGCAGGCAGCAAAGGTCAATGCCCTCCTAAGCATACCGACGTGCCCTGAATTTGCTGCCGATGTCCATTTTGCTGTGTTGGTTCATGTGGAACTAACCCTAAACCTAATTGGGTTTTTCCCCCAATGGGATTTTCCCATGTATTTTTTTTTTTTAAGCATCCTTCTTTGATCTACATATGGAGCTAATCCTAACACTAAGTGGGTTTTCCCTTCTGTGGGATTTTTCCATGTATTTTACCATGAAACGTAAATAAAGCAGGTAGGAAAAGTCAGAGGCCTCCAAAGAATACTGGCACGCCCTAAATTTGTTGGTGATATCCTTTTGCTGTAGACGTTCATGGGGAGCTAACCCTGAGTGGGTTTTCCCTTCTGTGGGATTTTTTCCATGTATTTAACCAGAAAATGTGGATAATGTAAGCAGGGTAAGTCAGAGCCCTCCAAAGAATACCGACACGGCCCAGATTTGTTGGCAATGTCCATTTTGCTGTACGAGTTCATGGGGAGCTAACCCTAACACTAAGTGGTTTTCCCCCCAATGGGATTTTCCCATATATTTTACCAGGAAACATGGATAAGGTAGGCAGCAAAAGTCAGTGCCTTCCTAAGCATACCAAAGTGCTCCAAATCTTTTGGCGATGTCCATTTTGCTGTATGGGTTCATGGGGATCTAACCCTAACCCTAAGTGGGTTTTTCCCCCAATTGAATTTTTCCATGTATTTTACCATGAAATGTGGATAAGGCAGGCAGCAAAAATCATTGCCTTCCTAAGCATACCATTGCACTCCAAATCTGTTGGTGATATCCATGTTGCTGTAAGAGTTCATGAGAGCTAAGCCTAACCCTAAGTGGCTTTTCCACACAATGGGATTTTCCCATGTATTTTACCAGGAAACGTGGATAAGGAAGGGAGCAAAAGTCAGTGCCTTCCTAAGCATACCAAAGTGCTCCAAATCTGTTGGCGATGTCCATTTTGCTGTACGAGTTCATGGGCATCTAACCCTAACCGTAAGTGGGTTTTTCCCCCAATTGAATTTTCCCATGTATTTTCCCATGAAACGTGGATAATACCGGATGCAAAAGTCAGCGCCCTCCTAAGCATACCAATGCACTCCATATCTGTTGGCGATATCCATTTTGCTGTACAGGTTGATGGAGAAACAACACTAACCCTAAGTGGCTTTTCCCCCTAAAGATATTTTCTCATGTATTTTACCAGGAAACGTAGATATGGCAGGCAGCAAAAGTCATGGAAAAGCCACTTAGGGTTAAGCTTAGCTCTCCATGAATTCGTACAGCAAAATGGATATCACCAACAAATTTGGGGTTCGTCGGTATGCTTAGGAGGGCAATGATTATTAATTATTTCCAGTGTCATTATTCTCTGGACAGCCTCTTATTTCCAAAATGTTAGGGGTGGGGAATGAAACTTAATTGTTTGAATAGATTTGGTGCAAAACTGTCAGGGACACAGAGGAAGATCATCAAAAAGTCAATATAGCAATTGTGATCGTGTAATTAATGTGTCATGTCTTTTTTACATGAATTGCATGTGCAAAACACAACAAAAGCCATTTAAGTTATTTTATATTTTGCACAATTATATGCAATGCCACAATCTTTATTCAGACCTTACTGCATGGCCTAGTACTGGAATATACCAAAGACTTGGGTCTCCTATTATTGTTCAGTTTAATTTTTTTTTAATAAGTTTTCCCTGAAAATAGTATAAATGACATCCAAAAAGATAGCATATAAATGCAAGAACCATAAATTAATTTGATTAGCTTTGAACAAAATTATTGTCTTAGCAATGAATGAAATTCAACCTTTAGGCAAAGAATCTTAACCTTTCAGACTTAACCTCTAAAAGCTGTGCAACCTAAGAAGAGAAGAATGACACCATTAGACAACTGGAGAAAGCTGGACTTTTTCCCTGATTCCAGTACATCCATCTAAGCTGTCCCATTGGGTTTGTTGGTAGAATAAAATATAAGGAAACAAACCTCATATGATACTGTGCAATGATTACTGGAAGCAACAAAGTATGAGCCAAAGAGAAAAAATATAGAGTTAATTTTCGTAAGAATGGCAATTCCAAAGTACATAAATATGTTACAATAACAACCTATACAATACATTGGAGATCAGTTAAAAAAAAAGGAAAAGAAAGAAAATGTTTCCATAGCTCCAGCATGTTTTAAAATTCAATTTCTCTCAAAAAGCTTTCAAACATTTTATAATGGGTTTTCATTTGAACTTGACAGTTTTAACACAACAATGTAAGGTCACTGTATGCATCTCAGTCTGTTTATTAAAATATACTTAGATGGGGTTTGAGGATAGATTTTTCATATTTGCAGGTGATTCCCAGAAAAAAATACTATTTTTTATAACTTTTTCTTTAGAAAAAAACATTTCCTCCCAGTTTTGTTAACAGTGCTAAAATATGACATGTTTTGGTTCATGCTGTCATGCACCATTTACCAGATTTCTGTTATAAAACAGTCTTTAGAAAGGAAGCCTGCTTAATATCAGGAAGAGTAACACATGCTCTTATTGTAGAATAATGATCGTGCAATCTGTGCTTGAAGCCATTATAAATAAGGCTTTGCAAGCAATTTTCTTTGCTGCAGTTTCAAGGAAGGCTACATTGAGTGTGACTACTGTAAGCTATCTCCCTCCCTCTTCCTTGCTTTCTCTATCTGTGATTTGAAATAATTTAGTATGAATGCTTTGCAATGGGCATCCTAGACAATTATAGCTGCTCCGTTGATTTTGCCAACTCCATTGCCACACCACTAGTTGCCAAACTGCTGAGTGGTATGATAAGTGCCACGGGTCAGCTTTGCTGTCAACCAGCTTGCAAAATTCCAGAAAATGTAATAATCATTCTCATGAGCTAATATGAACCAACTCCAGGACACCACAGCCAAGTATCCTGTTTAAAGTAACCTTTTCCCGGCTGAGAAGAGAGGAGCCCAAGAAGTATTTTATACAGGCACTGTGAGACACACTTTAAGCATAAGTTGGCATCAATTAGAGTTCAACTCTGGGTAGGTCCAATTTTGCTGACCAAAACACAATCTTGTCATGTTATCTGAGAAACAGAATACACATTAGCAGAGTTAAAAGGGAGCTTTGATTTCTTCTAGTCTACTCTTCCTGCTCAAGCAGGAGAACCTGTACCATTCCAGACAAATGGCTATCCAATCTCTTCTTAATAACTTCCAGTGATGCAGCCTCCTCAACATCTGAAAGCAAGTTGTTCCATTGATCTTTGATCTTATGACTTTTGAAGAAATTTTCTATTAGTTTTATTGTTTTTATATGGGTTTTTATTGGTTTTATATTCTGTAAGCTGCCATGAGTCGCCATGTGTGAATAGATGGAAAAATAAATGAATAAATAAACCCTGGATACTGTTAACCCAGTTTATTAGATCCATGTTTCCTCTCATTGATTAAGAGAACATGTGGTTGTGTCTATCTCATGGGAAAATCATCCTTGACTGAGGGAATGGTTTCTCTTCCTGCATTACCACACCTCCAGAAACGATTGCTGGACCCACCAATTCTGCACAATTTTCTTTTTTTAGATAAAAAGTCATCAATACCTAGGTTATACTGAGCTGTATAATTTGAGCCCAGCTGAACCAGTTCAATTCAGTGTGCTGGTTATCAACTATAAAGCTCTTCCTAGCTTAGGACTTGTCAAAGGAACCATTTTCTCCCAGGATTTCTGCTTATACCATAAAATCTGGCACAATAGATTAGATTAGATTAGATTGCTTTTATTTATAGGACGCCCTTTTCCCTGAGGGGACTCAGGGCGGCTTACAACCTATAGGGAGGGGATACACGTAATGACATATACAGACAATACACAATTAAAAAATAGAAGCAACATTCATACATCATTCTGGTGGGGACGGATCCCAATCTTTAACCCCAGGCCTGGCGGGATAGCCAGATCTTAAGGGCTGTGCGGAAGGTCTGGAGGGTGGTGAGGGTATGAATCTCCACGGGGAGGTCGTTCCAAAGGGTCGGAGCTACTACTGAGAAGGCTCTCCTCCGCGTAGTTGCCAGTCGGCACTGGCTGGCAGATGGAACTCAGAGGAGGCCTAATCTGTGTGATCTAATCGGTCTCGAGGAGGTAATTGGCAGGAGGCGGTCTCTCAAGTACCCAGATCCACTACCATGAAGGGCTTTATGGGTGGTAAGTAGCACCTTGAAGCGCACCCGGAGATCAACAGGTAGCCAGCACAGCTATGACATGCTTCATGACCTTCCTGTTAAAAAATAACATCTGATAATATCCATGAAATAGTCTTCTTCATCACAATGCCTGTTCCCTAGAATGGCATACCTCCAGTAGTTCAAATTTGCTCAGCTTGCAATCCTTTAAACCACTACACTAATTTACGCACACACATATTGTCTCTCTGTGTTATATAATTATTCCCATTTTTGTGTCCTTCCTCCTTTGTTTGAGTATTGTGTCTCCTTTTTTAAATGTTGTACAGTGCACAAAGAGATTATTAAACTGAGTAGCTGTAGTAATTAATAAACAAGCAATGGAAAAGAACAGTGTAACTAGTCAAGTCTTCTTACCTTCTTGTAAAAGTGGTATTTCTGATATATCAAATGTCTTCTGAAGGAAACTTTCCACGTT
The DNA here is from genome assembly GCF_051295495.1 of Thamnophis sirtalis. Classification (NCBI taxonomy): domain Eukaryota; kingdom Metazoa; phylum Chordata; class Lepidosauria; order Squamata; family Natricidae; genus Thamnophis; species Thamnophis sirtalis. Next base: position 108,422,918 of record NW_028261383.1, on the reverse strand, counting down.
ATATTTATTGCAAGATACTGATACAACTTATATTTATTGTAAGATACCCTGCCTTTAGTCATTTTTTCCCTCTTTAAGTGATGTTAATTATGAAAATTAACAATATGGGCCATTAAACACATATTAATCACCACTACTTTGGAGTCTGGCTATTTTTCTGTTTGAGATCCATACTTATCTTGATAATTTATTGACTGCTATATGTGCATTTTGTTTTCTGTAGTATCTTTTGTTAACCATGAGATAATCAATGCTATATTAATCACTATGCTAACTTTGAATCTTGGCAACAAGAAAGATTAGATGCTACCAGTGATGGATAAACTCTCAAATGATTATTTGTTTTCCATGTTATTCCATGCTATGGAACTTCTGAACCTACAAATTATACACATAAGGCAAATTACAAAACCTTGGCAGATTTTTACAAAGAAAGAAGGAAGAAGTAATGTTGGGAATCTGGTATAGCAAGAAACTTTACTTTTAACTGTAATTACTAATGAACTTGAATTACTCTGTTCTATCTGAAATAAATGAAGACCACAAATATAATTTGTGGTGGACGAGATTTGATAATAGTTCTTAATCAAAGCTGCAAAAATAAGCTTGATCTTGGAAGTGAGGAATCCACATTTAATCCACCCCAGCTCATGTGGAAAATCATTTAAAATTCCTTTACTTAGTTAGACCAACTGTAAAACAGAACTAATAAAGCTTAACCACCTTTTAAAATTGCTTTGACATCTGCATATAAAACTATGGTATAGAGGAATTGGATGTACTCATTTTCTCTTCCTTCACTCAGGAGTTATTCCTTGTCAATGAGTTACCATAATGTGAATACTGATGATGCAAAATGCAAGTGACAATTAGGTGCCTAAAACTTTTGAGAAACAAATGAAAAACATGTTAATTAGCAATAAAATAAAAATGAACATAATTTAAACTTATCCACCAAAAATATCCACTTCTTATCTATTACTTTCACTTTACTAAAGGTTTGACAACAGTAGAATATTTCTTTATGGATAACTCAAAACCTTTGCTCCTTTTACTTATGGCATGGGCCTAGATTATTTGAAGGACCATCTAGCTCCAATGGGATTGATTGACCCCACTTGCTTCAGTGGAAGGGGCTGTCTGCAGATCCTGTCAAGGAACTTTAGCTTCCAGGGTTAAGCTAAAGAACTGTATCAAAAATTGTGAAGATCTTTCTGGCATTCTAGAACAGTCTTACAGCCTGGTTTTGCTGACTTCTTTGGGGCCTGATGGGGATGCTTTTGACTGGAGGTGGATGATAGAGTAAGAAAAAATACTTCAGTCCTGTACTTCAGTTCATTCCCTTCATTTTAGTTGTTACTTCAGTCTTATAAATTTTAACTTTTTTATAATTATCTTTTTACCATTTTGTAAGTCACCAACAGTGATAAGTAGATAGATAGATAGATAGATAGATAGATAGATAGATAGATAGATAGATAGATAGATAGATAGATAGATAGATAGATAGATAGATATTTGGTATGTTCAAGACCAAATCAAAGTAAAGATGGTTCTATTCTATCATTTTATGCTCATGCATTTCTTTCCTTATGATGAAGGAAGCAGACTGAAGATATTGATATATTCTATATCTATAATCTGTCTGACTATCAATAAATTTCATATCTGTGATTATGAATACAGGAAGTAATTTTTTAGTATTCAAGACATTTAGAACTCTCTTTCCATAGATGGCTTTTGTTTGATGACCATTGGCATAAATACTTTCATTAAACAAATATTAACTTAAAACTTTCTAAAATATTCTAAAATATTACTTTTGAATTGTTCTATTTGCTAATTGTGTTAATCATATTTTTATTATTTATTTTAAAGTTGTAAGATATCTTGAATTGTTTAATTGGAATGACAAAAGAAAACAATGAAAACCAAAAGGTGAAAACTTTTGTATAAGAGATATAGAAAAAGAAAGAGAAAGTATTGTGGGTTTTTTATTTAGTGACAAGATGACAACAGAACAGATATAAATAGAAATTAGGACTATAAGACTTTATAGACAAATGCTAGTTTTGAATGTGTTAAATGTATACAAGTATTTATTATATATGTACTCACTCCTCTCCTTTTTAACATTTGTGGCACAATTTACAACTAAAAATGCAATTTAAAAATGTCTTAAAACTGCATTTATTACAGAAGTGGCATAAATTTAATTTCCAATGCAGTTATTTTATAATTAAGTAGCAAATTTCATGTAGTGAAAACCAGAACAAAATTCATACAAATATCCATATAAACTTTTTTTAATCAGACATTTGTATAAATAAGTAGGATGGAATGGTCAGCTAAGATGGAAAAAAATTTAAATATGAAATGAACAAATTTTTCATTATTCTAAAGAAAAATGACAATTTGTAAAATTATGAATCAAAACTTCTTGATGTCTTCTCAAAAGGTAATGCATTTGGTTATGTCTGCTATTTCATTCTGCTATTCAAAAATGCCAACAAAATATGGGTATTTTCTTATACAATGTTTTCTTATAGATATGCAACTTTATGCCAAACACAGAATCTAAAGAATGCAAAATCTACAGAATAACTGTCTTCTGTTTTTTACATAAATCTGGGAAATGTGAAGAGGACCATTTGCTTAAAAAGGAGACCCTAACAAAATTATTTGACATTGCTAGGATATGCATAAATATGAAGTAGAGTAATGAATGTAGTTTGATTCTAATCATGAGACTGAGATACCTGTAAATACGGAAGAAGGAAGGAAGGAAGGAAGGAAAAAAAGAAAGAAAGAAAGAAAGAAAGAAAGAAAGAAAGAAAGAAAGAAAGAAAGAAAGAAAGAAAAGATTTGGTCAGCCTTGTGTGTAATATGAGACTATTTTTATAGTGTTTAAGAAACTAAATAAATAAAGAATAAAATAAAATATAATTGCTACATATGTATACTTTTTTTAAAAAAGGAGGATATATGTTAAAATTATTAATATTAAGATTTTTATTGAAATGAAATTTACTAAAACCATCAACATTAAATGGATCCTGCTCAGATGCTGAAATAGACCATTCAAGTGAGATGAAGAGAGTGGAAGAGAGAAGGGAGACAAGAGGGGAGGGGCCTTCCGCTCGCCTTCCACTTAGGCGAGAGGGGAGATGGGGGGAAGAGGAGGAGAGAAAGAAGGAGTGGAAAGAGGAGAGAGGAGAAGGAGAGAGGAAGGAGAAGTAGAAAAGAGAAGGATGTTAGAGGGAAGAAAGGAGGTAGAGAGGAGGAGAGAGGGAGAGGAAGCAAGAAAGTGATGGATGGAGTATAAATATGGTGTATGGAAAGCAGAAGAGCAAAGGATAGTCTTTGGGGGTTGATGGTAAGATGAATTGATATAATATTGAATAATAAAAAATAGTGTTGGTTATGATGCAATGGTATACATGTGGTTATTTGTATGAAACTAAAAAAAATAAAAACTTATTTAAAAAAAGAAACGAGACTAGAAACTGGGTAAATTCTAGTCCTGTTTTAAGCACAAAGGCAGCTGGATAGTCACTCTATCCAACCCAAGAAACAGTTTTAATTGTGGCATTTAAAAGCAGATATTTCAGATATTTGTTTGTATTGGAAAAATATAGTTTTTGAACCAGAAGAATTTGACTTTTTAGCAGAAACGGCATTTAAAAATCTGACATTTTTTATGTTAGTTATTCTTGCTATCAGATTATGAAATAATTTGCATTTTAGGTAACAATTACTCATTGTAGTTTCTACTGTTTCTCTAATAAGAAAGAAGGAGGGAGGAGCCAAGGTCACGACGATATGGTCGTGCGGTCTTGATGTTCTGAGACCGCAGCCAATACTTTTGCCACTGGGTGGTCCAAACGGACCTAAACCGTCCTGAAGAGAAGGTGAACAGGAAGAATACATCTTGCTGATCTCAGGGATATCGCAAAATCCCTGAAAGAAGCAAGAGAAGTTTTTCAAGCCGGCAGTAAAAAATCCAGCCAAGGCTGATGAAGTCGGGGTGGCTCAAAAACGGAAGGATACGGAAAGTGAAAGTGTTTCCATCTGGTGAGGAACTTTTACTGTTTTAAAAAGATACTGCCTATAAAAACTTAAAAATTAATTTAAATTGAAGAATAGAAGAGTCAAGCGGCAGAATTAAATTTGGAATTGTTTTGGACAGTGGTTATCTTACTTTTGAAATGCTATCTTCATGGATGGAATTTATACAAACCTTTTGAAATGGATGGATTAAGTTTTCCACCTTCTATTTATGATTCTCTGTAATCTATAGGCTAAAGTCTTCCTATTCATTGCTGTGGGTATTTTTCTAATTTATTTAAAGATTGGACTCTTTTTTCTAACTTGAAGTACAAGTTACAAAAATACAAAAGGAAACTTTTTAACAGCATTACCGCTGCTCGGAGGCTGGGGGGCTTTTGTTTTTCCATGGGTTGTTTTTGACTTGGTGCCATAAGACTTTACTTCTTAGCTACAAAGGGTGATAAGAAGGAAAACACACAGATGGTCCTTTGAAGTGCAAATAACATCCTTTATGAATCTATGTTTTAATCTTATTAACCTTCCAAGCCAGAGCAGTTGTGTTTGTTAGAATGGCAAATTTGCAAAAGATACTTTCAGAAATACAGAAGTTATCAAATATATATGAAAGAATAGATCAAAAGCTGGAATACTTAGAGCACATAACAATAAAATATGATGAAAAATTGAGGATATTTATCAAATGCAAGACAGGGTGATTGAAACTGAAAAAATCAAAGGGAAAATGAATATAAAGAGATTAAACCTGCTGATATTGATGGTAACTGGTTTGTTCCTGTAAATGGAAAGAATGGAAAACTGAAAGATGAAGTAAACAGAGAGGAATTCTATTCCAGAGGGCAGGATATAGAAGAGGAAAAAAATAAAGAATTTATGGACTCAAAGAAAGAAATTCTACTAGCAAAAGTATTGATAACACTGCTGACAATCAAAGGCAAGCTGAATAAGGAAACAGAAAGAGGGCATCAAGATTTTATGAGATATTTTACAAGCAAGAAGTTGCTAAGAAAAGTCCACACAAAGCTGATCAAGAAGATGATTAGAGGATTGGTACCACAAATGGCAGAAGATATGAAATTGTTTTGTTAATCGAAAGATACAGGTTGATAGATGGAAGAATATAATTTAAAACTAGTTAAACCTAGTGAAATTTATTGATAATAGATATAGCTTAAATAAATAACTGATAATGTTACTAATGTATACAATGTGCAGTGTTATGATGAGTATAATTGGATATGAATTTTGAATGCTACCCATGTAAGGTAGATTAGCAATCTTTTTGGATTATACATAAAGGATAATAATAATAATAATAATAATAATAATAATAATAATAATAATAATAATAACAACAACAACAACAACAACAACAACAACAACTGCTTGGATCTGCACGCATATTACGAAAATATGTTACGACGTCCTAGGCCCCTGGGTGGGGCCCGACTATGCCAAATCCGGCGAAACAACTGGCCGCTGTGATACAATTGTATAATAATAATAATAATAATAATAATAATAATAATAATAATAATAATAATAATAATAATAATAATAATTGTGCAAAAATTATAATATTAAAACAGCAACACACTGGTGGGAACATCAGCCTGAAAAAGTCACCCAAAATCATATGGTCAAGATCTTGTGGGATTTCCGTATACAAACCGACAAAATACTGGCGCATAATACACCAGACATCACACTGGTTGAGAAAAATAAGGTCACAATCATAGACATCGCAATACCAGGTGATAGCAGGGTCGCCGAGAAGGAACATGAAAAAATCGCAAGATACCAGGACTTAAAAATCGAAATTCAACGACTATGGCACAAACCAGCAGTGGTAATTCCAGTGGTAATTGGCACACTGGGTGCTATTCCAAAAGCACTGGAATTACATTTAAAACAGTTAAAAATTGACAAAATCACCATCAGTCAAATGCAAAAAGCTGCACTGCTTGGATCTGCACGTATATTACGAAAATACGTTACGACGTCCTAGGCCCCTGGGTGGGGCCCGACTAGTAACCAATGCCAAATCCAGCGAAACAACTGGCCGCTGTGATACAATTGTATAATAATAATAATAATAATAATAATAATAATAATAATAATAATAACAACAACAACAACAACAACAACAACAACAACAACAACTCCGCCATTGCCGGTCCCAAGCCCGGATGAGAAAGGAGGAGGGTTGGGGTCAGGTTGGCATCTGGTCCCGTAAAAAAACCCCGCCAACCCATACAATATGGTGAAAAAAACGAATAAGAATTCCATACCGCATCAGTCATCACGCGGGTTAACAAGGGCCATGGCAGATGTTGGGGTCCCTGGACATCCGTCGACAAGTGGGCTACAAGTGGACCAGCCAACAAAACAACAAAAATATAGTGCAGATAAAAAACGTGCCATAATGGCCTGTTACTACAACTCAGAGCCAGAAAAAAGAGGCTATTTAAAGCGAATGTATGAATTATGGAAAGAACAATATCCAGATTCAAATCTTAGTGCACAATGACTAGCAGATCAAAGGCGATTTATTATATGGAATAAAGTGTTTAGTGAAGTTGAACTAGAGGAAATTCAGGCAAATTGCAAAACCCAAAAAACAATATCACAAGCGGAAATAACTGATATTCAAGACACAACTAAAGATATTATAGTAGAACTCCCAGAAGAAGCTCTCGGGGAGGAAATAACACCACCACCACTAGAACCAGTTATCACTGAACCAACTGATGAACTACCGTATTTTCACCCATATAACCCGCGGGTTATATGCGTTTTTTACATACACAGCATGCCCCCCGCGGGGTATAAAAGTGGGTGGGGTATACGGAAAATATTTTACACAGATTAACTAAAGGGAGAGCTTGGGACCACCACTTTCCTCGCGGCAGTGGGCTGGCTCGGCGGCTCGGGCTCCTTTTCCCCCTTTTCCTGCTTGGGTTTCGGGACACCTTCATGAAAACCCTGCCCCTGGCTATGGGCGAAGCGACCAGGAAGAAGCAGGAGGTGAGAGGAAGCACAGGCGGTGCTCGGCAGCCCAGATTCTGCAGCTCCTCGCCTTCTCTGGCTTGGAAGTCCGGCAGGAAGGGAAGGGGAGGTGGCGGTGCGGCTGTGGCTCTGTTTTCAGGCCAGCCGCCACCTCCCCTTCCCTTCCTGCCGGACTTCCAAGCCAGAGAAGGTGAGGAGCTGCAGAATCCGGGCTGCCGAGCACCGCCTGCGCTTCCTCTCGCTTCCTGCTTCTTCCTGGTCGCTTCCAAGGGCAAATGCCAGGGGTGCGTAAATAGCAGGGACAGTGCACAGGCATCGCTCTTCAGCTTACACAACCTGACACGCTGACTATTGTGTCTCCAGTTCCCTTACCGAGAATGTGCAGTGAGGTTTCGCTCCGCTGGCTTAAAAAGCATGGGTTGGTTCCCTCCGCCTGCCTTCCTCCTAAGAGCAAACGCCAACAAGAGTAGTTGTCTTCTTCTGCTTTGCTCTGTGAAAGGGCTTCACTGCCAAAGCATTTTGGTTTTTTTTTTTTAAAAAAAAAAAACACCGTCCCTTTCTCTCTCCAGTTAACAGGGCCAACCCAAGCGGTGCATTTTATCTGGGAGACGACACACACACACACACACACACACACACACACACACATGACACGCGCGGCAGGAGGACCGGCGTCCTCCGCGCTCTCGGCTGCCACAAACGCCACGCAACGAGGGGATCTCCTTTTGGGGAGGGGGTGCCGCCGGGCGGTCACTACTTCTCGCCCGCAAAGAGCAGGAGGTGAATGCCCTTGCCCATCGCGGGTGGGGGGGAGACAGCGCTCATGCAGCAAAAGGGAAAGAAACAAAAGCGGGCACGGTACCTTGCGGTGAATCCCCTTAAGTCCCCCTCCTGCTCTTTGCGGGCGAGAAGTAGCGACCGCCCGGCGGTGATCCCAAAATCAGGAGAAAAAAGAAGAGCGGTTTGCACCACGTTTACTATCATTTCAGGATGCCCTCCGCCTCCTGACCCCATTCCAACCCCTTCTCCACTGGCCGTAGCAGGGGGGCTCCCCCTAGGCATGCCCTTTGTGACTTAAGGGAGAACAATGAAGGAGCCGGATTCTCCCTTCCTGCTGTTTGTTCTTTGCCAGGGAATTCAACGCTTTGCCTGCAAGGATCGTGGGAGAAAAGGGGGATTTTATGGGGAGAGAAAACCGCCCTGGGACTCCCAAGTCCTAAGAATCCAAACTCCGAGATCAGCTCCGTTCTTCTGGAGGGGAGTGGAAGGAAATATTTTTCCCCAAAGAAGAAAAAATCCATATCCCCAGATATTTATAAGAGGATTTGAGCGGATTTTCTTGTAAAAGGTTTCGGTGTTATTTAGGAAGGGTGGATGGATGTATGGATAGATGGACAGTATATCAAAGCAAGCGGCTCTGGTTCAAGAAGGGCTCTGGTTCATCTCAATGGGCGGGAAGTAAGAGGGAGGGACCCTTCCTCCCTCCCTTCCATCTACTTTATTGAACTCCATGGGAGGAAAAGCTCTCCTAGCCCCGCTCTGAAGTGAAGGAGTATAAACTATGCCATAAGGAAGTATCTTTAATGTCATCGTCACCCAGCTGACTGTACCCCAGTCCTCCTTCTGGGGGTCGCGGGCTTGTGCCTCGTTTCACACGCTGTTGTTCGCTTTGGGCCGGCCATGTTGGAAACATGGAAGGGTCAATGGGCTGTGGGGTCTCACGGAAATATTCATGCTTTAAGCCGTCTTCGGCAGTGATCCTTCTCCCAGGGTAGTAGGTCAGGAATTTATTCATGAGATCAAATCCTTGATCCGAGAGGCGTTCCCAAGTCTTTAAAAACTTTGTTAATTTGGTCGATTTCGGACTTCCCCGGGAAAAGCGGCTTCTGGGTTAACAGCTCCCCAAAGATGCAACCCACGGACCACATGTCGATGGCTGTGGAATATTCCTTGGCTCCGAGTAAGAGCTTGGGCGCTCGGTACCATAACGTCATGACAACCGGGGTGTACGGCTTTAAGGGAGAACCGTATTCTCTGGCTAGTCCAAAATCTCCAACTTTTAAAATCCCAGCGTGACTCAAGAGCAGGTTAGACGTTTTCAAATCCCGGTGCAGAATCCAGTTGTCGTGGAGGTGTTCTACGCCTCGGAGCAATTGAATCATCAAAGTTTTCACTTCCCCTGGCAGAAAAGGCTGCTTCATGGTTTCCATCAAGCTTTTGAGGTCATGTTCAAGGTAGTTCATCACGATGTAGATCTTGTCCATGTTGCTACCGACGACAATCTCCCTAACAGTGACAATATTTGGGTGCTGAGCTTTGAGGATGGTGTTGATCTCTCTTAAGGAAGTAATAGGAAAACCTTCTTTTTCCTTCTCCATTTTTAATCGCTTCAAGGCCACAATTTCATCTGTTTTTTTGTCTTTGGCTCTGTACACCACGCCGTAAGTCCCTTCCTCGATCCGGTTCAGGCACTGGAATTCTTCCATGCTACGGCAGCCCTGAAGGGCCGGGAGATATTTGGGTAGCTCTTGTTTCAGTTCTACGGGTGAGGAGATGGGGGAATCGGGAAGATATTCCCCTTCCTCCAACCCCTCCCCAGCTGGCACAGGCTTTCTCCTCCGTTGCCGCCTCCCGTCCCTCTCCGGACGTTCCCTTCTCCTCCGTTCCTCCAACCCCTCCCCAGCTGGCACAGGCTTTCTCCTCCGTTGCCGCCTCCCATCCCTCTCCGGACGTTCGCTTCTCCTCCGTTCCTCCAACCCCTCCCCAGCTGGCACAGGCTTTCTCCTCCGTTCCTTTCCCCGATCTCAGCAGTTTCCTTCTCCTCCGTTCCTCCAACCCCTCCCCAGCTGGCACAGGCTTTCTCCTCCATTGCCGCCTCCCGTCCCTCTCAGGACGTTCCCTTCTCCTCCGTTCCTCCAACCCCTCCCCAGCTGGCACAGTCTTTCTCCTCCGTTCCTTCCCCCGATCTCAGCAGTTTCCTTCTCCTCCGTTCCTCCAACCCTTCCCCAGCTCGCACAGGCTTTCTCCTCCGTTCCTTCCCCCGATCTCAGCAGTTTCCCTTCTCCCTTACTCTTCACGGGTTATATAAGTGGGCGGGGTATACGGAAAACATTTTACACGATCTTGAAAACCTGCGGGTTATTCGCGTGGGTGGGTTATTTGCGTGGGCGGGTTATATGGGTGAAAATACGGGTAACTCAAAAACAAAAAGAATTGAAGGATAAGATCATGGAGCATTTTCTGCTTAATGAGGAAAGGCAACGTTTACCATCACTAACAACTGTGCCTAAGAAAATATTGGCCCCTATCATGAAAATGGTTAATGCAGTGTTTTCAACAATTGAATCGGGATCCATCTTGGAAACGAACCAGTTAATGTACAGCGCAGCTGTAATAGTCACTAATGAATTAGGCATTAAAATCAAAGTACCTAGTCACACAACAGAAAAAGCATCAAAGCCAAAGTGGAAAATCCGATTAGAACAAAAAGTCAAAAAAATAAGGGCAGATGCTAGTAACTTAAAGAACATGCATGAGCAACGGCTTAAAAACAACAAAATCATAGATCGGCTAATCAGAAGATATAGATTGGATACAAGAAACATCAATGAAGCTGTAGAGATTGTAAAACAGCAGATAACAGCAACAGCTAGAAAAATTGAAAGATATGAGGCACAAATCATCCAATATAAACAAAATCAGCAATTTCGATTAAACCAACGGCGTTTTTATCGAAGTCTTAATGTGAATGGTGACACCAAAAGTGAAAAACCAGAAAAGCAGGCCACAGTTGAATTCTGGAAAGAATTGTGGGAAAATGCAAAGGACAACAATAAGGAAGCAAAGTGGATAAATGACTTTGAGAAAAGCATTGGCAACAAACAAATGCAAGTATTAGAAATAACAACTGAGATGGTCAAAAATCGAGTTATAAAGGTAAAGAATTGGACATCACCTGGAAAGGACCAATTACATGGTTTCAGGCTCAAATATCTGACCAGTTTACATGCAATATTGGCCAGGCAACTGAATGAAATTTTACAAAAGGGCCAAATTGATGAATGGTTGACAACTGGAAAAACATACTTGATTCAGAAAGATGCAACTAAAGGAACAACACCTGAAAACTACAGACCAATAACATGCTTGCCAACAACCTTCAAATTACTCACAGGCATTATTGCAGATAACATGATGGATTATTTGGAAACAAACAACATCTTGCCAGTAGAGCAAAAACGCAACAAAAGAAGGAGCAGGGGTACAAAAGATCAGCTCCTAATTGATAAAATGATATTAGAAAATTGTAAGAACAGAAAAACGAACTTGAATATGGTCTGGATTGATTACAAAAAGGCATTTGACTCACTGCCACATAGTTGGATCATAAAATGCTTAGAAACAACTGGCATTAGCAAAAATATTACATCCTTTACTGAAAAGGCGATAAAACAATGGAGAACTGAGTTAGCAGTAGGGAATAAAATCTACGGAATGGTTAATATCAAGCGAGGAATTTTCCAGGGTGATTCACTTTCATCTCTTCTCTTCATCATCGCAATGATCCCACTATCAGTAATCTTAAAAAAAATGAAATTAGGCTACCAAACAGCCAAAGAAGCTGAAAAAATTTCGCATTTACTATATATGGATGATTTGAAACTCTATGGAAAGTCAGAAATAGAAATCCAATCATTGACAAACACAGTCCGAGTATTCAGCACCGATATTTCAATGCAATTTGGCATGGAAAAATGCGCCACTGTATCCATAAAAAGGGGCAAAATCACTGCATGTGAGGGAATTGAAATGACCAATGGCCAACTAATTAAATGCAACGAAAACGAAGCCTACAAATACTTAGGCATTCTGCACTTGGATAACATCAAGCATGGAGAAGTAAAAACTATTGTCAGGCGAGAGTACACCAACAGAGTTAGGAAAATTTTGAAATCTAAATTGAATGGTGGAAATACAATCAAGGCCATAAATACCTGGGCAATACCAGTTATAAGATACACAGCTGGTAGAGTTAACTGGACACAAGCTGATTTGGACCTTTTGGACCGAAAAACCAGGAAACTAATGACAATGCACTACAGTTTACATCCACGTGGTGATACTGATAGACTATACCTGCCACGAAAATCAGGTGGCAGAGGATTATTACAAGTGAAGCAAACAGTTGAAGAAGAAAAACATGCACTGGCTGATTATTTAAAAGAAAGTCAAGAACATCTATTAATCGAAGTAAAGAACAAAAAACTACTGAACGCCCAACAGATGAAACAAGAATACAGAAAAGATGTGATAAAATCAAGAATGGAGAGTTGGCAGAACAAAGCACTGCATGGCCAATTTCTGGAAAAAATAAAAGATAAAGTGGACAGTGAACAAACTTGGTTATGGTTAACAACAGGTACATTAAAGAAAGAAACAGAGTCACTAATCCTGGCTGCACAAGAACAAGCTATCCGCACAAATGCCATTAAGGCCAAAATCGAAAAATCCTCTGATGATTCCAAATGCAAACTTTGCAAAGAAGCTGATGAAACTGTTGATCACATACTCAGCTGCTGTAAAAAAATCGCTCAGACTGATTATAAATTGCGGCACAATTCAGTAGCAAAAATAATCCATTGGAATTTGTGCAAAAATTATAATATTAAAACAGCAACAAACTGGAATCAGCCTGAAAAAGTCACCGAAAATCAGTTGGTCAAGATCTTGTGGGATTTTCACATACAAACAGACAAAATACTGGCGCATAATACACCAGACATCACATTGGTTGAGAAAAATAAGGTCACAATCATAGACATCGCAATACCAGGTGATAGCAGGGTCGCTGAGAAGGAACATGAAAAAATCGCAAAATACCAGGACTTAAAAATTGAAATTCAATGACTATGGCACAAACCAGGAGTGGTAATTCCAGTGGTAATTGGCACACTGGGTGCTATTCCAAAAGCACTGGAATTACATTTAAAACAGTTAAAAATTGACAAAATCACCATCAGTCAAATGCAAAAAGCCGCACTGCTTGGATCTGCATGCATATTATGAAAATACGTTACAACGTCCTAGGCCCCTGGGTGGGGCCCGACTAGTAACCAATGCAAAATCCGGCGAAACAACTGGCCGCTGTGATACAATTGTATAATAATTCTTGTGGGATTTCCGTATACAAACGGACAAAATACTGGCGCATAATACACCAGACGTCACACTGGTTGAGAAAAATAAGGTCACAATCATAGACATTGCAATACCAGGTGATAGTAGGGTTGCCGAGAAGGAACATGAAAAAATAGCAAAATACCAGGACTTAAAAATCAAAATTCAACGACTCTGGCACAAACCAGCAGTGGTAATTCCAGTGGTAATTGGCACACTGGGTGCTATTCCAAAAGCACTGGAATTACATTTAAAACAGTTAAAAATTGACAAAATCACCATCAGTCAAATGCAAAAAGCTGCACTGCTTGGATCTGCACCCATATTACGAAAATATGTTACGACGTCCTAGGCCCCTGATTATAAATTGTGGCATAATTCAGTAGCACAAATGATCCATTGGAATTTGTGCAAAAATTATAATATTAAAACAGCAACAAACTGGTGGGAACATAAGCCTGAAAAAGTCACAGAAAATCAGATGGTCAAGATCTTGTGGGATTTTTGCATACAAACAGACAAAATACTGGCGCATAATACACAAGACATCACACTAGTTGAGAAAAATAAGGTTACTATCATAGACATCGCAATACCAGGTGATAGCAGGGTTGACGAGAAGGAATATGAAAAAAACGTGAAATACCAGGTCTTAAAAATAGAAATTCAATGATTATGGCACAAACCAGGAGTGGTAATTCCAGTGGTAATTGGCACACTGGAAGCACTGGAATTACATTTAAAACAGTTAAAAATTGACAAAATCACCATCAGTCAAATGCAAAAAGCCGCACTGCTTGGATCCACACGCATATTACAAAAATATGTTACGACGTTGTAGGCCCCTGGGTGATGTCCAACTAGTAACCAATGCCAAATCCAGTGAAACAACTGGCCGCTGTGATACAATTGTATAACAACAACAACAACAACAACAATAATAATAACAATAACAACAACAACAATAATAATGTTAGACACAATTAAAGTTTTGGTTGTTAGGGGGAAAATGTTATGATACAGGATATAGTCAAATAAAGGAGGGATAAGAATAACAATGCATATATAGATATGGGTATAACATAAAGAAACTGGATGTAAACTTTAAACAGTGATTTGTAAAGGAGGATTAGAAAACTTTGTTATTAAATATTATGGCTGTTTAGCTAATTGGAAAGATAGAGGCTGATAGATGAAAGTGTTTAATCTAAAACTATTTGGACTTAGTGAAATTTAGTGACAATAGATATGGTTAAATAAATAATTGAAAATGATAATAATGTATACATATGTATTGGTATAACAAGTAGTAATTGGATATGAATATTGAATGGTACCTATGAAAGGAAGATGAGAAATGGTTTGGTTACATATAAATATTAATAAAAAGAATTAAATTATGATAATGGATATAGTCAAATATAGGAGAGATAATGATAACAATGTGTATATAGGTATGGGTACAACATGGGGAAATTGGATGTAAATTGTAAACAGTGATTTGGAAAAGAAGATTAGAAACCTTTGTTACTAAATGTTATTGATGTTTAGCTAGAATAGGCCATAAGGAATAGTGTTATTGGGATACTAGAAATAGCAAATAAGATGCCAGTATGTGGTTACGTCTTGAGTTTTGGTATATTTTAAGATGAAGGATGTTTAAACAATTCTAGTCAAACAAGAATGGGGGTATGATGATGGTAAGATGTATAAATATATTTGATTTAAAATACTAGAATTAATATGAATCATGGGTAACTGTAAAAGAAACGCACAATTTTTTTTGTAACCAACTGATATACTTTCTACAGTGTGTAAAGAAAGAGGATTTTTTGTATTGTGTCTGTTTTGAAAACTAAAAATAAAAAACTTTTAATAAAAAAGAAAGAAAGAAGGTAAGTACTACTATATGAATAATCATTTCCTAGTCGATATTGAATATCAGGGAGAAACTATAGTAAAGCTCCATCAGTACGGAAAACTTGGGCAGATATTTTAAATGTACAATTTCAGTGAACATCAGCATTAAATGATATACTATGTGCTATATGATGTATGATTTCACTAAATATATAAATAACCTACATCTGGATTAGAAATTTTCATTGTAGGTTAGGATCTCCTGTGCTATAAATGGTTCCAGTATTACTCATGATGGAGCAGTTTGCCTGAGGCAAATCGATGTATTCATAGCAAGGCAAGATATGCACTTGTGGCAGCTCACACAGTGTACTGAATTTAGGATAATTTTTTTTAAAAAAACCCTCATGATATTTTAATACTTTTTGTCTCTTTCTAAAGAATTTTCAAGATACCTGCTTTGTTTATTTATTTACTTATTTTTCTATAAATATATGCAGTGTAAAAATGAGAATAAAGTAGCTGATAATTATGGCTTTTTGCCCCCTATTGTAAAATTGCAATGACAATGGTAGATAACACCAGCCAGGGCTTTTTTTGTCACAATGTTCAAATAAGTGAAGAAGACTGTAGTTACATCTGTTCCCTTTTGAGATAAACCTGTTAACAATAATTGTGACCTAATACAGAATTGTCAAGAAGCACAGTATGTTTTACCTTCATGAGAAAACCTCTCTAATTGGAATCACTGGACCTTGACTTAGTTGTCATAGCTACATTCAGGCTGAGGGTGAAATCTTTGAGAAGGCTGTTCATGAATATTAGACTACAGAATCTCTGAACAAAAAGAAAAAAGAAAAAGATTTACAATTTATATGCAATAATAATAATGAAAAAAAGTTCTCTACCAACATCTCTTTTTCTTTATTACTTTTGTATAATATATAGAAAAGTTGAGAAGGCCACAGTATTTTAAGATTTATTTTGGGTAATATTAAAACTATTATTTTATATCACTTAGCCATACCCTGGCTTTTAAAAGAGACTAGTGAAGGCTCTCGTAGAAATCAATGGCAGGACATACTGAAATTTTGCCAAAATGCAACAAGCTGTCATAGCTACTTCTTTAAAATAGCCTTGAAGTAAAAAAAAAAAATCAAATATTAATGATAAATCAAACGTTTACTGTTTCCTTTAGTTAGCACATTATTCTGAAATTCATACCTAGCTTTTGATAGATTTATATGCTACCTTTTTCCTGAAATTCAATGCAAAGTACATAATACCCATCATCCATTTTCTCCCTACAACAAACCTGTGAAATAATTTGGACTGAGAGTGAACACCTGGCTGAAAGTTACCAAGTGGCCTTATATATACTGTATGTAAGTAGTTAAAATCCTTAATTGCTACACCACACTTTCCATCCTGCAAAATAATGTAGAACAAATAATGCACTAGGTTTATTTGTTCTCAACTAATATTTGTTCTCAATTTCTCAACTAAGAGATAGGAAAACATATTCAAAACTGAATCACATATGTTTTGGTTATTTATTTATCTGGCAATTTATTTCTAAGTCCAAATAAGGGCTTTCAGTCATGAGTTCACAGAATGTAGGAGAAAATCATAATAATTTTTAATCAATTTTTT
Organism: Thamnophis sirtalis; assembly: GCF_051295495.1. Lineage (NCBI taxonomy): Eukaryota > Metazoa > Chordata > Lepidosauria > Squamata > Natricidae > Thamnophis > Thamnophis sirtalis. Next base: position 108,406,151 of record NW_028261383.1, on the reverse strand, counting down.
TAAAGTAACATAATTAATTACAAACCTTATTACTGATTACTGTGCAAATATATATGAATAGAAAAGTTCTATCATTAAAAGCCATCTATAATAGTTTCACTTGGGTATAATTCAAGCTGGTTTTCACCTTTAAATCCCTTTATGTTTTAAGTCTAGACATTATGACACCTTCTTCAAGAAATATCTACCATTCCAAAAAATCCAATAGGCTGGGCTACATGTTTCCTTGGTTATACATTGCCATATGTAGGCACATGTAAACTTACTTTTTTATTATTGTCCCTTCGTCTCTGTAATAGCACTCTCCCTGAGTCTAAGTTGTAATGGCCTCCAGACCTCTTCATATTATTGTTAATGTTCCTAGTTGTGATTCCTGTTTTCATTTATTGCTATTGTACAGTTTTATATAATCTCAGTTACATATTGGGAAGTTCTACATCACTCAGATTTGGTAGATTGGCCCTTTATACAAATCAATCAATCAATCAATCATTATCTACTAACCAACTTATAAAGTAAGTTAGTATAACTTACTAACCAACTATTCAGTTTATATTCATGTAAGCATCAGTGCCAATTTGATTAATACATCCATAGGGCATCTTATAAGGTGTTCTGTATCTTATTGAAATAATTATCATAAATTTAACTTCCTATCTACTTTTTCAACATTATAAAAGTTCAGATATTAAAGGAAGGAAAGAATTGGCTCTCAGCAAGGCTGCCTAAATATTTTTGATTTGACATTGTGTTTAGTCATTTGGTAGAATTATTCGTATAGATAAAATGGTCCATTCAATGATCTCAGTAGTTATGCTTTTTTATCAATTTCAAAGTCCCTCTGATCAATCCTTAAGTCTCCTGAATTGACAACTATCCAGGATAACTGTCTCTAAATACTTATATTCAGTCTGCTTATAGAATGAAAGCTCTCATCTTCAACATGTAGCCTGCATATTTTCTCTCAACTAGACTGCAAATGATTATAGAGCTAGAATCTACCAAAAAGCACCTTTCCAAGGTTTGTTTTTTTTTGAATAATTATCCCCTTTCCTCTCCAGATCCAAGAAATGTTGCTTATTTTCATTTGAAGACAGAACAAAAACAATCTACGTAGTGCAACCATGTAGATTTTGGATATAATTTGTGTGGTATTTTTCAGAAGCAAATATATTGTTATGTGAAATTAGTGCTATGCTAGAGTTACATTGGTAGAGTCTCTTGAACTGAAAGTTCATAGAATCTTCGATTTGACAGCAGCCATTGAAGCCACCGGGTTCACTATGATACTGCTTACATTGGCAGGATATTCCCTCCTCCATAAAAATAAGTAGTTGCAATACTATAGGAAGTAGTTGCAGTACTATAGGAAACTTTATTGCCATTAAATTTGCTACCCAAATTGCTGTTACCTATCTTTATCAGGAAAGGATCTAATATTAGATTAAAAGTTTGAATAACATAGAACAAGTATAGAAAAAAAATCTGTGTTTTAGAAACATACTTTGGGTGATGCCGCAAAAAACAGTAAATCTATTTACTTTATTTGGGGACGTATTGTACCATTGCCTTGCATTGTTTCAGCTGCAATTTCGGTACTGTAATTTTGTGTAGCATTCTAAAGTAATGGTTTTTATGGTACTATCTACAGAGAAAGGATTTCATGCATTTGCTAAACTATGGTTTGCTTATTTAGACTGAATAAAACATAATGAATTAAGTGTACATAGATCATTAAACTGCTAATCTTTACCCTACCTTCAGCTAATCATTTCTGGATTTATTAAAGTTTAACACATTTATTTCATAAAATTAGCACATGAAAATGATAATTGGAAACAGTGGGAAGTTGAAATATAAGTAAAAACATCATTTGATAAATTCAACTTTTCCATTTATGTGACACATATTCAGTTTAACAAATAAAATAATCTGGTGTTTTCAATCTGCAAAAGACAAAGGTTAACAGTATAACCACAACATCTGGTTCCCTAATTAAATATTTGTATTATAAATAAAATAGTTGAGATGATATGGAATCTTTATTATTGTTAACATTTTTAAAAAGTATAATTATATGCTAAAATATGGATAGAAAAAACCATTTTGAACGGTATATTCTTATGCCCCAATAAATATGGTCAACATTGTACTTGACATCTTTAATTTGTTTTGGATACTATTGCAAGCTATTATTTCTTTAACTAGGATTTATTAAATAAACAGCAGTTAATTGGTTTGCACAACAGACTAAACTGTTAAGTCTGACTTGTAACCATATTAGTGGGATCACATGACACTCTCAAAATCAAAAAGCAGATTGGGAGCCCAGCTTTACCAACAAAGTTAAAAAAGAAGGCAGAGGATAAAATAAATAGCTACTTGGATTACATACAGTAGTTTCTATGACTAAAACAACTAACACATGGAGCTAATGGCAGACGTTTTCTATAGACAGATGGACGTTTCTGCTTGGTGTAATTTTTTTTAAAAAAATCTGGAGTCATGTGCATAAAAATATAAGCATCATTAGTAGATACTAATTACTAAATCCCTATGGTGTAAATTGGTTATTTAAAGAGACAAATTTAAGGAAACTAAAAGAATATAGCGTTTACATCAGTTATTGCTGCTGAACATTTTAGGCAGATATATGCCCTCAAGTTGCTCCATCTGTGAGGCATCTAAAGAACAAAAAAAGAGAGGACCCATAAGATAAAAAAAGAACAAGTGGAAAGCATCCACAATGAGCACAAGCATCTACTTTTAAAAGTGTAGATAAAATTAGCTAAAGATGATATGATAAAGATTTGTAGACTTATCCATTATGTGAATTAACATAGTATCTCTCTTCATACAATACGGGACAGCCACCATGTGAAATTAATTGGTTGGAACTTCAAGAGACAACTATGACAAGCAGGGACATGCAGTCACTGGAGGCAGGGGAGGCGGGGCCTCACCAGTCTCATGAGGAAAAGGAAAGAATTTTAAAATAATTAAAAAGGCCAAGGTAGTTGCTGCCAGACTCCAAGTCACAGTGACTTTGAGTGTGCTTAGTGATAACTGTAGGGGGAGCCAAGAGAACTATGGGCCTCCTTTGCATAAAGAATGTTTCGCCTTTTAAGAGTTAAGCAAGGGTTAAAAAGCGAAAAATTCCATATGCAAAGGAGGCATGTGATTCTCCCACTTCCTGATCTGGGAGCAGCAAATCATGCCTTGCAGTTGAGCAACTGTGGAAAAAGAAATCGTTTGTTGGTCAAGAGGAGCCACGAGGCTTACGTTGGGCGGGTTATTTCGGAGGGTGCGGAAGGAGCACCTCAATGGCAGCAGCCTCCACATGGAGTGCCCAAGTGAGCCTGCTGGCTCTCCCCAAATTTGGTCCTCTGGCTGAGGATCTCATAGGAGAAGTCTTCCCCACAGCAGCCGGACATGCTCGGTGAGGAAGAATTATTCGGTGGGGGGCGGGCGGACAGCAGCAGAAAGGAGGAGAAGGGGTCCTATTCACAGCCTTGATCTCCCTCTCCATTTCTGAGCTGGGGAGGGGGGGCTCAGCGCAGCTCTGAACCGGGCTGGGAGGAAATCATGAAGGCACGGGGGTGGGAATTAAGGAGGCTGGAAGTCTGAGGCCAGCATGTGGCACAGAGGGGGAGCCGAGGAGTATGCCACCGCCTGGTTGAAGGATGAGAGCTGGGGGAGGCGGCCGCCGGCAGAGGTCCCGTTCAGCCCATCTGAGCGGTCCTGGTGGGGGACATCAATGGGAAGGAAAGGTCACTACGCAGCCAACTGTGCTTGGGGCGCAAGCCACCGGCTTTCCCTTGCTCCAAGCAGCGCATGTCGCTAGGTCTCCCAGTGGCAGCGGCTCCCTGAGGCCCTGGCTCGCAACATCTGAGCCTCAAGGCAAGGCACAGTTTTCTCTACTACCCAGCCGAGCCCCGCTCCTCTCCTTCTCCCCCCACCCTGCCAGACAAGCAAGCCAGCCAGCCAGCCGAAGAACGCAACGCTCTTCGGGGCTCGGCGTGGCTCAACCTTCCTAAGGGCGAGCCTTTCACTTCCTGCCCTCTTCTGTCTACCCTGGAGCCGGAGCAGGAAAAGCTGCCACTGAAAAAGAGCCCAAAGTGCAACTGAGCAAAACAAAATGAAACACCCTTTGCCTGCAATCAAAGGCTCGGATCAGAAGGCATCAGGGAAATGGGGGGGTGTATGGCAGAGGAGCTGCTTTCAAGCCATTGGAAAATATATCCAATCCAACTTCTGTATTTGTGTTTGTTTGAGAGTTAGTGAGTGAGAGAGGCATCCAACTTCTCTGTCTGCGTGTGTCTGTTTGAGAGAGAGGGGAGGGAGGGAGAGAGGGAGGAAGGGGGGAGGGAGAAGAAAAAGAATGGGAAAACTTAGTTTGCAAGGGGGAAAAATGCTGTTGCTTTAAATCGGAACTGAGCATGCCTGGCTGTGGAATTCTGGGAGTTGAAGTCCACAAGTCTAAAAAAATTGCTGCCTCACCAGCCATAAAGCTCACCCCACGTCACTGATGACAAGATATAATGATGAACACCACCCACGTTGGCTCTAAAAGACATTATATGTATTTGTGAAGCATAGAGTTATATTTATCCATATTTAAATTTACTTTTTAAAAAATCAAACACCCAAGACAATTATTAGCAATTAAGATTGATCAGAAAGGCATATATAATGCTAAAATTATATGATTCGGAGAATGGCAAACTGTCTCATAGAAGATTGACACTGTACACCCATTGAGAAAAACAACAAACTGTAAACTACAAAAACTTTACTTCTGTCTATAGCTATTTGCAGGATAACTTTTTAGACCTTTGCTCTGTTTGAATCATTGCACTGATCATTATGAAGGATACTGAATTTTTTTTATTTGATTCATCAGATAATTTTTTTAGGGTCTTGTAGAAAACTACCCTGCTAAAATTAGTGCTGGATTTCAGTTTTGGTGATCTGCATTTCTTTTATGTTTATTTATTTTTCTAATATTTCTAATCTCTCCCAGTCTGTGATGGCTCTATATTCTTTTGTGAGTGGCTATATTTAAATGCATAAGCAATTAGCAATCAAATGCATCATTTCTTATAATATGACTAAAGGATGCAACTAAAGGTAAACAATAATGAATAATGCCTATTAGCATATGAAATAAATAATTTTTCCCAATTTTATTGTCATTCTTCAGCTTGAAAATATTCTTCTATATAATTATTCAGACATTTTAGTAGGTTTATCTTCTCTGCAAAAATTGTTAATAACATTCTAGCATATAATATTTTACTCTTAGCTTTTGTTCTTAACCACATCTAAGATTTCCATGTCACTGAAAGGAGAAATTACAAGGAGAATATTATTCTATCATCTATTAATGTTTTAGCTAAGAAGAGTTCCAGGAACTGAATATTTGACTCACAATTACAAGAAGATATTATTCAACAGAAGTGAATTCAAACAAAGAAAATTGTATGGTTTGATGTGTAGATACTATGATTCTAATTAGATTTACACTTCTGTAGGAATAAGTCTTCTTGAATACCATGTACATGTAAAGGGTTATCAGTGGATAATAGCTCTTTACCATCCAATGGTGACAACAGAGTTAATATGTGGGGTAATAGGCTATTGCCGAAAATCATAGTTGGTTTAATTTGGGGATCCGCATTGAGCAGAAGGTGGCATCATTCTCACACCACACTTATCCTTGCTTATCTTAATTTAATTAAGGCAGCAATCCTTAATAAAATACAGAAATATGTTACTTTTCAGGAAAGGTTTTCTTCTTTCTCACTATGACAATAGTGGGGGAAATTGGTTATGGGTTTCAGTGTTTTCCATGATAGTTTTGTTATTCTCTTTTCCATTTGTTTCTTATGACTTCTTCCCACTTCTCCATGTTTCTCTGATTCTGGACCTAGTTGCTTTTTTTTTGTTGTTGTTCATTACTTCTTGTTGGTCAAATAGCAATAGCAATAGCACTTAGACTTACATACTGCTTCCTGGTGCTTTACAGTACTCTCTAAGTGGTTTACAGGTTCGGCAGATTGCCCCCAACAATTTGGGTCCTTATTTTACTCACCTCGGAAGGATGGACAGCTGAGTCAACCTTAAATAGAACTGCCGAACTGCTGGCAGCTGGCAGTCAACAGAAGTAGCCTACAGTTATGCATTCTAACCACTTTGCTACCACAGCTCTATATGAATAAAACATATAAAAAACGAAAAGAGTTGAAAAGTCAGACAGAAAGCAAGATAAAACTGTGATTGGAAAAAGTAAAGGAAAAAAATAATTATCTCTCACTTTCTTGTATACAGATTTATTTATTTATTATTTATATAATTTATTGACTGTCCATCTTACCATAGAATAAGCCCTGGTGCCCTTTCGTCCTCCATCGAATTCTGGCCATCTTCCCCATTTACTTTTCTTGTGGAAAGCTTAGGACAAAGTCAGTGGGGAAGCCAGTAGGAAGTTACAAGTCCAAAACTAGCAGGCAGGTAAATGGCAGGTGCTGCACCAGCAAGGTTATGACCAGGTACATGGGGCTGTGGGAATGGAATATGAAGGAGTGCCATATGGCGAAAGAAAAATGTGCAGAGGTGGCACAGGGTGCATAAAAGGCATGCTAGAAATGTTGTGCAGGTAAGGCATGCAGTAGGGTAGTGTGGATTAGAGAAGGCATGCAAGAAAATCAGCATAAGGTGGGAAAGCATGCAGAGTGAGTAGTATGGGATGGGAAGGGTGCACAAGGATTCCTTCCTTCCTTTTCTGTTTTTCTCTTTCCCTTTCTTCCCCCTTCCTTTTCCAGCAGGCAGCTAAGCAGCTGCTGTTGGGTGATAGAGGGAGGGTGGTGGAAGAAGTGAGGGAATAGAAAACTGTCACAAAATGTTAAAAATGGAGAACACAAGACTGCAGCAGCACACCAGCAACACAGCATCAGCCCATAGCACAGAAGTAGCCACAATGTTCCCAAGTTTGATTCCCTTGGGAATAATGGGTTTCAATGCTTTGGAAAACTTGAAATTACCCTGTTTTAGATTAAACATTATTAAAAAGTTTTCAGAAAATGTGACCAGTGCATATCAAACTAGTTTGACATTTTCACGAAATTCCTAAATAATAATAATTATAATTATTAAATTTCAAGGATGAATAACTGTCATTTCTCTAAACTATAGCCTAATAAATCTGAAAATCCTATTAAGATATAATCATAGAAAAATTAATATGTGACTCTATGGGAAATAATTTAAACATAAAGATAATGTAGCATCCTATTATTATAACATTCAATTTTTGTCTTGCTGAAAATGTAGCGATGTGCACGCATAATCTTTTATTGGGAAAAAGATCTTTTATTGGGTAAAATGCTAACCCTCATATTAGGACCATGAAGAACATGTTCAAATTCTCATCATGAAATGTACTGTGAATTTGATGGAGGATGGACTTTTCTTTCTTTCTTAGGGAGTCAGCAAAATGTATTTCTCCAAAATACTATTTCAAAGCTTTGGCATGAGTATATTGTCAGAGAAGCTGCTCATTCTAAATGGTTTAATAATGAAAGACTTAGCATAGCCATTATGAATAGGAGGTGGGAAATTACTATATTAAACAGCTAGGGACCTGTGAATGATTCATAGAGGGAATTGGGAATAGAAACAAGGGCAGGGATGCAAAGTACACCAGGGTACCAATAACGTAGAAAATTCTACCACATTTATGGAGAGAGAAAAAGTATGGGCAATTCAGATTGTCTTTCTTCATCTCTCTAGAAATAAATAATTTCTCCATCAATTTTTCAAGGGTCAAGATTTCCTCTTAACGGTAGGAAATGCCTCTTGATATCTTTATTTCATGGTGATTAAACTGAAATACGAGCAGTCATCCACTAGATGGATGATTATAAAATTAAACACACAATAATTTACACAAATTTATTGAATGACTTACAATTAAATATATCTCAGTAATATACGTATCTCAGATTCTCTTTTCTTTAAAAAAAAAAAACAGTTAAAACTAAAAGCCTAAAAAATTCAGTTCAGAAGGAGGAAAGAAAGTTTAACTGGTCTTCGTAAAACAGATTAGTATTTAGCGAACATTTTAAGGTGAACAGCATCCCTCTCTCTCCAGTCTACAGCTATGGATATTTCTAAAACAAATTCTGTTTAATTGAACTGCATAAAAACTAGAAGTAAACATTAGTGGGGAATTTCTCTATTTGATGCTAATGTAAACCTGTTTTCTCTTTTCCTATGCTAAATTCCTAGTACCATTCTTCTTGGACTCCTTGCTTTAAGTGCCTAAAAGGAAACAATGGAAAAATATGTAGGTCAATGACATATCTGGGGCTTCAGTTCTTCTCCTTCCACAACATTTTAAATAGCATACCATTTTAAGCCAAGGGAATATAGAGCATCAAGTACTAACTTGTCTCTTACTTTGTGCATAGTATGAATCTTTTTGAACAAGCAGTTATTATTCAGAGTTGGTTAAAACTGAGTCCAGTTGCTAGTAGTGCATCTAAATCAAAGCTCATCTCAAGGAGACTCACTAGTGGCTACCAAGAGATTGGTTCCCTAGAGTGGCAATGTTTTCTAATGGAAGCCACTCTACAATGGGCTAGTGTGAGCCTGTAGCCAAACATCACCCTAAAAGACTGTTCTTCTACCAATTTAAAAAAATAGTTTATGTTTCTTTTGCAAAATTAAGCAGTTGACAATAACTTATCAACTCATGTTCTGTACCGTTGGGTGTACTGTACATCTGGCTTTCAGATACCTGAATAATTTGGGGGTTTAAAACAGAGGTTGCTTCTATAGTGACTTATCTGATCTGTTTTATTCTATAAACGTTTGCTCTGTGATGCTAACATAGCGGCGATGTAGATTAATTTCTATTGCAGCTTCCATACTACAGAAGTACTTGTTCCCTGAGACAGGATGTAGTGTTTCTGCAAATAACTAAAGTTTCTCATTGTTGCTGTCATCTGCCCCTACTAACTATTTTGATGCTTGCTTATTGTTGTTACTGATATTGTATCTGATTAATTTTATAAATTAAAATCTAATATTTTTGATAAACTCATATTAAAAGTGGTGGAATTTTTAACAAAATGAAAGTAAAATATCAATAAATAATAAATCACCTATGTGGGGAAAGGATGAATTTATGGATTACAATGTATAATGTCATAAGTTTTCTTTTTGAACAGAAGATAGGAAATAGTGAAAATCCTAAATATGTTTTAAAATATAACTTTGAATGAATTTTCTTCTGGTAAATTTCAGGAATACTTAATGGCTGAGTGTTGTATTTCCAGGTCCATTTCTTTCCCATTGTTCATATATGTATACAATGGCCTTGGTCATATGCACAATGTTTGTTTACTAAAGGACAGTGGTGGGTTCCAAATCCCATTGCAACCAGTACGGTGCAATGAGGCTGGGCATCCACCACATGCATGCATGCAGCACGCGCACAGCATGTGCATGTGTACTTACCGCCCACGATGCTCCGCAATGGATCTGTGATGCTCTAGTTGCTTGGCAGAGCATCGTGCAGGTGCCATATGCTCTGTGCGCTTGTGCATAAGCCATGATTGGCTCAAATACAGCTAAGGAGGGCAGGCGGGTGTGTGGTCCCTCTGGAAGGCCCTCTGGACACCACCAGAATGGTACCTGGTGCTTCAAGCAGGCACCAGTATGCCTGTACTGGGGAGTACCGGTCGTATCCCACCACTGCTAAAGAATAAAGCTTCAGAAGACCTTGTAGCAATAATGACAGCATTTCTTTATTTTATAAATGACCTTGTTTGCATTATAATTGAATAGTGTGCCACTTGAGTCTTTTGCATGAGTCTTTTACACTTGTAGCTTGCATTAAAAAAACTTTTAAATGTTCCCATTCTGTTTATTAGAATAGAAGGGAAAAGGGAGGAAATTCTTTGTAAAGCACTTAGATTCATTTCTGAACATTCTCAAGTTCACAACGAAACAAAAGAAAGTCGCATACAGTATTGCAATATTGCATCTTCTGATCAATGCTTCAGAATGAATTTTAATTTAAATAAATCAAGGTGAACAGGCCTGATCATCTTTATTGCTCAGTTTTAGGGCCAGTCAGTAGCAATTTAAAAACATGATTTTGGATTTTAAACACATTGACCTTGTATCTTGATTTTAATCTTGATTTATTCCAAATGATAAGTTGAAATATAAGTTCAAATAAATGCCATAGCATATTAACTTGGGTTAATGGGCATGAGGAAAACAATGAATCTGTGGTGAATTGATTTTCCAACCACAACATGGAACTTTTGAAAGCAGCGTACTGCATGTCCAAACTTATAATTAACCATATGATTTCTACCCTGTTATGTATCAAGTCAAATAATGAAGACTAACTTCATGCTTCTATCTGATTTGCTAAATTGCTCAGTGTGCCTGCTTAGTTAGAAATATATTCAGCAGAGCCATACACACTATAATCACTGGATTCTTGTTTAATTCCAAAAGCTGTGTTGAAGCAAAGCACACAGATGAAAATGACAGCCAGTCATTTTATAGCAGAACCTCCCTGAAGTTTCAGTTTAAGCAAGAACAATTATATGCCATTTGGGGAAAAAAGATGCATACAGATCTACACATAAACTTAGTAAAAATCAGAATCTAACACAACTGACTGATGGTGATCTTAGAATCTTAAAAAGCATAGTATATTAAAAAAATTACAAATATTGATTGCCTGTAACATGTTTTCTCAATTGGTTCATTCTAACCTAGAAGCATGCAAAAGAACTACAGAAACAGTTGTGCAAAGTTCTCTCTCTCTCTCTCTCTCTCTCTCTCTCTCTCTCTCTCTCTCTCTCTCTCTCTCTCTCTCTCTCTCTCTCTCTCTCTCTCTCTCTCTCTCTCTCTCTCTCTCTCTCTCTCTCTCTCTCCTCTTCCTGTTAGGTATCATCTCAGGATGTAAGCTGATCCAAGTAAAGCTGCCTTTTGCAATTGACTGATAGGGATTTTGTCAATGCCAATGGCATTGAAGTGATGCTCCAAGTGTTTTGGGATTACACTGAAAGTACCTATCAATACTGATAGTATTTTTGCTTTCTTTTGCCACAGTTGTACTATTTCTATTTATAAGTCTTTGTATATTTAGCTGAGAAAATTGAGAAAATTAAAATATTTCCAATATTATTTTCTCTACGTCGTGCTACTTATGAAAGTTAGACATAAAATAGCAAATATGGACTATTATTTTTGCAGACACACTGTGGTGGCTCAGTGATTAGTACCTAGTATTGCAGGCTGACTCTGCTCACTGCCAGCAGTTCAATCCTTACTGGATTCAAAGGTGACCTAGCCTTTCATCCTTCCAAGATCAATAAAATGAGAACCCAGATTGTTGGAGACAATATGCTCTCTTAGAGAGACCTATAAAGCAATGTGAAGTGGTATGTAAGCCTAAGTGCTATTGCTATTGCTATATACGACTTTTGAAAATCTATAGTACCTTTTAATATAATGCAAGTCCAAGGCTGGCATGTTTCCATAAATTTGTGCATTTGCTCCAATCAAACAAATAGGATTTCCTTTTGAATATATATGGATTAGCTTGTGCTATCAAACCATTGGTTTTATACTGTGTTATACTTTAAGTACTCTATGTAAAATAAAAATGCTTTCTTATAGTTAATTTGATCCTGGTCTTTTATTTATTTATTTATGCAGATACACCATTCTCTATTGTTGTAGCTCTCATTTTCTCCCTTCCCTTATGTATTGTTTGTAACAAGAGTTCAGCTGTTGCCAGTTGCTGTTGCCAGCAAATGTAAGAAAATACAGTAACGAAAAAGAGGCAATTAAATAATCATTTTGTCATGATTCTCATTATCTCCATCATCCTTATCAAGAAAATTACAATTCAGACACAGATGGCAAGCTGGAGGTGGGTGGTGGTAGAGTATTCATGTACTGCTATCACCACTATTGCTACCAGAAACAAACAAACAAACAAACAAAAACTTTACATGTATGGGAACAATTGCCAAAAAGCTTTAAAAGAATCTAGGCTGTTAGCAACATAATTTTAAAAATTCACCTAATAGTAACGTCTTGTGAAATGAAGCTATGTTTTTCTAATACAATGATTTCACTAAACATGTTCCTGGTATCTGAGCTATTAAGATTGTGCAAAAGGTGATTACAGCATTAAAACAGCAATATCACATTGCTCTGCCTTATGGTTTGGTAGGAGTATAAGTCAGTGTTGATTATAGGTTGCACCTTCACGAGTTCACATGCCATTCATTCTAATAGTTCAACCTTCTGCAAGTTGTCTTAGACTTCTTCCTTTAAACATTTTTACAATAAAATACTTGACACTTATATGCATAATTGTTTATTTAAATGGATTTAAATCAATATTTAAATAGTAATATTAAAAAAAATAGTAATTATGAGACCAAACTGGCCTACAAGACAAGATAAAGAACTAGTGGGACAAAATAATGGAAATGAAGAAGCTAAAGTGGTCTGGAACTTTAAAATTCAAACAAAACCTGCCACATAACACCCAAGACTTAAGAACTGTTAATAAGAAAGCAAGAAAATTCTGAATAGTGAAAGTTGCAGAAGTTGTAGACAACAGAATAGAAGTGAAATAACCTGGGGGGGGGGGAATCACAAAATACAATGAATGACCTGGTAATAGAAGTATAATAACCATGGCAGAGAAAGCAAAGATAGTACAAATGGTAATATGTACCTTGAGTGCAATTCCAAAACAGCTGGAGCACCACCCTCAGCATTGACAAGAATCATCACCAGACAATTGCAAAATGCAGTTTAACTTGGAACAGCTTGCTTCCTGCGACAATACTTTTAACACCATCAAACAACATCTGCCTAGCCCAGTGCCTTGAGAAGGACTGAATAGATCAGGGGTGTCAAACTGGCGACCCACCTGTTAGATTCATCATAAGAAGGCCACATCACCCAAGCTCCATGAAGGGAAATGTATTGTGATACATGATGTGATGACAACATGACACCCAGCGGTAGGTTTCACATTTTGCGTGCACCTGCCCACGCATGTGTCTTCTGCGCATGAACCCAGTCTTCTGTGTATGTGCTTTGTTCACGTGCATGCACAGAAAACATGCTTGTGATTTCTGTGCATGCACCCAGCCTCACTGGTCCAAAGTGACTGAATAACATCTCTGGTGACGCTGCAAGTTTGACACCCATAGAATAGGTGGGTAAAAATGCTAAATACTGGCATCTGATAATTTGGCTGCCTATGCAACCAATGACAATAGATAAATTTAGATAACAAAGTATATAATAAGTAAACCAATGGCTGTAACAAAAAGCACTTTGAAGACTTTATTTTGATCTTTAGGGTACGATTCTAAAGTAAAAATAAAGGATAAGATCTTGAAAGAAGTCCTACATTGTCTTATTTTTGCTACTTTATCAAAAATTTGAGCCTTTTGTGTGATATTCCATTTACCACAGAATGCATTTGTTGTAGGATCATATATGAGGGATCATCCCAATTACTACTAAAATATTTGGCTTTCAGAAAAGGGCAGAACACTTTATAATGATGTAAATTCCAAGCTAGAATAACCCTGTGAGGGTCATCTATTACTAATCAAGGTCTTCCATAACAAAATAAATTCCTAACATAACAGCCAGTATAAAAATAGATGTTGTTGTTGCCATTTTGTTTCATATTTTATATCGAAATACTGCTCTATAAATATGAAAAGCATCCATGTAATTCGAGGTGGGAGATGTTAATATTAGAGTTTTCAACATGTTCATTGCCTATTATTTTGACAATAAAAATTGGTAATGTATAATTTGAATTCCTTTTCATTAAGGCCAACTAATTTCATATACATAAATATCTCAGCAGGCCACAGATTGTATCTTAAAAAGAAAGACAGCTAAAAAGGCTAAATAGGATTTTTCTCATCAGGTTTTATATTACAATGGCAGAGGGAGAGACGAGACCTTCGCAGTGCTGCTTTCAAAAATCAGAAAAATCCTGAAAGACTGGCACAATCATTAATTTCACACCAATATAAAATGTTAGAGTTGAATATTGCCTCGTTCATAATGTATCTGCTTCCATTTCCGTATTTATATTAAAGTTTAGTTCTCTCAGTGTCTATGTGTGACAAATGAAAGTTCAAGCTAGTGACTCACTGTTATGGAATAGGTTACTAGATTATTAATATTTTAACATTTTCCCCTGGCAAACATTAAAGCAATAGCAGTCAGAATGGGCCTTTGCAATAAACCTGGTGCTTAATACAGGAAATGTAATTGTTCATGGATCCTATGGTGTTATTTTGAAAGTCTTCTATATTTAAGGCAATAATACTTTCTATGTTGTTAACAGAAACTTCTCTGCAACGATATGAAACCAAGAGCCTCAACTGCATGAAGATGAAATAAAATTGGATTTTTAAAGAACTAATATGCTGCTGGTATTTATTATGACAGGCCATTATTTCAGAAAGTAGCATTCCTTTTATGAATATGAATAAAAATGGTGTATTTACAGACTTAAGAAGTAATCAGAACAAATGTTCTACTCATCTAATTATGCAATGCATATCATGAAGAGAGTTGACTTCTTCTTTTCCCCTAATTTAACATAGTTATATCAAAGTGGTTAAAATTATGCATGCTGTTTTTATTACATTATTCTCATATACTGCGGGAAAAGCCTTTGTATGCACTGCAAATGATAAATTAACTGAAAATATTCATTTGTAGAAAGCTAACTTTTCAAGCCTCAAATAATTTAATTCATTTTCATTCTATGCAAAAAAAATATGATTTTTCCCCCAGAGGAAAAATATTGCTTAAATATTGTTATATATTCATAGGTACATCTAGGCATTCATACAAAGATGGTTGCAATAAGAATTAAAGCAAGATGAGGCAATGATGAAAGAGAAACTTGATACTTTTTTTAGGTAAAATTGGAATTTAGTTTTGATATGTTGCTAAATTTGATGGGATAGATGCCCATCATCAAATCAGCATAGAGAGGGCTTGGCCCAACTTAATTTTGTTCAACAATGATCTTGTTAAGAAAAAATAAGAAGCTTAACCCTTTTTAAATTATACACCTTGCATTTGCCTTATACTGTAATGGGGATTCTTTAACATAAATTTGTTACAAAAAATATTTATGTTATATAGTTGAATAATGAAAAAATTGCAGGTAAACAACCAAGCTTAGAGAACAATAAGAAGTCCACAGCTTAATCCCAAATTACGGACATATCAATATTATTAAGCTTAAAATGGACAGGGGAGGAGGTGCTACACTCCATCATGGCTGCAGGTGTGAGAAGGGGTGCTTTGGTTGTAAGTACTACTCATTCAGCACTGCCACAACTTTAACAGTTGCTAAATGAGTGGTCCTTAACTAGGGACCAGCTGTATGTGTCTCAAAGTTATATATTGTTTGCATGGTATTGCAAACAAAATCAAATTCTTATTATTACAGTTAATCTTTGCTTACCAAGTTCCTTGAACAAGGGAAAGTTCAATATTACAGTGCTGAGAGCAATACTTTTCTGACCATTCATGACCTCCACAGATCCTTCAGTCATGTGATTGTCAGGTTTGCTTTGATTGTTTTGAGCCAAGCTATAAAGCAACCTATACAGCCAAGACAAAAAATATGGTTTTTCCACTACAATGATTTTTCATGTCACAGTGATACAAAAATGTGTCTCTTTTATGGCCCTTAGAATTAATGAAGTCAAAATACCCTAAAAAAATAAAACAAAAAGTAAATGACTTGGGATTTTAAGAGGCAATGTCAATAGTTTAAGTTTTCCAGAAGTTCAAAGTCCTCTTTCTATTCCTGAAACAAACAAACAAACAAACAAAAATTTGGCCATCCTGACTTTGATTCATTTTGGAATGCAGTTCACAACTTTCCATGAAAAACTATGGGAAATATCTCTTCCGCCCTTGGTAGAAATTGTAGTCTTAAGAAAGTGTGTTAAACAATGAGTGAGCAGTCTCTGGAGATGTTCAAATGCATTTAACATTGGGGGCAGGGGCAAAGATTACAATTCATGGGAGTGATGATGTTAAACAAATCCAGCTATCCCATACACATAGATAAGGCTGTAGAACTAGGATGTAGTCTTTTGTTTCCTAAACTGCTACAGGAAATTTCAAACTGTTAGATATTGAACTTTCTAAGGCTAATTTAGGATTTATAATATAAGATGGTGAGAAATAGAACCACCAATGTTTAATGCAAGGAGGCCATTAAAAAGAACTCTACATAGTGATATGTCATCAGATTGCCCCTCCACATTCCACTCAAACAAAACCTTATGGCTTAAACTTTGTATGAATGAAGCAACACAATTTCCATATAAATTCCACAGGGGTGATTCCTCTTGTATCCTTCTCTGAAAAGTGGAGTGATTTTAACTGCGGGAGGGGGCAGGACAATTGACTGCACATTTAGCAGAATATTAACTTTACTGCAGGCATGGGACTTTTTTTCTTTTTGAACTACATATATTTGCAATTCTTAATGAAATGTAGGTCAAGAAGACACTTTTCTTGGCTGCAACCCAAAAGAAATTAAGCACTTTTAAATCCAATATACTTAAGGCTACAATCTGTATTCACTTACCTGTGAATCCCACGGAAATCACTGAAGCTTACTTTTTAACAGACAAGTGTAAGAGTGAGGCATTCCTATTTAAATATATAAATGACATGTATATAGAATCCTCAAACTATGTATTACTCACCTGTCTCGAGTTTTCTTTGCTGGACAGATGGTTTGTGTTCCAACACATTTTGAATGTTCCATCTTCTGTAAAAATGTGTGTTGACAATGTAGTAAGAGCTTTTAATCATCCTTCTACCTTTTAAAAGTAGTAGTAGTAGTAGTAGTAGTAGTAATAACAATAATAATCACAATCATAATCATAAATATAATCATAATCAAAACTACACGACTATGGATGAAGCATGTAACAGTGATACCCATTGTCATTGGGGCACTTGGCACCATGTCCAAGAATTTTACAAGATACATCAACAAATTGCAGCTTCTTGCAATAACACCAGCAGAACTGCAAAAAACTGCGCTACTCTGAACATCTTATATTTTAAGAAGGTACTTGGTTGATACCTAGGATGCTGACAGCAAACTGTATCAACCATTAGCACCGGTCAATAGTATTGTTGATGCATTTTTGAATGTTCAGTTGGCTGAGTTTCATGTTTAATGAATGTTTAATGAGCTTTACCTTGTCGTGGTGGAGGGGCTTGCATGCTCTAATGATCCTAATGGATATGCTGAACAGGAATCGAAGAGAAAGCAACTAATGGTCTGAGTATACCAACAAAGAAGAGTAACATCAAAAATGATTTGCAGACTCAATAGCAAACTGAGGAAGAAAGGGTGGAAGAGGCTGCTGAAATGGATGAAGATAAAGAACAAGGAAGCACTGAAGAGCAAGCACCAACAGATAATGCTCAATTAACTGAGAAAATAAAGCATCAAATGGAAGATGCTGAAAGAACACATTTGCCAAAGCTGAACCAAGTGAACTGGAAAGAATTGAGAAATGTACTAAAAAGGTCAATGAGGCTGTGCAAACCATTTAAACCACTACTATTTTAAAAAAGTTTTAAAAATTTTTATAAAGTTTTTTTTTTTCATTTTCATAACATATAACCACATGTATACTATTACATAGCCAACATCGTATTGTGTTATTAAATGTTTACATCAATTCTTCTTGCCATCTACTCCCAAAAACAATTATTGGCTCTTATGCTCTCCATATACCATATTTGTATCTTATCTATCACTTTCTTCTCCCTCTCTCCTCTGCTTCCCTTCCTCCTTTCTTCCCTCTGTCGCCCTTCTCCTCTACTTCCCCTTCCTCTCTCCTTCTCCTCTCCCCCGTTTCCACTCCTTCTTTCTCTCCTCTTCCCCCCTGCCCTCTCTTCTATTCCTATCTTCTTCCCTTATCTCTGCCCTCTACTTCACACTCTTCATCTCATTTGCTTGGTGTATTTCAGCTTCTGAGGAAGCTCTCTTTTATGTTGATGGTATTTATAATTCCTTTTCAATATACTAATTTAATTTTAACATCTATCTTCCTCTTTTAATTTTTTTTAAAAAGTATACATATATAGTCATTGTGCTTTTAAACCACGACCACCCAACTTCATGATGGCCAAGATGTAGACCTGGTTAGAATTCTCAGCTATTTTCATCATTATATTTATATAAGTATGCATCCTTACACGCCCCCACCTTGTGATTCTGTCTTTAAATCTCAATAGTTACCCATTGTAAGTATATTTCATGTTCAAAGTCCATTTTTCCATATCTTGGTTTAGGTTACCCTTAATTGTCTATAAATGTAATCCTTACTATTCAATGTTCATTACAATTCCCTAAATCTACTGTATAGAATAACAAGTGGTACATATCTCACTTTGTTGATCATCTTAGAAGTTCTATATATGTCTATGTTTCATATTTTTGACCCATGCTTAATTGTCCTTCTATTGTCATATTCAATCAATTAGTAACTCAGTTTAATTATTATGTATAAAAGTGAATCACAAACCTCTGCTTTACAATCTCCCCATATCAATTTCATATTTGTCCATATTCCATATATTTTAAACTTTATTTAATTATATTTCCATTATCATAATCAATCAGTTCGCAACTTAATTTTATTGTCATATTTAGGAATAAACCTCTTATCTCAGCTTTGTATTTTCCCATATAACAATTTCTAATTGTCAGATTTTTTCCTAGTAAGTCTTTGTTCCACTTCTCTATTCCTGCCTTCCCCCTTTTCTTTTTCTTTTTTTATTAATTTTTTTTTAATTTTTAATTTAAAACAAGTACAACATCTTTCTTTACATGCTATAGTATATCAGCTGGTTACGACATGTTTTGGTGCATCTCTTCCATAATTCATATTAATTCAAATATCTTAACCCAAATGTTTACCATATTGACATCATTATACCTCCGCTTTTAGTTAACTACAGTTATTTAAACATCCTTCAACCTTAACTATGCCAAGGATTTAATCCATAACCACATGCTGACATTTCATTTACTTATTTGTAAAATCCTCTATTAACATCAAATCCTCATATCCTGTATTAGCTGAACATCCATAATATTTAATACCAAGAATTCCATCTTCCATGATATGTAGTGAATTATCATTCTCCCTTCTTTAAGTAATTATATCGTATATCGTAACATTTTCCCCCTATTAGTTAACATTTAACTATATATATATTATTTTATTTTTAATAGTGACAATTATTGTGATTAATAACCTTTGTATATAGTCCAAAAATATTTCTAACCTTCCCTTCTCATATCCAATTATTGTTTATCATATCAACTCCACATTATATACATTACTATCAATATCAATTATTATTCAGCTATATCTATTACAAATAAAAATAATTAGATTTAGCTAATTTTAAATTGTATTCTTCCATCTATCAGCCTATGTCTCTCCAATAACAAAACCTTCTCAATCCTATTGCCATTCGTTGAATAGATTTACCAAATGTTTTTATAAGCAAGTCCAAACAGGGATATCTTTGCACCTTTTTGCTCAGGATGTCTCTGATGAGATAATAATGTTGTCCCAGGCTTGTTAAACTTTTCAAATTGACTTTAATTCTCAAGGGTGGAATTAAGAAATCTGCCAATGATGTTTCATAAAGTGTAGATTCTTTAATACTTCTCATTCCTCCTGCGCTCTGTCTCTTAAAATGAATCTTCTGTATAGCTGCCCCCCTTTCCAGCATTGCATTTCTTTTTTCCTCCGAGATAAACCAGACGTCATTTCTCACATTCTTCATTTGTATTTCAGGAAAATTCAAACATTCAACGTTCTCACCTTTTTCTTCATATTTTAATGTCAAATAATCCAATTTTTTTTCAAATCTTTGATATGAATCAAACAACTTTTGAAATGCAGAAAAAATATTTGAAACGAGCCTTTGGGAATATAAATCGACGCCATGTTGTGACGCAGTTAGAGGCTCTAAGATATTTGCAAGTAAAAACACGCTGGGAGCTGTGCGATCTTATCTGATCTTAGACCAACACAGCCAAGCAATAAAAGTGTCAGATCGTAAAAAGCCAATTTGTAGTAGATTAGTTTTACAACCCACTTAGAAAGAGTCAGGGGGGAATGTTGAAGAATTCCTTGAAGCATTTAAGAAATAGGGTAACCACCGGCCATAAATCCATTAAAAAAAAAAACCAATTCGCCACTAGATTCTTCTGTTCTTTGGTTTCAATTAGCTTAAATTTTAGTGCGGACCGTCTCTCTTTGAGTGATAAAATCAGCTTACCAGTTGAATCCACTTCCACCATTCTTAGGGGAAACTTGCAGTTTCGGTTAGCATACAGCTAATCCAGAAAGGAGTTGGCAGGAGGGGTTAATTCCAAGCCCCCCAGAGACCTGCGAACATCTCTGAGGTCACTGGATCTCCCCTCACCTTCCACTGTCTCTTCGGGACAGCTAGGGTCCGACGACCCGTCCAAAATTCCTTCGGAATAGGGGAATTTCAGGAATAGCCTGAAACTCCGTCTTCTCACTGCTAAGCCCCGCCTTCTTCCAGCTCCCCCTTTTTCTTTTTGACATGTCCACTCTCTTTAATTTTCCCCAAACCACCATCAAAGAAATCTTTTATATTTCCCTTTGTTGGGGTGTAACGTCCTTTTTCAATTTTCCTTATCCAACTGTCAACCTCCGAAACATCTTTTGTCTGCTTTTTATTTCCTTTTGTTGGGACACATCCCTCCTTTTCAATTTTTCCAAGCCAAATGGAATTTTTTGTCTGCTTTTTATTTCCAATCATTTCTACCCTTTCATTATCTCTCCCTCTTCTTCCTTCCCTTCTTCTTTAAATACCCGCTTCTCTAAATTCAGAATTCTATTTAGGCTTGATTTTAATGATTTATGCATATATATTTTTATAATTTCATGTAGTTCTTCAATTTCCCACCTTTCCATAATGTCTAGTTCCAAAGTTACAGTCAATTATACAGTTCTTTTTTCAGAGCTCTGGTCCACCTTAAATTTATCTAATTCAGCTGCTGTGGACAACAATGACAGGAGGAGTCTTGGTCTTTTGTTCTTCCTTAATGTCCAGTTCCAAAATTGCAGTTAGTTATACAGATCTTATTTCAAAGTTCTGGTCCACCTTAAATTTAGCTATTTCAACTAATATGAAACCAGAAGAGGAGCTGGAACTATTTTGATCTTTTGCAGAAAAAAAAGAAAAAAAAACTTCATATTTTCCCAGCTCTTGACCTTGTTATTATTGTTTCCCTTACCACTCTCCACCTCTAGTTGGCCGCAGTTGCTCAAAATATATCAATTGGAACACACTTGCATACAGCCAAACCCAGGTATGCTTCTTTTGCCTCCTGCTTTTCCAAGTTCTGATTTATGGCAGATGGTTAATTAAAACGTCCCACACAAGCAAGATTAGGTTATCAGTTGTCAATGAGAAAATAGTGGTTTTTCTTGATCTTTCTCCATTGTTGCATTCTACCTATCATTAATTGGAGTTGCTTAAGATATATTAGTTGGAAGACATTCAGACAAAGCAATTCCTTCGGAATGTTTGGTTTCTATTTCAAATCCAAAACCAAATTTAGAGTTTGTATTTGAGTGGGTTTGTCACTTCTCTGCTTTCTCCCTTTCTGTCCGAATTGTTTCAAATAAATGCCTTTTTGGGGGGGGTGGTAGTGTTTCAACCCTTCATTTTCCTTTCTATCTTTTTGCCAAAATCCAGATCTGTCTATTAATATTATTTCTACTCTCAAGATTCTTTGCCTTTTCCAAGTTAGTCTTTTTTTTCCATTAAGCTAGACATACCCAGTTCCTGCAACTGTTCTTTATATGTTAGCCTCCAGTCCCCTAATCATCTTTGTTGCTCTTCTCTGTACTCTTTCTACAATCTCAATTTTTTTTCATTGCGACAATCAAGAAGATGATACTTTTTGAACTGATAATATATTGATTGGCCAGTAACCATATATGCTTTTTATCAGAGTTACACTCCAAATGAAACTGAATTCAATCTGAGGAACAATTTTTAAAGATGGCATGGATTACTGAATTATAGCCAAATGTTTCAAAAGTCCTCATCCACTTGTTCTTGCAGTTTGGGTACATGCAATAACCATTCTTTATTTATTCTAGATCATCAGGAACAGATATGTATGCCTAACATGGATTATGAATTAAATTGTTGCAGCTAATGACTGGAGATAAGCTTTTCTAGCCCAATTCAGATGAGGAAGAAGAGAAGATAGTTCATGTACAAGGTAGATTATTCTATCTTCCTTTTTAAGTCCAATGCCAAAAACAATATTATTTATTGTCAATGGAAAGAAGGTATTATTACAATGACAGTATTGTTGACCAGTTGACTAGCTTACCAGTGACTGAAAATTAAATCAGAATACATGGGTGTCAGGAAGGAAACAAAATCAGGAATTCAGATTCCAAGTAGTTGCAATGAATGGGGGGAATATATTTGAATGACACTGTATCTTACTGGCATGGTCATCCCTTTGTTTGCGTTAATGAAAGTGAGAAATCTGACTAAAGTAATACGTGCCATAATTATGTCAAGGTTAGATTAGGGGAAACATTCTACATGGAAATAATATTTTTTGGAAGGTGCAATTATTCCAAAATGTAGCTAATATGTTATTTTTCAAATGCCATACCTAACTCATAATATTTCTTCGGATCATCAAAGGTGGGGCTTTTTCTATGTTTTAATTTTACGGGACATATTTAAATGACTCTGGCTAGCTGAAAAAGTAGAGTCAACATTTCTCTGTAAACGAATAAAAGCAATAGCAGTAGACTTATATACCGCTTCATAGGCCTTTCAGGCCTCTCTAAGCGGTTTACAGAGAGTCAGCATATTGCCCCCAACAATCTGGGTCCTCATTTTACCCACCTCGGAAGGATGGAAGGCTGAGTCAACCCTGAGCCGGTGAGATTTGAACCGCTGACCTGCTGATCTAGCAGTAGCCTGCAGTGCTGCATTTAACCACTGCGCCACCTTGGCTCTTGGCAACTCCCAAAGTTTATTGAAATTTTAGATGAATGATTTATTGGGCTTCATAGGTTTCCAGTAGTTCGCCTGCAGTTTTACTTCATTAAGAAATTTCTGTACATATCATAGCTTTTATATGTAACAATGATGTTTAAAGTTCAACTTTCTCTGAGTAAACTTCATTTATAAATTTTCCTTGAATGGTTTTAAGATCATTGAGGACTTTAACATTCAGAATAGCAAAACACTTGAGAACATTTCAAGCATTTTGGAAATGAAAAGGTGATAGTCTTGAATAAGAATAGCTACTGCTTATATACATTTATTTATTTTAAAATTCTGAATGATGAGTGTGTGAGTGAGTGTGTGTGTGTGTGTGTGTGTGTGAGAGAGAGAGAGAGAGAGAGAGAGAGAGAAAGAGAGACAGACAGACAGACAAAGACAGACAAAGACAAAGACAGAGAGACAGACGGAGACAGAGATCTTTGAAATAAGATAATAAGATAATGAAATAAATTCAAGAGTTGCAACTCTTGAAAATTCTGATCTGAAGAGGAAACTTCAAATTTCATGGGGAGAGGTTTTTCTTAATCTAGTTCTTCAAGAGCTGTATGTCTCTCTTTCATAACAAATCCCCATCCAAACCACTGCCAAACTTTGGTGACTTAGCTGGCAGAGGATCCAAGTGCAATCAAAGGCTAATAAGCAGAGCATATTGTGAGTCAAGATCTATTCAAGATCTGTTAACAAAAATATACTTTGCAAAATCCTTAAGTGATTTGGACTCTTAGCTCGTGTTTGTTTCTCGGATGTTGGAATTTTTCTTTTCTCCTCAGATAGATAAATATAGATTTTTTTAGCTGTTTGTTTGGCTCACAAAATTAGTGTCTTTATGTTTAACTATCAAATTTTGTTATCAATAGATTTTTACAAAATGCAGTCTTATCCAAAATAGGGCATTATTGACATATTTCTGGATTAGGGAAAATAAATAAAATATTTACATAATGTTTTTTTAAAAAGATAGTATTTCAAATAGCTCTTCAAGAACAATATTTTAATAAACAATTTCATGTCTGAATAGATAGTCTGTGAACAATATCTATTGATATAATGAAACAAAAACTATTTAGGAATGCCACAATAATTAGGGGTGACAACTAAACTAGTTAAATACCTTATGGAGAAATAATTGTATTACACCACTACATTATTACCTGATATCCCATGTTCAGATATAATAATATAGAAAATAGAATTAAACCATGTGTCATGCCTTATCATCAGATATGTGAATATAGGGAAGCTACCATTAATGAAATTATGAAGAACATGATTATTAAACTATTTCAACTTCTTTGAGACCTAAAGATGGAGGTCTCACATAACTTTATCCCCACAACAATCCCATGGAATGGAGTAAGAGAGAATGACTGTGAGCCTATGAGCTTTCTGATCAAGTGGAGACTTGGATCTAGGATCCTACTGTATTACCATTATATGAGATAAGGAAATCCATGAAAATGTTAGTCATAATATTTAGAATGCATTTTCACTGAAGTTTTATGTATTTCTGAAAATGTTAACTGTGATGAACTTGAACAAGCCATAACTGTTAGCTAGGATAGGGTGACCAGATGTCCCGGATTTGGTGGGACAGGCCCGATTTTTCATCATTTTTCCCGCGTCCCGCCCGCTTCTCAAAAACCCCCGCTTTATTTCGGCGCTCGCTGGCTCTCCCGCCCATCATCAGCTGCCGCCAGCTCGCTCATTCCTTTCCCCCATCTATTCTATTCTACACTAAAAATCTAAGCCAGCCCAGCCTGCCGCTCACTGATTGGCCTGGACTCCAGCCAATCAGTGAGCTGGCTGGGATGGAAAACTTTAAGCACGCGGCATCCTAGCCAGCTCACTGATTGGCTGGAGTCTGCTTAAGCATGCCGCGCGAGTCTCCATTTCATTTCGCCTTCGCCGTTTGCTTTTGCTGCTTCACTGGTGAGTAACCGGTGGGAATTGGGAGGCTTCGCCACTTCGGGTGGGCGGCGGTGGCCTTTAGCAAGGGAAGGCCTTCCCTAGGGAGTCTGGCTTTCCCCACCCCCCACCCCACCTCCTCCACTAGCCTTTGTCCCTCCACAGTAGGGAGGCTGGGGGGAGGAGACAGCCCTCCTCTCCTTCTGCCCCTTTGTGGAGTTGGGCTGGCGGGCCGTCTTCTCCCCCCCAGCCACCCTACTGTGGAGGGACAAAGGCTAGTGGAGGAGGCGGGGCGGGGGAGGGAAAGCCAGACCGCGGCGGCTACTACCAGCCCGCGGCCTCCCTACCCTGAGAGAGAAACCCGGGAGAAGATGCGGGGAGGGGGGAATTCGCATGGGGCGGGCTGCAAGAGGGAAGGAGGGAGTCTGGATTGCTGCAAAACAAGTCTTGGGAAGTCCTTTGTACCAGCTAGAAAAGGTCTTCACTCCCTCCCTCTTCTTGCAGCACGCCCCGCACTTGGGGCTGCAGTGATTTCTATCAAAGCAAACGTGGGCGCAGCCAAAGAGCGTCTCTGAATGGGGCTGAAGGGAGGGAACCAGGAGCCCAGTGGCTGCAAGAGCGCTGCATGCCCGCCGCAAACAAAGCACATCCGCGCCCGCCGATAACTCCTGCGCGGGAGAAACGACCCGGGCTCCCCCGGGAGACACCCACCCCCAGGCCGGGGGGGCTGCAGGTGGGGGAAGGGCGGGGGGATGGAGGAGCCACCGCAAGGGCACCGTATTTACCCCTGCACCGAGGCTGGAAACGGCAAAGGCGGCCAGGAAGGTCCGATCGGCCGAGACTATCACTCCATGCTTCCTTCCCTAAAAATTTACATTTCTGTCAGAGGAAAGGTCACAGTGTTGTGTGGTAGGCGGAGCTCGGAGCACAACGGAGAGAGAAGGAAGGCGGGCGACAGTACTGGCTCCTGCGAAGCGGAGCCTTTAGGGATTAGGGAAGGGAGCCAGCCGTGGAAGGGAAGGGAGTGTGCGGGGCCGTGTGTGTGTGCACGCGCGCAGGGAAGCCGCCGTGGAGTTGCGTCTGCCTTTGCCAAGGGAATATGTTGCTGCTACAGTGGTTGCTGGCCTCCCGTTGCCAAACGGCACCTGGAAGCCATGAGTGGTGGACGCAGCCCTTGGCGACTTCTAGCAGGGAACCGTAGCGAGCATCTCCCCCTTCGGCTGCAGCTTCCTTTCCTCTCTCCACCCGCCGATGCTGTGGCTGCTTTTCGCTTCTCTGCCTCTTCCTGGGGATCGTGGAGGAATCTTGGTCTGGCATCATTGTGTATACCCATCCCAGCCGGCCGGTATTTTGTCCCTTCTGTCTCCCCGTTGCTCAGAAAAGCAACTCTGGGAAGGTCCTTTGCTAGCAGGCAGGTTCTAGGATGCCTGCCGCCACCAAAGGACCTTCCCACAGTTGCTTTTCTGAGCAACGGGGAGACAGAAGGGACACAATCTCCTTTCATTCTCCCTCTGCCTCATTCACTCGTTCGGGCAGCAGAGAATGAAAGAAAATTGCATAGCCAAGGACAAAGGAGCCTGCAGCCTCCTTCATTCAAATGTTCAGGCAGCGGGGATGGGGGGGGGGGCTTTCTCGCATGCCTTCTTTCTCTGAAGCCGCACTGGATTTAGCAAACCTTGGGATTGTGCAGCAGCCGAAGATCGCCTGGTTAAAAAGAAGGAAGAGGAGGCTCCACTAGTCCGGAGCCCATCCGCGGTGACAGGGATCCCCCACACACATACACACACACACAGGGAGGGAGGAGAGACAGAGAGAGAGACAGACACACACAGAGAATGACAGAGAGACAGAGAGAGGGAGGGAGGGAGATAGAGGTAAAGAGCCACACAGAGAGTGAGAGACAAACAGATACAGAGAGAGAGAGAGGGAGAGGGAGGGAGTGTTTATGCACAGAAGGGAGATTTAAAACTTAGGAGTGAATCCGGGAAGAGGGAAGAGATGGAGGACTGGCTTTTCACTCCGATTTCTGAGCCCCCAGCTGTTAGTGACGGAGAAGGATGAAGGAAGAGGTTGCATTTTTGTTAGGCTGAAAGAGCTGTGGCGTTTTAAAGAAGTCCCGTTCTTTTTATTTAAGCACGAAAGGAAAAATCTGCAAAAAGCCCGGGGAAATGTTCCTTGCAAAGCATCATGGTCTCAGAGAATGCAAATGAAGGTGCTTATCTCCCTGCCCGGCTCGGAGTCATGCTGAGTCCCATTCAGAGGGCGGAGGGACGCTGGGTTTTTTTTTGTTTTGTTTATGTTCTCACAACCATGCAAAGGTGGGTTTTGTGCTACAAGGATCTTTCTTTCTTTCCCTGTCTGCCGTTCTGATTGCAGTTGCTTCGGTTTAAAGCACCATTTCTCATTCCTTGCAAAACTGGGGCAGGACTGCCTCTCCTTGCAGCACGCTCGGTTGCAAAATGTTCCCCTGATTTGGTTTATAAGTTCGCAGCAAGGCAATCCAACAAATAGGAAAGTTTTAATAAGATTTTCTGACTTTATTTGGTCTCTGCTGCCACCCCCACCCCCAATCCCTCCCAAGGAGAGAGTGGGAAGGAGAGGAAGGAAGGAGGGAGGGGGAAGGAAAAGAAGAAGGGAGGGGGAGAAGATAGAAGGAGAAAAGATGGAAGGAAGGAGAAAGAAGGAGGAAGGAGGAAGATGGCAGAAGAAAGGAAGAAAAAGAAGAAGGGAGGGAGAAAAGAGGGAAGGAGGTGGGAAGAAAAGGGGAAGAGAGGGAAAGAGCAGAAAGACGAGGAGGATGAAGTTGATAGGCAAGAGGAAGGAGGAAGGAAGGAAGAAAGAAAAAGGGAGGGAGAGAGGAAAGAAGAAAAGATGGAACTAGAAAGGAAAGAAGGGAGGGAGGAAAGAGGAAGACAGGGAAAGAGCAGAAAGACAGAAGGTGAAGGTAGATAGGCAGAAGGAAGGAAGAAATAGGAAGGAGGGAAGGTGAAAGGATGGAAGGAGGAAGGAACAGAAGCGAAGAGGAAGAGAGAAATGGAAAGAGCAGAAAGACAGAGAAGGTAGATAGGCAAAAGAAAGGAAGTTGAAAGAATGGAAGGAGGAAGGAAGAGAAAAGGAGGAAGGGAGTGAGTGAGGAAAGAAGAGAGGATGGAAGGAGAAAGGAAGGAAGAGAAGAAAAGAGCAGAAGATGGATAAGGTGAAGGTAGATAAGCAAGAGGAATGAAGGAAGAAGTGAGATGTCTCGAGGAGGGGGAAAACATTTAGTGACCAAAGTTACAATGGCATTGAAAAAAGTGACTGATTACCATTTTTCACACTTAACAACCATTTTCACACTTAGCGACCGTTGCAGCATCCTCATGGTCACACGATGAAAATTTTGATGTTTGGCAACAGATTCGTATTTATGATGGTTTCAGTGTCCTGGGGTCATGTAATTGCCTTTTGACAAAGTCAAATGGGGAAACCAGATTCACTTATGTTAATAACTTATCAGCTGCATTTATTCACTTAAGAACTGTGGCAAGAAAGGTGGTATAGTGACCAAAGTTACAATGGCATTGAAAAAAGTGACTGATGACCATTTTCACACTTAGTGACCATTTTCACACTTAGTGACCGTTGCAGCATCCTCATGGTCACGCAATCAAAATTTTGATGTTTGGCAACAGATTCGTATTTATGATGGTTTCAATGTCCTGGGGTCATATAATCACCTTTTGACAAAGTCAAATGGGGAAACCAGATTCACTTATGTTAATAACTTATCAGCTGCATTTATTCACTTAAAAACTGTGGCAAGAAAGGTGATATAGTGACCAAAGTTACAATGGCATTGAAAAAAGTGACTGATGACCATTTTTCACACTTAGCGACCATTTTCACACTTAGCGACTGTTGCAGCATCCTCATGGTCACGTGATCAAAATTTGGATGTTTGGCAACAGTTACAATTTATATTTGTAAATTGTAGTTATGTTGAAATTAAAAAAAAAACATTACAATACTATTTTTGCGTTGTATGAAAATTTTTGTTGCTCTGTATAACATTTTTAATCACCCCCCCCCCTGGTCAAAGGTGTCCCTCTTTACCAATCTGAAAATCTGGTCACCTTAAGCTAGGACCAAACCTTCCCTTTCTAAGCATTTTTGTAATTTATTTCTCAAAATATAGTATGTTTTATGCTATTTAATTATGCAATAACACAGTAGGAGGAACTATTTAGGAACTTGCAGTAAAATGAAAAAGGGAAACAAATATTACAATTATGTTATTGTTTCTAAAATGAATAGAGATATGATAGCAGTGTTACAATATTGGAAGGGCTGGCACAGAGAGGAAGGGTGAACCTATGTTCCAAAGCAGACAAGGAATAACAGATGGAAACTGATCAAGTTTAGAAATGAGAAATTGTATGACAGTGAGAACCAACAGAACAGCTTGCCTTCAGAAGTTGTGGATGCTTCATCACTGAAAGCTTTATAGAAGAGACTGGACATTGGTATGTCAGAAATGGTATATGGTCTCCTGCTGAGCAGGGGTTTGGACGGGATTACCTACAAGGTCCCTTCCAACTCTGGTATTCTATTCAATAGATAGGCAGGCAGGCAGGCAGGCAGGCAGGCAGGCAGGCAGGCAGGCAGGCAGGCAGGCAGGCAGAAGAGAGAAAGATAAAAGTAAAAGTTTCCCCTGTCCAATTGTATCTGACTTTAAGGGTGGTGCTCATCTCTATTTCTTAGCCAAGGGAGCCAACCTTATCCTAACATCCTTCCATGACCATGTGGCTAACACGACTATATGCCAAGGTCCAGATAATGCTATTACTGGATAATAGCACTAACACTAGCACTTAGACTTATATACCGCTTTACAGCCCTCTCTAAGCAGTTTACAGAGTCAGCATATTGCTCCCAACAATTTGGGTCCTCATTTTACCCACTTTGGAAGGATGGGAGGCTGAGTCAACTTTGAGCCTGGTGAGATTTGAACTGCAAATTGCAGACAGTCGGCAGTCAGCAGAAGTAGCCTGCAGTACTGTCCTGTAACCACTGCACCACCATGGCTCTTAATTCAAGACTATTGCCAAGAAATCTGTACAAATGTGTCCGTGACGGTAATCTTTACCTTTTACTTTAAGGAATACTAGAGGAAAACTGGCAATTACAGTTTAGGTTTTGGAGAAAGTATGAGTGATTCAGATGTTTTTGAGCATTCTTAATTTTTTGAATATTAGTACTCATTCCTAAAAGAATTAGCAGGCAATTAATGCCAACATTTATGTTGAAAATTAACGTAGTATTTTCACAGGTCTCATTTGTATGATGAAGTATTACCCTTGCCTTATATTCAGGGCTAAATGTATCCATCTAAACCACTATTTGTCTGTTTACTGGTTCTGTGTGTCAAGGGAATGACATATCTATTGTTCAATTCCTTGATTTGTTAGCAAAGTATAACAATCAGTAAGTGAATTGGCAGCCTTGACACTATATATTAGCTGGTACAGAAATAATTTGATCTCAGCAGTATTCATATAATAAAATATTCCATTTTGTTTATATTCTTAACTGTTCAGAGAGAGATATTGTTTCTACTGCAGCATACTCTAAACTTTTATTGCAATTCCTATTGCTACTACCTCAAGGCCAAATGAGCCAAACAGGCCAAATTATTATTTTCTCCTATTTTATTATATATTTCTAATAAAAAAAACATTTTAATAAATCCCAAATAGTGGAACAGTTAAATAAATTTGCATCTTAAACACCTTTAAGTAACAATGAAGTGATAAATTTTAATAAAACCTCTTTAAGACCTGCAGATTTAAAAACATAAAATGTATTGCAGGAAGACTTTAATAAAATGGTTAAAAAGAAAAGCAGGGATCATATGCGTGTTGGTGTCTATGATAAAGGCAATTGGGATGCAGTTATTGAGAGTCATTGATGAGATATATTATCCAGGCTTTTTCAGTCAGGTTTTAGGAAAAGTAACATACCTGCACAGGTGGTCACACTTGTTCATTACCTTTCACAGAGCCAGGATGCGGGTGATACAACATTCTGGCCTTCAACTTTCTTTCAGGGTTTTTATATGATATTCTTCTGGACCAACAAGGGGACAGGAATGGTAGGATAATGTTGTAGTATTTCTCCACAGCTGATTCCAGTCAATATTGTGATGGCTCTTACCTTGCTGGTTTTCAGGTGATATTTAAGAATATGGTCATTTACCTAGACTTGCAGCTATGCTTTTTCAATAAATATATCCAGCTCCCTCATCAGATTCCACTTTGTTGCCATCTATGGATTTTTTTCTTTTTCTTTTAAGTCTCATTGTGGATGCCCAGAACAGTGCATAGTACTTAAAGTGGAGTTTGATTAAAATAAATAAAATGAAACAATTACTTCTTGGGCTTTTAAAAGTAAATGTGGATTGATGTAGCCCAAAATCACATTTGCTTTTTTCAGCTACATCACACTGGTGATGTACAGTAAGTTTTCAATCTACTATGCTAGGATTTTTTTCCACTAATACTATTACTGTGCTAAATATCTCCTAACCTATATTGTACATTTGATTTTTATTTCCTGTTTGAAGAAGTTTGACATTTTCTTTTTTTAACTCCAACTTTTATTGTTTTATCCAAGTATAAAATATAAAGGAAAATAAAAATAGGAAGAAAGGAAAAAGAAAGGGGAAAATAAAATATGGGGTACAAGGGAAAAAAGAACAACGTTTACTTCCAACTCTTTTTAGTACAGTAGAACATAACATTGGGTAAAGATAAAGGTTTCCCTCACAGATATGTGGTAGTCATTCCTGACTCTATGGGGTGGTGCTCATCTCTGTTTCAAAGCCAAAGAACCAGCGCTGTCTGAAGACCTCTCCATGGTCATGTGGCCAACATGACTAAATGCCGAAAGTTGTTACCTTCCTACCAAAGGTGGTCCCTATTTTTCTACTTGCATTTTTACACGCTTTCAAGCTGCTAGGTTGGCAGAAGCTGGGACAAGTAATGGGAGCTCACTCCATTATGTGGCACTAGTGATTTGAACTGCCAAACTGCCGACCTTTCTAATCAACAAGCTCAGCATCTTAGTCACTGAGCCACTGTGTCCCTTGAGCCACCAGGTCCATAAGATAACATTACACCTCAGTTTTTTACTTGTACACATTAGTATATACTAGCCATTTCTATAACAACAAATCCATTTAATTGGCAAAACCAAACTCAAAGTTTCATTTTTTTTATCACAAGCACAAAATTCAGAACTGATTTTCAAATAGAAAACATAATTAAATATGTTGTCCTCTTTGAATAAAATATTCAGTTTAACTATTTCTGCTTTTTCTTCCTTGCTGTGGAAATAATATATATTTCTGTATATTTCTGCACTTAATGATTTTTATAAACTATCACCATTTATATTAACAAAACATTGTATTTTTTCAGATTTTTTAACCTTAAAGGGAAAAATACTTTTTTTCCCATCTATTTTAGAACACACCTTTTTTTTAAAAAAAAAATCAGATCAAAATTTTCTAATACATATTTTTTTACTTTCTCTTTTAAAGTTAACTTTCAGTTAGATGAATAAAGTTCCAACTAGCTCCAATCAACTCATTAAATTTAAATCACGCCAAGATACAGTCATAAAATAATATTTTTCTTCTTGTATACATCCTTTTTAAAACTTTAAACTTTTCTTTAAGCTAATACATCTTTTCTTTAACTTTTTCTTAACAGATAATTTCAAATACACTTTCAGTAATATTTTATGAGCTTTTAATGTATTTTTCAGACTATAAGACGCACTTGGACAGCGGTAATCCCTCAGCCTGGAACAGCTGATCGGTGGTATTCTGGGAGGCCAATCCAACCACCAATCAGTGGCTTGTGCTAAATCAGACTATGATCAGGCTGTTTGCTGTTTGCTGCTTGCTGCAAGGTGGCAAATTGCCGGGAGGCAGAGGCAGATTTTTTTTCTTGTTTTCTTCCCCAAAAGCTAGGTGCGTCTTATTGTCTGGACCATCTTATAGTCCAAAAATACAGTATATATAAAGGAAAAAATGAATTTTCAGACCCACTTTACGTTAAAACCTTCAATTTTAAATATCAGACCAATAAAAATCCATTTTAATGCCAATTGACTCATTGTCCTGCTTTGCTAAGTCATTCCTTCAAATTTATCTTCATTAAATGGAATATTTTTCTTATCTGGAATGTTTATCAAGTAGTTCAATGGTTGGATTCAAATTAACAACCAGTTCTCTGCCCCAATGATTTCTTCCAACAACCAGTTCACCAAACTGCTCAGAAAGTTAACAATTGGTTCTCCCAAAGTGATGCGAACTGGCTGAATCCCACCATTGAAGTAGTTATAAACTTCTCTTTTTCTCAGGGATTTCTTGTTAGTGTCCATGAAGAAAAAGTCATTGAAAAAGTCTTATATACTTGTCATTTTGAAAGTTGCAGTTTTTCTTGGAATTCTTTCAATTGTGTTGGGAGGTTTATATTTAAACCATCATAATAAAAATTGATGTCAGGTTTATATTCCAAAATTGCAATTGACACTTTTATATTGTCAGCTACTTGTGAAATTGCATCAGTGGTTTGGTAACTTTCTACACATATTTGCATCTTTAAAGTAGTTTGAATAGGTTTTTTTAAACATCCTTGGAGCATAGCTGTTCTATGAATTATTGGATTTTATTTAAAATTTTTCAAATATATCTCTAATAGTTTGCTCCTCCATCTTCTTAACTTCCTCTCTACTCAAAAAGTAGCTTTGTGTAAGTCACCGAAGAATTGCTGGCCAATCAGAAATCATAAAAATCAGAAAGTTTTCACCATCCACAGCAAAGCAGAACAAGTTACAAATGACTAAAAATAATAACTAGAACCACAACTTTCTACCCTTAAATTTCTCCATCGTTTTTTTAAAGATACTCCACTCTTCCTTATTTTAGCTTGCCTTAGCAGTCTTCTTGTTGTTTAACAATGAAGAAATCCCCAAAATGGCACAGATCTTCAAATTGGGATAACAGTTCCTGAAGCTACTTACAGACCTTTGCTGTATTGGAAGATCTGGTGGAATGATTTTTGGACTTTCCCTTAGCCAGGAGAGTCAGATAAACTAAAATAATGCTGGTTCTGTCTGTTGGTAACTTGAAAAAGCTAAAATCCAGAGAAAAGCCCTTCAGGGATATATCTCTAGGTGCATTCTTTTAATTGACCATTTTCACTGGAAGCAGTTTGACATTTTATCTGTAAAATTTCATATCAGTCCATCAACATTCATTTAAATTTGGTGTCATTTAACTCATTAGCTGTATGCAACATAATTTTGTGGCTTTTAAAAATTTGATGTAGATATTATTTCCCTTTTCTTCCAATAAATGAATAAAATACTGAAAAATAGAGGACTCGGGACTGATCCTGTCTAACTTACCTTTTAATGAGGAACCTATGATGATGTCAGATTCCCCAAACCAAGAAAGACATGCAGAGTTACTTCTAAGCCGTTTCCATTACTGTTCTTCACCTATAGCTATAAACCTTGCCAAAATATCATTAAATATATGTTCTCTCTTAACTCTCTTTCTGCCACTAAACTATTTAAAATTTGCTGTCTCTTGATCCCCTATAATGCAGTCACTTCCTCCTGGAAATCCTAACAACATTCCACCACAGATAAACAGTTTGGGGATATGATTTCTCAGTAAGCTATATATCCACTTAATATGACATCATATTACTTGATTAGCTTGCTAGTCAGAATTTCTGGATACTTTGTAAATTGTTTAGCTGAAATTGAGATATAGCTGTATTATACCTTCACCTACAATCTATTAAGGTGTCTAATCAAAAAATAAATGAAGGTAATCTAACAAGGGATGTGGTGACTCAGTGGCTAAGATGCTGAGCTTGTTGAGCAAAAAGTTGGCAGTTCAGCGGTTTTAATCCCTAGTGTGCATAGGGTGAGCTTCCATTACTTGTCCCAATTTCTGCCAACCTAGCAGCTTGAAAGCACGTAAAAAATGCAAATAGAAAAATAGGGACCACCTTTGGTGGGAAGGTAACAGTGTCCTGTGTCCCTTCGGCAATTAATCATGCCCATCACATGACCACGGAGATATCTTTAGACAGTGCTGGTTTTTCAGATTTGAAACAGAGATGAGCACCACCCCTTAGAGTCAGAAACAACTAGCACATATGTGTGAGGAGAACCATTACCTTTAATCTAGCAAGACAATTTTGGAAACCCCATTCTGACTTTTGGTAATCATAGCATTGTTTTTAAGATGATTAAAAATATGTTCTAAAATCTTTCCAACTCTTGTTGTCCGGCTGACTGGCACCTATCCAGCATCTTACAAATCTCCTTTTCTCCACTTCTTCAAATGAAAAAGTATTTTTTCAATCCTCAACTTTTGAAGCAAACATTTATATTTATTTATACTCTTCTATGGTGTCTTTTTCATTAATCCACCAAGTAGCCTTTTTCATTTTTACTGCAGCATAATTCCATGCAGTTCTGTGATCTGGGTTACCTAATTCTATTCATTCTTATTCAGCTCCCACATCATTTTTCTATATATTCAGTTTTCCTTCACCCTGTTAGAAGACTAATATGACTTCTAATGCATTTTCATACAATTCATATTTTCTTTTCTGGCAATCCTTCACCTTTTTCTCACTTATCTCTACTTTCCATGTCTATTTTTCTCAAGATCCACTTTGATACTAGTAAATAATGGACTTTTCCACATTCATAAGCTGATGTTTTCCTTATATCCTTCATTAATTCTTTTAGTCTTTCACCATGAACAATCACATCAATCATGCTTCTCAGGTCATTCCCTTGCTATGTATATGCATGAACAGATTTAAGCTTATTTGAAATAGAGTTTTTTCTGAAAGAATGCTCATCAAACAGCCACAATTCTTATTCATTATTCAAAATACAACATGGGTAGAAAACTCTGTTTATTTGAATTCACAATAGCAAGTAATACACAGCAAAGTTTAAAGCAGTTTTCAGTTTTTTATGTACATTGCAAGCATTCTGTATGGGCAAAAGCTATACAATTTCTACTGGGTATTCTGCTAACATCTGTGCTGTGTGTTGTAAATGCAATGTCAGACTTCAGATGCTTTGATCTGGAAAACCTGGCTGAGCATAAGCAAATCTTCATGCCCCATTGTTCCTATGAGTAAGATATTTAAAAGTATTTATTTACTGTAGATCTATGGAACATTTTTCAGTGGTTCATCTGTTTCAAGTACATCAATGTATCCTTCCTTCCTTCCTTCCTTCCTTCCTTCCTTCCTTCCTTCCTTTCCTTCCTTTCCTTCCTTCCTTCTCTTTATCCTCCCCTGAGGCTCCCCCTCTTTCTCTTTCTCGTATCTCCCCCCACCCTGTAGGTGTGGATGTAAATGAATGAGTGAAAATGAGCCGCAAAATGCTGAGAGCCAGGTTTGATGAAAATCAAGAGAGAGCTACTGGTTTAACTGATCCCTATTAAATTACACCCATTGCATATCTGGCTCAGAAAATCCACATCTCATACAAATTTCAGAGACAACAAGGTCATGGGTCTTTATGAACTTTTGCACAGCTTTCTCATAGCTATCTGATTAAATACATTTTTTCTATACTCAATGAAGATTATATAAATAGACAGATTTGTGACTATTATACAATCCCAATTAAGACACTTCTTGTATTTTGTTTGTGCATTTGAAACAAAACAAAACGAAATTAGCTATAGAAGTTATGTCACTCATAATATTGTTTTTAACATCCAATAAAGTAATAATACTTCTTTTTAAAGCAAAAACATGAAGACTATTTTCATTTCTTTAATATTCAGAATTTTGTTCTTTTAAAAACCAGCCTACCAACTTTCAGCTTGGTTACTTCATCTCTTCATCATTCAACAGCCCCCTTAATATTCATTTGGAACTTGGAAAAGGGACAACACTTAAATTTGATCTACTAATGCAAAATAAAACAAAACATTTTGACATTGGATGTATGGAAGGAATTTTTGAACAGTGGACTGGGTAGTTAATTTTAAGGGTGTCTGCCTTTATTGGTATACAGAAGAGGAATAAGTTTTACCTGACAAGAGTGTAAAAATGAATTCAAAAATCACTATAAGAATGAGGCTATAAGAATGATGGGGGAAAAGATGCTACCCTGGACAATTAAAACAATGAATGATGTATTAATAATTAAAAAGGATAGATAGAGCCGAAGTGGCACAGTGGTTAAATGCAGCACTGCAGGCTACTTCAGCTAACTGCAGTTCTGCAGTTCGGCTGTTCAAATCTCACCGGCTCAAGGTTGACTCAGCCTTCCATCCTTCCGAGGTCGGTAAAATGAGGACCCGGATTGTTGGGGGCAATAGGCTGACTCTGTAAACCGCTTAGAGAGGGCTGAAAGCCCTATGAAGCGGTATATAAGTCTAACTGCTATTGCTATTGATATTGCTATAAATAGCAAGCCAAGAGAGTTAAATGAATAATTTTATTATATTTTCTTCCCTGTCTCCTTAACTTACCTGAGTGAAAACTAACTGGAAATTGTGAGAAAGGGGTATGGAAAAAGGAGCATTTTATTGGATGTCCCATTGTGGAAGGAGTATATTATATGATACATTAACTGCTTGGTAATATTTGTTAATCAAGATGTGCCCCTTTCCCTTACTTCAAGATTAATGTAATGTATTTTTAATTAAATTATGTGTTGATGTAAACTATTGTTTTTTGTGTTTTTTTTTGCAAACCAATAAGAAGTTTTTCAGGGATATTTTGAAATAATTTGAATAGATGCATATATTTTGGGTTAACATTGCCTTAACACTAGACAGCCAAAAAATCTAATATAACTCGTTTCACCTTTTCATCTCTCGCTGATATTTTCCCCATAATTGTTATTGACTTGATAAATTGATTGATTAATTTTCCAGACATTAACACATCAAGTCGGTGTCAACTCTTAGCAAACACATAGATTGATTTTTTCCATGACATTCTGTTCATTCATGTCTTCCACAAGTATGCCTATGACTGCTGTAATTCAGTTTATCAATTTTGCTGCTTGTCATCCTTGTTTGCTCTTTCCTTCAATGTTACCAAATAACTTATTTAAAATCATATGTATGTATGTATGTATGTATGTATGTATGTATGTATGTATGTATCAGGGGTGGGTTTCTCGCCCCGTTCCAACCGGATCGGTTGGAACGAGGCCGGCGGCGTCCTCACGCACGCACGCGCCGTGCACGTGCATGCACGCGGCGTCCTCGCGCACACACGCACGCGCATGCGTACTAGCGTCTGCGCGATGCTCCAGCTGCTCCTGGAGGATCGCGCAGGCGTTCTGCGCATGCATGGAAAGCGCGAAATTTGAAAAAAACGGGTAAGGAGCGGGCACGGGTGTGCGGGCGCGCGCGGGCGCGGGGGGGGGGCTTCGCCGTTCCCGGAAGTTACTTACTTCCGGGTTCGGCGACCAACCGGATCGCAGGGACCGGTGAGAACCGGTCGAAACCCAGCCCTGGTATGTATGTATGTATGTATGTATGTATGTATGTATGTATGTATGTATCTATCTATCTATCTATCTATCTATCTATCTATCTATCTATCTATCTATCTATCTATCTATCTATCTATCTATCTCTTATTTAAATCTTTATCTCAAGAAGAATCCAAATGGGCTGAATAATTCTCAATATTCTCTGTCATGACTATGGCTGGAAATGAATATAGGAAAAGGAATTTGGCAAACCTGGTGGGGGTCTTTAGAGTTTATTGCTGCACAAAATTCAGAATTTTCAGAATTTGCCAACTTTTGTTTGATAATACTAGCTTACTAGTGTTGAATAATAAGAAATGAAAAGAGGGATCTTTATTATTTCTTTTTGTTTAGATTGTTT
Source organism: Thamnophis sirtalis (assembly GCF_051295495.1). Taxonomy (NCBI): domain Eukaryota; kingdom Metazoa; phylum Chordata; class Lepidosauria; order Squamata; family Natricidae; genus Thamnophis; species Thamnophis sirtalis. Next base: position 108,367,051 of record NW_028261383.1, on the reverse strand, counting down.
TATAGTGAAGAACTGCTGTACACTTTAATATTTCTGTTTGATAAAATAAGCTACTGTATTATTCTTTAAATGTATGTATGTATATTCGTGTACACACACACACTACTTAGTTATTCAAAGAACAAAATAAAGTGGTTTCCACCTTTGTTTTTTTCTGATTTTATTTCTATAATTAGGTAACATGCTTATAGATCCTGCTGAAAAAAAATAACATGTATGAAGTGTTTCTCCTCCCCCCTCCTCATCTTCAAACCAAACTACAATGAGCAGCTTCCTCTTCCTGATATGCTCTTAAGAACTTAGGATATCCAAAATTCACAATAGCATTGGGACTGTATATATGTTGCATAAATGAATATCACCAAATATTAAGCTGAAATTCTGTACATTATGCAGTTTCAAAAATTGTTTGAACCTACTCTGTGGGTGTGGCCTCATTTGTGGGAGTGGCTTGCTGCCCATGTGACCGGATGGGAGTGGCTTGCCGCCCATGTGACCGAATATGAAGATGCTGACGACACTTGTCAGAACCACCTTAAATTACCTCACACACAGCACTGGAATGCATAATAATATGATGTAAACTTGTTTTTTAAAAGGCATATTTGGTTTGCATTAAAACAACTTCAACACACACAATGTTTTGATTGCACCACAACGCAGTAGTCACCCTTACCTTTCACATAGGCACTGAATTTTATAAATATGAGCATGATAGTGTAGAATAATCATATCCAAGGACCAGTGATGGGTTTCAAAAATTTTTGGAACCTCTTTTGTAGGTGTGGCCTGCTTTCCAGGTCCACTGGTGGAACCTCTTCTAACCGGTTCTGTAGATTTGACGAACCGCTTCTACCGAATAGGTGCGAACTGGTAGGAACCCACCTCTGACATTATGTATATACTTCTGTACATTAGTACATAACATTTAGTAAAGTCTCTCTTAAGATGATCTTAGTTCCAGAGGACTTCATGGACACATTTGTGTTACTTTACCTGATATCCCAGATGCTATTTTCTTTTTCGGTTTTTTTCTTCTTAAAACAAACAAACAAACAAACCTTCCCAGTGTAGTTTACAACCCTGGGATTTTCTAATCAAATTCAAATACTAAATAAGTATTTGATAAGTATTTCCCATTCAAATACTAAATAAGTTTGACACTGCTTAGCTTTTTCAACATTAGGGAGGGTTATCTTGTCACTTCTTGTGGCTAGTTGACTTCTATTATATGCAAATCACAAATATTTATAGGTTGATAATTACACTTATGATGAATTTGAACTTTCTTCTGATTTTGGACATCAAAATGTAATGGGCGTGGGGGAAGTGGAGTGTTGTGGTTTGTGTAAAATCTAAGTAGTTAGGAGGAAAAAAATGAATGAAAAAGAAAGGTCTATGTCTATGTTTTTACATTTTATTGACATTTGCTATTAAAAATAAGCACATTTAATCATGTCAGAATTCCAGGTATGTTATTTCTGACTTGATTTTTAATATGATTTAAACTTTATATTTTTAGGCAGTGATACATAGCCTCAGCGATGATATGATTGGCATCCAAAGCTTAATATTCAGGTTTAACACTTTCTGGCACAAGGCTTCCTTTTCTAGTTTGAGGTTGGAATCTACTCTGTGCCTAGACCACTAATGAGAAAATCCACGCTTATGAATTCAGTACAGAATGGAAGATCTCCCCCCCCCCCCCTTTTGCATAATGTCTGCTTTGAAGTCAGGCAGTCCAAGAAAATGATTGATCTCACACAAGTTCATAACTTTTTCAAAGTGCTGCCGATATCATTAAATTTTAATTAACCCTTTGAGCTCCTTCTATGATGTAAAGATGAGGGAACATCAAAGGACTGTGTGTTAGAGCAGCAGTGAAATCTTTTGAGCTGGCTTAGCCTTATTGAAGATATGTAAGCCTCAAAATATTCCAGCTCTGTAGTCAGCGCATTTCTAGTTATTGCCTTATCTCTGTTCTGCTACACTCTGAGCTAAGGCTCTTTATGTACTCTAGTAACACTTCTTCAACCTTGTTCTTCCCCTACCTTTAAAATAATTAATAATTAAATATATTTTCTCCTCCCTATATGTACATCAGAACATCAAAAGTTATTCCTGTGAGATGCTTGGCAACATGATCTTTTGAACATTTAATTTGCAATTAAACAAGAACATTGCTGTGTCAGTTCATCAAAAGGCTACAGAACAAAAAATGCAAACTGCTTGGCTTTCCGGCTTTCTGTTTCCAACCAACCTGCCAGTATTTGGGAAATAATTGTTACACAGCCTAAAGAATATAATTTAAAGGGGTACTGGAAAGATTCTTGAAAATATTACAAATTTCCATTTATCTTGCATTTTGGCTGTATTATTTATGCTGGTGCCCTTAAAGAAGAGGGCTCGGAATGGCAGATAACATGAGCTGAGCTGTTATCTATTTTGTATAACCTTCCCCAACTTGACGTCATCTAAATGTGTGGAACTGTAGCCACCCAGAATTCTTGTCCATATGATAATTCTAGAAATTGTTAACCACATCTGAGGAGACCCAAAGGGCAAAGAGAGAATGAGAGTAAAATAATGAATTCATTATTTTAAAGTCAGAAATTTTGATTGCACTTTTGATATCTAATGTCAGCCCTTGTGCTGACATTCGTGGGGTAGCTGTTGGTGGTTTTTCGGTGGTGCCACTACCTCCCAACCTTGGTGAGGGATTCCACACTGCCATCACTGCCTCTGCCAATGGCATATCCGCCTGGCCCGCCCAGCCGCCGCCAACACCACACCCCCTCAGCCATGCTTACACACCATCAACACTGCCGCCAACTCCTCCACTAATGCCATGGGATCCATTGCCAAAGCCCTTCCCCTCCACTCTTTGCCACCTGCAGAGCTTGTGCTGCTAATGCCACCGAAGCCCTGACCTCCTCTCTCTGATGTTGGTGGAGCCTGTGGCTGCATGCTGATAGTGCGGCTTCTCGGCTGTCTCCTCCTGAGCAGACTCTTCAGAACCACGGAGCAATGCAGAGCATTGGCTTCCCTCACAACTCTACAATGGCTCCACATGGCTTCCCTCACAGCTCTGCAGGTGCGCCTACTCTGAAATAACTCTTCTATTTGGGTGCAGCCGATAAGGAAGGAGGCAATGATGACCCTGAGTGGGGTGTGGCTGAGGGTGGCTCAGCTGATTAGTGCTGGTGATTAGGGGTATCATCTTGGTAATTGGGTAGTTTTATGGGTGGAACTGGGTGGGCTAATTGTATATATAAGGTGATGAGGTTTTCACCAAACAGACTTGACTCTGTGTTTATTTTCAATGTGAACACCAGATCGTGACATCTAAAACCTCACTCTAGGAACTTCTGGCCTGGTGAGAATAATTACCAAAAGACTTCAGACTTTAGCGTTATTTTGTTGATACATCAATCAAGTTGCACTCAAAAATAATTATGGTAGTAATGACTGGTGATATATAACACCAAAAAAAGCCTAAACTTTAAACTTTATTTTAAGTTACTCCTCTTTACAACCTATGAAATGCTTATGGTTGAATCAATCAGCTTATCTTTAAAGTGATATAAGATTCATTGTTATTTAGAAATCATAAAATATTTCTATTCAATTTTTGAATACATGTAGCAATATCCTGATAATAATAACATACTTGCTAACTTCCCTGAAAAGCTCATGTGGTCAATTATAGTATGATGGAGAACAAGAGCCTTCCAAACCACATTAATGCAATCTTAGCTTTAGAAGAAGCAGTTTGTTTTCAGAAGTTATCCAAGTGGAAATGGTAGATTTCCAGTTGGATAATCTGTACATTCCTGTGATAGCCAGAGAGCAGGGTCAAATGACAGCTATGGTAATTTAAAATACTTCCATATAGTGTAATAATGTTCAAAACTATAATAGCCAAAGAGCATTGAAGATAGTGGTAACAGGAATCTTGTTTAAATACATTTTTAAATAATAATAAAGTAGCTAGTGGGTTGTAAATTAATGAAACCATATTTCTTCAGTTTTATATCAATTTCAGGTCACAAGTAGGATACATATAGGGCACACCATCACACTTTCTATGTGACACATGAATAAAAATGAATTTGTGACATTTAGCAGGAAGGCAAAAACAGAAATATGGAAAATCAACTTTCATATAGTATTTTAACTGTAGTCATTTTTATCCATCTTTTGATAATGTGATTTCTTTACAGGCATCTTTAAAAGGAATGTGAGATAAATTCAGGCCATTTCCCTTCAAATCAATGTTTCTGTGTGAATGTGGAATGCTTGAGGGTAGCAAGAATGTAATTTCACCACCAAAATCATGTATAGGAGTGCAATAGGTAGTGGGGTACCTGTATGTATGTTTGTATGTAAGTATACAACTTTTATATCTCTTTTATTTATTTTCATTTTATTTGCTTTATTTTCTGATTTTATTTTTTATTAAAACAAAAGACAATTAACCTCATTAGTTAAACAAAAGTATATATAAATATCTAAATGAATCTAATATACATATCAAATGATAATCTTGCTCTATGTTTTTACAACACAGTTCTAAATATAGTTTATAAAATGATAATTCTTAAAAAATGCTAGCTCCACTGTTTTACAACAGTAAATAATGATAGTTCCAAAATCACTAGCTTTCAATTTCTAAACAACAAATTAAATTCTGATTATGTAGCAGCAGCCCATAGCTTTTACCACATATCAATTTTAAGAATGGGACACGAGTCTACGAAGGTAAAAGAAATACAAGTTTATTGATGCATCGAGTTCAGAGTGCTAACACATCAAAGTCTGAACTGCCTGGGTTCCGCCCACGACATTAGTTTTATACCTTGTTCCAAACTAAGCATTCGTAAGGTGTTTCCATCCAAGAGATAAACATGACATTTCAAAAGGGGGATGTTTTAGGGTAGCCCCTGTGGCACCTTGTACATTAATGGAGTGAGGTGAAGCCAGACCCAAAGGTTGGGTCAAAACGGAGCATGTGGCTCCAGTGTCCATGAGGAAGGGGATGTTTTTGCCTCCAATATTAATGCAGACCACAGGTTCTGGGAGGCGGGGTGAACTCGGTCGTTGTCAATCCGCCTCCTGGGTTTTTGCCAGCCCAATAAGCGGGGTATTGGGGAAAGCGTCTCTCCTCCCTCTACCCCTTGGTCCATTGTTTGGGTGCCTGCGGGGGTCCCTCGGGAAAGCACTGCAATTCACCTCTCTTGTATCCCAATTTTGCTCCCTCATCTTCTGGGGGCATTCATCCCTCCAGTGGCCATGTTGATGACATATGGCACCCTGATTGCATCCCAGAGGCATGCCTCTGCGCCCTCCCTCATGCTCCTCCTCCTCCTCGAGGCATAGTCATTATGGCAGCTGCCAGAAGTTCTGCTTTCTTCTGCATCTTAAGGTCCTTTTTCTTCTCTCCCAGTATGTCCCTATTCACAAAAGTTTTCCTGGCTACTTCCATTAACTCGCTTATGGGTTTTCCAAGTGCCCCTTCCAGTTTCTGCAACTTCCGGCGTATATCCTGAGCGCTTTGGGAGATAAAAGCCATGGCCAACATTTGAGCATTTTCAGGCAGAGTTGGGTCAATGGGAGTATACATTTGGTACGCTTCAATTAAGTGAGCGTAGAATGCTTCTAGGCTCTCAGTGGGTCCTTGCATGACCAGGGAGGGTTTGGACATATTAGTTGCCAGTTTTACTCCCGCCCGGACCACCCACACCACTAATTGCTGGAAATTTCTGAGGAGGGCCTTCTGGTGGATATTGTAGGGATTCCAATTTGGGTCCCTTGAAGGGAAGCGCGCCTCCACAAAGTCTGCTAGAGTCATGTGGGCGGGTATGTCTGGTTTCAGAATTTGAGAGACAGCTATTCTAATCTTCTCCCTTTCCTCAGGGTTGAACAGCGTGGCCAGGAGTTGTTGTAGGTCTATCCAGGAAGGATTGTGAGTATCTACAATAGTCTTAAATAGGTCTGCCACCTCATTAGGTTTTTCACTATAGGGGCCATAGTGGAGTTTCCAATTGAGAAAATCCGAGATGGAAAATGGGACATGTTGAAATAAGGAGGCAGTCGCAATCCTAGTAGGTTCATCCTTATCCAAAAGCAGTTGACCCATCTGCCACAGAGGGGCTGTAACAATCGAGGCGTCCTTTCTGGCCCTGGTGTGACTTGCCACCGGCTTCTCCTCGTCTTCCTCTAACACCCCACTGACCTCTCCAAGCTGATCTTCTGAGTCTTCCTCTCCCTTTTCCTGAGATTCAGCGGTGGGTGCTGGGGCGGGATGTTCAGACAGAGTGAGGTCCATGGAGTCCTTAAAGGGACTTGTTGCTGGGATAATAGAGGAGAGGTCCCTCAACCGACCTGAGTCCCAACTCATGGATGAGTGGCTTGATGAGGAACCCTGCCCTCCTTGTCCTTGACCGATGGGTGTACTCACTCCCTTTCAGCACTGGGAAGTTGTAGATCCCATCCTGGTTCTTCTCCTTAGTGTGGCCATGCCCTGAGGTGGTGCATAAGGTGGTGAATGGGGGAGCTCCTCTGGGGCACTAGCAAACATTGGCGGGATCTTCTTCAGGCCTTTTGGAAGCATGGTTTGCAAGAACATGATCATGCAATGCTTGGTTTTGCATTTCATTAGCCAGCCCGGGGGTCTCCTAAGCAGATTGTACCATATGTCAATGTAGGGGGCCTGATTGGGGTGTCCTGTTTCAGGCTGAAACACTAGCTGGTGTACTTTAAGAGCTGTGTTGGGATCAAAAGTGCCTTTGTCAGGCCATCCAACCCTGAAGGTGGGCCATTCTCCCTCACAAAACTTCCTGAGATCCTGTCTATTCCACTCAATGCCATAGTCTTGAGATATATATACTGCTTTAAAATTCTTTAACAGACATTGTAAGGGGTACACTGCCACCACCTCCCATGTTCCTCCCAGGGTACCAGACACAGCAAATAGGAGAGGGAATGAGAAGAGGGTATAGAGTTCTTTCCTCTTGGGTTGACACGAAGGAGTTTCACACTCACACGTCCAACTCAGGGAGCTCAAGTACCATGGTCTCTGATGGGAACTGCGAATGCCACACACTCGCTACTGGCCCAGGGTGCTGGAGCTCACGGTCACTGCAGGGAACCACAGTAGCCTCACATTTTGAACACACTTGATGATCCTCTCACAGGTACCTTTTCTTCAAGCAAGGGAGATCAGGCCTCACCTCTGGCTCAACAAGGAGTCTGGGTCTTCTATGGGTCCCCACAATATTTGCCTGTTGGGGTCCCTTTTTCTCTGCCAGCCGGCCTCTTGGTGTCCTGGTCTCTGGTCCTTCTCCGGTGGTTCTTGGAGGTGTCAACCGCTGCTGCCGGAGCCCTCAGTCACTAGGAAGTCCCTCGGAACAATTGGTCCGTTGACACCAGGGAGGTTCCCTGGCCAGACAAGTCCCGACACCGGGGTGAACACTCCAGAGGGTCCCAAGACCCCTCAAGTCCCAGCAGAGTCACCAGAAATGTAGCGGCAGTCCATAGCTTTTACCACATATCAATTATAAGAAAGGGACATGAGACCACGAAGGTAAAAGAGATACAGGTTTATTGATGCATCGAGTTCAGAGTGCTAACACACCAAAGTCTGAACTGCCTGGGTTCTGTTTTATACCTTGCTCCAAACTAAGTGTTCGTAAGGCGTTTCCATACAAGAGATAAAAAGCTTTTGTAAGGCGTTTCCATCCAAGAGATAAACATGACATTTCAAAAAGGAGAAGTACATAGGAAAAATATACAGAGAGAAGTTCCTATAATATCTTAGAAATTACATAGGAAAAAATACAAAAAGAGAAGTTATATCTTTAAGCTGTTGGCAGTTTCATCTGTGTACTATCTTACACCCACACTTGGCTTCCTATGCCCCTCCTTTGTGGTGTTTTGCCACACTGTTCCAGTAATATTCGTTACAACACACTGAAGAAACAAAATAAAGGTTAATGAAAGTGCATATTAAGTATGTATTAATATTCAAAAGCTAGTACTCAAAAGCTAGTAAGAATTAGAGCCTGGGGGACTCATATACCCATGTAATATTTTGGTCTCCCCCCCCCCCACCTCCCTCAATTACAATTTAATGCTTAGTTATATTGTTCATTAAGAGGAATTATATATATATATATATATAACAATTGTATTCTAGTGCAATTTTGAAATATAAAGCTCAAGAGTAACAGGTTCAGCCCCTTTCAATTCAGAAAAGGTCCCAAGACAACTTATAAGATCTACCAGGGGTTTCAAAAAAAACACTAAATAGGTTTTAGGATTTCATAAGTAAAAGAGTGACAACAGAGCATATCACAATTGTTTTAAATATAATTATACTTTTTATTGTTAAAGCAATTAAATATAACTGGGCAGATGAAAGCCCAGTGAACCAATAATAACATGATTGACTACACCTCTGAATTAAGAAGGGAAGAATGTATATTCATATTCTCTCTCTCTCTCTCTCTCTCTCTCTCTCTCTCTCTCTCTCTCTCTCTCACACACACACACACACACACACACACACACACACACACACACACACACACACACACACATATATATATATATATATATATATATATATATATATATATATATATATATATATATATCCCCAATTATGGGAGGAATTATGGCCGATTGACAGATAATGGAAGCAGTTAAATAAAGGGAGACTAGTATAGATCTATTTCAAGCTATTTAGCTCTCATCCGCTAGCCATACCCTTACTGGGAGTGTATAGTGTGTGTGTGTGTGTCTGTGTGTGTGACTGTTGTTGTTTTCTATTGTAATGGCCTGGGTGGTGGGTGGGGCTCATTTGTTGACTAGGGCTGGTTTCCAAATGTCTGATAGGTGGGAGGTATTGTCACATTCATTCATGTTGTGGGAGCGTTTAGCACCAGCCCTAGTCAAAAAATGAGCCCCACCCACTACCCGGGCCGTTACAACACAAAACAACAACGGACACACAGACAGCATCAATCAACACCAATCTACCAATCATGATACAACCACACAACCAATCAATTCACTTACTGAAACAAAGCCAGCACTTCACACACCCCCACCAAGATTTATAGAAAGATGGCAGCTCTGACCACCTTTTAAGCCGAAAACACCAGCCTGAAGATGGCGAGTGAGACGTTGCCGAAACGTTGCCAAGATAATCTCAATCTTAGACAGGAAAAACCTGAATATAACAAGACCAGCATACCTACATCCGTGAAAATCTATGAAAACAAACAAATACACACACACACACATATAAACACGTACGTACGTACGTACGTATGTATGTATGTATAGTGCAGTTTGAGCCACTCGTAGCTTTTGTATCGAGTTACACTAATCTCACAATTGTTACAAAAGCTGCAAGGGGTGAAAATAGCCATGGAAAGATGCATGTTCGGCATTACAAGACAAGATAGAAACCCCTGCACATGGATTAGAGATCAAATGAAAGTATAGAATATCATTAAGAGAGTAAAACAATTGAAATGGGAAGTGGACATAACAACAAGAACTGATGGTAGATGGACGAAGGCAGCCATAGAATGGATCCCACTTGATAAAAAGTGGCCACAAAAGAGAACTAAAACAAGACTGATCAATAACATCAGCAAGTATTGTGGGCTTAATTGGTCAAAGAAAGCTCAGGACCATTGGAAAGATGCAGAAGAGGCCTTCATCCTGCAGTGTCCTGCAATGGATAGACAATGGCTAAAAGGATGATAATGATGATGATAATGATGATGATAATAATGATGATGATGTCATCAAGTATCAGTAAATGGAGTTGCTTCAATATATGGAGAGTAACAAGCAAGCAAATATACATAGATTCTATAGTTTTTCACTTGCTGTGACACAAACACTAAATCTGACAACCATACATATTGAAAGATATTGGTTTGTTGTATGAAATGAACACTTTTGAAGACCTGCAGCAAAAGTGCTTTACTTCACTTTCCATGAAGGCACATCTTCCTAATTCCAGAAAGATAATTCATCTTTAATCTTGGCATATATTCTCAAAACACCAAAGACTATTATTTATTAGTTGTAATAAAAACACAATGTTAGAAGTTATAAATAAGTGTATGTAAAGCAAATTTATTTTGACATTACAATGTTATTGTACTTGGAGAAACAATGATATTCTTTGTTGCCAATTAGATTAATTTTTTTATAAGAGAACTAATGTCTGTTTCAGGCTTAATTTGTACTGTATTCAACCTAATCTAGATATTTTTAGAAACTGCTTTTCTGTAGAAAAGATTTGTGAAAAGATTACCATCACTAAAAAAAAAAGCAATACTTTGCAGCGTATGAAAAAATGATGTCCATTTTTAGTCCAGCTATCATGTTAATTCCTACAGTAGAGTCATAAGCTTGGTTTAAAAAAAAGTTCATTGCAAGTGGGTTTATATAGGCATTATTGAAATATATAAACTGAAGAACACTATAACACATTTTCCATCTAGTTTGCATAGGTATACATATTGGGCAGACAGGATTTCACCAGATTTGCCTTTCAATAATGCCAAAAATAAAACTGTATAGGAATGGAGCATCAGGAGAATAGATAATACTTCTTGTTTATTCATGATTCAATGCAATATCCATTTATCTTACAAGGAATCAAGAAGATGATGTAATTTACCCATAGATGTTGACTTTGAGTTATAAAGATACATTATTTCTGATTAGATAGAACTTTGTGGCTTTAAATGCACATATATGGTATATTTTTATACAATTATTTTTTGGAATTTTTTTGCATACACTATTTCACATTCTTTGGATAAATTTGATGGAATAAGTTATTTGAATGCCTTTCTAAAGAAAATCAGTGCATGACTTTTTAAAGTATTTTTGGATTTAGAAAATGTACCTTCGATATTAAGAGGAAGAGCTGCCTCTTATAAATAAGAATTGTATTAATTTTTTCTTACGTAATACTTGACTAAAAATATTTCAATACACAGAAACAGTATTTAGAAAACATTATTGTCCTTCAAAAGGAGAAAATCTGTGGAAAGCACAGGAAGTGAGTTCATTAAGTTGTCTTAATTATGCTGGAATAAGACTGGCTAGGAAAAAAATGCATATTTAGCTCTTCTGATTTTTTAAAATAATAACCTGTATATTGGACGGATTAGAAGGTGACATGACAAAATAATCTACATCCTTTACATAAATTGTTTCAATTCCTCTCCTCAGGACACCAACAATTATATGGCAAAACAACCAGAAACAGAGACAGTTTTTCCCCACCTGCTATCACTCTATGGAACACTTAATTCACACAATACTGTCTTATAACTAAATATATTTACCCATATAGTGGAGGTGGATACAGGGTCAGCAATGTCCCTGGTATCCTGGAGCACCATCAAATGGTTAGCCCCAAAATTAGCCAAGAATCAGCTCAGGGTATCTTCCCTGACTAAAGCATCTGTGGTTTTTGAGGACATTGGCACAACATCCACCCACTTTAAGTGGGCATCCACAACAACCAGGAGCATTTGCCCCTGAATTGGGCCAGCAAAATCTATGTGGTTATGGACCGTAGGGTCTTTGGCTTTTCCCATTCTCGAGGATGAACTACTGGGGGTGCTGGCCTGCTCTCTTGGCATTTTCCACACCTTGAGACCTATTCTGTAATAGCCCTATCTAAATTTGGCCACCAGACATAGCTCCTTCCCAACCCCTTCATGCGTACTATGCCTGGGTGCCCCTCATGGAATGACCTTGCAGTCTGAGAGGGCCTGGAATGACCATCCTGCTGCCCCACAGTAGGCAACCTTGCATGGTAGATAGTTCATTCTGTCTCGTTTTGAAGGGTCTAAATTCCTCCCCCACAGTCCCCTGGGGATACAGAACAGCTAGCATATACTTCTTTGTATACGTAAATATATAATAACACCTTGAATCTTTATCTCGGTTATTCTCTTCAAGCTAATGTAAAGTTTCTGAGTTTTGCTAACTTACTGATGTCAGACTAAAAGATCAGGAGTATGATAAAATGTAAGTGTTTCTAAAAAGGCTTGTATCTCTTCTGGTGGCAATAACTTCAAATAATTTGCCCACTGAGAATATCTCAGTTTGATGTAACTAGTTTCACAAAAACTGAATCAGGATTTAGACACCTACATGGCCCTCACAAACTGAATCTCAACTAATAAAAAAGGAACAGTCTTGAAGATTTAATACAAAGAATAATTCCTTTCTGATAGAATGTTACTACTTCCCCCCCTTAATACAGAGAAGCTATACTCTTGTGTTTAAGTGATCCAGGTGAACAATAAATCTCAGCAGGTTTATGATCACAAAGGATTCTGCATTAAATAGTTGAAAGTGTCTGCTTCAGCCACGTGCCTTACATTAACTACAACTTTTTGAAATTCTACTAAAATATTCTGCTAGCTTTGCAAATGAAATTAATGCTAGACAGGTTGGTATGATCAGTCCTGTTCATTGCTCTTAAATATTTTCTTATATTAAAGATTTCAAATTGTCTTATTAATTATAACTGCCAGGTTTTTTTCTGAATTTAGATGACATTCCTCATAATGGCAATAAATTCTGGAATAGTATGATTCTGAAGCTCATGTTCTATAATGCATCTTCACAAGTAGCACAATAAATGCACAAAAAAGTATTAATGGCATGAAGGTTTAGCTTATATAAGAAGTCATGCTAGGTGAGATGACCTTGTTCAATGCTCTGATAGAATGGGTATAACAAACATTCCTTCTATGCTTCCATATTTGGTATCTGTAATAAATGCCAGAATTGTTTGGAATAACACTATATGTCTTTATTTGTTATTGTTATTCTGTAACATTGTTCATTTGAACAATGTTAAAGAAGTATTTGGACATATAGTACATGGTCTGCAATTTCCTTAGATATCATCAAATTACTGTTTAATATTTCTCTGTGGTGGAAAGAAAAAAAAAGCTTGTAAGTGACTATGTAGAACAGGGTTGTCAAACTCAAGGCCCAGGGGCCACATCCAGCACACGAATTGCTTAAATCTGGTCCATGGGGCTACCCTTGAAACAGCAAAGGACCAACCTGCATTGGTCGCTCTACATGGGGCTGCCCTTGAAGAGTGTTCGAAGACTTCAGCTTGTCCAGAATGCAGCTGCGCAAGCGATTGTGCGTGCACCTAGGTACACCCACATTACAACTACCCTTCGCGAGCTGCACTGGCTGCCCATTGGTCTCTGGACACACTTCAAGGTGCTAGTCATTACTTTTAAAGCCCTACATGGTATCGGACCTGGTTACTTGAGAGACCGCCTCCTGCCAGTCACCTCCCAAAGACCTATTAGATCCCACAGACTAGGCCTCCTCTGAATTCCATCTGCCGGCCAATGTCGGCTGGCGACCCCCCTGGGGAGGTCCTTCTCTGTGTCTGCTCCGGCCCTATGGAACGATCTCCCTGTTGAGATCCGGACCCTTACTACCCTTCCGGCCTTCCGCAAAGCAACTAAAACCTGGCTGTTCCGGCAGGCCTGGGGCTGTTGAATTATCCAGCCCCATTCGAGGTTACGACTGTTGTTGAATTTTAAATTGTTGTTTTCTATTTTTATTTTTGTATCCCCTCCCCTTTTTATTGTTAGCCGCCCTGAGTCTTCAGGGAATAGGGCGGCATACAAGCCAAATAAATGAATCAATAAATGAACGAATGAATGATTGAAAAACAGAGCTTGAGAGGGCTATGTGAGGCCCTCCTGAGCTCCCTTTTCACTGGCAGAGAGTTGCAGGAAGCTGTCTCAGATGAAAACAGAGCTCAGGAGCCTGTTTTTGCTGGCAGATCTCTCTGTCACAACAGTTACCCCTGACAAGAGTGGTGTTGAGCTGGCCACTCCCATCCTGGCCCCCTGAGGTCAAACACAATGCTGATATAGACCTCAGTGAAATTGAGTTTGACTGATATAGAAGATATATTAGTGTTATTGTTCCTATACTCTTCAACATTGCATCAGGACAACTGGAGACCACCAACTTGCAGTCTCCTCATGAAGAGCAACTATCTGTTGCACTTGTTAAAAATAATCTTTCCTGCTCAGAAATAACAATGAATGCACTTTGCATTGATGTAGAGAACATACAAATTAAAATAAATAAAATAACACAGCAAAACTGTGCCAATTATCACTCTTGAAACTTTGGAGAACATATAAATGATGCCATTCAAATCTGCTTCAAAAAGTGAATTGCAAGTCTTTCAAAGATGCACAAAGACATAATGATTGGAGGTTTTAATTAGACAAAACCTTTCAAGCATTTCTATGAAAGTTCTACCTTGCCTCACTGAGAAGAATATAACATGGCTGCAAAGAAGGCAAATACAATTTCAGGCTGCTTCAACAGCATATAATTTCAAAATTGCAAGTAATTGTCCCATACTATTCTAGGCTGAGTAGATCCCATTGTAAGTACCAGGTCCACTACCCTATAAAGAAAGAGAGAATGGGAAAAGTGGATGATTAAGAGATAAGTCACTAAGTCCTTATGAAGAGAGATAAAAGAAGTGGGATACATTTAGCCCTGACAAATAATGACAGAGGTGAAACATAAAAACAATCTTAAACTACCCAAAAGTTTGTCATAAAGATGAAGATTACAAAGTACTTTATTTCTACAGCATAAAATATATAATAATGGACTGAAGTTAAAGAAAGACAGATACCAATTGAACAGTAGACAACAAACATCCCTTTAATAACCCCTTTAATAACAACAGTTTGACCACAGAATAAATAACCCAGACTGTCAGCTAAACGTCCATTGTACAGTTTGCGGCTTGCTTGCTCTAAGCTGCCATGGAAATAGGGAGGCAGGCATTTGGGATGGAAAATAGAGATAATGTGAAGATTTCCTATGAGAATTGGAAGGGAGATTTTCACCCATAAACTGTGGAGTTGTTTGGACTTTTCCAAGGCCAACCATCCTGGGATTCCAGAGGCTGAACATCTGCTGAAGAGCTGTTCCGTAGCATCATATCAGACATTGATTGGTCTGTGCTGGACTCTGTGGGGGAGAGGGATTTGGGGTGGCTTTGAATGTGTAACTTTTACCTGAATTTTCCCCACATCTTGCCTTCCTGTTATCAGTTTGTTCTTAGTAAAAGTACCTCTTCTCTAAATCAATGGAGTTGGGGGTTTTCCTTCTTAGGATTTGAATGGAGGCGGACCAGACACAGAGAAATGGTGGACTTCTCTTTACTACCCGTGTTCAAGTGGAAATGCTTTAATTTGTGTTGAGGAAAGTGGTTCACCTTGATGACCTAGTCAGGCTCTTCCTGTCCTATGTGTCTTGTTTGTATCATACAATCTCCTCTCCTGATGGAAAGGAGATTGCATGATACAATCTCACACATTCATTCAGGGAAGTGTGGGATGACTGATTAGAAAACATGTGCCTTGGAATCTTTCTCAGATTGGAAAGTATATATGGAGAATCTGCAAACAGATATAGTGAAACATAACTGCAAAATAATAATAGACCACTGTGATCTTATAACAAACAGTACAATATGGTAGTTAGAACTGAGTAGGAAGTAGTATCATTTTTCCCTTTGGCTTCAAAAGCTTTTTATTTGATTTTTTTTTTTTCAGAACATGATCCGACAGTTGATTGGACTAGTGACTTATTTTGGGTTTTTTTGGTTTAGCTTTATTTTCTTTTTAGACTTCCTTATTTTGTGAATTATATTTAATTTACTTTTGAAGTATCCTCTCAGAAAACACTGAGTCAGTAGTAAGAATTGCTCCAATAGCTTTAGTATAAAGACTCTTTATATAATCTTTTCAATTCTTTGTAATGTAGCTTCCATGTCATCTTTTTTGACTCAGACTGTAATAAAAGCAGAACACTTTATCTATTTTTATTATAGGTAATTGTTTTATTGCTTATCTTTTTGTCCCAGAAATGGGCTGTCCAATTTTTTTAAAACTTGCTTTATTGTTGACAGGTATTTGATTTGCTAGAATGTGCTCATTTTCATGTCTTCCTTAATAAGGAGGAAGTTAAAGTTTATAAAAGAAGGTTTTTGTCTCATAGCTTCCTTGACTCTGCTCATTAACTATACCATCAGTCTCTTACCTAGTTTCACTATTCATTAAACCATTGTACAGTATAAGACCTTTGTGTTATCTGGGGGGAAATCTATCTTGCCTCCAGAATACCTATAACTAATGAATACTATAGACTAATGATAATGTGGCAAGCCACATTTTTTTTTACATTTTTAACAGAGGTGGAATTCTTGAAGATGGGGGGGGGGAACCACTTGAATCTCTACTGTGTCTACTTTAATATACTACAAAGATACAGTGTGGGAAATACAACTGAAAATTTGAAAAATTAACATGTATATTTTTTAGTTTTATGAGGTTTATCACCATTGTGTGCAATAATTGGGACTAGAAGCTTGTTGTATATTTGCAGTTACCTTGTCACAAGTAGGATCACCAAGCCTATTTACACCTGAAATATTTTTCTAAACTGAACATTAGGGTATGACAATAACAAAAAAATATAGTCCTTAATTAGGAGCATAATGAAACATGTTTAGGATTGCAGTGTTCCTCTTTGAGTTCCTCTTTTCTACATCACATTTTTTGTAAACCTTATGGTTAATTTATCTGTACAAATTAAAAATCATTTACATGTAATTGGAAGAAGTATGAGCAGAAAGTTAAATAAAACCAAGACTGGAACTGCACTACCCAGAAAAAGGACAATATCAAAATATACATGCACATAGACAGTAGATCTTTAAAAAACCCTTTCTGCAATTCTTTAGAGCATTTTTGCCTTCTATGAGTTATAGTCAATTTTCATAAGAAATAAGTAGAATTGTTAACTAATTATTTAAAATATTAGTAACAATTTCTTTTTTATTTTTATAGTGGTATTGTGCCATTTTGAATTCTTCTCAAGGGACTACAGAACTTACTATAATAGGAAAAATAAATTAAATTCCAATTATTTTTCTTTCTGCTCCTCTTTTCCTTGCATTATTTTGGTGTGGAAACAAATGCAGCTGACTTTCTGCTTTAAGTACTATATTCCCCCAAAGAAGCAGACTTTATTATTTCAACAAATAAAGCCCATCATTTGTATACAGTTATAATAGCTTAATACTCTTTATTAAATTGTTCTTTTTTGTGAGCATATTTCAGAAAGTTACTCACAAATTTCTTGTACTAGCTGATAGTAAACTCCTAACAACACTGGGAAAAAGTAAGTGGCAATTTTCAAAATAGTGAAAGTACTTAGCCTACAATTGATCTGATGAAACACCATATAAATTCAGTAAGATACATTACTAGAATTGATTGTTTCAATGTGAAATTAGTATCTGGGACCTCATTTAAAAAACAAAATAAAACACATTCACATTTGGATCTGCAATAGATATTTTTTTAAATCAAAGTAATGGGAATAACAGCTTGTACTAATGGCAGCACTGATAGATCTTGTTGAGGTCATTCATTCCAAGATGGTGGCATGCGTAAACACTGCAACTTTGAGCTCCTGGTGTCACAGTGGAGTATGTAGGCAAAAACTAATCTGTACCTGCGGGGAGTTACTAAAGATTGGATCATCTAGTCGACTGGATATTACCAGCAACTTCCAGCAGTCTCATAATATACCGAGTGACATAGTAAGATTGCCGGGCTCTCCGTGGATCGTTGTTGAGTCTAGGAGGTGACAAAGAGACTGGAAGCAGAGCAGGGATGCAGAGCTGGTTTGCTAGTTTGGTTACAGAAGCAGCCCCACAGACCAGCATTACCAAGCATTTTTGTAGCCAACTCTAGATCCTTTGTCCACAACACTGATGAATTAGAGCTATGGATGGCAGCGAATAAGCTCATTCGTGACTGCTGTGTGATGATCATCACAGAGACCTGGCTTCATCCACTTGTACCAGACACATCAGTGGAGCTAATTAACCAGACCACATACCGCTTTGACAGACATAGCAACTCCAGTAAAAGCAAAGGTGGAGGACGTTGTATTTACACATGACTGCTGTCTTAACATAGAGTTATGTTTTCACACTGTTCTCCAGATGTGGAATTCTTAACTGTTGGCCATTTTATTTATCTAGAGAGATTTCTGTCATGGTTATTACCACTGTCTATATACCACCTGATGGAAATGTTAGCACAGTGCTCTCTAAGTTACAGGATGTCATCAAGAGGCAGCAGCAAACTTACCCCGAGGGTGCTTTTGTCATGGCTGGGGATTTTAATGAAGCTGTCTAAAGTCTGTTCTCCCTAAGTTTGTGCAGTATGTGCAGTATACCAACAGAGGTAAGAACACTCTAGACTCAAACTTAAGACAGGCATATAGAGAAATCCCCTTCTCCCATCTGGGTATGTCTGACCACATCTCTCTGCTACTCTGCCCAAGGTATATCCCCCTTAGGAAAAGGGTACAGCTAGCCAGAAAAACTGTCAAAATCTGGCCAGAGGCAGCACTCTGCCAGTTGCAGGACTGCTTTCAGACTATCGAGTGAAGTATATTTGAACATTTGCTGCACGAATTCACTCATGCTGTACTCTCATGCATTAAAACATGCACAGACAATGTAACAGTGAATAAGCACATCAAAATTTACAGTAATTGTAAACCCTGGATATCAGCAGAGGTACAATCACTTCTGAGAGTCCGAAACTCCACCTTCAAGGCAGAAAACAAAGACGAATACAACGAGGCTAGGGGAAACTTGAGAAGAGGCATTAAGGTGGCTGAACAGAAATGCAAAGAAAAGGTAGAGAAGCATTTGGAAGATAATAATTCAAGACAGGTGTGGCAAGGTCTATAACACCTAACCAACTATAAGGGCAATATGAAAAAAATAGTCATTGCTAATGTCCTGCTGGTGGAGGGGCTAAATAGCTTCTTCGCCTGCTTTGAGGTCAAAAGATCAGTCTCTGGGGCTCTAGCCCAAAGGTCCTCTAACCTCCAGCCACTCCCCCTGCATGAACATCAAGTGATAGCTGTGCTGAAGTCTGTAAATCCCAACAAAGCTGCAGGTCCAGATGGGATGCTGGGGAAAGTGGTAAAAACCTGTGCTGACCAATTAACAGGGGTCCTGACAAGAATTTTTAACATCTCCCTGCAACAGATTACAGTCCCTACATGCCTATAGTGATGAAGTGCTTTGAGAGACTCGGTCCTACAACACCTCAGATCCTGTCTTCCATCAAATTTTGATCAACACCAGTTTGCTTATAAAGCAACAGGTCGACAGGGGATGCCATCACCACTGCTCTACATATTGCACTGAGACACCTTGAGAAATCTGGGAATTATGTCAGAATGTTTTTATAAACTATAGCTCGGCCTTTAACACCATCTAACCAGGCATTCTCATTGAAAAGCTGACTGACCTGAATTTCGCTCCCCTCGCTTGTGACTGGATCAAAGACTTCCTGATGTCAACAATAAGGGTTGGGTCCTTTACATTTTCCATCCTGAAGCTTAGGACAGGCTCCCCTCAGGGTTGTGGGCTCAACCCCTACCTGTACTCACTATATACACATAACTGCATATCATCTGATCCATCAAACATCATAATAATGTTTGCAGATGACACAATAGTGCTTGGTTTCATAACTGGAGAGAATGAATCAGCATACAGGGAAGAAGTCTAGAAGGTATTTGCACGGTACTTAAAAAACAACTTACTTCTAAATACTAGTAAGACAAAGGAGATAGTGCAAGATTTCCAGAAGCACAGAGAGGAACATCCCCCACTCAGTGGTGGGTTTCTACCGGTCCACACCAGTTTGTGTGAACCGGTTGGTCCGGTGGACCTAGAAGTAAGTAACTTCTGGGAACGCCGGCACCGGCCCTGTCACTCGATATCGCCCTTGCCGCCCCACCGCAGCTGGCTCGCTCCCCCGCCTGTCCGCACTAAACTAGGCTAGCCCAGCCCGACACTCACTGATTGGCTGGAGACTGGAGTCCAACCAATCAGTGAGCAGGCTGGAGGTGACCTGTTTAAAAGCGAGGTGCCAACGGCCAACATTCCTCTCTCTCATTCCCGAGCTGATCAGTCCGCCCTTCGCTTCGCCTTCCAGAAGCTTGCTGCTTCCCTCAGGTAAGCAACTAAGTGTGAGGGGGGCAGCGGGACTCAGGAGGGAGGCTAGCTTACGCCAGCTCGCAAAAGCTGCGAGCTGGTGTATTCTGTGTGGCTGAAAGCGGGTGGGCAGCGGCGTGGCCTAGATTTCGTGAGGGAAGGCCTGAAGGGGGCTGGCATACGCCACAATAAAAAGTGTCCTTACATATTGCATTACAGTATGGTACACTGGTTTAGCTGCTGTGGACAGGAAGGCACTACAGAGAGTGATCAATTTGGCACAAGTAACCATTTTTCTTTCTTTTTCTTTTTTCTTTTCCCTAATTACTTGCATTCTTTTTACTATTTATCTTTTTGTATTTGTTGTCTTAGATTGCACCAGTGAGGCTAAAACCAATTTCATTGTATTTATTTTGTACAATGACAATAAAGGCTATACTAGTAGGTCTGGAAGATAAGAAAAGAACCAAGTCCTAACCTGCCTGGTTAGGATTTGTTCCTCTGGGAAATACCAGAACAGTAAACCAAACGTGAAACTTAAAAAAAACAAACCAGAAGGCAGCAGTGACACATTAGTTCCATATAATTACCAAAACGTGTACAAAGCCAATAGGAGTTAGCTAACTCAAAGGACATGTTAGCTTTATAATAGGCACAGTTTCTAGCAGCCTTTTCGAGTGATTCAGATGTGAAAAGCCTATCTATACTAAACAGGATAAAAACTATCCCCAATATTCAGTTTGAACCAACAGAAATGACTGAATGTATTTTGTGACACTTCTGTTTGTTTTGTTTCTTTCATTCAGATGAACACCAAGATGTGTCTTCTGGTCTTGCAATGAGGATGATACATGGCAAGTAATAAGAGGCATTCCAATTTACTGCAAATGGTCCTGAGAGTAAAAAAGAAAGTTTTTCTCAATGGCCATTTTAGGCCCGCCATCAAAGAAATGTATCAAAATAGACCAAATATTACTCCCAAAATGTCTTTCAGATCTGCTTGCTATATTGTTGAAACTTAACCAATTCTGAAGTGTACAATAGGAGAGAAACATTCATGCTTCATATTACAGCATTTATTTATTTTTATTTGAGAACAATGATTCTCAAAGAAAATTTCATGAAACAGAATGTCTTATTTGATATGCATGTGCTACTTAACAGATTAACAATAAATAGAAAGTGCTAAATTATGAATTATGGCATATGTAGTTCTAGGGGCGAATAATATTTGTTTTCTCTGTGTTCAGTTTTTTAAAGCATATTATGATGAAAAGTACCTTGATAGAAACATATTTCCCTTTATAGCCATTTCTGATTGAGGAAGTAATAACTGGAAAGTGTGTTTCTGACTTCCCGAAGACTCCAATAGCAGTTACTACCACAAGTTGTGTTTTGAAGTATAAACTGTATAGAGACCCAGGAATGGTTGCATTCAAAATATCCTGTGTGACATAGACATTGAAGTGTTTCTCTCTGATTCTCTCTCTCTACCAGAACAATAAGGAAATCATAAAATCTAGCTTCACTTTGGGACCCATTACTACAGTATATGAAAAAAAAATAGGGAGCTGTTTTCTGCCTTTTAGCCTATAGGTCTAATTTAGCATAATCATTGCAGATTGCCAGTGGCTCTTCAGAGATTCGGGAAGGGGATTTTGCCATCTCAGTCAGCTGGGAATTGAAGATGTATCATGTGGCAAGTCCCAGCTGTTTCTGTAAAGCTTTATATATGTGTTGATTTATATGATCAGACTAATAGGTCTTTGCTTTTAAGTTTTAAAGAGTCCCATCTAGAATTGTCGGTCCTTTTGATGCCATTGACAGATAATATAAAAATAGTTTAATAAGTCTACTCTATATATTTCTCTGCTTTCTCAAAAAAGCAGATATTGGAGCCAGGAGCAGATTTGTTGTCTAGGAGTTTTAACTTGTGCTAAGTGTGCTTTAAACGGTAGAATTTGCCGATCCATGAAGAGTAGGGTTCATGAAAGCCATAAGGCATTACTTAGCTTTTTTTTATAGAGTTTGAGTGCCAAAGAAAGAGATTGGGAGGTAGACAGGCACTGAATGATTGCAGATAGAATATAGTCTATAACAGCCAATATTTTTCCATGCTTGTTGTTTCCTCCTATTATTTTTCTTAATTTAAAAAAGTCTCTATGCCTACCATAAATGCATTAGTAGAAAGCAACACAATTATTTCTGTCTCAGGATAGTAAACAATTTTTCAATCATTTTGTGGAAGGAAAGGAAAGAAATCAAGAAAAAACAAAAAGTACAAGAAGAGAAATAAAGTTGAAGAAAATAGCAAAGAAAGCAAAAGAATATGAAGCAGCTTACAATATTCTTTGTAGTAATCATAAGTACAAATATATTTTAATCTCTTGAAGGATGCATCATATTAAACAACTCAGACTCATCTTGAACTATTGACAATTATATCCTTCTGCTATAATTGTTATCTTTATTTGATTCTCAATTCCTTGATAATTTTCCAACGAGATCCAGTATGTCAAACATTTATCTTTAACAGTCATTTTTCTTCTATAATAGGCTTCTTGAGACGAGAGCCTAAGAAGGTTTTGTGCTTTATACTATAATAGGTTTATATACGTTCCTTATTCTCAATATGGCATATCTAATAAATTGATGATAAAGTCCACATTAATTATAACTTTACCATACCATAAATATCCAAGCCTCTAAATCTAAATCCAAGCCTCCAGAAATCATGGCACTCTATCATTGGAGGTTTTTAAGAAGAGGCTGGACAGTCACTTGTCTGAGATGGTATAGGCTCTCCCGCTTGAGCAGGGGACTGGACTAGATGCTGTAAGTCCAAGGTCCCTTTCTATTCTATTCTATTCTATTCTATTCTATTCTATTCTATTCTATTCTATTCTATTCTATTCATTCCTATTCATTCCTATTCATTCCTATTCATTTCTATTCTATTCTATTCTATTCATTTCTATTCTAGCCTAGCCTAGCCTAGCCGAGCCGAGCCGAGCCGAGCCGAGCCAAGCCTCACCAGTATTCTGTGGATTTTTATTTTTTAACATTTGCTTATTTAATAAGCTTCTCTGGCTACCCACCTTGCAAACTGCATACCTAGATTTTTTAAAACAGGGGGAAATAAACCAGAAAGAAAAACCAGAAAAGAATACAATACAGCTGCAGCCAATCACTGCCATCTTTTCAATCATAATTAAACAGGCTCATCCAGTGCCTGGGGGAAGAACCAGGTTTTTAAGGTTTTTATGTTCAGCTTTGCGTATAAAACAAATGCATATAAAACCAATGCTGCAGGAACAAATCCAAATCAAACAAGTCCACCCCCTTTAAGCAAGCAAAAGAATGTTCATGCTGTAAGTCCAGAGGATACCCCTCTGTGCTAGTAGAGCCTCTTGAGTATCTTACATTTAAGAGGGACCAATTTACTTCCAGCTGCTCTGAACTGCCTGATGTTTGTAGTATACTAAAAAAGCAAATCTTTACCATTAGCGAAGCAACTTCCAGGGACTGGAAGAAGAAGAAAAGAAAGCTATAGGTATGTGTAGATACCCAGGAGTCTTGTTTAGAAAGGTTTTTTTCCAATACTAGGACTTAGTGAGTGAGTGATAATATTCTTTTAAAGTACTTTAAGGAATGGTGTTAAATTAATGACTCAGGCAGGCATAGGAAAAGGAGAGAATGGGGAATGCCACACACAGAGAAGAAATCTGATTTCCTAAGGGGAATCCCATCCATAGTGTCAGCCTCACTAGCACCATTTGTCACTTGCTGTGAATTAAAAATAATTAAAGTGTGTCTTGAGTACCCATAGTTTGCTTGATCTTTTCTGTGGAACAGCATTAACTGCAGTCAAGTTCTACCTGGCATTTTAAATTCAAGGAGGGGTGGGAAATATACAATTACTATTAATAATCATTAATGCATATTTTAGAAAACCCCAAACAGATTCAACTTTGTCTGCAAACACACACACACAGAGACACACACATGCTGTTGACATATGAACCTAAAAACTATACTTGATGTGGCTGTTTATAAAGCTGAAAGCATTATCAGAATTATTCTTTTAAAGCGCTACAGATAGTTTCAGAGAGATACTTGCGATTTATAGGCTTTTGGAAGCACCCTTATGTGTTAACTTTGCACTGGGACTACCACAAATGCATAAACAAGTTTCAGCTTGCTCCCTTTTTCTTCAGGGCACAGTATTTCCCATCTGTTCCAGTATGACATAATCTGAAGTGTAGAATTTATCCCTTAGGAAAGACGGGGAAAGAAAAAACAAGGACATTCTGAAGTAAAAAACACCCCAAAACAATAAACTGGCTGTGCAGATGGGAACACACACATTGGCATTTCTATTCTGATACAGGGTTTTCTCTCTCTTTTTTTTTTTTACAAATATTTTTTTTCCAAGTGTCTATGAGCAATTAAAATTCATCCAACTGTGCAACCGTGGGGGCAGAGTATACAAGAAAACAAGCTCCACATCCTTAAACTTACAGATGGAACTGAAGGAAAAAATAAAGGAATGATATCAATGAGATAGGAAAAATAACTGAAGGAATCAATTATTCACAGGCATTTAAATCTCATTTAAATTAACCAGAATGATGTTAAATACTGCTATAAAGATACATTGTCTCATGAAACACACACACACACACCAGAAAAACTTTACTGATTATTGATGTAATTTACTGGTAATCAAAGGAAAAATCTGATTTAAAAAAAGTTTGTAAGAAGTGCACATTCTTCCAATTTAATTTGACTGAAATGTGGTGTTTTTCAACGTTACTAATGAAGGCATATCTATAGAAGCATGATGGTTAACCGTTGTGATATACATTTTTAAAACAATTGTTATCCATTTAGATTCCAAAGTAGTTGACATTGTTTAATTGACATTTATTTATCTATCTATCTATCTATCTATCTATCTATCTATCTATCTATCTATCTTTCTTTAAATAATTCCATCATTTTATGTTTATCAGTTAGTGAAAAACAAAAACAAGTCGAGTATATAGGCTGTAGCCAATATAAACTTCATAAATATGTTTCTGGTTGACTATCCCTAGAAACCGAATGCAAGTAATTACTGCTCTTAGCTAGAAAAGCATTTCTCTAATTCCACTTTCTTTCAGAGAAAGGGTGAAGACACAGCAATTAATTATATTTCCCAAAGAACTTGAAATGATATTGTTAAAATTTGTCAACAATAACTAAATTTTGGTGGTGTGATTTTCCATTTGATTTTGGGCAATTTATAAAGTAGGACTGGTAGCACAAAGCCTTTCACAAAATCAAGGAAAACTTGGGTTGAAAATATTCAGTCCCATCCCTTGTATTGATTGTTAACATCATAAAGAGAGACAGTTTGATCTGGTTGTTAAAGTAGCCACCATGAATTCTATTACTAGCAGCCGAGGTGGCGCAGTGGTTAAATGCAGCACTGCAGGCTACTTCAGCTGACTGCAGTTCTGCAGTTCGGCTGTTCAAATCTCACCGGCTCAGGGTTGACTCAGCCTTCCATCCTTCCGAGGTGGGTAAAATGAGGACCCGGATTGTTGTTGGGGGCAATATGCTGACTCTGTAAACCGCTTAGAGAGGGCTGAAAGCCCTATGAAGCGGTATATAAGTCTAACTGCTATTGCTATTGCTATTACTAACTAAGCAGTGGTGGGATTCAATTTTTTTACTACTGGTTCTATGGGCATGGCTTGATGGGTGTGGCAGGACAAGGATGCTGTAAAATCTCTATTCTCTCCATACTCCAGGGGAAAGTTACTGCAAAATCCCCATTTCAGCTGGGACCCAGGAAGCAGAGAATAGATGGGGACAGGGCCAGCCAGTGCTGGTATTTACCAGTTCTCTGAACTACTCAAAATTTTCACTACTGGTTCTCCAGAACTGGTCAGAACCTACTGAATACCACCTTTGTAACTAACAAAGCCAGATGGGTGATCTTGGTCCAGTCACTTTCCCAAGCTCTGGAATTGTCTAGCGGGTCTCCAAGAATTGGATACAATTGAATGGAATTTTTAAAAAGAGAGAAATAATGTTTATTCTTGGTTTGTTATTCCCATTACTTTATTAATATAAATTGTCTGGTTTGCAATTTTATTGCTTAGTTCATTTTTAAGAAGATATACTATTGACCTGACCTAATGACTGTTGAATTTTCCTGAAAATCTATTAAAAATTAAAGTATTTAATATGAAGGGAGGGCATGATGCCCTTCTTTTTCAGTTGAAAATAATTTCCAAAGTGACTTAGAATAAAAATCCACACAAAGCTGCAATATTTGTTTTGACACATATATCCACTGAACATGTAATACAGAGATGGAGATGGAGAACCATCTGATGGCCAACTGATACAAGCAACATCTGTATTGCTAATATATGCTGATGTAGTATATTTATGAATGCTTGCAGATGTCCACTGATTGAAATCATCAATGGAATGAATTTTCCTGCATAACTTTGTGAGACAAAAGAGAAAGAAATGTTCTTAATCTCAGACTGTTGTACTTTTGATTATTAATACTCAAATTTAAGTGTTAAGTAATTTAACAAAGAGTTTTGAACCCATGTAACTGGGGAAAATATAAATAAAAGATGGAAAACATAAATGCTACATTTGTCTCTGGGGACTGAAACCCTACTCATATAATTTGACTTTTTTAATAAGTAAGATCTAATTAGAACTACAAATTTTGCATATATTTCCATCTATTCAATTTTCTCACAAAATTGCTGTGCAGAGTTGCACACTTTGATATACTGGCTTCTTACTGGTAATTTGAGTTTTCATATTTTAATAAAAATATTAAGTATGGTAATAGTTATTCATTTTATGTAACTATTTCTCTATTTGTGTGCAGTACATCAAATTAATATTTCCTTACTACAATTTCCTTACTCAAAATACATCACACGTGTTTGTAATTTTGACTATATGTAGTAAAAAGGAAACTGGATTTATTACCTGTGAGGCCTAATTTGTTAGTAATTCTCATATAGTACTGAGAAGAACTAGCATCTTTAATTAAGCTTTTGTTCTGAAGAATGCATGTTAGTATGTGTACTGTGAGGTGCTATATTCAGCATTACTTCCTAGTGAGAGAAATAAATCAATTTCAGACTAGAAAAAGGAAAAGAAACATTTGAATAAGGCAAGTTTAGCAACTCAAAGTACTAACCAAGAGATTATTTCAAATGCAATTCTATTGAAATGCAATTTGTACTATATGCAATAAAAATCTACTTATACCTCAAGGTTTTCTTCTGTAAGGGGGAAAAAAGAACTGTTTGTTTGCTTGCTTTGTTGGTGCCATGAGGAAAACATTTTTGGATAAGCTGAAGAATTTGTTTTCTCTCCAAAAGAAAAACTCATTGCATCATCACAATGGAGCCCTTGTACAAAGTATTCAGGTTTCCCAAGAACTGCAAAATACCTTTTGATAATGACACTTGAAGACACAATTCAATAAATCACAGAAGTGTAGAAGTGAAAGGTATTACAGATGTCTCACTTTCCAACCTTTTACTCATTCTAGCGGCTAATAGTAAATCTGTCCAGCCATCATGGATTACAGAAGTCCTGGTGGCATTGTGATTAGAATGCAGTATTTCAGGCTAACTCTGCCCACAGCTAGGAGTTTGATCCTGACCAGCTTGAGGTTGATTCAGCCTTCCAACCTTCAGAGGTCAGTAAAATGAGGACCATATTGTTGGGGGGCAATATGCTGTCTCTTAAACAGTTTATAGAGGACTATAAAGCACTATGAAGATAATCCAGCCTCTATTTCAACACCTCTCATGAAAAATTCATCACTTCTTATGGCAATAATACAATTAACATAAGTGAACCTCATGCCATATTTAATTAATCACTTGAAATATAATTAATTTAATTAATCACTTGAAAGATTTTTCCTGAATGCCATCACTCTGCTAAACAACTAATTCCCACAACACTGTCAAACTACTTGCTAAGACTGTATTACTGTTATTCTTCTCATCCTTCCTATTATCACTAAGTGTTGTATCTTATGATTCTTAATGAATGTATTTTTTTTCTTGTATGTACATTGAGAGCAAATGCACCAAAGGCAAATTCCTTGTGTGTCCAATCACACTTGGCCAATAAAGTTATTCTATTCTATTCTATTCTATTCTATTCTCATTTTATATTTTCTTTAAAAGGAAGTATGAGTAGAAAACAAAGGCAACTCCTGATCAAGTTTACTTCACAACTTGGTAACAATGCAAAAAATGTCCTTTTCTGCTTGCTAGAGATACAAAGTTCTGGCAGTAGAGGTATTTTCAGAGGGACTCCTGCAGATCTTAATAGAGAAGTGTTGAACATTTTCTCTTTAGAGCATGAATTGTGCTACATATTTCTGCTTCTGGCCTAGCATGAGTTCTAACAAGTTCATTTGCATCAGCACTTAATAGGAAAAAGTAAGTGAACAAAAAACATGAATCATACTAATATGTAACTATAAACTGCATGGGCCATTTGTAAATCAGGATCTGGTAATGTTTTACACAGTATAATTGTGCACTTCCTTATCACAATACTTCTTGAGATTGAAAGAGTTTCATATATGTACTCAGTGTGCTTCCACACTCACTATTCCCACTTAGTCCTTCAAAAGAAGTTGAAGTTGACCTGCCATTATTTCTCAGCCATTGACCTTGAAATAGAATTTAAATGCTACCACTAATGGAAGTTAGGAAAGTTTCCGCCAGTGAGTTATTTGAAGTGGGATAAGATGACAAGTACTGCTGTGAAGTTCTGCAGATCTCAACACTTAAAGCAAAACAGTTTTATTGTCATTTCTCATAAATTAACTGATCAAGGGATGACTGAGTTTTAGACTGCCACTTATGAGAATAGGCTGTGACCTAAAGAGAATTCCAACCTATCATTTTTTTTAAAAAAAAAGGAAACAAAATTAATCCAAACCCGAATTTGGAAATGTGCCAAGAATATGGGGGTGGAGATAAAAGAAGGAAAGCTGTGAAATGGAATAAAAGGAATCAGGTAATAGTTTTCAAACTCTCACAAGAAATCATAGTGGTAATATTTAATGGTCTTTCTAGTTGTTGTTGTTCAGTTACTAAGTCATATCTTACTCTTTGATACACCATGCACACCAGCCCCCCCTTCTCCGTCCTCCACAGTCTCCTGGAATTTGCCCAATTTGTGTTCATTGCATTGATGACACTATTTCATCTTCTGCTGTCTTCTTCTCCTTTTCTCTTCAATTTTTCCCAACATCAGGGTCTTTTCCAGTGAAGGTCTTTCTGGTACCTCTTCATTTTTTTTCAAATTATTCTGATTATAAACATGTTGCATTATAATTTTTATTGATCACTGCCAGAATATGTCATCTATATTTGGACAATTTGAATTTTAGATAACCAAATGCATATTTAGCTCTCACGCATCACACTTTCATTTCACAATTATTTTTGCAAAAAAAAGCTACAATATGATCTCAAATCAAGAGTCTAATTGTACCAAATAGTTTTTGTTTTGCTTTGTTTTTAATCTGCAAAGGTTGGAACTGTTAAATCCTTTTCTGACATTTATTTTCTAACATCTGGAGTAGGAAATATCTTGATATACACATCCTGTTTTTCTTTGGAACATTTTCTGGTTTTTGTCCAACTTTTTATCTCTTGCATACCAGCTTCCAGGTATCTGTCTCCTGACAGTAGAGATGTTTAAAGGATTAATAGCTTGATTGGCAGGTTGGCTCACATTACTGTTCTGTTCATGAAGAGATCTTCTTTTAGAAATTTTTTTTAAACAACAAGCAATTTTTTGGGGAAAAAACCAGAGAGAAAAACAAAACCTGCCTCCCTTGTCAAAGTATTCAACTAAACATAACTTCAAAATATAATTTGATCTTGGATGGCTTTTATTTTGGGCCTGAATCTTAGAAGTACTACACAAGAAAAAAATGTTTAGTTCCCTTATCTAACAGAATCTTGAGAGATATCAAGCTGTGTAACACAAAAGAAAAAATGCTGGTAGCCGAAAACTTTTCCTCATTATTTGTTCCTAGGTATGTGCAAAAAATGAAGGAGAGCGAGAGAAGAAAGGGAAAAATAATATAGCTTTTTGGAATAGCAGAATTTAACTATTGTGATCATTGATATCATGTTGGTTGTAACTGGTTTACTTTTTTGTTTCAAAAGCACATTCCTATTCTTTTGTTTCATTCTCACTGTCCTAAAATTATTATCCTTGTGATCATCTATTTTGCTTATTTCTTGTTCTTCTAACCACCATTATTCCTCTCTATTTCTGATCAGATGATTCCCCCCCTCCAAAATCCTCCTTTATTGCTCCAAATTTTTGGGGACAATGAAGGAAATGTTTAGAAACTTCCTCTTCTCTGTCTGGATGGACTCAAAACTTTATTGTAGCAGCAAAAACATAAAATGAGAATGGGATGGAAAAATCTTGTGTTAAAAAGAGAGGGCGAATAACAGACTATTACTCATAGAACATGAGAATAAGTTGCCACATGAGAATAAGTTGCCAAATCTTCAAGCTGGCATTTGATAAAAACCAAGGAATATGATAAATCACTATATACTTAATTGATTATAGGAAAAAATGTGTTGATAATGCCAAGTGATGGAATATGCTAAAAAAAATGGGAATCCCTAAATATCTTCTTGTCTTCATGAGAAAGCTATATACTTTGGGAATCCACTGTACATACAGAACATGATGAAACAGACTTACTCCAGGTTGGTAATAGGATGTAACAAGGTTGTATATTCTCCCCTTATTTATTCAACATAAATGCAAAATATATATTAAGAAAAGCTGGATTTGAAAGATGAGCATGATTTTAAAATTGGAAGAATATCAATAACCTGCACTATTCTGATACTATGATAGCCAAACACGAAATGGATCTGCAAGCTCTAGTACTAAAAGTCAGCATCGTGGGGAAAAAATGGGACTGAAATTAAATATAAAGATCAAACTAATGACAACAAGTAGAAGAACCAACCTTAGAACTGATTGTTCTACCATTAAGTGATTGATTTAGCTTTACCTTTTAGGATCAATCATCAAGAGTAAAACAACAAGCAGTCAAGAAATATGCCATAAACTAGCAATTGCAGAATAGCAATAGCACTTAGACTTATATACCACTTCACAGTGCTTTTATAGCCCTCTCTAAGTGGTTTACAAAGTAAGCATATTGCCCCCAAAAATCTTGGTCCTCATTTTACCCACCTCAGAAGAATGGAAGACTGAGTCAACCTGGAGCCTGGTGAGATTCGATCTGCCAAATTGCAGTCAGCTGGCATTCAGTAGGAGTATCGTGCAGTAATGCACTGTAACCACTGCGTCACCATGGCTCTTATGCAGGGGTGGGATCCATCTGCCGCTACTGCTGGTTTGCTCAGGGACATGCCACAGGTGTGTGCTTGATGTGCACTATGTGCACTTGCGCAGTGCAACAAAAATTGTTCTGTGCATGCACAGAAGTAAAAAAAAGATGGTGGCGCCTATGGCGCTGCTGAAAGAACCAATTTAGGGGCATGGCAGGCCTGAGTCGCTGCCAGTGCCAAGTTACTACTGGTTTGGCCAAATCAGTCCAGACTGGTAGGAGCCCACCTCTGCTCTTATGAATAATCATGAAGTGTATCTACTGTATACTTATAAAGATCAAAATCATGGAAGCCATGGCATTTTTTGTGACATTCCATGCAAATGAATGTTGGACATCAAAGAATCAGGATAGGAAAAATATTGACACTTTAATGTTGTAGAAGTTTCCTAAGAATATCATGGGCAGTCCAAAAGAATAATATATGAATTATTGAACAAATCAACCCAGAGTTCTTACTTAGCACAAATGAGTGAAGTCAAATTATCCTAGCTTGAACATATTATGAGAAGACCTAGCTCTCTGGAAAAAAGCCCTTATGCTGGGAAAGGTAGAAGGAAAGAGAAGAGGATGATCAGTAGTGAGATGAATGGACTCAATTACAGTGGTGATGAGTACACCACTAGAAGACTTGAAAAACCATGTTAGATATAAATCATTGCAGAGAAATCTAGCTATGTAGTTGCTAAGACAAAAAAAATGACTTGATAGCTCATCAATTAATCAATCATCTCAAAAAATTGAAAACAAAGCGAAACACTTTCTCTAATACTTGATAAATTGGGTAATTAGATTATTGTGGAAAAACTGCAAAACATTTAATTCAAATAGAATATTGTTTTTCCCCTGAAATCTTCCTAATTCGTTACTTTTCAATCAAGATGCCAGTTTAAGTTTGTCAAATTGTTTTGAAATGACCTCAAAAATCAAATAATGATAACATGAAGTAAGAATTGAATAGCAGCAAAGAACTGCAAAAATAATTGGAGCTATTACATCTGTAATTGATTATATATATATATATAAAAGTCTGTTAATGTCACATATGAGTATGATGTTAAGTTTTAATTGGACTTAAAACCAAGTTATCAGCGGAAGGAAGGAAGTTGTAGTTTTTATTATGTAGGAAAATTAATCTGTGTATGCAACATGCTAGTTTAGCTGCTTATCTATAGTAAAACTGGTAAAAGTATATAATTAACTGATTACAGGTGGACCTTGACTTACAAGCATTTATTTAGTGACCATTCAAGGTCACAACAGCATGGAAAAAGTGACTTACACTTACAACTGTTGTAGCATCACCATGGTCATGTGATAAAAAATAATGTGCTTGGCAACTGGCATGTACTTATGACTGCCCAGGGATCATGTAATAATCATTTCTGACCTTCCCAGCCAGTTTTCAACAAGCAAAGTCAATGGGGGGAAGCCAGATTCACTTAGCAATCATATGATTAACTTAATAAGTGCAATGATTCACTTAACAATTGTGGCAAAAAAGGTTGCAAAATGGGACATAACACACTTAACAGCTGTCTTGCTTAGCAATGAAAATTTTGGGCACAATTGTAGTTGTAAATTGAGGACTATCTGTATAATAAAATTAAGGATGTGTTTATGCTTAAACTGAACACTGTGAGCCAAACTAACAGTAGTCAAAATTCCCACCTTCTCATGGAAGTTAGCATTTTGTACAAAAGAGTCATAAAAAGAAGTTTAAAAGAATTTTATTTTTGTGTGAGAAAAAATACCTGATTTCACAGTAGATGAAACAATGATGAGGTATATTTCTTTGAAAGTGATTGACAGTACATTTACTATTTGTATATAACTTTAAAGAGAAAGTAATATCCAAGCACTTCTACAGTAATATAGTTTCTTTTGGATTTTACAGAACAGTATCAGTCATCTTATGTCCAACGAAAAACAGTGTTTAATCTTGACAGAAATGAATTACTTGATATAGGACAGCTGCATTTTGCCTGATACTCATTGGTAGCTTTCTCTGGAAGATGAGGAACTAACAAATAGATTTCATCTGAGATTGAAGGAAATGAAATGTTAGATATGAAAAGAGTAATGTTTCTGAAATGTATTGAACAAACACAAAGCCATACTGGGTGACAATCCAATGTTAAAATAATTTGCCTACTGCTAAATACTCCTGGACTAGCAATTAGTTTATTATGATAGCCATAATAAATATCAATGTTTTAACATGTTAAAACATACCATTAAATCCTTGCAATTACTATTGATTTTTTTTAATAATCCAGATAATCTGTGTAATTATTTATGCCTAATATATTAGAGCTAATTAAATAGCATTCTTTACATTTACCACACACTTAACATATAACGTCACATCGAACACATTCAATTATCTTAATCCCCTTTCCCCTTTTATTGCCTGAAAACTAATGCTGTGTCAAAATCTGCCTTCAGTTTCCTGATCAGATTCATGAAAAGATCTTCCTTCACAATGGATTCTTAGCAATTTCTTTCTTGTTTTTTTTTAACAAACAAGTTTGAAGAACTTTGTTTGAAAAAAAATAGATAGATGATAGACAAGTAGGCATAGACGTATGCACATTTTGCTTTTGAACCTAATTTGAAGTTTGGTTTAACACTTCTTGAGATAGCAAAGAGTGGCATAGATGAGCAATAACTTGAGAGGGAGGAACAGTAAAAATAACAATGTGTCTTTAATTGAAGAATTTCTGGGTTCTTTTAAGGCTGTCTCTGTGTGTATGAGTGAATGAGAAAAAAAGAAAAGAAAGAAAGAATGAGAGGGGGGTAACCAATGACAGAATACAAGTGATTTTACTTGGTAGCTGCCTCATTGTGTGAATGCCATTGCCACTTGGAGCCCTGTAAATGGAATTTTCAGACTCTATTCACATAACTGAGATCTGAGACAACCTTTGTGGCTGATACCTAATCTATAATAGGAATAACTGAATAATTTCTTAGTCAACAAAGCATATGAGTCTTTACAATATCAGGCAAGGGTTCTATTAGTTTTTCTTCAATCCATCCAATTTCTTTTTAGGAAAAAAAAGGTTAATGTTCAACTTCCACATATTGAGTTTGGGCCCAATTCTTTAAAGCACATATTCATATATATAATACCAAGTAGGATCATAATGCCAGAAGAGCTTTTATAAAGAAGTCACTTAGAAGCCTCCACTTGGCATAAGTTTGGTCAAGGATTGTATACTTCAACTATCTTTCTTTTTTTTAAGTTCAATAATTGCTATACTTTGATTCTCCTTTTTGTTCCTGCTTTGCTTGAGGGTCAGGCTCAGGTCAAGTCCTGACTTATTTGTATAGCAGTGAAAGCGGACATTGAACAGAAAGTGGAAAATTGCAATAAATGTCATTGCTTAAGGTACAGGAAAGATTTTATCTATCTATCTATCTATCTATCTATCTATCTATCTATCTATCTATCTATCTATCTATCTATCTATCTATCATCTATCTATCTATCTATCATCTATCATCTATCTATCATCTATCATTAAATATATTGAATAATTTAAAAAGCAGTTGTTCACTGTTCCCTCTCCCTCCCTCCCTCTTACACACACACACACACACACACACACACACACACACTTTTAGTTGTCCTCCAATGCATGTAAGTGTTTTTATTTATTTTATTCTTTCACATGGCTTGCATATTTTAATATTTTTTTTCAAAATGAAGTGTTTGTCTAAAAATCTATAAGTATTAAAAAAACTTCTAAATTGCCATTTTTTATACTTTTTTTAGTTAATGGAATTCTAGAGATAAGTAAATCAATGACAAAAGCATATTTGTTGTCATTGTCATGCTATTTATACCATACAAGCATAAATACTATTTGAAATTATTTTGTTTTGTGGACAAATAATTTCAGGCTTATACCTTCCTGGAATAATATTTTTGTGTGAAAATGTTAACAGCAAATTTTTACATAACATTATTCATAGACCAAATACAATGCAGCATCATTTATTAGATTTGGCTACTTTGTTCTACACAAACACACACAATATACACACAGATATGCAGATAGTTGTATGCAATCCACTTCTAATGATAGTGGTTTATAAAGCATAGGGTAAGATTATAACCTTGAAATGTTTGAACATACAACTTGCTAAATCTTTCTTCTAACTTAAACTCACTACACAATTATTTGATTTTCAGATAAATGATACCTGAAAGAACATTCTTTCTCCAAAGCATGCATGGACACATACATACATACATACATTACATTACATACATACATGTATTAAACAACTTTAGCTTTCTGATGATCACATCCAGGGCTATCTGTCAGCAAATTATTGCTTAAAATTATCAATATTGCAGTAACTTGTTGAGCAGTTTCATATCACACTGCTGTTTGTGATGGTGCAATATAACAACGTGAATTTAAATTGTTTTCTATAATTTTTGTACATTTCTAACTAGTGGCCAAGCAATGTTTAAAACCATGTTTAAATAATAATTTGGTCTTCATTTAAACAAACCGTGAGATTTAAAAATAATCTTCTTTATCATATAGTGTTATCCTATTATAACCTACACACTGGTGGCTGGATAAGAAAGTGATTCAGTCCTGGTACAGAAGGTATATAACTTCCATGTTGTTATGCTACTTATCTTTTTTTTCTATGGATTGTTTTGCAGAAGCAGTCCATAAATTGTTCAGAGTTGTGAGGCTGGTAGATTATAGCAGATAGTATTGTTTTGGAAGAGTTGGTCTTTACAATCAGTAGTCCTCCGAATTGATTGTGTCTGCTCTTTTTGATAAAGGAGTGTTGACCTAGTAGAAATCTTTACATTTCTTGTTGTAGAGAAAGTAAAAGATAGAAATGTCTTCTGTGGCAGCACCTCTCTATAACTCTGCTTGTAGAGTCCACAAATGTTCATTACTGCTTAATAATCTTTGAAAAATCATTTTGTTTTATTGTAATATTGAAGACACACCCCCCCACACACACACATAAATGTATGAGCGATTTGTACAACTGATTTTTTTAAGAGAAGAAAAGTTTGATGGGCAATTTAAAAAAATGTTCAAAAATGTAGAATCCTCCTCTTCTTGCCATTCTCAGTTAATGGGGAGTCGAGGTGGCTCAGTGGTTAAATGCAGCACTGCAGGCTACTGCTAGATCAGCAGTTCAGCAGTTCAAATCTCACCGGCTCAGGGTTGACTCAGCCTTCCATCCTTCCGAGGTGGGTAAAATGGGGACCCAGATTGTTGGGGGCAATATGCTGACTCTCTGTAAACCGCTTAGAGAGGGCTGAAAGCCCTATGAAGCGGTATATAAGTCTACTGCTATTGGTGTAATCTTAAATTTTAACTAGCAATTTTATCTTGTGATTTTAATTTCTGTGTATCGGTAAGTTTTTTTCAGGTTCCCAAAGTGAGCCATAGTGCATGATTACCAAAGATATTCCACCTTCCTGATATTTGCTTTATTATTATTATCATGGATAGGAAAGTCAAATTCAGTAACTACAGAGAAAAGAATAAAATAAAACCAAATGCCACGAAACAAAGTTTAGTTAGTTTTTGGTGAGCTGGGATAGAAATAATCTGAGATTAAAAATTACAGATCACTCCAGATCAAATTATTGGCATTAGGTTGGTATATTATAATAGATTATTATCATGGTTTATCCGAGAGTATAATCACTCCTCATTTAATAACTGAGAAGCAAAATGGTCACTAATGAAACAGTCACTAAATGGAAATGTGATTATGAAAAACAAAATGAAGGAAGGAGGAAGGGAGAGATGCTTCAAAGATTATTGGTTGCTGTCATATCATTTAGATAAAGTTGTCTCATGCAGCAATGCCAGTGTTACTCTCAGTGTGACTTGCTATTTTTGTCAGCAGCACAAAATTTAGTCATAAGTGTGCATATTGGTCACAAAGTGATTTTTTAATGATGTTGATTTGCAAGTAGTTGCTAAACTGGGTAGAATTATCCAGTAGATAATTCTGGGTAGAATGACATTAGTATTCTTTATGTCTTCCTGGAACCACACAGTTGTATGCTATGAGCTAGGAGAAAAATAATAATAACAAAATGTTTGTTCATTGATTCAATGTGTATACATTTCTGAATATATGTGACCAGCAAGCAAGGTATTATAAACATTAGCATAATGGTTAGCAAAGAAGAAAAAGATTGTGATAAAATTTTAAAAAGTGAGGTAGATGTATAAGTTATTGCAAATAGTTCTAGCTCAGTGATTGTTAACCATTTTGGTGCCAAGTGCCCAAAGCACGCAAATGCATGCGTGCATGCCCCAATCCCCAAAATGCAGTGCAAGTGCCCACCACGCATGTGCCCCCCCACTTCCGCCCCCTGTTTTGACTTCCAGGTTGGTACATGAGGCTTTCCAGGCCCAAATCCGGGTGTGCGAGGGCCTCCAGGTTGGTGCAGGTGGCAGAAATAAAATAGAAAGATAAGGCGCTGGGGAGGGGTGGATCCTGTGGAGATCAGGGAAGATAAAGATGGAGGAGAAAGGTAGGGCACGGTGGGGAGAAACCTGCAGAGATTGGGAAAGGTTCTGCCCCCACGCTGGCCAGTGGGAGGCACATGTACATTGTTAAGTCCTCGGACTTACGAATGACAGCTCGGCAACAGCCAGGCGCACCGGAGCCAATCAGGCACGACCTGCAGTTGCCGGGCTGTCAAATGCGTGGCTATTGGTTTTCCTGTCTGACAGCTCCGTATAAATAGCTGTCAGACAGGGAGGGGGTACCCGTCTACTGTTCTTGTTTACGAATGCCTGTAAATAAAAGTTGGTTGAGTTAATTTACCATAGACGCCTCCCACCTGGTTCTTCTAGGGAACTTAACATACATGTACGGTGGAGCTGGGCTGGGCTGGGATGATGGCTGGCATGCCCACGTATGGCAAGCGTGCCATAGGTTCACCATCACGGCTCTAGCTGATTAAAAGCTGATTCAGTGTTGTAATTCTTCCACTTTTCTCTGGTTAAAAACAATCATAGTTTCTTCCCACCGCCACCTCCTCAAAATAAATACAGCTAGCAAAGGATGAATGGAATCAATGTTATTTCAAGATTTTATGTAGAATTTAAAAAAATGGGCAGAAAGTGGGAACGGCCTCAGGCTTGCATGCAATTCCCATCAGCTTTGACTCTGGCACTATTTAACTGCTTATTTCAACCACCATGCAAAATTATATCCTCAGTTAAAAAAATTATTATCACATTCTTGGTTGTTGATCCCAACTCATTGGTCCAGCATACCTATAGGACACTTGAAGGTAAAGGACATAAGCATTGCTCTAATTTGAATGGGACACTAGCAATTAAAAGTGATGACCTAGTATTTCAGATGGAATATAAAACCATTGCTACTTTACCATTTAATTACATATTCAGGTCAAGCAACTCTACTTAATTTGGCTTTCTGATTATTTTAAGGCTTTGTGGGATAATATAGACTGAAATGAGTAAAACTCTGATGATCCTAGCAATCTGTTCTGAAGCATGTTTTGATAAAGGGCAGAGGTTTCAAACAGTTCTTCAGGGAACACATTGATTTTAATAGTGGTTTTCCAAAGAACTAAGTGAGTCCTTAGTATTAGAAACCTTTTTGAATAGCATGCAGCTGGAAAAAATGTGTAGTGTGCTGCACAATGGCCAATTCAATGTGTGAGCAGAGACCCCAGAATTATTTGATTTCTTAACACAGTTTAGTAAAGAAAGATTTTGTTGAAGGTAAAAAAAAAGCACCTTTAAAGGTATTACTATAGAGTGACTTTCACATCTGGCATAATGGCATTTCTTGCTTGTTAGAGATCTCATTATTCATTTGCATTATGCAGTGTGAAAATGTTACCAAACCCCCCAAATTGCTGCACTTCCACATAATCTTTAGATCCATTATTTATTAGTGTTTCTTGTGTTGTGAGCATGCTAAAGGGAATCTTTCTAGGAGCTTTATATTTCTTGATAGAGCTCAATTCCTGATTTTTTATTTTAAAGATGTGTGTGTGTGTGTGTGTGTGTGTATGTATATTGTTTTTAAAAGTGGAATTCCATAAAGCCCATTAGGCTGATTACATTTGTATCATTTCGTTAAAACACAGTTGGTAAGTATAAGCAAAGCTGCCCTGATAGTTATTTGTTTTCTTTAATTTCATTTTATCTAAATAAGTGTCAGATTGAATAACGGATACAGTTTTTCCCTGAGTTTTTAAATGTAATTTCCCCCTGCAGTCTTAATCTTTGGATGGTGTTACACAGTCACATGTTTTGTTATAAAAAGAAAACAATTTCTCACATTCATTAACACATAAATTTTGTCAATGAAAAGAGTTGTTTAACCCTTAGTTCTTTACAAATGGCACAGTCACTTCCATATTTTGCTGATATTTCTTTTTTTCATAAAACCTCTTTACTATCATATCAAAGTCATCAGCAATATCATAGCAAACAAAACCTGTCAGAAATTATGACTGAAACTAGTATGTGTATAGTATTTGACTATCTGAGTGATTTCAAGTGCTCTGAATGGTTTTAGACAAATCATTTTCAGTGCAAAAAATGACAAAACTATAATAATATTTACTCAGTGCAACCATAAACTGAAGATGTGATAGTTAAAACAAATAAGAAAAAAGTTATTTTGATACCAAAATAATTTTAATTTGTTTTCATTTGGGCATGGATGACAGAGTTACTATTTAAAGAGACTCATATCTATTGTCAGCCATTTTGTTGTAGAAAATAGTTATATTGGAAGAGGAGTCTCAGATGGTAGTCCAATGAACGGGAAGATTACATACTGTAGATGCTTCGACAGAAACATCAGTCCAATGACAAAGTTTCAGTCCAGCTGAGATACTATTACATTTTCCTGCCACTATTGAAAGTATACTAACTAAACTCCACACATTTTCTCAGCAGTTCTCAAAGCCAACATCACATCCATATAGTAGTCCTTGCTTAACAACTACAATTGGGAGGGCAGTCTCAGTTGTTATGCAAAGCGATCACAAAGCAAAACATGATCTCATTGCAATAGTTAAGCGATCTTACTGATTATTAAGACAAAAGTATCCCTCTCTCTGCAGAGAGGGAGAGATTTTGAGTTTTGTGCATATAATAGGTAGGGAGCAGTGGTGGGTTTCAATTTTTTTTAGAAACTATTCTGTAGATGTGGCCTGTTTTGTGGGAATGGCTCGGCAGTCATATGACCAGGTGGGAGTGACTTGGTGGTTATGTGACCGGGTGGGCATGGCCAAGTTGAAAAATGTGGTGAAACTCACTTAACAACGTTCTTGCTTAGCAACCAAAATTTTGGGCTCAATTGTGATCATAAGTTCCTTTCCTTCCTTCCTTCCTTCCTTCCTTCATTCCTTCCTTCCTTCCTTCCTTCCTTCCTTCCTTCCTTCCTTCCTTCTTTCTCTTTCTTTCTTTCTTTCTTTCTTTCTTTCTTTCTTTCTTTCTTTCTTTCTTTCTTTCTTTCTTTCTTTCTTTCTTTCTTGTGTCTCTCTCCCCCACTTATTTTCTTTCTTTCCCTTCCTTCCTTCTTTCTTATATGTCTCTCTCCAACTTCTTTTCTCTTTCTCATTCTTTCTCTCACACACTGTCTCTCCCTCCCTCCCTCTCCCCCCCCCTCTCTCTCTCTCTCTCATACACACACATACCATTTCCCTCATGTCTGTCACTAACAGGTCTCAAAGAGAAGGAAGGACTCTTGTCTTGGGAAGGGGTTGGACTAGTTTATCTCCATGTTCTCTTGCATTCCTCTATGTTCTCTGTCCCATTTAGTCACAAACAGCCCCATTCACTTTAAGGTTGGTCACAAACTCCAATCACTCTGCATGCACCCTGGTCCCACCCAAGGAGGCAAGCTGTGGGGCGGGGAAAAGGGAGTCTGTGGCTCCACATCTCTCGATCTTCTTCCCCACCTTGGGCTCACTCCTCTTCAGACTGGGCATGCAGAGGGGGCACGGCAGCAGCAGGGGCAGCCGAGCAGGGGCAGCACTTTGCTGGGTGTTGAAGGAAGGAAGGAATGAAGAAGAGCTGAGTGAAGAGGAAAAAAAAGCTCTACCAGGCAGGGGAGCGGGGTGGGTCACTCCATAACTGGCCGGTCCCACCACCATGGAGCCTTTTATTATTTTTTTCTCTTCCCCTCATGACAGTCACGTCGACAGCAGCGGTGGCAGGAGGAGCAGCAGCCTGGTGTGCGCTCCTGATCCGGTCTGCTGAGGAACAGGAGGGGAGTTCGGCTGTTTGAATGCGTGTGGAACTTCTCTCCTGTGTCTTCTTCTGCTGTTTGAACAAGGAGGGGTGCGCTGCCTTCTCCTTCACAGCCACCTCATTTCAAATTGGGGGGAATCCATGCGGAGAATTTCTCCCTCCCCCCAATTGGAAACGAGGTGGATGTGAAAGACAAGTGAGTGCACTGCATTGTCTTTCACAGCTGCCTCATTTCCAATTGGGGCAGGGATCCACGGAGAGGGAGGGAAATGATGGATTTCTCCCCCCAACACACAATTGGAAATGAGGCAGCTGTCAAAGAACAAGCACACCCCACAGAAGGAGAAACCTTAGGGGAGTTCGGCTATTTGAAAAGCTCATGTGCTCCAGACTGGCCAGGGAAGACAGGCGCCATTCGCAACTGCCAACCCTCCCTAAGACATGTTGCCTCAGTCATGCCAACTGCCGGTTGGGCCAGGGCAACCCTTTGCCCACCCGCCCACCAAGCAGTGGCTGGGTGGGCACTGGGCGAGTCCCGTTGCCCTGGCCAAGTGGCGCTTGCACCCACTGCTTACCTTGAAGGTGACGCATACAACTCGCTGCTGCTGCTGAGGGAGGGCAGCATTGGCTGCACCCTCCTGGACCTGCACCCGTCCTCCTGCCCAGCCCCCCCCCAATGAGGCAGCAGCAGTGGCATGTTGCTGGGTGATGGGCTGGGTGGAGGAGGGTGTAGTGCTGCCATCCTTGCCCCTGGGGCTCTTCTTGCAGGACATGCAAGGCCCAAACCCAGCGGGGCAATGCAGCTACAGCATTAGCAGCATGTGTGGCTTCTTGCAAAAGCATGCTGCCTGATCAACCTGCCTTATGGCACCATCTGCAGCCTGCTCTGCGTTGGAGTTGAGTTGGCAGCAGGCAGCCCTCGCTAGGGTTTCCCCCTTCCTCCACCCAGCTCTCCGCCTCCTCCTTTGCTTAGGCTCTCCACTAGGTTTGGGGGCTTCTGCCCCTTGTGCCATGCTTTGCAAGCATGGTGAAGCAGGGAGGAAGAGAGAGAGAGATCAAGCAGTGAATGGTTGGGTGCTGACAGGGAGCAGGGGAGCAGGCCAGGG
The DNA here is from genome assembly GCF_051295495.1 of Thamnophis sirtalis. Lineage (NCBI taxonomy): Eukaryota > Metazoa > Chordata > Lepidosauria > Squamata > Natricidae > Thamnophis > Thamnophis sirtalis. The sequence goes on along the minus strand of NW_028261383.1, from coordinate 108,324,070 downwards.
GAGGGAGCATTCCAGTATGGTGCCACCGGACCAACCGGTACTGAAAGGCACTGTAAATTTTACTATCCAATATGCCCGTACCGTACCATACCACAGAAACCCACCCCTGGTATGGAGCTTAAAACCCTGAGCTCTCTGCCTCTGATGGACTCTTTGTGGATGCATGGAGAGAGGAACTTTGGGCTCCATGTATGTTTGGATTTCACTGCTAAAGTTCAAGCCAGTATAAAGATTGGAGTTCTGTTCTTCTCACCTCTGCTGTGAGTTCCTCAGAGGTGAGCAAAGAAGCATCCCAAGTGGTTCTTTAGCAGCCAAAAGCCAAGCATGTACAGACCTCAAAAACTCTCCTCCCCATAGTTGTGCAGCAAAGCAGAGAGAGAAGGAATGCAAGTTCTGCGACTGCTCAGATTTCCAAACATGCACAGACCCCTCCCCCCAAATCCTTCTCTGCGCACCTCTATGGAAGTCTTTATAAAGATGTAAGGAAAAGGATTTTAAGCTATATGCTTGCATGGATTTTGGCTGGAGAGATCTAAGCAGGACAAATTGACAGGGAGCTCTTTTAACCAGTCCCCAGAGACAAGAGAGTACCTTCAGCAGGTGGCCACAGCTTGCAAACTTCCCTGCTGGCTTTCCCATTGATTTTCTGAATTGGCTGGCAAAGTGGATTGCAAATGGTAGTCACGTGATCATGGGACACTTGGCAATTGATGATTATGATCATGTGACTTCTGGAGTCAGGTGGGGTTGCAACATTTTGTGATGGGTGGGTGCAGTGGCAGAGAAGTAACAAACATACATCCATGGCAACTGTTCCCCTTTCCACCAGATCTAATAGGACACGTTAATATAATCCAGGATATTACTTTTTTTTTTTTTGTAAGTCTTCGTTTTTTTATGGGACTGAACTTTTATTTATTAATGTTTGATTATTAATTTTTTACTCTTCCAGATATCATTTCAAAACATTGATTACTATACAAAAATGTAAATATTACTGTCAAGAAATCATAGCAAACTGACTGAAGCTTAATATCGGGTAATATTATAAAAGACGACTAGCAAAAAGATAGGACAGCACTAAGTAATTTGAAAGTAGGAACTACATAAATTAAACAAACAAACAAACAGACAGACAGACAGATAGATAAATAAATCAGACTTCAGTTCCAAGCTGGTATGGTCCATGGCATAGAAATATAATCCAAATTATCTAAAAGTTGCTTTTTTGCTCCTATAATTTATAGTTTTACAACATATTATGAAAGGTGAAGAGAAAAAAAGCAGATACTGTAAGTGAATAGTTCCCTTATCAATTTTCTTTAGCTAATATAGATAAAAGCTGTTTGATTTGAGTTTTCTTTTTTGCTTCTGGTATTCTGCATTACCTTTTGAATTCATTAATTGTCCCCATGTTTATTCCCACAATATCCAGCAGCTATTTAGGGATTTTAATGCTGCACTTCTGAAGTGAATATATGCAAAATTGCTATCACACGTAACCAGCCTGATTTTTAAGGGCAATTTTTGAAGTATGTTTTACATAGCCTTAGCTTTCTCTTGTCAGGATGACCTTGGCCAGTACAACTCTGAGGCACAAGATATAGATAATCAACACACACAATCTAACAGAGAAATTGATAGAATAGCAGACAAAAGAATGGTGAAAAGGAATGATTAGAACAAGGACAAAGAAAAACAACAGTGCTGGCAAGGATTTTCTGTCAAAGTTTGGTAGATCTTTGACCTAAACATCACAATAAAAGCATTAAAAGAATTGGCACCCACGTATACGCCCACACAAAAACCTCACTGTATTTTCTTCTTCCGATAAAGATAATTGTAAAAACCATAGTTTCATAACTAAGACTAACTGAATGAAAAGGAACTCAGTTATCTATTCAAGGGCAAACATGAATTATGGAGTAATGCAACAACTGTAATCAACTTGACTACATTTTTCCATGTTACACATTTTTAAAAAGAAATGAATCTAAATGCACAAAGAGTTATACAATCTCCATGGGTAGAATCTTATGAAGAAATAAAAAATCTTCACATATGAAAACTCATGGTACAGAAACCTTAGGGAATAACACTATTTGAAGAGACACTGGACTATGCCTGAATTATAACAAAAATCAGAAGGGGACTAAAATTAATTAATAGATATTCTAAGAACTTTTAAAGATTTCAAAGATCAGTGTATGCTGATTATTTTTTACTGCTTACAATAATAATGGGTTTGAAGTTCAATGCACCTGGGAACAAACCCAATTAAAATAATTTGAGTTATATCCAAGTCAGCCTGCTTAAGACTGTGTTGTAGACTAGAAGTCAATGATACATCTTTCTGTATCTTTCTGAGACTATTTCTGTCTCAGTAGTAATTTGTGGTAAAAATCATGCTTAGATACTTTAAATATTTTATATGCATAATCTATTTTTGGTCCAGAGATGTCTAAGATAGCAAACAAATTATTCACATAAACAACCAACTTAAAATCATTGAAAACTACAAAAGGGTGAATTCAAAAGTTACTACAAAACAACAAAATGTGATAAATTAAATACTCTAGCCGAATGCCTGTTAAAATAAATGCCCTTAAAAGTCAATGCCAATGAAGATCCTGAAATATAATATGAATGTCTTGTAATCAAAGTACAGCATTCAAAACTGGTCCTTAGACAGCTTTACTCTTCTCTATTTTGGAATCAGGTTCGAGAATCAGACTTTTTGACATCTACATAAAATTGCTGGAGAAATGCTGGATATTCTTTCTCTGTCATCAGTGTGTTCATGAGAATTAATCTGATGTTTCTCTCTCTCTCATGTATTTAATAAGGCAATGGGTATTCTGAATTAGTGTTCAAGTCAGATTAAGGAAAATAAACAAGAGGAAAACAATAGTTAGGAAGAAAACAATAGGTTTTACTAACCCAGACATAGGATATTACCTCTTCTGAATACTGAGAATATATTCTTAGATTCTAACATGTTTTTTGAAGGAGGAGAGGAGAAAGGAGAGAGGAGCGAGAAGAAAGGAGAAAGGAAGAAGGGGAAGGGAGGGGCAGAAGGAGGAGGAGGTAGACAGCAAGTGGTAGCTATTGTTTATCATGCTAATATCTATATATCTATATATCTATATTGGTTAACCTTTTAATTACTCAGGTATAACCTCAATAAATCTGCACTTGCATTTTTTCTCTTACCTCACCAAATGAATTAAGGATGAAGTTGGAGAAAAAGAAACAATGCAGTTATTGTAGCAGGGTAGAATTAATGGCACTTGCAGAAACAAGAAAGTTACTTCTGCTACTTATAGTGAAATCTGTCATCCAATTTTTGGATATTTGCTGCCTTGCAAAAGTAACTCTATTCTCAGATATTCTTTGAGAATATCTTCCTTTAGAATTGAATCAAAGAACACAGGACTAACTATGCTCCAATCTCAGTGTGACTTACACATCTCCCTAAGACATATACAGATTGTTTTAAGATTTACTTTAGTTTATAAAGTAAAATAAATAATATCTAAAAACCTTTGCATCCTACCAATGATTAGATTACAGAAACATTTTTTCTCTTTTAAACAAAGAACCTTAAAGCAATTTCTTTTCCATTGAATTAAATGATTATTAAAAAATGCAAAAGCAATTCAGCATAATGTTCTGCAAAAGCTCACTTGCCAGGTTCTCAAGTTTGGAGTGAAAATAAAAGCTAGGAGAACAGTCTAAAATTTCTTGCTGAGCTAGGCTTAGAGTAATGCTTGTGGGATGCTCCAGAAATTGTGTATCAATAAAAATGATTGAACTTCTAAAAAATATGTATGTATAATAGATGTTTAGGAGGAGATATCAGGAAAAAGAACAAAAGAAAGATTCAGCCAAATCTGCCTGTCCAAAATTGATTGCTGGATGATATCCTATATTAAAAATTAAAAATTAAAAATAACTTAAGCATAAATTGCTTTGCTCATTTTTGCATCGTCCTTTACATGGTCTAAGCAAAATGTAAGTTAGAGTGAGCTGCAGGATTGCAAGGTAAAGGCATACTGGCAAAACAATGATAGATGATCCAATGTAATAGTGATGTGTAATTTTCTGTAAAATCTGTATTTATGTAGCAGCACAGATCATAACTGCCTTTACTTTTAGAGTTATTTATTATATCTGCCTGAAATCCTCCAAAGATTTGTTCTTCTATGGTATGATTAGACTGGACTCTGGTTATATTATAAAGTATGAAATGTGCACGTCTCCAATTTCTTGACTATTTCTTCAGAGGAAGAATGGCATATAGCTATTTTTAAAACGTTATTAGTCTTTTTTTGTAACAAAATGATCTTTAATCTTAAAATAAAGTAAAATTAATATATATTAATGTACATGCATACATATAAACTTATAGTAAATAGTTACCTGTTTATCACTTAATTCACTGCTACGTTATGAAAAATAAATGATATTGTTAAAAGACATCATAGAATCTCTGCTATAGTAAAAACCCATTGATACATAATTTGATTTAATAGAAAATAGTGCTTTTCTTAAAACAGGTCATACATTTCCAGCAACCATTCCTTGACATCCGGAATAATATGATTTCCCCAACTTTTTAATGTAATTATTTTTGTAAGAGCCGAGGTGGCGCAGTGGTTAAATGCAGCACTGCAGGCTACTTCAGCTGACTGCAGTTCAGCAGTTCGGCTGTTCAAATCTCATCAGGCTCAAGGTTGACTCAGCCTTCCATCCTTCCGAGGTGGGTAAAATGAGGACCCGGATTGTTGTTGGGGGGAAATATGCTGACTTTGTAAACCGCTTAGAGAGGGCTGAAAGCCCTATGAAGCGGTATATAAGTCTAACTATTGCTACTATTGCTATTGTAGTGTAAATTTATTTATTTATTTTGTGTATGGCAAAAATATTAAAAAACACATTACAATAACATTCTCAATGAACAAATATGAAACTATGCACCCCAATATAAAATCACATAATGTAACATAGCATAACACTTGACATAAGTCTCCCTCATTCGGATGTTTATACTAATGCTTGGTCACTAAACAAATGGTCATGATTTGGGGCTAGCAATAGCACTTAGAATTATACAGCACTTCACAGTGCTTTACAACCCTCTTTAAGCAGTTTACAGAATAAGCACATTGCCCCTCCAAAATCTGGGTCCGTGTTTTACCAACCTCGGAAGGATAGAAGGATGAGTCAACCTTGAGCTGGTGAGACTCGAACTGCCAAACTGTTGGCAACAGATATAGCCTACCATACTGCAGTTTAACCACTGTGTCACCTTAGCTGATCCTTTGAAGATTTATGGGAACTCTTTAATGTTAATATTAAAGGTGTTAATGTAATCTTCAGTTATTTAACAAAGATTTGGAACATGTTTATATTAAGCATTGCACCCCAATTCACTCAGTGACCAAAGACTAGTTACAAAAATGTGTTAAATGAGGGGCACTTACACCAAGTCCTCAGAGTTTCACTCTCTCAGGCTGAAGATGGCAAGTGAGACCTTGCTGAAACATTGCCAAGACAATCTCAATTTTACATGGGAAAAGACCCGACTACAACAAGACCAGCATACCTACACCCGTGAAAATCTATGAAAACATATTTCTATACATATTTAGAATAATTTGAGTATATAAAGCCCATATATTTAATATGAATAAAAAATAACAAATCCTAGCTCTATAGATGATATTATTATTATGTGGTTAATCTTTGATGAGATTCACAGCCTTTGGGGCTGGTTGATAGCTCAACAGCTCGAGTCCTAACCAAGGACCTAGGAACCATTAAGGTAACATAGGAGGATAGAAGCTCTTCCAAGTAGGGTGGTTTTTTGTAGAATCAGAATGTTCAAGTCTGATAAATTTAAAATTTCCAAATAGCGAGGTAGCCCTTTAGGTATTGCTCCAATACACGTTGAATTTTTGCCTTCATGCAGTTTCTTGAGCTGCCAAAATAAAGCCTTCTGTTTCTTTTTTCAGTGCTCCTGATCTTAACCAGTTCCAAGTTAGCTTTTGGTCAGCTTTGCCTTCAATGCTTTTCAGCTATTGGCTATGCATAGCTTTGTTTTTCCAATTTTCAGCTCGCTTCTCAATTACTTCTTTCTCATATTCAGCTTTTGACTTTAAAAGGCCTCCTTTATTTACTTCCTTAATCATTGGTTCTTCACTTTTCTGGATGGAATCTTCAAGCTGTGTTTTTCTTCTTCCACAGTCTGTTTTACTTGTAGGAGCCCTTGACCACTCTCTGCTCTTGGTAGATATAATCGGTCAACATCACTTTTAGGGTACAAAGCATGATTCATTGTCATAAGCTTCCTTGTTTTTCTGTCCAAATTGTCCAACACCATCTGGGTCCAGTCAATTATTCCTGCAGAGTATCAAATCACAGGTATACCCCAGGTATTTATGCCTTTTATGATGTTTCCTCCACTCAATTTGGACTTTAATATCTTGCGAATTCATCAAATGTACTTGGCTGAAGTTAATTCCTTGACTTTATTATGCATTAAGTCAGAGGCCTCTAAAATCCCCAAGTACTTGTAGCCTTCTTCTGGTTTTACTGCTTTTATCATTTCTTCATTCTCAAGTTCTATTCCATCATCTTCTATGACCTTGCCTGCTTTGGTTGCCATTGTTGCACATTTGTCAATTCCAAACTGCATACCAATGTCTTGGCTAAATTCTTTTGTACTTTCAATTAATAAATTCAGTTCAGCTTTTGTTTTACCAAACAGCTTCAAATCATCCATGTACACCAAGTGCGAAATTTTCAGTTTTTTCTTTGCAAGTTTGTATCTATAGTTCATCTTCTTCAAAATGATTGTCAGTGGTAACATTGAGAGTATAAAAAGTAGGGGTGAAAGGGAATAGCCCTGGAAAATGCCTCATTAATTTCAACTTCATCCAGTACTTTTCATTAGCTGTAAGCTTCATTTTCCAGAGGTTCATTGAAGTTTCCATGAATTTTTGTATGTTGCTACTGATGCCAAAGATTTTAGGCATTTCTTGATCCAGCTATGGGGAACTGAATCAAATGCTTTGTTATAGTCTATCTAAGCCATGAACAGGTTGGTTCGTCTTTTCTTTGAATTCTTTAGGATTAGTTTGTCAGTCATCAGTTGGTCCTTTGTTCCTCTTGAATTTTTGATCCAAAAGGATAAAGAAAAAGGAAAGGACCCTGGAAACTATAGCCCAATCACCTGTTTGCCAACAACCAGCTCCTTACTGGTATCATTGCAAACCAAATTTATGAATACTTGGAAAGAAATAACTTGCCTCCTGTAGAACCGAAAGGATGCTGCAAAAATTCAAGAGGAACAAAGGACCAACTGCTGATTGACAGCTAATCCTAAAGAATTCAATGCCTATGTATTCATTATGTAATAGAAAATAATCTGGAGAAAATTTCATGGAAACCCATATCTAATCATCACTTGCTTTAAGAATTTTATCCAATCAAAACCAAAGGGTTCTTTTGCTGATACAATTCTAAAGATACTAGTAGCGCTGAGTTCATTCTATTCTTGGCTATGCCACTATATCAACGGATAACTAAATTATATGAAATCTGAATATGTTTTGATAAACAAAATCGGGATAAATTAATGATATCTGCTCAAACGTTCTGCAAGCTTCCTGCCACTATGGTAGTTAAGATCTTGGTATCCAGATTGATTAAGGAAATGGGTCTATAACTGGCACACAATTAATAATCCTTGCCTTGTTTTAAAATCATTCTCATGTGTGTGTCATACAAAAGAATATTTGTAGGTCAGGGTGGACAGGGATCCTTAGTAGTCTCTGAGTTTGCTCGTTTTGTTGCAGATGTTTCATTACTAGCACTGATGATATTACCTAGTTTGGGTAATGAAATTTCTGCAAGAAAACAAGCAAGCTCAGAGAACACCAATGACCCCTCATGCCTCATAGAATGATGTTGGCAATTTACCATCTTTAAAAGGTCTTTATACACCTCCAAAAATATGGCAGTCAATGATCTATACATGCTTTATACCATGCCCCTGAAAAGCCACCTGGGCCTAGGTGCTTTTCGATTTGCCATAATTGAAAAGAATCTAATAGTTCCTGCAACAAAGAGGAGCTCCAGATTATCAATATTATCTAATGATAACAATTGAATAGCCAGTGATTTATCTCACGGTGGCTTTTTTGTCATCCAAATTATAAATTGACTTGTAAATAACTAGAAAAACTGATCATTAATAGCAGCAGAATCAAAAACAGTCTAATCATCCTTAGTAACTTGATTTCAGAAATCAAAATCTGCTGATTTTAATACTTCTGATACTTTAATTTTAATATGCTCAATGAAAATTCTATCTTGTCAGAATGGAATTGCCTTATTTTGTTGGTTCTTCTGCATAATCTAATAGACTTCCTAGAACCGAAGTTTGATGCTTAAATTTGTTTTTCTTGCTTTTTGTTAGAGCAGGGATGTCAAACTGGTGGGCTCATGGGCCGGATGCGTCTTGCACAGGCCATGCCCACCCCAGCTCCATAAAGGGACAAACATCGTGAAACGTCACATTGCCATGAGTTTGACATTTGTGTTTTAGAGAATAAACAATAAGATAACCTTCCATACCTTTAAGAATCTCACTCTTTCGGAAGAGTTATAACTGATTTCAAAGAAACATTAAGCACCTTTCAATGTACTTATTTATTCCAAAATCTTTCATTGATACAATTCCTGAATCCCCCTTTTTTATTTAAATGTGCTTCTATAATTGATGGGGGTTACCTTGCACATTGGAGGCTACAGCCTTTGCAAGGGAATACCTGTCAGTATGTAACAATATTACCTAGTTTTTGTAACCCAGTTGGGACATAAATTAATTAGCCTTTTGATCTTTAAAATACCACTTATTTCTATAGTGATTGAACAATCAATGTGGTCCCCAAAGTTTTAGAGAGCAGAATTTGAGAAGTAGGCCTGAAGAGGTAGTAAGGTATAGACACACAGTATGATTTATTTATTTATATGTAAAACTTCTTCATTGCCTATTTCCCTCCTATTGTACACTACCTACTATCAATATAATAAAACATTAAAAAACAAAATAACTTAAAATTTTAAAAAATTGTAAAACAAACATTATCGAATTGCAAAAGATTCAGAATCCCAAAGTGGAGTGACTAGGAATTCTTAATAAAGGTGTGGATGGCATTTGCATGGGGCTAACTAGCCCCTGTGTCCCTCACACAAGGCTACTTAGCTAAGTTTTGGCTTCTTTATGGAAGATCAAAAGATGAGGGCAAGATATTCCACAAAGTAGCGGCACTGACAGAAAAAGACCTTTTCCTTGGCCCTGCAAGTGGAAATCTTTGACTGCTGAAGTCTGTAGTGTGCTTTTCTTGCCTGAACACATGGAACAGGCTAATGTGATACGGCAAAGCCGGTTCTTTATCATAAAATCATAGTACTGGAAAAAACTTTGGAGATTTCTAGTCTAATCCCCTGGCTAAGGCATCCTTATTCCATCCTGCACAAATGGTTGTTCAGTCTTTTCTTGAAAACCTTCAAGCAATGGAGCATCCACAACTCTGAAAGGCAAGCTGTTCCATTCAGTTATTGTTGTCACTGTTAAGAAGTTTCACCTTTGGACACTTTGCAAAATGCAGTAACCAGCATTGGATACATTTCTGAAAGGAAACAAACCACCTAATGCAAGTATGAAAGATTACAAGAACATGGAATATCCGTAGAAGGCACAATCCGTCAGGTCTCATCAGGTCGGAGGGCTGCATTTTTTCTTTTCTTTTTCGGTTGTTATATTATGTATATTCGTAGCCTGGAAAGGGGTGGTGGTGTAGAGACAACTACAGATGCACTATAATCTAAGCCTGAACATGCTCATCCCTCCCTACCACGATTCTGAAACAATTTTCTTGGAAAGCTATCTTTCAGCCTATCTATAATACAATTGGGACCACAGGATTCTCTTTCAGTGGATTTTATTATTTTTATTTTATTGATCTTCCCTGTGTAGAAGGTTATTGGACTATTTTTGTGTGAAATAGTCAATTCTCCCCCCCCCAAATAATAGCTCATTTTACTCCTTGCAAGATCCTTTCATCAGCTTAGAAAACTTTGCAACTTTTCCTAAACCACAATTTTATATAACTAGCTAATTAAATCAAATGGTTTTGTATTATGGTTCTTGGTTTACATGCAAGGTTTGGACAACAATCTTGATTGTTGGCAAGGTAAAGTGAATATGTGGTCAGAAACCAACCAGCACCATAACATTTCTTTGATTCTGGGTCATTATCCATTGAACAGAACAGCTTCATAATTTTGTGGTTGTCCTGAATGCTTGACTCTTATAGCCAAGACATCTTGTTGGTATTATGTTGTTGTTTAAGGTTTTAATTCTCATTCATGAAGGGCATATTACCCAATTTATAGAAAATATTCATCTTGATCTGTTATCAACAAAAGTCATATTTAAAATAAATATCTATTTATTTATTATAAAAACTGTATAATAGGTTGTGCATGCTTCAAAAATGATTCAGTTTCTGTTATTTATTGAAGCAGACTGATTTTTTTTCAAGGTATCTACACAAACCTGGGAAATAGTGCTTCTCCTTTAAGAATCTTTCTTTACTACTTTAATGAATAGATTCCTTAAAACAGCATCAGTTTTCCCACTTAGACTCATGGAAACCTGGAGGGGAGGCATTAGGGGGAGAATCAGGCAGTGTAATTAATTGGAGTGATATGCTGCAGTCCTGAAGGTTCAAAGCATTTCTTCTGAACCATTTTTGAATTGTGCCCAGCCCTACTATTTAAGTGTAACAAACTCCAGCTTGTTATGAAATGTTTTTACAATATCTTGCAATAAGGCCACAGATCACAAATAAAACTACCACCATAAGGTGGTAGATTTATTTTTAATGGGTTTTTCAATGGTGACTTGTTCAAGTCCCCTCCACCTTTTCTCTCTCACACATACACAATAGCAAAGGGGAGCAATGTGTATGGCCACATCAATAGTCTGATAATGTTTTATTTTGTTAGCAATGACCTAACAATTGGAACTAGAATGGCAATAATGTAAGGACAGTTTTCTTTTGAATGTCAATTGCTTAGAGATTTCTTCAAAGCTTCCTGCCAAATACAATTGATATTGTAATTTTAACAAGTCACAATTAAATATAATACTCTTATTTTTAATGCATAGATTAAAAACAAAATACACAGGGAGACTGTTATATTTTAAGACAGAGAGGCATCCTAGGTGACTGGCTTTTGAAATGTTGACCACATAGAAAATCCTCTAGGATTTGGATTAATAAGATCCAACATGTTATTCCTGCAGTATAATTACAGCATCTCTCCTGATAGTTAATGATTCCCAAAAAATCTGGAGTCCTTTAGCTTCTTCTTGTTTAAAAGGCCTATGCAATGGCTGGCCAATTCTCTCCATGTGTGTGCAGGGTTGCGAATGTTTGTAGATAGAAACCTTCACCTCTTTGGCGAGCAAGCATTTTTTTTCTTCCAGTGGTTTTTCATGGAGATTCTAGCTGTGTTCAATAGCAAAATTGATTCTAATTGCATCTCAGCAGGTGACATAATTTAACCTGAGGCAAAAGCAATTGTTTTTATTCAAAATTATGCACACACTCTGAGTGATGTTTTTTAAAAAGATATAATTGAATACTGAAAAGCAAATGTTTTTTTTTCTCCCTTCCTTTTGCAATAGTATGAAAAGCTATCTTGAAAGAAACATTTTGGTTAACAATATACAAAAAGTTTCTAGTGCCCACCCCCAAATCATAACAAACATCACATCCAACAGATATATTGGATTCATGCACTTACCACTTTCTATGAGTGCAGCCTGTTCTTTGGCACAATGGACATTAAATATAAATAATCATATTTTTCTTGCATGTTTTATATTGTCAAACATCTGGTAAATAAGAAATGGATAGCACAGGGAATGTAATCATAGACTCTACACAATCATTATGCTTTCTTTCTAGTGTTTTATCTCATTAGAATCCTTAGCATGTTCTCATTGTCTTCTTGCATACTGAAGCAAAATAAGAAATAACAGAGAAGTTGATTAGCATTTACAGAACCATTTGTCAACAAGAACTTTGATATAATATGTTTGGTACCACCTGTTGGGATGCTATCCAAGCTGGTTGATAAGCAACTTGTCAATTTTACAGAATACCCACAGACATAAAGACACACAGACAGAACTGAAAACAAAACAAAACAAACAAGTCAGAATTATTATTATTTGCCATTGAAAATAAGTTGAGCTAAGTCCTTGAGATCTGACCTTCTCTTTCCTGAAATGACAGGCTTTTCCATGCTACTTTCTCCTTTTAGCTTTCTTGCATTCTTGTGAGACATATTAATAGCTACATCAGGTTGAGATAATGTAGCCGGGGCTGAACATTACTTATTCATAAATTGAAAAGATGCTAACATTTATAGGCAAAGGGTCGGGGGAGCAGAGTTCCAGCACATAAAAAACTGGGTAAGATTTCACAACACATGACATTTTGAGTTTTCTATTCATTATTTCTTTTATTTGTATGAGTTTGCTAAAAATTCCACAAATTTAGTACTGGAATAAGCCTTATTACTTGTAATATTTCTCAAATAGTCCTCGGTGGCTTTTAATGAACTCAGACCAAACTGAGAACACTGGAAGTTGCTTTCTGACTTCTTTATCCTGAAGCTAGCTTCCCAATTTGTAAGCTCAGTTAGAATTGTTACAATTGTTTATTTGGCAAGGGTTATGTGAGACTATTTCACTGGTAATATACTGAAAGAATCCTCTACTGTTAACAAATCCTGTTTATATTTACAGTAGCTGTTTTATGGAAGAATGGTATCTGATATATTTTTCCAATTACAACATAAACAAATACCTGTCAAGGTGATATTTGGGAAGACACCAATTATGATGCAGAAGAGTCTTTACAGATAGAGAGACAGGTATATGCAATTGCTGAATGAAGACTCTTCAAGACTAATGTTACTCCACAAAGAGTATAGTGAGCAATATCTGCCATAACTACATGAATTGACAAATTCCATCTTGGTTGTGAATCAAAGATGATAAAATGCGGAGGGGAGGCAAAAGCAATGGGATCATAACATTCCTTATGTTTGTTTTTCATTTGTAAAGAGCAAGAATAAAGTAGCTCATTAGAAAGAATCATTCCTCCTCCACTGAATGTATAGTCTATTGAACCTAAAAAAAGAAAAAAGGCAAGAATAAACTTTCAAACCAATTCTGTCCAAAAGGATTTGTCTAAATTCTGTCTAAATCTTTAACAGAAATGTGACATTGCAACAAGAAAGCATGTAAGGGTTATGGTGGCTTATTCATTGTAATTGCCCGACTTCCTACAAATAAATAAATAAATAAATAAAAGCAGAGCACCTTTGGAAATACATGTTGTAAGGAATATGTCAACACCATTATGGTCACCGGTCACATAGTTTATAGCATCCACATTCCTTTTTAGTGTTTGTTGAGAGAGAATTTACCTTCACTGTAAGGTCATAAATTTTATTAAAAACCTCCAGGGGAAACTATAGCAAAATGTGGCAGACAGTAGACAGGAAACTGTAAATGGAAAATCTTGTCAGGGGTGGGGGTGGAAGTTGTTCATTTTCTTGTTCTTGATGTATGTGATAGATTACTTCAACAACATTTCACAGAGATCATCGTAAGGCTTTAAAATCTACAAAATGAATAAGGGGGAAAAAGACATCTAGGAGATGTTGCTAGTGCTCTGTCTTTTCACTGTACTTTTTTGGGTGTGAACTAATTTTCCTGTGTGGTTGGTTAGTATTTCTTTACTACAAGAAAAAAAATGCAAATATTTTTCAGAGACCTAGCAAGAAGCTTTTTAAAATATATACACGAAAGTTGAAATTATATGAACTGTGGCATTTTTTGTGCCAGGCAGATTTTATAGATAAGTACCTGCTTCATAGCTTAGTGCTTGATATTGTATGTATAGAACTAAAGGACATGTTTTGTAATCTATGTATAAAATTTAAAAAGGCACCAAATGGTAATGAAATGAAATGTTTATTGAAACTAATTTACCATTTCCAACAGGTATCACTGGAATTAATCATAGAATTTTCTACTTTATTTCAATAAAGTAAGACATATTCTGATCATTTTTAATTCAACTCCTTCATCCCTTTGCTGGAAAATAGCTGTTTTGTGATCAGCACTTGCAGAGTTTTCAACTCTTATCTCCTCTAATTTGAAATATCCGATTAATTTAAAACAGAAGGAACAGAAGGAACAAGAAGATTGAGTGCTTATAAATTAATATTTTCACCATACTCTTTTTTCTTCCATTTTTAAACATAGAACAAAGCTTTCTTTTATTTTTATCTTTTAAATGTATATATCACCTTGCAGACTAAGTTTTCCCATCCTAAGTGCTTTCAGAAATGTACACAGGAAGGGCAAGTTTCATTTAATTTTGAGGTTATGACTTTATAAAAGCTATCGCAGGCTTTTAAAAATGCCTGTCTCCTTATCAGAAAGTGAACTCATGACAGAATTAGAGAAATTTCAAAAGCATTTTGCAGTATCACTACTGAAATCCCTGCATTGAAAACTCCATCAACCACATAGATGCATTTGAGTAGTTAGCTTCTTAAATAGGGTTTTGATTTACACAAAATGTGTTGCTCTTCTATTCTCTTTCTCCACCATTTTTTAAAAGTAAACATAGTACCGTAATTTATTCATGTAGTATCCCCACCCCCATTTTGCACTGCAAACACTTCTGCGAGTATTTTGGTTGTTCAAAGATGTTTTTTGTAGTCATGGGAATCTAGGTGCCACAAATGTCCCCCCACCCTTTTTTAAAGAAAGTTTGCGACTGGAGGCATTGGCAAAATCAGAAACTTTCATCAAAATGCCCGTATGGCACAAGGCTAGAAAGTGGGAAATTGTGAGTTTAAGTTCTGTCTTAGCCATGAAAGGCAGAAGTGTGACTTTGTGCTAGTCACTCTATCTCTCTCTCAACCTGATCTGCCCCACAGAATTGGGGTTTTCTTTGGAAAAAATATAAGGAAGGTGTGTTGCATAAGTTCATTGCCTTGAGTTACTTGTAAAAATAATGAAAGCAGGATACAAATAAATAAAATGAAAATGCCTAAATAAGTGTTGAAATGGTGCAATGCAGGTATCCTATATATGTGCAATATGTATAGAAAAGGCATGATGAAACATGTATTTAATCTTTGCTCCAACTCTATCTCCCCACCCCCATTACCACAGACATCTCATTCTATGCTGGTATGATAGAGAGGTTAACTACCATAAGGCTGCTGTTACATTGTAAAATGCATAGAGTTATTGTATGATGAACTGAGCATGTTGGAACTATGTGTCATGAGGTAAGCTGAAGCTACTGTATAGCAATGGGACATTGCCAGAAGTAGCATACAGTGAAGTTGTTAATATGGCACAAAAAACAGGAGGCAATTTGGCCTGTGAGAAACAGCAGAAGGACAGACTCATTAAATAGAATTTTAAGGCTTCCTAGCCACTATGAAGTTTTCAGTTCAAGCAACACTCTTCATATGTGGTAGTAAATAATGAGATTGCAAGTGGTAGGCAACATAGAACAAGTGTCTCATTCCATTAGCTTGCAGCTATTGGAGGAAGGAATAGCTAGTACAGATATACTGGCAATAGCTCTCACTATTGTTATATTGATACAAGCTTTCATGCATACTGCCATAGCTACATATACCAGCAAACAAATGTCAAATTTTATTTCTGGGTTTTAAAAGAGAATCAGTATATTAATAAAGTCAGAGATGTAATATAAATAGCAAAGCTTGACATCCAAGCACTTATGCCTGTGAGAAACTTTGAATGGAAATCAATGACAGTTCCAAATAATAAATTTAGGATTGGAGTAACAAGAAAATATTTCAGAGATTTATTCATCTACTTCCTACTATGAAGTAGTCTACTTTTCTATTAAAGAGATTAAGAGATTATATTTAATGTAGACCCTACAAAACTGATGTCTAGTATTATTATTCCAGTGATGTCCAAACATTCAGCTGTTTTGCTTTAGCGTAATGTCAGAGCCATTTACTTCCTACATTTTCCAGACAGACTACAATAATCATATTATACCCATTGAATGCAAACCATTTGATCTGAAACTCAACTGCACACACACACACACACACACACACACACACACACACACATTCCATGGTTGAATTTTTATCTATTTATTTTATTTCTTAATCAAATGTTATAGCCACCTATCTCACTGAAGGCAATTGTGGGACTGTTTTCAACAATAAATGAAACAGAAAATATTAAAATAATAAAATGAAAAATACAAACCATAGATGAAGGGAGAATAAAAAAATGGCTCACTTAACAATGGAGTCATCTAAACAAGTCTCTGGTTCTATGGGAGCCCGTAGCCTGGTCATATAATTAAGTTTAATGGCCTTTTAGAATATGAAAAGAGACAGGATCAGTCTAATTTTGTGGACTGGGATGTTCCATAAGATAGGCAAAGAAGGCAAGTCTCTACCAAATATAGATTCCGAGCTGATGAAACCCGCATTTCTCTGTGAGATGTATGGTCAATTGATCTAAATTGGGAGGCAGTGTGGTGTCATGCCATGAAGGACTTCAAAGATAAAAACCAGCACCTTGAATTTGACCTAGAAGCAAACTGGCAACCAATGCAGATCATGGAGACAAGAATAAAATGCATAGTTCTACATGCACTCAAATGCACTCACAATTGTAAATACTGCATTCTTATGGATACTATTTGAGGGCATGCAAAAATTTCTCCTTTTTGTAGATACTAAGTTAATCCTTGTGATAGGGAGGGGGAGGAAATTAGGTGAAGTTTAAGACTTGACATTACCTCTTTCTTACTTAATAATTTGTTTATTCCAAGAGCAAATGTTTGCTATTTCCTAACTTGTGCTCATATATATTTTTCTGTGGGAACATCTACTACGTATGAGAGTATAGAACATTCCACATTATAGAAAGTATATAGAAGTCTATATTGAAATATATTTTGGCTTTTGATAAGAGCAGAGTAGCTGCATAACCTAAAACCTGGACCTGGAGATGATCAGCAGAAAGTCAGCAGAGTGCAAATAAACGCCAGTGTTTATATCACCTGCTGTTACAAGAAGGATACCACAGGTGTGAAAAGAAATGGTAAGGTCAATCAAATATCTCATCAAAGCATTCCAGTAGAAATGGTACTAGAAATGGTATATTGTCTTTCAATTACTATTTCAAAGTTGAACCCAATGTAAATAATTTGGGGAGTGGGCTTGCTTGAGGCTCAATCCTGCAGTTTGCTGGCAGGAAGCCTAGTGATTCACTGTAGGTTTTTCCCAATAAAATATACTTTGTTGCTTCTATCCTCAAATGCTTTTATTGGGCTTTTAGTGAATGTTCTCTTCACAACATACTCAAATTTACACAATAATCATTGGATGTGTTTTATCTCAGTATTTGGACTATTTTATCTTTTTCTTTCATTATTTGTTTTGGATTACAGTAATACTGTCTAAGAAGTACAGCAAAAATATTGAGGCCTACATTGATGGAAAGGCATCTCCTCAGCAGGCCAAGGTTATCTGAATCACACTATCTTATATATAAATATGTATCTCTGTATATCATACCCTTTGTAATGTAGCAGCATTCTTTTGCCTAGGTAGAGACATAAGAAAGCTATGTCAGAATAGATCATTAATTTGCCTAATTTATATCCCTCAAAATTGATGGAAAAATATTCTAAACATATTGTAGAGCAATCAATTTCAAACTTTCAAGGGGGGCTCCATCAAAAAACTAAGTGAGGTAAACTTCAATTCCATGAAGTGATACAGCATCCTTTCCAAGCAGGCTTGCCACTTCATTGTGTATAATACATGCGTGTATAATACATGCAAAAGCCAGTGCCAGCAAGGCAGGCTGGACCTATCTTGAACTTATGTTAAAATAAAACTATGCACATCTGTGAGGTCAAACATCTTCTCATACTGGATTGTTCATAAACCACATAAAAGCCTATGTAAAGAATGAAGCCCAGGACTTGAGAAAGACATCAATTTGAACCAAGCAATCAGATGTAAGTCATGCAATCCATGTGTTGAACCCCAAGCAATGCTACCCAACAGCATTAATAACACAAACACCTATGGCCTTTTGACTAGTGGGATTCAATTTTTTTTACTACCGGTTCTGTGAGTATGGCTTGATGGGTGTGGCAGGAGAAGGTTACTGCAAAATTCCCATTCCCTCCTGATCACCTGGGACTCAGAAGGCAGAGAATAGAAGACGACGGGGCAGGGCCAGTCAGAGGTAGTATTTACCGGTTCTCTGAACTACTCAAAATTTATGCTACCAGTTCTCCCAAACTGGTAAGAACCTGCTGAATACCACCTCTGTTCTTGACTCATGACCCATGTCATGACCTGATATCAGAGGTAGGTTTCTTATCAGAGCTGAACTGGTAGTGGTAGGGTGGCTTGGGTTGCTAGAACAGGAAGTGACCCAGGCCTGCCATGCCCCTGAACCAGTTCCTAGGTGGGTGCCATTGGTGCTGCCATCTTGTTTTTAAGTTCTGTACATGCACAGAACAATTTTAATTGAACTGTGCATGCACACAGCACACATCTAGTGCATGCGTACAAGCGAACCAGCAGTAAAGCCAGCCAGAAACCACCCCTGCCTGATATCTAGATAAAAGTACAAATTATCTTTGACAACAGTTCATTTAGTAACCAAAGGTACAATTACAATGAAAAAAGTGACTTAGGAAAGTTTTTCACACCTATGACCATTGCATTATCTTCTTGATCACATGATCAAAATTCAGATGCTTGGCAACTGACTCATATTTACGATGGTTATATTATCCCAGGGGTCATGTGATCACCTTTTACTACCTTGTAATAAACAAAGTCCATGGGAAAGCCAGATTCACTTAAGAACTGTTTTACTAAGTTAACAACTGCAATGATTCACTTAACAGCTTTGGCAAGAAAGGCTGTAAAATGGGGCAAATTCATTTACTAAATGTTTCACTTAGCAGTATAAATTTTTGGCTCAATTGTGGTCATGAGTCGAGGACTATCTGTATACTAGGTTGTTTTCCTCAAAATCAAAATTTTCATAATGTTTCAGTTATTAAGTTATAATTATATTTGGTTTTAAATCAGATACGTTACCTTAACTTTACCCATTTTTGCTACTCTACATTTAATTCCCATCACGAAACTGAAACAATATTGTCTTTTATTCAACACTGCTGCAATTTTCTGTCTTAGGCACCATTTAGTTCAGGCAGGTTCTGTATACTGATGAGCTAAGTAGGGTTTCTCATGCCAGCTGAAATTAAAAAGAGATTTCTAAAAAGAAAATTAAAAAGAAATCTCTAAAAAATATATAGACTTGACTTAAAACATTTCTGTGTGTCCATGAAACTAAAAAATGTCTACAGTAGATTACAATAGTTCATAATATCAATAGGTTGTAGTGAAGAAGAACATTGTTTACAATCACTAAAAATTTAAATATCACAGATTTGTTAATAATGCATCTGAATTTTAATGCACAGGAAAGTAAAAAGGATACTTTTATTTTGGGTGCAAAGTAAAAGACATTAATATACAAGTTAAGCAGCATGCTCTGAAGATAATTATTCCATTATTCACAACTATAATGAAGGGTTTGCCCTTCATGGTGTTGAACCTGGAAGTCTTCAGATTTCCATTTTCCCAATAGCCTCTGCCAGTACAGTAAGATTTAGATGAGGTTTTTTTTAGGATACCTTTCACAGAGTTCTATCTGTAGGAGCTTCCGTTTTGATTCCCCTCCCACTTTTTTTAAAGGGGATCCATTTATCTTTGATAATATCATCAATTTTTTTCTTAGTGGAGTGGGAGGTATTTCTAATCTTATTTCATTGGACATGGTGATGCTAAACAATGTGCTGCTAATGTTACAATTTGCCTATTAAATTTTGAGGCCTCTCCAATAGCCTGTGTTTCTGTAGGAGCTCCTGTTCTTGGGATTTGATTGAATTATGAAAAACTAAGAAGTCAAAAAACTGTTGGAAAAATGATTGCACAACAAAAAATAAGATGTTCCCATCCCTTTGCCTATGTCATATCTCTGGGTACAAGAATAATGGATCCCAGTTCTGAGAATTCAGTGGAAATCCCTCTGGGTGAAAAAGGTCCAAAGCATTTTTTTTAAGTGATTAAACACAATATCCACCTATGGGGAAAAAAAATCAGGATTATGGTGCATGTGTATGTGTATGTGTGTATATGTTTGCTGCCCTGTTCAAACATTTCAAAGGGCAGAATTTAAAGCAACGTGTTTTCAACAGACATTTTCAGTTTATACTGAGTTGGTTCTCAAGTAACCTTCATAGCAAGCCCCAGCATAGGTTTAAATAGGAATGACCTTGGGATCCCAATAGCATGCGGGTGCTTAAAGCATGTCTGATAGATTGAATCCTCCTCTGAATGTTCCTTCCTGTATGCATAACTTGGATTTCATTTTTTTAAAAGAAGTAATAATTGTTTTGTTATTGTTGCTTTGACACTGAGTGGCAGCCTTTTTAGTGTTTGACAGCCAAATCTATTGCCATGTGACAGTCGTCCTACTCTGTAAGGTGGTTCCTTTCTGCCTGCTTTGACAGTAAGAGCTTCCAAGCTGACAAGAGAGTCTTATGCCTCTTTAAAGGGAAAAAAAGAAATAAAGTTGGGGAACAGAGGAAGGCTGAGGAACCCTTCTGTCAAAACAAAGGCATTCTTTCCAGCTGCTTTTTATTACACCTGACTGTAGACTTAAAGTTTACACACAGGAGATGATTTTATTTGTACATGTCATTTAGGGAGAAAAAACCCCTAACTTTTAACGAAGTCTTCAATGCATGACTCTAAATAAAACCTCAAATAATGAAAATCCTTAATAAGTAAACTCCTGTACGGAAACTGCTGTTTTCAAACAATATTAAAGTACTGCTTGAAAATTGAGATTGAATATACAGCTAGATCATTTCAATTAAATTGCTAATCTAAAGTGTTATTAAAGTGGGAAGTGGAATTAAGGGGGGTGGCTTTGTTTAGTCACTGCAAATGAATTCCTTCAACCATTTCTTTCCAAGGTGATCTTTTGAAGAAGATAGGGAACATTACTGGAACGCTTATTGCATTGAAACAGACAATCTTTACCAAAAGCCTTTTTAGTTTATCAGTTCCCTTGTTAATAGCGTGTCAAGAAACCTTTTCAAAAGAACAGAAGATGAATGGTTTATATACAATCAAACAAAATATCTAATTCTTATAAAGAGTTTGTCTCCTAAGTAGCTTTTCTGTCCCAGTCCTGGAGCAGGAGGCCTTGCTCATGGTCATTTGCATCTTGGTCACTTTCTGTTATATTACTGCATTGAACTTTACATGGGGCTGTTCTTGAAAACCACCCTGAAGTTACAAGTGGTCCAGAAAGCAAGGTCACATGCTAGTTTTGTCTGGATTACATCCCTATTGCCCAAGCAGTTCTCAGGTTTTTTTTTCCTGCATGCAATTCAAAGAACTGGCTATCACCTTTACAGTCCTAAATAGAAGTGTACAGGTTTTCTGCAAGAACTTCTCTCTTTGAGGGTTATTTGCCCATCCCACAAGACCAAATAGAATAGGCCTGATCCATGTCCTTTCTTTTACAAATTGATATCTTGTGGGTCCTTGGAAGGATGTCTTCTCCATTGCAGCTCCTGCCTTAAAGAATACTCTCCATAAGATCTAGGTGATCCTTAAATGGACAGGTCAGCTTCCAAACAATATAAATATTGGTATTTGGCCCGGCCACTAGATGAGGCCATAGCACAACAATATATACCCACATTATATCTGGGGGCATGACATTTGTTATTCTTGCATTATTTAAGAGCCTTCCTTTCAAATAAGTTACCTGCAGTGATACTTTTTGGTAAGTCAGAATATGGCTGATTTGATCTCTGTACAGTGTGAACATGACAAATACTGAAAAGAATAAACCGTACTGTAGAGCAATAATAAGACTTTTTCTTAATTCATATTTCCTTATATTCTATTCCAGCCAAATTCCACAAACAAGAACAGACATGATATAGCCATGTCTTGCTGCTTTCAAACTTTTGTTTGGAAGTTGGTTTCAGATCATTTTGATTTACACAGTCTGTCATCCTCCAGTAACTTGCAGTTACTGAATCCTGCTATTTTCTAGAAATGTCATCACCTACATCACAGTCTTGGTTCCTGTTATCTTAGCTGCAACTGAACTCCAAATATTTTTCAAAATAATTTTCAGAGGCCTGAGGTTTCAGTCACTATAGCTGTAATCAACAGTTAAAATAATACTAGCTTCTTCAAAATCCCTACCTGAACAATTATGCTTTTAATGGATCATATATTCCCTCCAAATGTATTAGCTAATCTAATCAAATTGTGATAATTCTATCCTAGTTAATGTGATTAGCTAAACATTTAGCTAAACTTAATGTGTAATAGCAGAAACCAAGCTACAATTTCGTCAGTTTATTATATCCCTATTCAGATATCACTTTCACATATACTGCAATGCACCATCGTTTAAAATTTTGCACTCTTTCATATGATTCCTTCCTTCCTTCCTTCCTTCCTTCCTTCCTTCCTTCCTTCCTTCCTTCCTTCCTTCCTTCCTTCCTTCCTTCCGAAACAAAATAATTATCCACATTGTAAATTTATACTTACAATGACCTTCTATTTTAGTGAGCATGGCTGACTTAGGAATTCTGGGAGTTAAAGTCCACAAATCATAAAAGGGCCATAGTTCCCCACAGGTTCCAAGTGATTAATTCAATTCTTAGTCTCCCCTTTCATTTTGAACAATGAAGTTCTCAAAGAATTAATTTTAAAATAATAGTAATTAATTTTACAATACTAATATGGTCAAACTATTTCTTTTCAATGTAGCAACAATATGCAGAGTGCAGAAAATGAATAAGAAATAATAAAGACAACCAAATAAATAAAATATTTCATATTTTTGTGTATTGTGAGGGAAAGACGCAGGAGCCATGGATTCAGAGAGCAAGATCTTTATTTCAGATGACAGCGATTCAGATTCCGTTTCAAGGGTTACGGTATTTATACTCTCAGGCACAAGCAACTGTCATTAACTGTCACTTTATTATCCAATCACAGGCTGTGCTGCGTCCCAGCCAATCAGGGCGCAGCACAGGCTGTTGCTGGCTATACAATACTCAATACATATAAGAAAAATAATATCGAAAACTAATTTATGACACTCTACATTATACTTCTCTATAACTTTCTACAGATGCAAGCCATTCTTACTTCCACTAGGTACATAAAACTCTCCATACATTGCTCTTTCTTTCAAACCTCTCAACACTCTCTGTCTTCCAGGTTCTTATTATCTTCATCCAATCTCTCCATCTATTTGTTGCTCATTCCCTTCTTCTCAACTTGTTCACTGTTCCTTCATATATTTTTCCAGAATTCAATCCTCATTTTTTGTCTCTTATTTCACTGTATCGCAAAGCAGAAGATTAGTGAGAAAATAGTATTATACACCCATTTTCCCTTTCCACATGTATACCTGTGAGGAAATTTAGCCAGCAGAGGCAGTTTAAAATTGTATCTTAGCATGGTTGCTATTATAAGTTCCTGCACATGTCTTAGCAAGCTTCGGAAATTACATCATGCATTGTAAATCATCCCCAACTTTAAATCTTTTATCTATTTTTCTATTGAAATAATTATGATAAAAAGGACAATATGCATTTCGTAATTCAAAATCTACAAGGGGGAGGGAATAGCTGCATATTAGAAACAATAGTGTCCATAAATATTTTTTAAAAAGTCAACTATTTTGGTGAGCAATGTCATCAGACCTTTACTAATTGACAAGATGTCTATGGCTGCCATCTTCAAATACAACTATGGGCAAGTAACAGCAATAATAGCAATAGCAGTTAGACTTATATACTGCTTCATAGGGCTTTCAACCCTCTCTAAGCGGTTTACAGAGTCAGCATATCGCCCCCACAATCTGGGTACTCATTTTACCCACCTCGGAAAGTTGGAAGGCTGAGTCAACCCTGAGCCAGTGAGATTTGAACCGCTGAACTGCAGATAGCAGTCAGCTGAAGTGGCCTACAGTACTGCACTCTACCCACTGCGCCACCTCGGCTCCAAATCACAAAAACATAAACACATAAAAACAAAACCTAAAACCAATAATAGTAATAGACCAAACTGATGTATAAAAAAGAAAAAATAAGAATAAAAAACAGACATAGCAAGGGAAAGTGTTAAGTGGCCAGTACCTTAAAAAAATAGTCAAAACAGAAAAGAAGACCTGGCAATGGCTAAGAACTAAGAAAGTTGAAGAAAGAAACAGACTGCACAAGACCAAGCTTTAAGAACAAATGCATACAAAGTCAGAACTGAGAAGACAGCAACACACAATAAATTATATCTCTACAAAGAAGCTGAAGAAACAGTGGATCACCTAGTTAGTTGCTGCAAGAAGATCGCACAAATAGACTTCAAACAATGGTCTGACAAAGTAGCAACATTGGTGCATTAGAAGAGGGAAAAAAACCATTTGCCTGCAACTAGTGGACCACAAATAGACCAAGTAATAGAAAATGTAGAAGTTAAAATGCTCAGAGACTTTAGAATTCAAACAAACCAGAGTCTGCCTCACAATACCTCAGACTTAACAATTGTCAATAAGAAAGACAAAGTCTGGATCATGGACATTGCTATATTTGGAGAAAAAAATCAGAAAAATAAACCCCTGGAGAAAATCAAAGACCTGTGTTGAAAGAAATGTCCTTCTGGCTTCAGCTCCAAGTGGAGAAGAAGACACTGGAGACATGGAGGCTGCTTGGAAAGATGGTTTATTGTTGGACAGGGCCACATGGCTTGAGTCCTGACCAGAAAAGGTGATCACATGCAATGTTGATGGAGAAGAAGAGAAGGACTGAGGAAGGGCCGTGCTAGGCTTTTTATACCCTGTTTAGTCCCACCTCTCTGTTTCCTGTTCCTGTGTAAGAAATGTATTCTGATTGGTTGTCAGACTCCCATGGTGCCATGCAGGGGGCTACTCTCTAGGCTGTTTTGAAACCATAGATGAGTTCTCAGATGCCATGTGGAGACCTGAGTAAAAGGCCAATCATGCCTTTCTGTAGCTGCTGCTGAAGTCTTTATTATGTAAAGTGGGCTAGCCTGGCTAGTCTTAATGGGCCTATTGACAAACTGGGGGTGGGCAAGAAGCTACAGGCAACTATTCTGTCTTTTAAAACATGCTTCTTTCTTTTTGCATCCAGAGAAATATTCTGCCTTTTCAATATTTCCTAGGATATTTCATTTTTCTGGGAGAGGGCTGGATGATAACTTCCCACACCTGCAAATAAAAAATAGAAAAAGTGCCACAAAAGAAAGCAAAGAAAGTAGCAGTAGTAATAGGCACCTTGGATACAATCCCAAAACATCTGGACCCCACTTGAACACCACCAGCATTGAGAAGATCACCATCAGTCAATTGCAAAAGGCAGTTTTATTTAGAAAAGTTTACATCCTGATATATTTAACATTATTAAACAAAAAGCTCTATCTATTCCTAAACTTCAAGCTGATCATGCAACAAACCATAATAATAAATGGCACCTTAGTCATCTGCTAAGATTCCCATCTCTGTTCTAATCCCAAGGCAATGAGCCAGGTTTGATGGCCATCTGGAAGGCTAAGCAGTTGAGTTTTCAGCTATTGCCATCATAGCAGCTATATACAAAACTAAATGTACATTCATGACTTTAACTTTACTACAAGCTTTCTTTATATATGATTTATAAATACATTAAACTGAATGGATATTTCTCATTCTAGACTTACTCACTTTTCAGTGTTAAACAAATTGATAATCATTCCATTTTTTTTCATTACATCTTCTATATTTTCAATCAAAATTCTGCTTAATACTTTTGCTGGCTTATGAAAAACACTAATTTCTTTTTACTTTTTACATTCATTCTTGCTATCTTTTTCTTTGTATTTAAAAATACAATATTGGTACAAATCAGGCATGGAGCTGGTCTTTACCTCAAAATAAGTTTGTACGTCCACTGTAAAAACTTCCAAACAATGTGGATTTCTAGCCATTAAAATTCACAAATCTAAAAATTGCCAAGTTTGAAAAACACTAATTTAGATGTACACCTTCCCCATTTTCATTTTCAAACCTTCTCACAGCTCTTAATAATTTCTTTGCATCAATTTTTTTCTGGGACACTAACTTTTATAGCATTCATTTCAATTCCACACTTCTACATATCACTGTCATTCCCACATAAATCTTTAGAATTTTCTTTCTAGAATTTCCTCACTTCATTTTCATCAGCACACAAATTTCCAAGTGTCATGATTATCCCCTGTTTGGATTCCTAGATATTGATATCCACCATTCATACTAGCTGATCTTTTCAAGGTAACATAGAGGTAGTTTAGATTAGATTATCTATTCCACATGTAGCATTGTGGAGTCCTTGATGGTCTCTAAGCTTCATTGTTTTCTTGCAGACATTTCATTATCAAACTAGGTAACATCATCGGTATGTTGATGATGTTATCTAGTTTGGTAATAAAACATCTGCAAGAAAACAACCAAGGTCAGAAAGAATCAAGTACTCCACAGTTCAACACTGAGCACCAGATATTCTCTTCTATGGGTATACAGTATATAGCAGTGATGGCTTATCCTTTTTTTGTCACATTCCCAAAGCATGCACATGCACCCATAATGCAATGTGTGACTCCCTTGCATACACACGGAAAACCCTATGTGCACTCCATCCTCCACACATGCCACCCCCCTAGCCCCTTCGCCGGTACATGCGCGCACATCTCCTGCATGTTCCCCACTCTCCACACATGCATGGCAGAGACCGGAAAACTAGCTGGCCAGTGGGATGGACACACACATGTGTGGTGGAGCTGAGCTGAGCTGATGGCTCATGTGCCTACAGAGAGGGCTCAGCATGCCACCTTTGGCACACGTACCATATGTTCGTCATCACAGGTATATAGTATTCCCTGATGATTGTGAAGATGTATCAGCCACTATTGACATAGTCTTTCAAATGACAAGGATAAAAGAGTCTTAGAGTTGACAGTAATATAAGTATGACAATATATAGGCCATTTCAATTTGCATCACTTTTGTCCACTTGTCTACATATGGAACAGCTTGAGAAGATTAATAAAATAAATGACCAAATAACTGTTCAATATGGCAGCTGGGCACAACCTTCCAATCTTCCTTAACATCATCCTCATTCCTTTGTGAGCGCTTTTTGGTGCCGGTGTGTGTGTCTGTGTGTCTGTGTGTCTGTCTGTGTGTGTGTGTCTGTCTGTCTGTCTGTCCGTCTCTCTTTCTCTGATTTGTCTCTCTCTGTGTTTCTCTCTCTCTCTCTCTCTCTCTCTCTCTCTGTGTGTGTGTATCCCTCCCTACCCCCTCTCTCTTCCTGATGACTTGCAGTTTCTTGGCAAGACTTCAGAAGCAGTTTGCTTTTAAAAGGCTGACTTTGGATCCGTCTGCTTTCCAGGTCTGCTTTTCAGGAGTGAGTCAAAGTAACCCAGGCTCAGGCAGGGCTAAAACTTACAGTCACCTGGTTTGCCTTACCCACCACACCAGCCTGGCTTCCTAAGAGCTCTGCAGGCACAGAAAATTAGCATGTGGTGGTGCTGGTGGGAAGATAGGAAGGCAATTTTGCAAATTATCTCACTGATAATTGACAACAAAAGAGGAAAAGATGTAGATTCTCTGCTTTGCAAAATAGGTTAGTTTCCAGCCCTTACATAGACAAGTGGGGTGTTGAAAAATAGAGTTCTCCCTGGAATTTTTGCCTGTTAATCTTAGATTTTTATTCTGATAAATAAAATCTATAAATTCATGGGGGGAGGGGTTGGGCCGATTTTAATCTAGGCAATAACTAGTTGGCACTAAAGAGATACATCCTGCAGATAGAATCAATAGATGGCATGGGAGTATCTTTTCTATTGTATATCGGACATAAGCATGCACGCACGTGCGCGCCCCCCCCACACACAGTGATAGTACAGTAGTTTTATGTGTTTTATGTGTTTATAATGTACACATAAACTTGTCTCTGTGTCTTTCCTGCCACTTGGTGTCATCTGGATTTTTGCAAAGCACATACAGCATTGATAATCATATTAGGACTTGCAAATATAGATGTTAACACATCATTATTACTGGTATGATGTTGTGACTGAAGGAAGGCAGAAAGAAAACCTTAAAAGCTACTCTAATTTCAAAGGGCCATGATGGCATCTAATATAGATCCCCTGAACAGTATTACAAAGGAGTGAAAATTCCAACAAAGGGATATTAAACTGAAAAGAAAATGAATCTTAAGATTTCCCTTTTCTTTTGGGGTCCACAGATTACAACTGTTGAATATGTAATGGTCATTTCCTCCAAATTCCTAATCTTTTCTCTTAGGTTGAAGACCTGTTATTTTAAGGCTCAGTTAATTATCCATGTTCTCCAGTTTAAGGTACAGAAGGAAAGAATGCTTCTTTCCATGGATGAAGAACTTGTCTGCTTAAGAAATACATCTGTTAATGTGAGTACAAAAAAGATAATACTGTACAATAAAAATATTTTTGAAAGGATCTTTTCCAAATTAGTTCTGTTATTATATATAATTAGTCCAAGTTATGAAATGCCCTTTCTTTGGAATTAGGCTTTACTGAGCCATAATTTACATACCTGAAGCTATTCCATAAATTATTCCATCATTTCCTCCGACGTTACCTTAACAGTTCCTAGGTCCTTGGTTAGGACTCGAGCTGTTGCGCTACCAACCAGCCCCAAAGGCTATGAATCTCACCAAAGATTAACATAATAATAATAATAATAATAATAATAATAATAATAATAATAATAATGACTTGCTTCCTGTACAACAGAAAGGGAAATTCAAGAGGAACAAATGACCAACTGCTGATTGACAAGCTAATCCTAAAGAATTCAAAGAAAAGACGAACCAAGCTGCTTATGGCTTGGATAGACTATAAGAAAGTGTTAATAATAATAATAAATTATAATATTAAAACAGCAATGAACTGGTGGGAACATCAGCCTGAAAAAGTTACCGAACATCAGATGGTCAAGATCTTGTGGGATTTCCGTATACAAACGGACAAAATACTAACGCATAATACACCAGACATCACACTGGTTGAGAAAAATAAGGTCACAATCATAGACATCGCAATACCAGGTGATAGCAGGGTTGCCGAGAAGGAACATGAAAAAATCTCAAAATACCAGGACTTAAAAATTGAAATTCAACTACTATGGCACAAACCAGCAGTGGTAATTCCAGTGGTAATTGGCACACTGGGTGCTATTCCAAAAGCACTGGAATTAATTTAAAAACAGTTAAAAATTGACAAAATCACCATCAGTCAAATGCAAAAAAACCGCACTGCTTGGATCTGCACGCATATTACGAAAATATGTTACAACGTCCTAGGCCCCTGAGTGGGGCCGACTAGTAACCAATGCCAAATCCGGCGAAACAACTGGCCGCTGTGATACAATTGTATAATAATCTTTTATCCCACTTTTTAATATGTAATTCAATATGTCAAACATGCCTAATATTCCTGTTTCTTATTTTTCCCACAACAACAAGCTTTTGAGGTATGTTAGGCTGAGAAAGAGTGACTGGTTCAAAGTCAGCTTTTCTGTCTAAAGAAGGCCTAGAATTCACAGTCTCCTTTGTTTTGGGCCAGCAATTGTAACATTATCATATATCAATATAAGCATATTTAAAAGAAAATATTCTTAATGCCCATTATATCTTCATCTAAAAGTTTCACTTAAACCAGCGACATTTCCAAGTCAGAAGCATCCACAGGGAGATGTGCTTCAAGGAGCACAAATGACAAAATAAGTGTACCTTAACAAAATATCTTTCTAGGGGTGTGTGTCTGTGTCTATGTCTGTTTGTGTGCATGTATCAGTGGTTGGTTCCAGATCCTGTTGCAACTGGTATGTTGCGACGTGGCCAGGAGTCCACTACGTGCATGCATACTATGCACGCATGTGCACCATTTCCCTGTGATGCTGCAGCTGCTCAGCGGAGCATCGCGCAGGCACCGTATGTTGCATGCACATGCGCAAATGCCCTGGTCGGCTCAAATAGAGATAAGGAGAGCAGCCAGGCGGGTGTGCCCTTCGCAGCACTGTACCAGAATGGTCCCTGCGGCTCCCAGTAGACACCGGTATGCCCGTACCAGGGCATATCGGCGGGAACCCACCACTGGCATGTATGCATGTATAGTACAAATGGGGTAAATCTTGCATTGCAATATCATGATGCTTTTATCATGAACCTATGAATGCTCTTTTCCAAATATATACTGTGTGTGTGTGTGTGTGTGTGTGTGTGTGTGTGTGTGTGTATACACATATGCACACACAATTCTTTATCCCTGGATTATTCAGGAGACAAATTCTCCAAGACTACTCACTGTACTGTGAATAACATAACTTGATACTTGTATTAATACAGCATCAAAGTTTCAGAATATTTAAGTCCCTTGGAAGATATAT
Organism: Thamnophis sirtalis; assembly: GCF_051295495.1. Lineage (NCBI taxonomy): Eukaryota > Metazoa > Chordata > Lepidosauria > Squamata > Natricidae > Thamnophis > Thamnophis sirtalis. Next base: position 108,293,280 of record NW_028261383.1, on the reverse strand, counting down.
ACTCTCTGGATCTTATTTGTAGTTACAACCTATTCTTTTCTTCAAACATGTTCTCACATTGCAAACAGGTGGCTTATATCACAAACATTTCAAACAACCTTGTCAATGTGGACTGAATTTAAAGGTACACACTTTCTACAAGACCATTACGGAAAGCAAGCAAAAGAGAATGTACATGTATGTGTGTTTTAATCCTCCAAGGTACACTGTATCAAGAAAAATCCCAAAAAAATTTAAAGTCTTTTCTTTTGGATTTAAGGAATAATACATAGAGGTTTAATTCAACATTATATACTGTATATGTATTAAAAATGGTAGAAGCAGTTTGAGGAATTGTTCATGATTACTGAGGAAAGATTGGAGTTTTATATTATAATTACATTGTGGCTAGTATATCCAGTAAAAAATACTTTAAGTATGTAATTATTTGTAAAGTGTTCCTGCATTGTTAAGTACCTGGAGGGCAAAAAATCTCGATATGAAACTTCTAAGACAGGCTAACTATAGTTAAACTTAAACAATTGAATTTATTAACTATAGTTTCCAATGAGTTTATTATTATGTATAATTTCATTTTGCTCAGGACATTAATTCTAAGATCATCTACCCATACAGGAGTGTAGGTATAGATGCCATATTTGTTCAGGTTCACTTTGTTTATTTATTTCATTTACTTATTTTTTTTAAAAAAATAAATGCACTGTTTACATCTTTATTGGAGTTTCAAATATTTTGGATTCTTGCTACTTGAACTGTTTGCTGCCATTAATTAACATTGCTGTGGAGTTCTACAGAACCATGGAAAGTCCAGGTAATGCTTATCCTGGTTGATTCAGAATGGTTTATTTTTGAAAGGCTTCCAAGCTTTTATTCTCCAGCCCCCAGATCTTCTCATGAAAAGCAATAGAAAGGGAAGGGACTTCAGAAGAAATGTGACTCTCTTAAGCCTCTTGAATTACATTGGGAGAATCATCATGAGGCTGATCTTTTGAGAATTTCTGAAATTCTAGGTAAGAAATTTAGCTTGGAACTGAAAACTACCATATGATGTCATAACATGCATGAATGAATGTTCTGGAAAGTTTGAGATATGAATAATATATGAATGCCTATTCATCTGTATCTAGACAAAATATAGGCTATCCTTAAAAGGAGTTTATAAAGGTTTGAATCTCTATAAATCAATTAAAAACATAGAAAATTTATTTGATCATTTGGCATATCTATCAATTTACAAGATCAAATGATACAAATTAGAAAGCAAAATAATGTGACACCTTTGGCATACTACCACTTATGATCTTTTTAAGGTTTTCATTCAGATTGCTTTTTATTGTGATTTGTTGCACAATCAGCCAGATATTCAGATTGGATTTCATATTTTTGTCCACCTACTGAGTCCTTCCCAATGACTTGGTATAGGCAGATGTTGGTGTTCAATGGTGTTACAGATACCATCACAGGATGTAAACTCCTCCGAGTAAAGCTGTGATGGACTAATGGTGAATTGTCATTGCTAATGGTATTTTTTTTTTAACTCCATAACCTGAAAGCATCAGCAGGCCACATGGTCCTTGAAAGAGATGTAGCCTCAGAGACTTCCATGTTTTCTCATCATATTGTAATGTTTAATGTTAAAAGAGAAAAATGATTATATACATTTGCAACATTCTTCCTTCTCCATATTAGCATAATGATTCTACATTATTTAACTAAGCTCATGCCCCTTGGTTTATCAGCTCCATTACACATAAATGCAAGTGAATTTATATATAACACACATAAATTATTTCAAGTTTTTCTTTTTATGAGCACATAAACTTGGGTGGAAGGGGGCTGAAAATATTCACTATTAAATGTTGGATATTTGGAATAGTTCTATTTTTTAAAAAATGAAAATTTACTTTTGTTAGTTAACCTAACTAAAACAAAAGTCTTATAAATATAGAATGTGATGACATACTTACAACTTCATTCCAATATTTTCCCAGAGTTGAATGGGGATTATTTTCATGTGATATATACATACCGTATGTTATCAAAGTCATCAGAGGAAAAAGTATTATTTACTTAAATAAACCATGAAGCCCTGATTTTTAAAGATGTGTAGCTTTAAAATATCCACTACATTGTGTCATATTGAGAGAATAGTTTAATTTTAATTGCATTTTAGTGAGAAGTAGCCCTTTTGCATTATGTATTATATCAATTATTATGGTAGGAGAAACACACAAAATACATTAATTATAGGTTGTGACCCTGCAAATCACGAAAATGCTTTTCTGAAGTAAATTATTGCCTCTAATTAGCTTCGTGCTTGCCAGCGCTAGCCAAAATTCAAGTGATCTATTGCTAATATTGGTTATTTTGTATGGCATGTAAAACACTTGCATTAGTAAGGTTGGGTGTCCCCTACGCCTGTTTGAATAGCTCTGATTTGATATGAATTGGAGATTGAAGATTTGAAGAGGTTCTGTTTTGAGGGCAGCTAATTTAATTCAAACTGTTGTGAGGGTGTTCCAATGGATGTAATAGACAGAACAAGATTTCCCTTTCCACTTGTTTTTTGAATGCAGTATGTCCATTGAATTGCCCTTGACAATTGACATACATTTGTTTCCTTTGGTTACTGGAATTTCTGGAATGCAAGGAGGTTGCACAGCTAATTGCCAAGTATTGACCACCAGATAAAGTCAGGCTCTATAGGTCATAACACACTAGCAAGACTCAGTAGAATAGACACTAATTTGTAGTATATTTTTTGTGATTGTGATCACTCATATTAAATAAACTGAGAATTGAAAGAGCAAATGAAGCCTAAGGTAATGTTAGCTTTATCAACCAAAGAAAGCTCTGGTAGGTTGAGAGTTTAATAAGGCATTAATTGACTGCTTACCTACTAGTTTCAGTGTTAGATAGGTCCCCCTCCTTTCTTCCTAATTCTTCATGTACAGAACTAAAACTGCAACTTTGACTACAATATTGCCTGTAACAAGTAAGAACAGGATAAAAGAAATAGACTCTGTAAGTCACTTTGAATGACTTCTATTTACTAGGATTTGTTGTAGGATGTGGGCTTCTGTTTCAATGCTCAAGCCTCTTTTGATTGGGTGATTTGAGCAAAACCTAATCCAACCACAGCACTCTTTGGAAGCTTTGTACAGCTCAATCCCTTTTCCCCCACTGAACAGAACCAATAATTGACAACCTTTCCTTCAAGTCTAGTTCTATATTACCAAAAGAGCCCTACATTTTTAATATTTGCTCCAGCAGACCTGGGAGACCTTGAAGTAACAGTAGCTTTAGCCCAGGCAAAGCATCCAAAGTGGAAGATATCCATGGGGGTCACTTCAGGGGTGGAATAAAAGCCACTTCAGAAGGGTGAAATTGTACTATTATTTGTGTATATTTGGGAGATTCTACAATCATATCACAGACAGTAGTGATTATGGTAATTATGGGTAGAGGAAAGCACAGCATCAGGATAATATAATTCATCAGTTAGGAAGAAGAGAGATGCATCAGCTTGTGCCTCTTCCTTTTTCTGGTTCATCCCTCATTCAGATGAGTTATAGTAGCCGTAGTAGCTTAACCCCTGATCTCTAGTGCTGCTGTTAAGTGCTAGGTCAGTACATAATGAGATCTCTGTCAACAATGATAGATTGAGACTAGTGTATGCACCCAAGACCTGAATCAGAGAACAGGAAATGTTAGGAAATGTTTCTCACAGCAGTGCCCTAGGATAGGTCAAGAAGTCAAGATGAGGGACTTGCTCTAATCGGTAGGAAATCCCTTCTCTCTGTGTTCAGGAGTGGCTGGGAAGAGAACAAAAATTCTTAATCCATTGCAATTTACATCCTTTGTTTAGAAATTGAGATGCTTATTCTACAAAATTAAGGCTAAGCAATCTTTACAGATTTACAAAATTTTGAAAAGGCTGGATAGCCATCACATTTCTAGATGCCTCCCATGAAAGTCATCAAGAGTGATTTTAGACTGGATGGCCTTGACATTTATATAGTTATGAACTCTTCTTTTATACACACCCCAAGATCTTTGGAAGAGAGCCTTTTGCTTTCTACCTCCCTGTACAAAATAAGATGTTTTTTGATGAAATGGATTTTCCAGAGACATTTCCATTGGGTTGGTGTCTGATTTTGGAACTGAAACTACTTTGATCACTCTATTTCTTAATCTTTACTGGAAGAAGAAAGGAAGTGGAAATTTGTTTTGTGGCTTGACTATGGTATTTTCTTTTGAAGAAGGTTTCCCTAGCTGCTGATGGAAACATTTTGAAGTGACTGTTAATATATAAATTGTGGCTGGGAGATTTTTGATGGATTCATGGCATTTATACTGTATGGTTCTACAAGACTCCATTTCTTTTTCCATACTATTCAACATAATATATGATCCTACTGCAAGAGACAATTTAGAAGTAAAATATCATGATCTCCCAAACTGAGGTCTGTTAGGAAGGTGATTTCAGTGTTTGCCCCTGACCTTGAATGCCCACCCCAGAGAGGTAAATCTTGTATCACCTTTATTATACAGTATCTTCAGGACCACATATTTCAATTTTAATATTTCTAAATCTTTCAACACAATAATCTTGCCATAATACATAATATTTGATGGCTGGTTTTTCTTTTTTTTATTCTGTAGATTCTTTTATTCATTGTTGTAGATTAGTATTTTATTCATTGGTATTAATACCACTGCACACTTTCATATGATTTAAAGGTTTACTTACTTAAATATTATAAACACATCTGGGGATGTGCTTTGAAACCATCTGTTCCCCATGAACAGTACTGGAATTAATAGCATGATCCAAGAACAAATCTTAATGTACTATAGACAATTCTACCATCTAGGCTAGCAGAAAACTCATTCAGAGGATAACGTTACATGATGCAGCAACCTTGTTAGAGCTAAGTAATGGAGATAGTGACCAGACATGAATAAGAAATATACTGAACATTATACTTGTTACTTTAGATTTCATGAGAGGAAGAAAAGCTGGCTCGTAATACACAAAGTAAATCAAAATTTCCAAACCTTTTTTGAACAGTGAGGTATGAAAATAAATAAATAGTGAAACTTTATTTTTTCAAGGCCATATTTTAGAAGACAGCAGATTGCCCCAGGAGCCAATGGTCACCCAATATAGCTTTGTATTACTACTACTACTACTACTATTATTATTATTATTATTATTATTATTATTAATAATAATAATAATAATAATAATAATAATAATAATAATAATAATATACAATTGTATCACAAGGACCTAGAAACATCGGAGGATTTAAGCTGTTCCAAGTAGGGTGGATTTTTGTAGAATCAGAAATTCATCAGTCTGATGAATTTAAAATTTCCAAATAGCAAGGTAGCCCTTTAGGTATTGCTCCAAGGGCTCCAATTAAGGGCTCCAATTACAATCGGGACAATGCACAATTTATTTTTCCACAGTCACTCAACTTCAATTTGCAAGTCCCGGTACTTTGTGATTTTTTTCTTGCTGTTTATCTTCAATTTGTGCATCTCCAGGTATTGCAATGTCAATGAACCATACCTTTTTTTCTTTTCAACTATTGTTATGTCAAGTGTGTTGTAGGCCAAGTGCCTGTCAGTCTGGATTCTGAAGTCCCACAAGATCTTGACTTTCTCATTCTCTAAAACCTTCTGAACCTGATGTTCCCAGTGGTTTTTGCTGTACTCAAATCCAAACTTTTGGCACAATTTCCAGTGAATGGTCTTAGCAACATGCTCATGGCATTATATGTTGTCAATTTGTGAAATTTTGCTGCACCCACTGATCAAGTGGTTGACTGGCTTGTCTTTTTCATTACGGAGGCGACATTTGCTGTTGGTGGTAACATGTTGAATTTTTGCCTTCATGCAGTTTCTTGAGCTGCCAAAATAAAGCCTTCTGTTTCTTTTTTCAATGCTCCTGATCTTAACCAGTTCCAAGTTAGCTTTTGGTCAGCTTTGCCTTCAATACGTTTCAACTATTGGCTATGCATAGCTTTGTTTTTCCAATTTTCAGCTTGCTTCTCAATTACTTCTTTCTTATATTCAGCTTTTGACTTTAAAAGGCCTCCTTTATTTACTTCCTTAATCATTGGTTCTTCACTTTTCTGGATGTAATCATTCAAGCTGTGTTTTTCTTCTTCAACAGTCTGTTTTATTTGTAGGAGCCCTTGACCACTCTCTGCTCTTGGTAGATATAATCGGTCAACATCACTTTTAGGGTACAAAGCATGATTCATTGTCATAAGCTTCCTTGTTTTTCTGTCCAAATTGTCCAACTCCATCTGGGTCCAGTCAATTATTCCTGCAGAGTATCAAATCACAGGTATAGCCCAGATATTTATGCTTTTTATGATGTTTCCTCCACTCAATTTGGACTTTAATATCTTGCAAATTCATCAAATATACTTGGCTGAAGTTAATTCCTTGACTTTATTATGCATTAAGTCAGAGGCCTCTAAAATCCCCAAGTACTTGTAGCCTTCTTCTGGTGTTACTGCCTTTATCATTTCTTTCTTCTCAAGTTCTATTCCATCATCTTCTATGACCTTGCCTGCTTTGGTTGCCATTGTTGCACATTTGTCAATTACAAACTGCATACCAATGTCTTGGCTAAATTCTTTTGTACTTTCAATTAATAAATTCAGTTCAGCTTTTGTTTTACCAAACAGCTTCAAATCATCCATGTACATCAAGTGTAAAATTTTCAGTCCTTTCTTTGCAAGTTCGTATCCATAATTCATCTTCTTCAAAATGATTGTCAATGGTATCACTGAGAGTATAAAAAGTAAGGGTGAAAGGGAATCGCCCTAGAAAATGCCTCGTTTAATTTCAACTTCACCCAGTACTTCTTCATTAGCTATAAGCTTCGTTTTCCAGAGGTTCATTGAAGTTTCCATGAATTTTTGTATATTGCTGCTGATGCCAAAGATTTTCAGGCATTTCTTGATCCAGCTATGGGGAACTGAATCAAATGCTTTCTTATAGTCTATCCAAGCCATGAACAGTTTGATTCGTCTTTTCTTTGAATTCTTTAGGATTAGTTTGTCAATCAGCAGTTGGCTTTGTTCCTCTTGAATTTTTGCAGCATCCTTTCTGTTGTTGTTGTTGTTGTTGTTGTTATTTAATTAAGTAATGTATAAACAGAACACAATGAAGAAAACTATTCTGCCTTTCAGTGGGCTGCTGTTTCACAGAGAGCAGCTTCTCTAATCCAAGTCTTTGTGGAATTCTGCAGCAAAAAGATGATTCTATTCAATTACCTTGTAAGCTGGAAACAGTTACTTTGAAGAAATGCCAGAAACATTTATAGTTATTGTGGGACAAGGTAAAAAATGTCCCCTGATAGGCAAGAAGCTTATTTTGTTTTCCTTATTCCAAATGGGGTAATGTATTTCTCCAGATAATTTATTCTTCTTTATAAGGTGAGAGTCTATTGCCATCAGCCACAAATGTTATACAATCTCTAGTTACTGTACTGTAGTTTGCAGTTAGCATGACAAATCAAGAGCAGTACAGTGTTCTTTTACAAAATAATCTTTCAAATATGGCACAATTTGTTACCTACAGAAATACAACTATATTATACCAGCTGGTGGAACAGGTGTCTTAAGAATTGTTTATCTGTTTCAAAATGAAGGAAAAATGTTTAATGTGATTAGAATTCTATATCCCATCTTTAGATTTCTTTATCCAAGTTTGTTCATATCTGCTCATTTATAGATATGGCAGATGATAGGTATCCAACCTATAAGAAAAAGATCCTGTTTACCAAAGCCACAATGACATGAAAAGAAATCTGCCAGATTTCCTTGAGAGTGGATTTTTGAGATCTAATCTGTTTAATCAGATAAAATGGACAGCATAACATTTCCCTCTTTACTTAGGAGTATGCAATATCACACAGATTTTAGTCATTGTTCCTACCTCTCATTTCTGATTGCATGTGATTCCATCATGGCTTGAGGGATTGTAGCAAATGTTCTGTAAAAAGAACCATTTGCTATAAAAAGGTATATCTTAAATTACAGAGAAAAATAAATGAACAAAGAGTTTCCCCCAAGAAATTAATATCTAAAATGTATATAGTGCATGCACATGCACGCGCGCACACACACACATTCACACATTCACACACACACGCATACGCATACGCATATACATATACATATACATATACATATACATATACATATACATATACATATACATATACATATACATATACATATACATATACATATACATATACATATACATATACATATACATATACATATACATATACATATACATATACATATATGTAGCAATCTCAAAACAAATACAAATTCTTATTAAAACATTGTATGTTAGAAAAGGAGTTCTAAAACTTCCAATATTGCTTTATCTAATAACTTTGGTCTGCCCGGCATAGAAACAAAATCCCATTTTTTCCATGAATGGCATTTATATACCGGTATATTATTTTTATCAGTTATGTAAAGCTTTAAGAATACATAAATTGCTAAGATATTATAGCTATATTTTTAATGCTACTACTGTGAAACACAAAGAAAAGTACTATTCCTATTGCCACAAACAATGTGAAATTAGTGAGAAATTATAGTCGCATTTGACTAATTAACTACTCTTCATAAGTACAAACTAAAGGAGAGAGGATAGCTGACGTCGCAACAGTACAACGTGCGATCTTGGTGCTCTGAGATTGCAGTCGAATTTCTGCTGCTGGACGGTCCATTTGGACCTAAACTGTCCCGCAGAGACAGTGATTGAGAAGGGCACTTCCTGCTGATCTCAGGGACACCGCAAAGTCCCTGAAAATCCAAGAATAGCTCTTTTATTCCGGCGACAGAAACACAGCTAATGAAGCTGCTGAAGTTGGAACAGCTCTGGAACGGGAAGAAAGCAGAAAGAGAAAGTGTGTCAAATTGATGAGGAAATTTTATTATTAGAGGAAGAGCATTGAACTTAGTGTGTTATCCAGTTTCTTTTTTTTTTTTTCATGGATGGAACTTTTGCAGGGGCTTCCTATTTTTAAACTGAATGGATTAATTCTTTCTTCTTCTTTTTTCACTTTTGCTTATACCTCTGGATTAAAATTCTCCTTTTTTAAATAATGCTTGATTTGATTGATTGGATTGTTGTGATCTCCGTTTAAGCTTGGAATATAAATAAATAATAATAAGAATTATAAAGAGGGTTGTAACAACAGGAGGAAAAGCAGTTACACTGCCACTTAGAGGCTGGAGGCTTCTTCATTGTTTTTTCTTCTTTCTCTTTGATCACTTGAAATTCAAGGTTCTTTCAGTTTGTTTACTGACAGTGGTAGTAGGAAGAGCACAAGTTGTTTATACAGGTGCCTTTTGGAAGTTCTATCACTAGCTATTGGAGGGAAGACAACATTTTGACTTGAAAGATAATAAATAAACCTGTTTGAAGTTTATTAAAATAGCCTTGAACCCTATAGTGGCAGTGTCTGCAAAATTGAAAGAATGGCTCAGCAGGAAAAAGAAACTGTAACATTGCAAAAGATTATGCTTGAAATTCAAAATCTATTAGTTGTGACAGAGAGAATTGAAAAGAAATTGGAGTATGGAATACAAAACAGAAAAATCTGATGGAAAAACTGAGGATGTTTACCAAATGAAGAAAGTGGAGGACAGAGTTCAAAAGATGGAGGAAAAAATGAGCAAAGAGATAAGAAAACTGTGGATACTGACAACAAAGTGAGCATGGTTGGTAATGGTAAGAGCAGAATATAGAAAGGGGAGATGGATGGATTGGAACTTACCCCAGACTTCAAAGCACAGAAGAAGAAAAGAGAGAAAATTGACAGAGATAAGGAGACAAATCTTGACAGAAGTCCTAGCGATAACCAAAGATAATGGAAAGAACAGATGTTGGGTTTCAAGCTTTTATGAGATACAAAAGGAATAACATGTTGCCAAGAGAAGTTTATACAAGGTTTATTAAGAAAGTAACTAAAACATTAATGCTACAAATGGCAAGAGATATAAGACCGTACTATTACTGGAAAGATACAGGTTGATGCAATGAAATTGTATAATAAAAACTAAGCTAAATTTAGTTTACTAGTAGTAAGTATAAAATGAAGTGACAATAGCTATAGTTAAATAATGATTAATAATGATAACAATACATATTGATATATTAGTTTGATAATATGAAATTTTATATAAACAATACATAGAGATTATGAGAGGAGGTTTAAAAGTTTTATCTAGAATATGTTATAAAGATGTATTGTGATTGGATGACTTTAGGATGATTTAATGGAATGTTATCATATAATCTTATTCTAGATTTTGAATATTATATATAAAAGGATGTAAAAACAATTATAGTCAACTTAAGGTTGAGATATAATAATGGTAATATACATGAATGAACGTGAATTTAAAATATGTGATTTGATATGAAAAGCAGGTAGTGACTATGGAAGAGATGCATTGAAATACTGTAACCAACTGACACACTTTCTACAATTTGTAATGGAAGATGTTTTTTTATGTTTGTTTGTTCTTGTTCAAAAACAAATAAAATTTGTTTAAAAATATAAGTACAAACTAAAAGAAGGCCGCTGGAACAGAATGTTTTTCCATCAGTTCATTCTGCTTGCTAAATGTCCTGCTCATCAATGCTAATACAATTAGTATTACTGCCTCAGTAATACTAATATTTTTCCCTATGCCCATTTCTGTCCTCTACTATTCATTTCATTTGTAGGGAGGGTATGTGCATAAGGGTATTCTACTTATAATGGAGTAACACTGTAGTAGGAAGTGCTAGAAAAACGGAGATATTAAAGGGTGATGTGGGGTAAGGGTATCTTAAAAATATCTATTGAAGGGGACTTACAAACTAAAATGTTTTTCCAACTGATGTGGAAAATAAGAAACCAGAACTATATTGACTGACATAAAATTCCCATGAATGGAGCAAAATTATGTTTTTCTTCTTTGTCTGACAATGTATATCTATCCAACCACGCTATTAGGTGTTTAGACAGTATATAAGATTTGTGTGCACCACCTGTCATATTCCATCTAAGCCTTTCTCCATCTGTTTTACAAATGAAAACAATTTCTGAGGACCAAACTGAAGATAGGATTTTGAAGAAAAAAAGTATCTTGTTCATTTTAAACTTTTACTATATTGCTTGGATTTTAGCATGGGGGAAACATGAAAACAGTTCCTTATGTTCACTATTGCTCCTACTAATACATTCAACACCTGCCTCAAAATATTTTAAATCATTAAATTACACTCACTTATCTAAAAAATATATTTATAAATCCACAGGACTGATCTATCTAGTTCTTAAACGTGACTTTTAAGGTAAAAGGAATATAAAATACTAAATTGGAAAAAATCAGGATGTAAATGCACACATACAAATGCAACATAAAATCAGTCTATAATAGATATAACTGCAGTAAAACAAATGGAAATTAAGTTAGAACTAGGAAAGTAAATGAAAACTTTTATTCAAACAATGATTATCTAAAAGGCTTTTGATAGTAAGACACATTCTTATGATAGAGAATGCAAAACTTCCAGTCATGTTATTATCTTTGAAATTGCCATGTTCTGTTCACTTCATGAAATCATTCACTTAGAATTGGATTAGGTCTTTCGGGAATTAAACAACATGCATGTCTTTTTAAACATGCAAAAAGAAAGTAAGAAAGAGATTTTAATATGTTGCAAGTTTGTGGTTGAGAAATATTTGAGTTATCCATTCCCATAGATTATGCACAATTATAAATTATCCAAAGGTATGTTTATATTATTGAAATGCAATGAATAAAGAGATGACATCATGACATGTCAGGATAAGGAGTGAAGACTGATTCCTACAGCAACATATCATTTAAAAAATACCTGAAGGACATGAATAGTTTCTTTTAAAACTTGATTTGTAAACTATTTTGGGAATTTTTCAGTAAAGAACAATCAATAATATAGTTATGAACTCATTCATCTACAATTTTATTTTTAAAAGTGTTGATGAGAGGAATACACAGACAAACATACATATACAGATATTCCTCTCAGCACTTTTAAAATAAAACATTTCAAAATAAAACATATATATTTAAAATATGGCAGTACATGTTTCTTGTTGGTGGAAGATGGGGAAAACATGGACTTATCAAAACCTACCAGATCATTCAACAAGTATAAAGGAATGATACAGACTCAACAGGGCAATGTAAATTTGTGAAGGTTTGTTCCATACGGCAGTATAATTGTCTTGATCACAAGAAGGCAATATGATTTGCCTTGACACAGCATTTCATGCCACTTTGAAATGACTTTGGCTTTTACATAGAAGCTGCTAGGAAACTCCCTGTCTTACCCTGTAGCATGAACCCCCATTTTTCATGATGTTGTCCAGCAGTCACATATCTCTGGCTTTTAAGTTATATGAAAAAGCTATGAGGAGATTCTTTAGCTTTCTCTGACAGCCATAAGTATGCACAAAAGCTGTGAAGCACAATAAAGCCAAGTGACCCTTGGAAGTGAGGGTACTCACGGCATTACTTAGTGAAGCAGCTTCAAGAGGGTGCTTCAATCAAATCTTCATCGCAGCAAAACACCTTTTGAAAATTTGCACAGCTATATTATCAATCATGGGCAAGGGTTTTGGCACAGACATGAATGTTCATCAACAGATATGTCACCATAAAATGTGTTTATTGAAAGTCATTGATTGAATTCATATGATTTTATTTTAATACTGCTGTCTCTGGAATACTGAGATCTATTTGAAAAACTACTTTCAGTGCTGTGGCATTGTGTTATTTTGGCTTCTTCTAGTCTTTACTGTGATCTGTGTGTCATTGAAAAAACAGAAATTTTGAATCCTTGTTTCAATATGGGATGTAATACGCTTTATCTAAGTAGATAGCTATGTAGGTAGATGATACAAAAAGAGAAAGTGAAAAAAGATGGATGCAGTCCACAGTTTTTCTAACATACTTGTGTAGATAAATCTGTTTGGTTTCTTCCAAAGTTGGTATTTACCTTCACCATTAGCATAATGATGAACAATTTACACAAATCACCAAATATTCTTATTGTCTGCATAATTCAATTATTTTATCAAAATAGCCAAACAAATATTGTGCCTTTTGTATTTATTGCACATGTTTTATATACCAAAACTCTTGCCACAATGGCACAATGATCCTTTGATAATTTCCCTTTCTGTGTGTGAGTGTGTGCCTGTGTGTGTGAGAGGGAGATGGGGGGGGGGGTTTCCTAATACATGATATTTAACTGTGGTAACCTTTGCATTTTTCCAATTCCACTTCTGTAAAAACTTTATTTTGAATTATAAATCAATATTGATCTGCTAGTTTCCTGTTCTGTTATTTTTTATTCTGGATGCTGTGCTTTCCAGAACTCCTGAATTCTTCTCAGATATCCTCTTTTCATTAATATATAACAGCAAGTATTATTTATTTGTTTTTATTTGTATATTTGTAATGGGTAAGCAACTTTTCATCCAATAGTTATGTAGCTGCTAGTCTTGGTTGTTCAGTCAACAGTCCTCTGTCCTGTAACCCCCTTGTTACCAGATGTTCAGGAATTCCAACACTAGCATGGTCATTGTTGACCTAGTTGTTCACCAATCTGATATACATTACTGTAAGTTATGTTTCACAATATTGTTTATGGGAAAGACACCCTTTGTCTGATTCATTTCATGAGATTTGTCCAGTATAGTTGAACCTATGGCATAACTCTCATCATTGTCATAGTACACAAACCCCACAATCATGTGACTTATTCTTATTATATACACAAAAGGTGACAACACAGTTTCAGTCAGAGGTGGGTTGCTCCCAGTTCGGCCTGAATCGGGCGAACTGGTAGTAGAAGCGGCAGGAGGCTCCGCCCACACACCCAGATGCTTCTGCGCATGTGCAGAAACATTGTGTGCATGCGTGAGTGCGCCCAACCAGTAGTAAAAAAATTGGCACCCCACCTCTGATTTCAGTTCTTTAGCTGATATAGTCTTCATGTTCATCAACATCTTCGTAAGAATGTAGGAATATTGTAATGTTTTGGCATAGTGTATGTGCACATTCAAGCTGTGCAGCCATTTGTAATTTACAAATGGAAATTTGTCAATACACAGATTTTTGAAGTGCCATCCAATATTTTTTGGGTATGGCACCCAGTGTTCTGATAACCATTGGGGCCACTATAGCTAGTATGTGCCATGATTTTTCAACTTTGATTATCAGAATTTGATATTTTGTAATCTTCTCCAATATTTTATCTTCTATTCCACTATCACTTAGAACAGCCACATTAATTATCCATACTTTCTTCTTTTTAACCAGTTAAATTGCGTGTGTTTTGGTTCAACGACTTTATCAATTTATATTCAGAAATCACTATTACTATTATTTGAATCATGATTAGAAGGAAATTTAACCCTTATCATAGCCTCTATATTTCCACTGTGTAGATATTCAGGTAGATGGCCTTGAAGAAAATCTTCAGAATCTGTTGAGAAAATAAAGAAGAATTCTTTAAGTCATGAGAAGAGTATTAAAAAGAGACTCTGGATAATTCTTCTTCTGGGGGCAGAAGAAGGATCAGAGAAGTACAATTAGATTTACAAGATTGTCTGCAAAGTATAGTTCTGGTGTTCCTGTAATGTTTGTTTCCTAATTTGATCGACCATAAAGGATAGTTAATGCACTATTTTCTGTAACTTGATATTAGAATGAATTCAATATCGTCATGGAAATTTATCTAAATCAGGCAGGTTTTTTTTTAAAATGTAGCTCAGCTACAGGCTTGGTTATGAAAATGACATAGGCTTGAACAACACAACTGGCAATTGACATCAACAATTCCTGCCAGGTTGTTGTTTCATCTCCTTCATAAACTTTGGGGTATCACAAGCAGAGGGTAAAAAAGGAGAAGGGAAACTTTTATGCTAATGATATCAAATTAGATTATTTTTTTCTGGTTATTAGAGTAATTTATATAATATAATGCCCTGATACATTGTTGAATGATAGGTATAATCTAAATCTGGCACATTCATAACTTTTGCAAACATGTATTTCCATTGTAGGAATGGAAATAGAAATTTCCATGTCTATTGTCACAATATAGTTTTTCTCCTTTTCTCCCTCCACCTTATTACTATAATGTGTCAAAATAAGACATTTTTGTTTCTATTTTCTTTCTTTCTTTATTTTTCATTGAACTGGCTCAGTGGTGAGATTCAATTTTTTTTATTATCTGTTCTGTGGCCAGGGCTTGGTGGGTGTGTCTTGGTGGGCATGGCAGAGGAAGGATACTGCAAAATCTATTCCCTCCCAATCAGTTGGGACTCGGGAGGCAGATAATGGATGGGGGCAGGGCCAGCAGAGGTGGAATTTACCAGTTCTCTGAACTACTTAAAATTTAGCAAAAGCAATAGCAGTTAGACTTATATACCGCTTCATAGGGCTTTCAGCCCTCTCTAAGCAGTTTACAGAGTCAGCATATTGCCCCCAACAACAACCCGGGTCCTCATTTTACCCATCTCAGAAGAATAGAAGGCTGAGTCAACCCTGAACCGGTGAGATTTGAACAGTCGAACTGCAGAACTGCAGTCAGCTGAAGTAGCCTGCAGTGCTGCATTTAACCACTGTGCCACCTTGGCTCCTCAATTTCAACTAACGGTTCTCCAGATCTATCAGAACCTGTGGAATACCACCTCTGAACTGGCTGTGATGGCATCAAGATGGAAACAATTATGATAAGTTTACAAATGATTATGTAATATAAGATAGTGTGAATGATGTTTTAAAGTAAAACTGACAGTCTCTGTTAGTGAACAGTAGGAAATTATGTCATGGATATTTATGCCCTCTTTTTCCTCCAAGGCACTCAAAGTACAGTTTACGTGGTTATTTCCTGTTGTTTATCTCATCCTTACATTTTCATACGGCCATATAGCATGAGAGCCATGCATAAAGCATCCCATGACTTCTGAGGTAATCTCTCAGTAATCATTTCAGGTCATTCTTCACACCTCACACACATTCTAGAAAGAGTAAAAACATGCACCCTTCCCAAATATTAGATGAGTTCAGAAGCAACAGTAAACCGAGTGGTTATTTTTATAATCACTCAAAGATACTGATTCCTAAATTTAAAGCAAGATACTGATTCCTAAATTTAAAGCAAGGTGTGTGTGTGTGTGTGTGTGTGTGTGTGTGTGTGTGTGTCTTGCTTGAATCAATAATCTTTCTCTCCTTTTTTGTTTCATTTTAGGGACAGGGGCAGCTTAGAAAGAAAACTCTGAACAATTCACCATTAATCTGCTTACTTTGCTTTAATTTGTAACAGGAGGTTTGAATCCGGGATGTCATCCCATGCACATGTATGATCCTTGAGCTTCAAACAAATAATCAGTGATTCAACTACTTTAACACTCTAAAGATTTGCCACTGCAATATAATCTCAGTCAGTTTTAAAACCCTACTGTGAATGAAATCCTCTCCCTTCTTGTGCTTCTCATATCAGCTCACATTCTTTGAATCGTTTCAACAAATAGTTTTTTTGTGTTAAATCCAAAGCCTTGTCCATCCATTCTAAAACAACTTTGATACAATCTTTGAAAGATCCCTTTCCTTCCCTGTCATTTATGATATTTCTTCAATGAACTAAAAGAGGAATAATTTAAAAATAAGAATAATTGCAACAGAGTAAGCATCATAAATAAGTAATATATTATTGTTTTTTTCCCAGTTCATCTGCATTGTGAAAAAATGTTACTCCTCTGTTAACGTGACAGCATCTCTACAAAAGTGACCTTTGTGTCAGAAAATAAGTTTTGTTCCCCTTGCACCTTTTAAATATCTGGGCTGTTTTAAAACAAAAAAATCTATTCCCCTATCTTACATTCCAAAGCACACCCAATGATTTCATTGCAGTACAAAATAAGATCAGGCAAAAAAATTTGCACACTCGCATGACAGTGGCCTGAAGTCTAAGTAATTGTTACTGATCTATTAAAGAGATTAAATGCATTATTGGATGGACACACACACAAGCACACACACACACACACACACACACACACACAGAGAGAGAGAGACAAAGAGACCTGCATAACACCTGTTTAAATGAAATAATATAACTCTGAGTTATAATGTATTTAATCTCTACTAGATCAGCTTCCTATAAGTAAAGTATCAGGCTGTTAACTACATGTTCACTTAACATTACTAGAGCTGGGGAAAAAAACATTGTTGATGCATAAAGAAGATATACTGACATGTTTGCACCTACTTATTCAAATATGAAATTGCTTTTCTCATTTTATTTCATTCTTCCAATATTTTTGAGAAAAAAACCTGGAAGAAATAATAATAATGCCCTCAAGCTAAATAAATATGAATAGAAACAAAGAAAAACCAAGTATCTAGAATAGCACAAAAATCACAGATTAAAGTTGCCTCAATTGAAGCTTGACCCAAGAAACAGTTAATATGTTTATTAAAAGATGTCAGTAATGTTATATCAAATACAAGCACCAATTTACTACAAGGAAAAGACAAACTAATATACAGCACAGTTGTATTGTAATTGAATATCCTAGATGTAAGTGCACAATCAACAAACATGAAATAAAGTCAAACAGTATGCCACCAAAATGAAACATCACATTGGAAAATAAGATCAGCATGCTAAGATCAGATAGAAGCAAGCTAAAACATCCAAATGTAAAGTAGCTAAAAAACAAGAACTTAAGTAGAAATCTTGGATAGGATGACCACAAAAATAATGACAATGAATCATGTTATGTAGCAATGTTGACTCTCACTGTTCCTTCTAAGATGCGCGGCTGCGTGGCCGTGCACATGGCAAGAAACCCCCGTGCAGAGGTTTCTAACTGCCGCGCAGAGGTTTCTTTCAAAGTAAACGTAGGGAAGTCCTTTGCAGGCGGCTAGAACTGGCCACCCGCAAAGGACCTCCCCAAACTTGTTTCAGCGGCAGTTCTCAGCCTGGGCGGCAGCGTCATGCAGGCTGTGGAAGGAGGGGGAGGAGGAGGGAACCAAAGAGAGGCTTTTACCGAGTCTGCACCCCACAGCCAGGACCGTCCTTGCGCCTCAAGCCGCGTTTCTTCCTGCAAAGCCCTTCTGGCATCAAACGGAACTCTCGGGTTGCCCGAAGGGCTTTGCAGGAAGAAACGCGGCTTGAGGCGCAAGGACGGTCCTGGCTGTGGGGTGCAGACCCGGTAAAAGCCTCTCTTTGGTTCCCTTCTCCTCCTCCTCCTCCTCCTCCTCCTCCTCCTCCTCCTCCTCCTCCTCCTCCTCCTTCTTTCTGGAGCCCCTTCCTCAAAGATTTGGTACCAAAGCAATGGCGGTGAGGAAGTTGTGTCTTTTGAATTTTGCACTGTTGTCTTTTCAATGGTTCTCAGACTGGTTGAACCTTTAGCAGCTGGGGTGATATTCTTTACTGTTAAGGTTACAATTGGATGTGTTGGACGAATCTTAAAAGATGAAACTTTTATTAAAACGTTTGACTTAACTAAAAACGTCTTCCTTTTTCTTCTTCTTCTTAAATATGATTTATTTATTTATTTTTACTTCAGAAGTTTGATGACCGTTGTACAAACTAATCCAACCTAAATGTAGAGGAGGAGAAGAAGGAGGGGGATTTAAAAAGAGCAGAGGAAAAAGAAAAGAAAGCATGAAGAAAACATAAAGAAAGGGAGGGAAGGAAGGAAGGCACTTTATGTTGAAACAGAAAATATTATATAAGGAAAAAAATGGAAATAACTTAGGAAGGAAGGAAGGAAGGAAGGAAGGAAGGAAGGAAGGAAGGAAGGAAGGAAGGAAGGAATTGCACTTAATATTGAAGGAAAAGAGAATTAAGGAAAAAGTATTGGAAGGATTGAAAGAAGGAAGGAGGAACAAAGAATTACACTTAATATTGAAATGGAAAAGAAAATATAATGAATGAAAGAAGAAGTATAGGAAGGAAGGGAAGGAAGGAAGGAAGGAAGAAACAAAGACTGTTGAAACAGAAAAGATAATATAAGGAAGAAAATGGAAAGACGTATAGGAAGGAAGGAAGGAAAAAAGGAAGACAATGTTGAAATGGAAAAGAATATAAGGAAGAAAATGGAAAAAAAGTATAGGAAGAAAGGAAGAAATGTACTTAATATTGAAACAGACAAGGGAATGAAGGAAAAAATATTGGAAGGATTGAAAGAAGGAAGGAAGAATGGAAGGAACAAAGACAATGTTGAAATGGAAAAGAATATAAGGAAAAAATGGAAAAATGTTAGGAAGGAAGAATTACACTTAATATTGAAACAATTGAATATAATGAAGGAAAAGGAAACAGGAATAAGGGAGGGACGGAGGACTTCAGCTCCCAGAATTTCCCTGGCTGAAGAATTCTGGGAACTGAAGTCCACCCCTCGTAAAGTGACCAAGTCTGGGAAAAGAATCCGCACTAGGGACAATGCAAGCTATGCTTCACCCCGTCAGTCCATCTTAGCGTGCAAGAAAGACATCAGACAACGCCAAATGCTATGGTAGCATTTGGCTATGTGCAGCGATGCTCTCCTGGTCTTTATGGGTGGGACAGGGGCAGTTGAGCTGTGATGCTAATCCCCTCGTGGGAACACAGAGGGTGGGGGAAGAGAACCAAAGAACTTCAAACTCCAAGGTTCTGGAGTGGAGAATAAGGGGATCAACTTTGTCTAAATGATATTGACATATAAAGAACGGTTGTAGGAACTGGGTATGTCCAGTTTGATGAAAAGAAGGACTAGGGGAGACATGATAGCAGTCTTCCAATATCTCAGGGGTTGCCACAAAAAAAGAGGGAGTCAAGCTATTTTCCAAAGCACCTGAGGGCAGGACAAGAAGCAATGGGTGGAAACTAATCAAGGAGAGAAGAAACTTAGAACTAAGGAGAAAATTCCTAACAGTTAAAACAATTAACGGAAGTTGTGAATGCCCCAACACTGGAAGTCTTTAAGAAGATGTGGGATAGCCATTTGTCTTAAGTGGTGTAGGGTTTCCTGCCTAAGCAGGGAGTTGGACTAGAAGACCTCCAAGGTCCCTTCCAATTCTATTTCTATTGTATTCTCTATATTCTATTCTTTCTCTATTCTATTCTAATCTCTTCTGAACTAAATGTTTATCTAGAACTCAAATAAATAGCTGCTTTTTGGTTTTATTTTTTTTTAATATTTATCAGTCTCTCTTTTATTCCATACTTCTGGTTGAAAGACTATTCTATGTCATGCTAAACAAATGCATATTCTAGTGGTGGCGGGAGCTCGTTGGCATCTTCAGCAGCAGCCCTGCCTCCTGTGAAAAAACCGAAGATGGAGCAGATCCACGCAGATGACGTTGCTGCAACATGACTGAAGGAGGAATTCTGGGAGTTGAAGTCCACAAGGCTTAAAGCTGTCAGGTTTGAAGACCCCTGGGTTTTTTTTCCTAAAGGGTTAGGGGTGCGAGGGTCTTGTAACTTGACAGCTTTAAGACTTGCACGCTTGATAAGCAAAGGTACCGCCTCAACTCTGTATGGAAAGCCCAAGATTTTTATTATAATATATTGAAGGTCGGATACCCTGCACCATCTGGACCTAGAGAAAGACCACAAGAAGGACAGGATAGACAGCAAACTACACAACCACCAGACAAGGAACAAAAACCTAGCCATATGACTACTAGACGTATGGAGAAACAAGCTAAAAAGCAACAGCATCAACAATCATCGGCCATCGATCAAGGAACTACAATAACAAATCTGGAAGCAGTGGGAGGAGCTAGACCTAAGGTTAAATAGGCCATGCAGGAAGTTCTAAAAATGCTTCAACCAACCAAAGATGACAACTAAGATTTTAACATGGAATGTCAACGGACTGAATTCTCCACAGAAGAGGAAGAAAATATTTCATTATCTCAAACAGCTTAAGAACAATGTAATTTGTTTGCAAGAAATTCATATCAAGTCAACTGATCAAAAATATTTGATCAACTCAAAACTTGGTCAACTGGAATGGAGTGATAGATACTAAGAGAGAGATAAGAAGATTTCCCGCCTAAATACTAAGATGCGAGCAAAGTTACCCAAACCTTTCTTTGACATTATGGATGACTTTGAATTGAGAGATATTTGGCGAGAAAGAAATGCAGAGGAATATGACTTCCTATGAATCCCTTTCAAGGATTGATTTTATTCTAATCACTAATGATTTGCTTTCTAGGGTCAAGAAGACAAAGATTGCGGCTAGGGTCCTTTCGGACCATAACCCAGTTTGGATGGAGTTGGGAAGGGTAGTGCAGGCAAGAAGGTCTTGGAGATTGAATGAAAACTTATTTAGATATGAAAAGTATATTAATGATTGTAAAAAATTACTATCTGAATATTTTGTTTCGAATATGAATATGAAACCCTTGAATAAATTCTATGGAATTTGTGTGGGATGCAAGCTAAGCGTATATGAGAGGAGTCTTGATGAATATAAATAAAACACATAGAAATAAGCAAGGGTTAAAACGAACAGAACTGGAATAGGAAATTAAGAGAAAAGAGCTGGAGTTAACAATGAACCCAGACGATACAAAGGTTAAGGAAGGGAGGTGTGGTTTTCTCGATGCTACATATTATCATATATGGTGGACCTGCCAAAAGGTTAAGCAGAAATGATTTTAACTGTTAAAAGTTAGTTCAGTAAGAAGAAGCTAAGGTCAATGTAGAATGTCATTAATTTCTTTCTCTTTTTTCTCAATAGATTTTAGACTGTGTTAGTTAAAAATCCATACCGTGTACGGGTTCTGGGAAGTTGGGGGGGGGAAGGAGGAGGGGGTTGGGGAGGTGGAGGGAGGGAGGGGCACACACAAAAAATTGTACTTCAATGTCTTAATGATTGACAAATGACGAAATATTTGTGTTTTTTTAAAGAAATAAAATAAATATTTGTCAAAAAAAAAAAAGACTTGCACGCTTCAATGCCAGAGTTTCTGAGCCAACATTTTGGTTGCTAAGCAGGACCGTTGTTAAGTGATACTGATATTATATAACACTTTTAATTAAGCGGGTACCTTGAATAAACATAACTTTGAGTTTCAAATAATACTGATTTCGTTGTTGTCTTAGGTGACATCTGTGAAAAAAATTCAGGTGCTCAGGCATGAAAATGTGCCGCTCAAACACTATACTTTTCCACTCACACTGGGAACATTGTTGACTCTACTTATCAAACAGGATAGGTGGGCATGGAATATTGCAAGTTCACCAGGCAGTTGAAGAAGAAAAGTGGGCTTCAGAACAATATCTGAACTGAAGATGCACTATAACCCGAAAGCCTAACAAATACGGTAGACGTATTAGCAGGAAAACTGAAGAAAGAAACAGAAGAGCTAATTCTGGCTGCAGAAGACCAAGCCTTAAAATGCATACAAAGTTAGAATTGAATTGAAAAGATAGCAACAGAGAGCAAATGCCCCCAGCAAAGGAAGTGGACCATGTAGATAACTGCAAGAAGATCACATAGACTTGTATTACTTTTTTCTTTTTCTCACTATGAAAGACATTTTCATTTAAGGCATTCTCTTCTTTTTGAATAGAGCAAATCTAATCCTTTCATTCATAGTTGGCCACTCTCCAGGCTGTTTTAACGATCTTCACAGAAGTCCTATCTGGACAATAGATCTCAATATGTGAAGTATTGCGACTAGCACTGTCCTTACAGGTTAGACAGAAGTATCTGAGTTGCAGATACTGTACTGATCAAGACTGGTTCTTTGGTGATATTAGCAGAGCCACCTAGAAAGGGAAACTTCTTACTGTTCTTGTACTAATATCTACATATACCCATATAGATTGGAGAATCATCCTTTTCTGCATACTGAAGCTGCATACTGGCTTGATATTTGTACTGAACTATTCCCAAACTTAGTTTGAGGTTTTTTTTCCTCCCAATATTGATTTCTTGGCTTATTTTCTGGTTGAAATGCCCTGCCCAGAAATCTATTCCATTTACACTTGAAATTTATAAGTTTATGTATTAGGTTTGAACTTTTGTGGTCATATTAATTGCAAACAGCTGTTATTATATATGCCAACCACTCTATTACATTATTCTGTCATTATGTTTATATATTGCA
The DNA here is from genome assembly GCF_051295495.1 of Thamnophis sirtalis. NCBI lineage: Eukaryota > Metazoa > Chordata > Lepidosauria > Squamata > Natricidae > Thamnophis > Thamnophis sirtalis. Next base: position 108,270,055 of record NW_028261383.1, on the reverse strand, counting down.
GAATAGATGGGCTATATATCTCAAAGTGTTTCTGAGGGATTTAGGAGGGGACATGACCAAAGGGGCATTTTCAATTGTTGCAAAAGTTCTGCCCCTTTGGTAAATGTATCATAACATTTCTCACAAGTACAGTACAAAAGAGTTGTGCTACAATGGAATAGCCCTCAATTATTATCTTTTTTTAAACAAAATCATTGGATTCAGGATTCAGCTCTGAACATAGATTAGTAGTTTCTGAAGTAATATTACACAAAAAATGGTTTTCAGTGATGACAATCTTTATTTGTGATTCAAATATTATTTATTTCTTTTGTTACCACGTGAGACTTTTTAAATGATCAACAATTTCAATTTATAAGGTATTAGAATATATGTTCCATTTAAAAGAAATATTAAACCAATGGATAATCATATAAATAATGTGCAGTGTCTCAACTAGGTATCATTGACTTTTTGAGAAATATAAATTCAAATAGCTTTACATATTCTAAGTGGCAATTGCTAAAACAGTCTTGGCTGTTTATTTTGGCTCCACATCCCAGGAATATATGTTTGAACAGAAAATTAGAATAATTTTGTAATTACATTCTAAACTTCAGCTAGTGGGCTCGCTGAAGATATAGAGATAGCACAGGAACTGACCTGCGATCTGGGTTAGGAGTGTGATTCGCATTTGTGTTTCTCACTGCAAAGTATAATTTTAGAAATCAGTAAGAAAATTCAAAAGCATACAAACAATTGCATACAACTTTAAGAATGGTCTCTTATGAGGAGAAAACAGAGGTGAACTATTCTTTTTGCCTAAGTTAAGTGAAATGATTTACAAAATTACTGATGTTTTATAATATACCATCAAAGATGTTGGAGAAGATTATCTGAAGTAATATCAACACTGAACACAATATTCACCATATCATAACATGCCATTATTTCCCCTTTTCTGATAAACTAAAATGAATCAAGTAGAATGTATAACTTAAATGAGTGCTTCAATGTAATTGGAACATTTGAAACCACAATAAAATTATTATTAAATAATGGTATATGCTGCAACAACATTCAAAGCAAACAAAGTATTCATTGTTGGTCTGTCTTATAATTAAATATAAGAAAAGTGTTTAACCTAAGAAACCAGGAGACTATGAGTTCTAGTCTTGCTTTAGCCATAAAACAAGCAGGATGATCTTGAGCCAATCACTGTATCTCAGCCAAATCCACTTCAGGGTTGTTGTTGTGGGGAAAATAGAAGGAAGGTGCATTGGTATGTTCATTTCCTTGAATAATAAAGGCAGGATGCATATATAATAACAAGATATAGATTTATTTGAAGTTCACACTGCCAATTTGCCTTCAGCATGTCATAAACAATGTAAGCCTTGAAGTACATTTAAAGGTACTGTAAGCTTTTAAATCATGAATTATATCTCAATAGTGTTCATTGTTGCAGTGTCATGTAATATTTGAAAATATTTTTCAAGGTAAGGCCTAAACAATGCTTATGTTCTATCTTTCTGGCATGCTCATCTTGAAAACAGAGCAAGATGTAAGTTGTTATTTTCTCATGGCACAAGACATAGTCCAAATACATATACAATGTTCAGTATAACATTGGAAAATGTACCAGGGCAGAGAATTTTAAATTTTAAAAAGATTTTTTTTATGAAATGAAAAAGGAAGAAACCTAGGTTAAAATACATCATTATTCATAGAAACACCAGAATATGTGGGAATGCTAGTGTATAAATGATCATACAGTCCTACAGAAACTAAGCTGCTTGACAAACCTCTTTATATAACACTACACAATTTTTTTGAAACTGAAGAAGATTCTTAATTTCCAGGGTTGAGCAATGTTTATCATTATCCTTACAGTTTTACACCATCAAACTGAAGAGACTTTGAAAACAAATTAACCTTTCTGGTACCATAATAATACCCTTTTCAGTTTAGTCCAAAATGGTTTATCCTTGATACTTAACATTTTATAACTACGGTAAATGTAAAATTTTGTTTTTCTGCTGTAGTCCTATTTTTACTGAGAGAATAATATGAGTTACTGAACAGTCAAATTATATTCATTACAATAAGAAAATTAAATAAAGTTGAAATGACTTTGATTAGTCTCCCATTCTAGATCTAGTTGAACAACCTGGATTCAATATCTATTGATTTAGGAGTAAACCTGATTTAATTCTCTGGGACTGAATTCTCAAAAGACATGCATGTGTTGTAAAACTATTACATGAAATTACAGAATGTGTCTCTGGAATAAGAAGTGTGTGACTATACTGTATTAAGAATTAACTCAAAGATATTTTCTACAATCTTCAAAATAATATGAAATTATAATATTATATTCTATTAATTGTTGAATAGTTTAGCAATTTGTTGAACAAGTCTGGAACTTTTCTATCTTTCTTATTGCTCCTGGATGTATGAATTAGACCCTATTACTGTGCCATATTTACTTTTATTTGCTTTACTGGTAAATCAACTATTACGAAAGGCCTTATTTTGCTATGTTAATTGGTAATTTCCATGGTACTTTCCCCACTCAGGGGTACTCAGGGGACAGTTAATCTATCTTCATCCATAAGCTTGGATGAGGATATTCTTGAATGCTATGAAGAATAAAACAACAATTACTTCGAATTGAAATACTTGGGTTTTTTTTCCAAGTAAATTATAAAGAGACTCATGTCTTCGTTCATATCTTTAACCATAATATCTACAAAAAGGATAACATCATTCCCAGCCAATCTGATTCTCTCCAGATAGTAAAGAAAATGGAAGCTGTCACCCAGTATCTTTTGAAGGAATCATCTTATTGATTCTGTGCCAATTATTTCACTAAATATTATTCATATCTTCCTTGAGGTACCATGCATAGATAAGATGAAAGTTTTTGAGGGACTTTCTCAAAATAAATTAGTTTGTTGTTTTGGGGGATAGTTCCAGGGAATCATACATTGGATCTAGTCATAGCATTGCTATATGAAATAGGGGAAGTGAAATAGGGGAAAGTATATGAAATCTGAACATGAGACACAGTTTTTTCTGGTTGCTTTCTGGATTTTTAAATTTTTTTAAAGTAATGCCATCATCAGATGAAAATATTAGGCTTCAATACAGCATGAAGTGTTTGGAGAGAAAATACATTTTGAGAATCAAATTAACTGTAGGCTCCTTAAAGGGCTTTTTATCACTTGTGCATTTACAGCCAGACTTCAAGCAGTTCTATTGTATTATACCTGTTGTGAAAAGCAATTCATAAGATATAGCATAAGGTTTATAGTAGTCAAAATCAAAGATAAAAAAATCTTGATTTTACCAATCACCAAACCGATCCATACTTTGTCTTTCAGTAGTAGGCTAAAATTTTATGATACCGTTGACTAGCTGCTGCTGCTAGATCATACAAAATTAAGAGATTAATTTGATGTTACATTATAATAAGCAGATTAAACAGGAAAACAGGAAAAGGCCTACAAGAATTGGTATGCACATAAAGTTGTCAAAGCAGGTCAGAGCTGAACACTATTGGAATTTATAGAATATAATTCTTCATTGGCCAAATGTAATTAGATACAGAAAGAATTTGTCTCCAATGCATAAACTCTCAGTGCACAAACAACAGTAGTGATAGATCATCATCATAGTCATTGTAAAAATACATTCAACATGAAACATTAGATAAAACACTTAGTGTTAGTCATGGATACTAAATAAACAATCAACATAAATCATATTAGGATACTAATTAAACAATTTAAATTGTAAGATACAAGCAACAAAGTTATAGTCATAAGAAGATAAGATGATAGGTAATAGGGAAGATGAGAATAATGATGGTAATACTGGCTTCATAGATAGTTTGGAATTAACTGTTTAACACAGTAATGGCAGTGGAAAAAACTGTCCCTGTGTCTAGTTGTTTTGATATGCAATGCCCTATAATGGTGTTTGAGGGTAGAAATTGAAACAGTTTATATTCGGGATGCAAGGGTCTGTATATATTTTCACAGCCCTCTTTATGGGTCGTGCAGAATATAGGTCCTCAATGGAGGGCAGATTGGTAGCAATTGTTTTTTTCTTCAGTTCCAATTATCCATTGAAGTCTGTATCTGTCTTGATTGGTTGCAGTGCCAAATCAAACTGTTACAGAGGTGCAGATGACAGATTTAATAATTCCTCTGTAGAACTGTGTCGGCAGCTCCTTGGGCAGCCTGAGCTTTCTGAATTGGTGCAGGAAGAACATTCTTTGTTGTGCTTTTTGGATGATTTAGGTGTCCATTTTAAGTCCTGAAATATTATAAAACCTAGAAATATGAAGGTCTCCACTGTTTATACTGTATTGTGTAGTTGTCAGGCCTGCAATTATATTCCTTTTAGAATTTTGGCCTGCCACACTTTCTCTTTATTCATTATGCTGTTTCTTTAGTATAGTCAATGAGAGGGGGGAAGAGAAGGAGTAGGATTGTGGAATGTATTATTTTCATTCTTTGCTAGAATTCTTTTGTCTCCGCACTTTAACACCTGATCGGAAGCAGCTGGGTGGAGAAGCCAAGGTGGAAGAAGAAGATTGGACCATGTGATTGTGGGTGTGGGGACAAGATCATGAACTTTTAACTGTGTGGAATTCTGATGTCATTTCTAGTATTGGGATTTACACAGATGTGCCTAAGATGTCTGTCTTGTTAAATTGGAACAAAAAGGATTGTTTTGCCTTGGACTCTGATTTAATTCTGCATGATACGTGGAACGCTGACACTAGTACTGTAACAGGTGGTAATATAGAAGGGTTTCTCCTAAAATCCTCCATAATTTCTATGGTTTAAAGTGCGTTTAGTTCAAGATTGTGCCAATTGCACCACAAGGATAGTTGTTCAACCTCCCATCTGTATGCAGATTCAGAATTTATACAAACAACTAGATGAAAGAAAGCAAGAAAAACATCTACAGATTAGCAAAAGCACACAAGGAAAGACAAGATATTGAACACTATGTATCTGTGAAAGATAAATATACAAATTAATTTTGAAGGAACCAGGTTAATCTCCAAACCTGAACACTTCAACAAGAAAATAATTATGGAAGCTATCGAAATAGAGAAACATCCCCACAACATGAATAAATGTGACAATGCCTCCCGCCTACCGTAGTCAACAAATGAGATCCACCCACCACCCAGGCCATTAAGTATAGTATAGTATAGTATAGTATAGTATAGTATAGTATAGTATAGTATAGTATAGTATAGTATAGTATAGTATAGTATAGTATAGTATAGTATAGTATACATACAGTACCACAGACACACACACATACATATCCTCCACTTTCTCAATCTATTGCTTGGACATATTCCAATTAACTTTTGCTGCTTACAGATGTTTCACCCAAGCGTAATAGCAATGAGCTATTTTGCATATTCATTCTATGAGATTACTGCTGATCATCATTTCTAATAAAAATTAAAACGTTTAAATAGTGGTGAATCCATTAAATGTGACTTGAGTATATTCCTCTTATTCTGTGAACAGTTCAATGTTGCAATGGCTTTTACATGATTTTGTTACTTTGTATTTGATTATTATATTTTTGATTAACAAGAAAGTCATTTCATCTGAAAAATGTGGCATTCTACATAATGTACAATGTAGCAGTGAATCCTTGCTGAAAATGGAATGTTAGGATGTTGGGTTTTTTTTGGGACAACACTACCAGAAGAATTCACAAACTGAAATTTTCAAGCAGCAATGTGATTTGCTAATTCATTTCCTTTTCACCTAGTGTCACCGGAATGCTTTCAAATAAAAAAGTTTCCTGCATTTGTTTTTTTTTTTTTTCTGCTGTTGTTATTTTTCCTTTTTATCTTTATCTTATTTCTGACTCCCTTTACCTAAGTGCTTAAGGTACTGCGCTCCCCATGTTTCTAAGTGCTGAAGGCTCCAGCAGGTATATAAATGGATTGTTTCAAAGGCAGAGTACCTTCTTACTCTCTGTGTTTAATTAACTCAACCTAAGGCTGAATTCGGACAACTTTCCCACCAGGTGCTTTATTTCAAGCACTTTCTCTCAGTTTCTTTCAGTTTTTAACAAAGTGGCTCATTGTACACCCACTGACTTGTATATATTGACATTTACATTGTGCACACACACTTGTTTGTGTGCACACATTCACACACACACACACCCATACAGGGGGGGTTGTTTTGTTTTCCTGTATCCAGTAGCTGAAGCAAGTTTATTTTGGAACAGGAGCCCCAGGATCAAGGATTAGCAGACTTGTAGGAACTCTTCTTTTCTATTATGAACTTTGGGAGATAAGGAATTCAAGTATGATTAGAAAAATGCTTCTTAACAAAACTGTTAATGAAAGAGTAATCTCTTCCAAAAGATAAAATGAGTCAGGAAAGGGAGAGAGACATGGTGCACATCCTTTTAGCCCTTCAGATCTAAAATACAGAAGATGCTCATTGTGAGTGCCTAAAGAAGATGAATTTGATTCAGTGAGGATGTTTTTAAGCTTCTATTTCCAGTTTATCATAAGGTGATGAGGTATATACATAAATGATATACAACATGGCTGTTTGGATATATTATATCCAGACTACATTAAAAAGGGAGTAGGTAAGCCCATTCCTAGACATTTGTATTTTTCACAAACATTTCACAGTGGAAATGTTTCTGTCTGATCATTTCAATTATTCAGCCTCTTTATGTGATTTATGCAATTTTATACTCAAGTAATTTAGGTAAAGCAAAACCAACATGAAATTGTTTCCAATTTCCTTAGGATGTTTAGAAATGCTCATTGTGTAATCCATTGTTGTCATGAGAAGAAGTTTGCCACAACATTCAATGACAGTGCACAATCTTTCTCCAGAAAGCATTCCAAAGCTTTATGAGGTGGCACTGTGGCAGGATTCCCAAGACAAATAAAACATTATTTTTGGAGATTTACTTATGAAGTTATCTTCCAAGGCATGTTATATCAACATGTCTGTCGACAAATTATTTTCTGTTGTTATTATGGTACAAACTTGGGGATTAGAAAAACCTTCCTTATGGTGCTTTTCTCAGGAGATGCCAGCCACTCCCAAACTATGGGTTTTGGGTCAAGCTCTGCTTCTGATGGCAAGGGTATTCTAGTGACATCCTTTTCGTGCCTTATTGTTTTATTTCTGAGCTTAAAATAACAGAGCAGTTGTATAAAGAAATAATAAATGTTACCTACTGCTGTGAACATGTAACTCTAGGCAAAAAATACTTAGCTGTGCTGAGTGGTATATCTTTGTAACTCCCTTATTATTTGCCCCCAAAATACATTGCTTTAATTATTTATGTTCTTTAAGAAACACTGTTTTTTTATATAATGACAGTGTTTACTTTAGAAAAAATGTTTCCTTATTTAAGGGGCCCTAAGCACTTGCAAAAAAAAGCCCATCTGACAAGCAAGCTTTTTTTTTTGTTATTGATAAAAAATAGCTTGTTTCCCTCTGCAGTTGAATGTTCCTTGCTGGGATCCTGTACTCACACTTTATTTGGGGTCACACTTCCTGTCCAATTATGAATAAGGTGACCAGATTTTCAGATTAGTAAAGAGGGACACCATTGACGGGGGGAGGGGCTTGATTAAAAATTTTATATTTTGTCAAAAGGTCACCCCAGGACACTGAAACCATCATAAATACGAATCTGTTGCCAAACAAAATTTTGATCATGTGACCATGAGGATGCTGCAATGGTCGCTAAGTGTGAAAAATGGTCGCAACGGTCGCTAAGTGTGAAAAATGGTCATCAGTCACTTTTTTCAATGCCATTGTAACTTTGGTCACTAAATGTTTTCCCCCTCCTCGAGACACCTCACTTCTTCCTTCATTCCTCTTGCTTATCTACCTTCACCTTATCCGTCTTCTGCTCTTTCCCTCTCTTCCTTCCTTTCTCCTTCCATCCTCTCTTCTTTCCTCACTCACTCCTTTCCTCCTTTTCTCTTCCTTCCTCCTTCCATTCTTTCAGCTTCCTTTCTTTTTCCTATCTACCTTCTCTGTCTTTCTGCTCTTTCCATTTCTCTCTTCCTCTTGGCTTCTGTTCCTTCCTACTTCCATCTTTTCACCTTCCCTCCTTCCTATTTCTTCCTTCTTCCTTCCTTCTGCCTATCTACCTTCACCTTCTCTGTCTTTCTGCTCTTTCCCTGTCTTCCCCTTTCCTCCCTCCCTCCCTTCTTTCCTTTCTAGTTCCATCTTTTCTTCTTTCCTCTCTCCCTCCCTTTTTCTTTCTTCCTTCCTTCCTCCTTCCTCTTGCCTATCAACTTCATCCTCTTTGTCTTTCTGCTCTTTCCCTCTCTTTCCCTCTCTCCCCCTTTTCTTCCTACCTCCTTCCCTCTTTTCTCCCTCCCTTCTTCTTTTTCTTCCTTTCTTCTTCCATCTTCCTCCCTCCTTCTATTCTCTCCTTTCTTCCATCTTTTCTCCTTCCATCTTCTCCCCCACTTCTTCTTTTCCTTCCCCCCTCCTTCCTTCCTTCCTCTCCTTCCCACTCTCTCCTTGGGAGGGGGTGGGGAGGCAGCAGAGACCAAATAAAGTCAGAAAATCTTATTAAAACTTTCCTATTTGTTGGATCACATTGCTGCGAACTTATAAACCAAATCAGGGGAACATTTTGCAAACAAGGTTGCTGCAAGGAGAGGCAGCCCTGCCCTTTGCAAGGAATGAGAAACGGTGCTTTAATCTGAAGCAACTGCAATTGGAACCGCAGACAGGGAAAGAAAGAAAGAAAGATCCTTGTAGCACAAAACCCACCTTTGCATGGTTGTGAGAACATAGGTAAAACAAAACAAAAAAAAAAGCACAGCGTCCCTCCACCCTCTGAATGGGACTCAGCGTGACTCCGATTTGAATACAAGGACAGCCGGGCGGGGAGATAAGCACCTTCATTTGCATTGTCTGCGACCATGATGCTTTGCAAGGAATATTCCCCGGGCTTTTTGCAGATTTTTCCTTTCATGCTTAAAAAAAAGAAAGAACGGGACTTCTTTAAAATGCCACAGAATGAGCTTTCAGCCCCTTCCTTCGTCCTCCTCCTCTGTCACTAACAGCTGGAGGTTCAGAAATCAAAGCGAAAAGACAGTCCTCCATCTCTTCCTTCTTCCTGGATTCACTCCGAAGTTTTAAATCTTCCTTCTGTGCATAAACACTCCCTCCCTCTCCCTGTCTCTCTCTCTCTGTATCTGTTTGTCTCTCACTCTCTGTGTGCTCTTTGCCTCTATCTCCCTCCCTCCATCTCTCTCTCTCTCTGTCATTCTCTGTGTGTCTCTGTCTCTCTCTCTGTCTCTCCTCCCTCCCTCTGTGTGTGTGTGTGTGTGTGTGTGTGTGTATGTATCCCTGCCCCCATGGATGGGCTCCGGACTAGTGGATCCTCCTCTTCCTCCTTTTTAACCAGGCGATCTTCGGCTGCTGCACAATCCCAAGGGCTGAATCTGGCGCAGCTTCAGAGAAAGAAGGAATGTGAGAAAGCTCCCCCCATCCCCGCTGCCTGAACGTTTGAATGAAGGAGGTTGTAGGCTCCTTTGTCCTCGGCTATGCAATTTTCTTTTGTTCTCTGCTGCCCGAATGAGTGAATGAGGCAGAGGGAGATTGCGTCCCTTCTGTCTCCCCGTTGCTCAGAAAAGCAACTCCGGGAAGGTCCTTTGGTGGCGGTAGGCATCCTAGAACCTACTTGCTAGTAAAGGACCTTCCTAGAGTTACTTTTCTGAGCAACAGGGAGACAGAAGGGACAAAATACTGGCCATCTGGGATGGGTATACAGAGCTGGGGGCGGGGCAGGCTTACTTCCGGGTCCGGTCACAAAAATCGGGACTTTTTAAGAACGCTCCGGGACACGGGACAAATTGTGCGAAAGCGTGACTATCCCGCGAAAATCGGGACGTCTGGTCACCTTAATTCTGAAGCATTTGACAAAGTAGACCATAACCTACTACTTGATAAAATAGAAAAATATGGGTTAGACAGCATCACCACCAGATGGATTCTGACCAACCAGACTCAACATGTGATCCCCAATGGAACTGCATCTACTTGGAGGGAGGGATGCAGTGGAGTACCCCAGGGTTCTGTTTTAGGCCTAGTAGTCTTCAACACATTCATCAATGATTTGGACAAGGGGATCGATGGAGAACTCATCAAATTTGCAGACACCAAGCTAACAGGAATTGCCAACACTCTGGAAGATAGGCTTAAGATACAGAAGGATCTTGACAAATTTGAACATTGGGTGCTATCTAAGAAAATGAAATTTAATGGTGAAAAAAGTAAGGTTCTATATTTAGGCAAGAAAAACAAAATGAACAGGTACAGTATATGTGGTACCTTGCTCAATAGTGGTGACTTTGAGAGGGATCTTGGAGTCCTAGTAGACAATCACTTATCACAATCACCAGCAGTGTGCTGCAACTGCCAAAAAAGCCAACACAGTTCTAGGCTGCATAAACATAGGGCTAGAATCAAGATCACGTGAAGTGTTCATACCACTTTATAATGCCTTGGTAAGGCCATACTTGAAATACTGCATCCAATTTTGGTCACCATGATATAAAAATATGTTGAGACTCTAGAAAGAGTGCAGAGAAAAGCAACAAAATTAGGGGACTCGATGAAAAAACATATGAAGAACGGTTGCAGGAACTGGGTATGTCTAATTTAATGAAAGGAAGGACTAGGGGGAGACATGATAGCAGTATTCCAATATCTCAGGGATTGCCACAAAGAAGAGGAAGCCAAACTATTCTCCAAAGCACCTGAAGGTAGAACAAGAAGCGATGGATGAAATTAATAAAGAAGAGAAGCAACTTAGAACTAAGGATAATTTTCCTGACAGTTAGAACAATTTATCAGTGGAACAATGTGCCTTCAGAATGCTCCAACATTGGAAGTTTTAAAGAAGATATTAGATAATCATTTGTCTGAAGTGGTGTAGGGTTTCCTGCCTAAGCAGGGGGTTGGACTAGAAGACCTTCAAGGTCTATTCCAGCTCTGTTATTCTATTCTATTCTATTCTATTGACCAACAAGAGCCAAGTGACACCTTTTTTCTGTCCTTTTTTCTCTGCAGAAATCTTGTCTATCAAATCTGTATAGGGATTCAGATGGTTTTCAATCCTTGGGGAAGAAACAAAAACAAAACTAAGCCCTATGAAAGTTTTTAGTTCTAGCAATTCTTCAAGACAAGAACACACAAGATTTCATTTTTTAGTTTATTCTTTTGTTTCTGTGACACCGTTGTCTTTGGGACAGCTCCTGAAGCAAGTACACTGCAGGTTTCTTTCTACTGACTACTGTGAAGACTGTGAGTAGACACTGTATTTAAGAGATCTCCCTACATCTTCTTCTCTTTGGTTTGGTTCTATTCTTTCCTGTCTGGAAGGTTGATACTTTTGGGATCTTTTTTTCAGTCTGCTTCCAACAGAAATAATAAGCATTTCTTCCCTTCTTTGTCTACTAAGTCAACAGAAAGCTCAGATATACCCACCTTGTATCAGAGCATTACTTTGATAAACTTTGCATGTAAGATCTTAGGCATGATGGTCTTGGGTCTTCTCTCAGGCATGCTAAGAATGCTAAATATCAAGCCAAGTAAATGAATTGGCGGTTCTAATCAGGTTAATATCAACATTCTTACTAAATCTATTCATAACAGTGACATTTTCTGGTTTAGAAACATTGTTGACTGAATGGCTATAGATAAAAAAAGTGCATTGACTAGAAAAAAAGATATCCATCTGCATCTATGACTACAGTTATTTTTCCCTATAGTCTATGATGTAAAATCGTACAACTGTACGATAATTTATGCATACTATGCCATGAGTGATATAACCAGGTCAAGGAGCAAAGTCTGAACATTTTAAACTATCAATTACTGAAAATGAATACTCACTATAATAGTTTTGGGAATTTGGTGTTTTTTTCCCTAACTCCCCATTCCTTTTTTTGTTTTAATAATGTTTTATTCTGCTTAAGAATGTTGAGGATTTGGAGCAATGGGTTAGTTAAGAATAATTTCTTGAGCAATAAGAAAACAAAGTGTAGCTTACAAGTCTAGCGCAAACTAAAAGTAAGGTGAGTCTCTTGAATTTAATGTAAAAACACATAAACATGCTTTGACGTTTGAACTCATATCATAGAATAAAGATAACTTTTTCTCAGGGGAGGTGCAGCAAAATCCACATTTTTGTTCCCTTTATAAGCCAGAAGTTTCCTTCTTCTGAAATGCTCTTCAGGCATTTCAAATGGGAAAAAAAATAACAAGATTTTGTTCACGTAAGCTTTATGCCCAATTTCCTCAGCAGTGAAATTTACTCCACCCCCCCCCACACACATCTTTCTCCCCTTTGTTATCTTTTTTTTTCAGCAGAAGACACTGGAAGACCAAACAGATGAAGGAAGAACCACTGTTTGCCTTTTACTCCTCACAAGAAAGAAAAGGGCCAGAGACCAAAAGGCCGAGAGAAAAACAGATCTCTTTCAAAAACTGATACATTTCAGAAATTATTTAGTGCCTGTCCCTCATAATCAGATTTTTTCTCTCTTTAGACTTCACCATTTCTATTTGTGACTTAGGACAGGACATGCTGAAAATATATTACACTTCCTAATATTTTATATATAGAAGCACATAGACATACATATAGAATGAGAGGCTTACAAAACAGTAGGCAGTAAATTATTCGAAAAGGTCAAAGTCTTAGATGATATTCCAGATAGCAAAGACTAAACAGCAAAATCAGTGTCCAGACAGCAGTACATGAGGGTGATCCATCAACATTCAGAGTTCAGGACACAAGACTAACTACATTCATAAATAGTAGATAAGGGTTCTAACCATTAACTATTCATAATGAGAATATTTTCTACTACAGCTATAGCTACACTGCCATTACTCAATTGATCTGACCTAAGGGTCAAGTAAGTGTTGTTTAATTTTTATGTCAGTGACTTCTTGGGATTTCTCCACTCTATGGCTGTTCACACACCAAAAATCCTTAACATATTTGCATCCTTTTGTAAAGCAGTGACATGGTTTGTGATGGTTTGTAAAGCAGTGACATGGTTTGTGATGGTTTGTAAAGCAGTGACATGGTTTGTGATGGCCTACTCCCAAGTAGGTCTGAGAAGATTGATGAGGATATTTGGGGAATATTGTCCTTCTATTCTTTTTCTTTTCTTTTTTAATATTAACAAGATGAAATTAAAAAATGGTTTTACGGAAAGAGAGTCAATTGCACTTGGTGACAACCTATAAAACAATGTTTCTTTCTCATATTTGGGTAAATGGTAAAAAGGCAACAACAAGCTTTAAAATGCTAATTAGTTTAACCAATTATAACAGCACAAGGACTCTGCTCCCCATTTTAAAAGTCCACAAGACAAAATCTTACCGTGATTAACCTGGTGCAGATCAGACATATGAGAAGCTCCTTTAATGGAACAAAATCATTAAGAACTGTGCTAGGGACCAATAGGAATATACCTACAGTAGGAGGGAAAGCTGAAACAGACAGCCACTCCACCTATAGATTAACCTTTAATTATTTGTGCAGGTGCCTCTTAATGGAACTTGACAGGCTACTTAATGGCCTTGAAGAACATGGGCCATTAGGCTAAGGAAATATTCAGAGGATTTTAGTTCTTAATACCCAAACTACTACTACATATACAAACATCACATTACTGAAATGGCTGGCCAAAAAATGACCTTCCAGACAGAAATATTCTTGACAATAGGCTCAACTCAATATTATAGGATAGCTTTTACCAGAGCAAGATTTAAGCAGCCAGATTCTATGTTGTCAATAGTACTATTAAGTTTATAGTCAGTGTTCTCCAACAGAGAACATGTTTTATAGAACACATCAGGAATGCACACAAAGGTAACTAAATCACTTATGCACACATTGCTTTTATGATGTAAAATTCATTTTATTACATATCTTTGCATTCTATTTTACTTGATGCGGTTTTATCTTACTCTTTTATCTTTGTTTTGTCCACTATATTTTAATAAATTCTAGTTCATCATAATCTGGTCACATTTCACTGTATCCTATCTTAGCTCATTTTATTGCATCTTACTGGGATGATAAACATGCTTTGATATGGTCAGCTGACTAATCAATAAAGTAATAGAAATATTAATACAAATTAAATAGCAAGCTTATCTCTCCACCCTGGTATCAATATTTTATGCTAAGCATTTCTTCTGTATATCTCATTATTTTATCAATATAAGCACACCTTTCAAAGCAATTGAACAAAACACTTTGAACCTAATTACTATTTGATCACAACATGCAGCATGACATATATGGATTACTATGAGCTCCATATTTCCTACTTCAAAGTGGGAACATGTATGGAAGAAAACAATTTGTAAAAATTTGTTTGAGCTTTGTTCCTTGATAGTTACAGTGGAAGACATGCCAGGGATAAAAGACAAGATAAGTTACGTAAATGAGAAGAGAACATTAAAACTGAGCATAACAATGAAATGCATTAGCAATAATAATAAGACAATGATCCAGTTATTAATAATGGTTACCTGATTCCATCCAGACTTGGTATAAAGTAGTAGAAAGCCTTCCCAATAGTTTTATCAGAATCCAGCATTAGGAATGTATATATGCCTTTAAGTTTATTCTAAAAAAGATAAATAGGTTTATTTTTTCCTTCCCCTTTCTTCCTGTTTATGTCATATGGGGTAGAAGGACAGTTTGTAGCCATGGACTCCATTTTTGCAGGACCTGTAATCATCGGGCAGTTTTTTTATAAAGTTTTTTTATTTTAATTAAACAAAAACACAAAAAAAGAATCATACTTCATTACATCTTGTAGAAAGCATGTTGATTGTTTACAGATAACTTTCGTTCATTTCTCCCACAGTCATTACTTATAGTTCATATTAGATTATACACTTTAAATCAAAAATCTTTGTATATCTTACTATCAATGTACCACAATTCTCATTTGACTATAATTATTTGAATGTGCTTTTGCCTCAAATCCTTCATACTTAAAGACACAACCACATAATGGCATTCATTAGCTATTTCAAAAAATTCTCCAATAATATTACACCTTTATAACATCTTTTCAGTAAAAGTCAATTAATAAAGTTTCTAAACCTCCCCCCGTTTCCCCCGCAACTCACTGTTTAGAATTTATATCCAAGTTACTTTTACCAATACCATAGCATGTATATATTATTAAACAATGTCCATTGACATTTCCTTGTTGTTATTATAATTGGCTAAAAATAATTACCATTTATGTCCAATCTCCTCTCATCAGATTCCCTCTAAAAAAAAAACCTTACACCTTTATGACAAGTCTAAATACAAATGTATTAATAAAATTTATAGGTCTTTTTCCCAAGTCGCAATTTGCAATTTAAATCCAAATTTATTTTACTAGTTTGCCAGTACATGTATATTTCATTAAGCTGTATCCATTATCATTTCATTATTGTTATTATATTTATTTATTTGTTAACAAATAAACATTTAATAACAATCTAAAACAATCTAAGAGTTACTAAATTCCTACTTATTGATCACCAAAATCAACTAATTTTTTATTATCAACTTTTATTGTCAACCTGTGTCTTTCCAGTAACAAAACAGTCTTATATCTCTTGCCAATTGTGGTGTCAATCTTCTTTTTATGTCTTTTATAAGATTTTGATAGACTTCTTTCCGCATTTAGTTGCTTGAAGGATCTCTCAGGTAATCTTGTTGCCCTCCAGCTGCTACTAAGATTAGCTTGTCTTTGGTTGTCAATCTTGCGTCTGAAAAAAATTCTCTTCTTAAGTCCATCATCATTACCATTTTTTTCCTTCTGTATCTTGGAATCTGGGGTAGAGCTCCAATTCGTCGAATTCCCTTTTCCATATTCCGTTCTTTCCACTTTTACCCACATTTGCTCCATTAATACATTCATCTATTGTCTTGTCTTTATTTTCTATATCTTCATTCTCCCCTTTAATTTTTGGGGCTCCAACCCCTTCATCTTTTGCTGTGAGGAAGACTAGTCTTTCCAACTTCTTCTCAATTCTCCCATATCCTTCCAACAGATTTTGAATTCCAGACAAAATATTTTGAAATTTTAAGTTTTCCTCATCTGAATATTGATCCATATTTACAAAAAAGAAGAGAAAAAGAAAAAAAACTAATAGCCACTGCCACTCTAGCCTTCCAAGCCTCTTTTTTATTTTAGGTTGACTTAAACACAAGTTCTTTTATGCTCTTCAAAAGAGAAGGGTTCTGTTTTTTCCCCTTTCTTCCCCCTGCCAAAATAGTTCTCAAAGGCACCTGTGAAAACAATTCATGCCCTTGGCTCTTTATCAGTTTCTGTAAACAGGTTACAAACCCTTCAGCTGCAAAGTCAGTGAAATCAAAGAAGGAAAGAGAAGAGATACGTTGTTTCAAAAACTCCAGCCTCTGACCTCCGAGTGGCAGTGTTGCTACTTTTCACTTTCTAATATTTATCTCTGGCTTATAGGAAACAAAGTTCTTTAGATTTCTTTTAATGAAATTTAATAACAAGTAATAGGAAGAATTGTTAAAATAAAAAGGAAGGTTTTAATCCAGAAGCCAAAAAATAAAGCAACAAAAAGCAGAAGAAAAAAAATCAATCCGTTCACTTTAAGAGGAGAAATGAGAAATGTTGTGAGCATTTCAATCCACAAAGTATAGTTACAAAGAAAAAAAAGCTTTCCAAAGCAATCCAGTATGAGTTAGTTTCATCGCTCAATTCTTTTGCTTAAGGATCTAATTTGGCTTTAAAGAAAAATTTCTTTGGGCAGTCTTTTGCAAAATAGAAAAAATACCTCACCAGATGAACTCACTTTCTCTTTTTACTTCCTTCCTTCCAGAGATGTCCCGACTTCATCAGCCTTGAGCTGCCTGTTTACCGCCGGCTTGAAGTGCTTCCCTTGGGTCGATCAGGGACTTTACGATGTCCCTGAGACCAGCAAGGCTTTGTCTTCCTGATCACCATCTCTGCAGGATGGTTTAGGTCTCAATGGACCATCCAGCGGCAAAAGTATCAACAGCGGTCTCAGAGTATCAAGACCGCACGTTGTGACATCGCACTTAGTATAGATTCTGTAAACTGATGTCTCTCTTGTTAAGGTTAGAGTTAGAAAATATCTGTTGGACACAAAATGTCTAAATATTGTTTGTCTGCTATGAAGACAGTAAAAGACTGAGTCATAAACAGATAATATTAGTTATTGTATTAGCTATGCTAAAATGGAATATTGATCCTAAATTGGTATAGCAATCTTATGGATCCCAGTTTAAGTTTCTGATGGATTAGTATAGGATGCTTTAAATGATGTATGTATGTATGTATGTATGTATGTATGTATGTATGTATGTATGTATGTATACTTCCATTTTTTTTATAAATAACTTCATAAAGTTATTTATAAAAGGAACATAACTAACAACTTTTTCTCTTCCTATTTTCCCCACAACACTGTGAGGTGAGTTGGGCTGAGAGAGACTGATTGGCTCAGTCACTCAAAAAGCTTTCTTGCCTAAGGTGGCACTAGAACTCACCATCTCCTGGGTTCTAACCTGTGTCTTAACCACTAGATAACAAATATTTTATGTTTTACAGCAGCCTATAATAAAATTTTAAGCAAGCTACACTGTTATGATGAAAAGAAAAAAAATGTCATATTTCACTGAAATTGGTTTAGTGCTTTTAAAATGATAAACCCTGAATGTCAGTTTTTCACTCAAAGAATAACTATCATGAGCTTAAGTATCTTGTGCTTGGGCAGCATTTCAGACAATGATTAATTAAAAGTACTGAGAAAGCAGTTCATAAAATATGCTGCTCCGATACTGAGGAAAAGTAAAGAAAAAACCTACAAAATTCAAAAGAGAAAATGAATTGACAGTGACTGGAAAAAAAAATATTAGACTGTAAAGAATGTTACATGTGCCACCCTAGGGAGAAGAAATAAAACAAAAGTACTTCTTTTATCAGCACTTCATTAAAAAAATAATCAAAATTCATGCATTTGAACAGTAGGCCCCAAACTCTTGCAAATTTCTTTAACTTCTCAACCTTCATTCTTTCCTCAAAGTTTTTCTCTGTCCCCCATAGGTTCAGCAAGACTTTATTTGAATGAGTGATCACAGAGAATGAGTACCTAAAGCTTTATTTTATAGCAATGTTTTTTTAAGAAAAACATAATATGTTGTGAGAGAGATTTCAAAGAACAGTCAAGAATACATTATATAATAAAAATATGTCTCATGAACTTTTTGCCAACCAGATAACCCCAAAGAGACTGGCAGTTGGTGGACCCCTTCAAAGCCAGCCAACATATAGCATTTTCCTTCTTAAGTCTACATTTAGGTTCCATCCACTGGAGGGTTCTAAATAGCCTATGAAGACTTTGATCCAGCACTACTCACAGCCCTTATCAACGGTCTTAGCCCAATGGAGTTTGCCAAGTACTTACTTATCTTGTATTTGGAATATTTGTTTAATTCTGAAAAAAGGAACAATCAAGGTTGAGGAATATTTTTCTATAACATTTTTAATATTTTTAATTTAAAAAAATTAAGGAGTATCTGTTTCCCAAAAAAATTTGAATTGACAATGAGAAAATCATCTTACTTTATAAAGATGCCCCACCAAATAGAGGGTAAAACAAAGTGTAACCCAAACATAACCTTCTAGTGACTAAAGTAAATATTTGTTAATTCTCTTTTACATACTTAACCATTTATAGTAAAACAGGTAGTCCTCAATGTACAATCACAATTTGGACCAACATTTCTGTCATAAGTCAGTGTAGTCTTAAAGTGAGTCATTACATGACAAGATCCAATTTTACAAACATTTTACTATGATCATCAAAGGGTTGCAAATCCTGATCATAAAACCATAGGACAATCATATCAGTCATAAATGTCAGCTGGTTGCCAAGAGCACGAACTGTGATCTTTTAAGATGGGAATGGTGCAATGGTCATACATGAAAGGTCATGAATAATTTTTCCAAGGCTGTCGTACTTTTGAACCATTGTTAAAGAGATTGTCATAAATTGAGGATTACTTGTATAAAACTCTGTATAACAAGCAGCTAAGCAATATCTACTCCTATTCAATTTTTCCTTCCCAAATGTTTGGTAAAACTACAAGTACTACACTTAGTATTTTTGCAAACTTGATTTGTTATTGAAATGTGGGAATAAAACTAAAATGTTTCTTGATAACTAATTGATTTTTAATATTTTTAGAATCTGGAATTAATATGCAGTTATCTTTAGATCAAATGGGAACAATCTTTTCAGCCCAGATTTCTGCCTGCAGAGACAGGTAGCAGCATGAGTATTTTGATTTCTAAATTCAGATATAAGTTCAGAGCTCAGGTCTTAAGGAGGAGAGAGATATTTATCTGCTGTTTATTTAAGTCTGAATCAACTTGGCTGTTTTCAAAATCATAAATTTAGGTAGGAAGCAAATCATAGAACTCACTGATTGAGTTTCAAATATAAAATGAAAAAATGCATAGTAATCTTGAATATCTAACATCAGCTGGAAGAAATACAAATTGTGCCTTTTTTGAAATATGAAATATGCATCTGAGTAACTTTTCTTTTAATCAAAGCTGTATTCTGTTCTTAACATCCACAGAACTGTTGAATTACAATCAACATATTTTATGTTATGTTCTATATTTTAGATCTGGTACCTTGTTAAAATTGAAATGTTGAAGGATTTTGTCTGTTTTTTTTAAAAACGATTATTACTTAAAATACTATATTACATTTGAAGATTAACTTGCCATGTAACATATAATATTTGCCTTTATAATTAGCTTTGCTATGTGTATTATAATTAATTTATGAATTACATTTACTAATTACCATAACTAGATGGTTGTGGATTGCATTGAAAACAAGTAAGCTATTTTTTTAACCAGTCAATAAGTTACTTCTTGATCTGTTTCAATATATTTCTGCAAAATCTCTGCATGACAATGTGCCATGTTTGACAGATCAGCAGTGAGGATTGAATGTGTTCAAATTAATAAAGGTCAGAATCTTCAGCACAAAGAAATGCCATGTAATATGTCAGCAGCCAAAAGAATAAGTGTGTGTCTCTTAGTATATGGCTATGTGTTGGTAACATACTCTGTTGATACCAAATAAGTGGGGTAGAGTTTATAAAAATCTTAAATCAATAACAAAACTTCTTAAAAAATCCTAACTTTTTCAGCCCCAAACACCAACCTGACTCTTTAGGTATTGAAATGTTTAGCTCTTTGGTGATGTCTTTAGATAAAGGTAGCAATTTTGATTTATTTATTGATTTGATTGATAATTGCAAAGGGTAGCGTGTTATTGCAAGCATGTATTTAAAACTTGCTAAGATTTGTTCCTTGCAATTTGAGAGGATTGAAAAACAATGTGATGTATGTATATTTTAGGGTTACAATCCAATTTTAATCATGTCTCAAAGCAGCAAGAAACCATT
Source organism: Thamnophis sirtalis (assembly GCF_051295495.1). NCBI lineage: Eukaryota > Metazoa > Chordata > Lepidosauria > Squamata > Natricidae > Thamnophis > Thamnophis sirtalis. The sequence goes on along the minus strand of NW_028261383.1, from coordinate 108,249,499 downwards.
TTACCATTTTAAAGCAAATTTAATCAGGCATAGCTTAGAACAGAATAGAATAGAATGGAATGGAATGGAATGGAATGGAATGGAATAGAATTCTTTCTTGACAAAGTGTGATTAAACACAAAGGAATTTGTCTTTGGTGCATATGCTTTTAGTGTAAAGAAAAGAAAAGATACATTAATTGCAAATCATAAGGTTTTTACAAGAAGCACATAAAATATCAATTTGCCCATGCCATCTTCTGATAAAATCCACAAATACTTTTTATCCTTCAAGCAGGCACAAAGCGCCATATATAAGGTCACAAGTTATACATTGGTGTGTGTGTGTGTGTGTGTGTGTGTATTCTGTTGTTTCTGTAGAAATGAACAATGGAAGCGAAAATTTCACCTGGGTTTTTATTGTATTCAATGTATTGTAATCAAATTCTTGTTATCATCATGAAACAATTATATATTCATTTGATGCTTACATACAGTGGCACCAAAGTTGATAAGTGGTAGCATTACCACAGCATTTTTATTGTTCTTTAATTATTTTTATTGAGTTTACATACCACCTTTCCTCATGTGTGCAAATAAAATGATATCTTTTTAGTCCCACAATAACAACGTGTGAAGTCAGTTGCATGGACAATTGTAAATGCCTCAATTAGCAAAAGGCATCTAAAAGGAAACTATTTCCTTTTAAATATTTCCAGTTACATTTCTATAAACATAGCTCCTCCACAAGTCTTCTGTTCCACTTAGAAAGCAACTCCACATTTTACAACATTTGTATTGCAAAGCTGAACTGACTTACCTATGGCACAAGAGGAATCACATATTTTCAATCTGAAACTGAGATATTGGACCTCCATGGAACTTGAGAGCAGTCATTTTTTCTATTCAATAAGATTTCTTGACTAACCTTGCCTCCTATTACATGAATTATCTGGTAAGTTACAGAGGCAACATTATCAGCAGCCCTGATCTTAATTGTTGTCAGTTCCACAATTTTTATAAAAGATTTTGACTTTCTATAGTCATATAAACAACATTTATCAGCCAATTGAATCTTAATACTTCTAATCAATGGTTGCCATTTAATAATTCCTTAATCTCTGCTCCTTTTTTATACTTATGTAAGCAGAATACTCAAAAGCTTGTATACAAGCCTGGCTACAATGTTTGGAAAATTGGGTTAGAATTCAGTGACATTTCATAATCCCTACCTTTCATGGGAATTCATATACACTGTAGGGCAGAGGGATGTTCAGCAGGTTCTGGACAGTTCTGAAGAACCAATAGCAGAAATTTTGATTAGTTTGGAGAACCGGTAAATACCACCTCTAACTGGGCCCACCCCCATTTATTCTCTGTCTCCCAAGTCCCAACTGTTCGGGAGGGAATGGGGATTTTGCAGTAATCTTCCCCGGGAGTGGGGTGAGAATGGAGATTTTACAGTTTCCTTTCCCTGCAGTGGGGTGGAAATGAAAATTTTACAATATCCTTCCCCTCCCACGCCCACTAAGCCATGCTCACCAAGCCACACTACACCCCCCAAACCATGCCCACAGAACTGCTAGTTTAAAATAAAATTGAATCCCACCACTGCAGTAGGGGAAATGACAAGTCACAAGTCAGGCAAATTCAGGTATGTTATCTAGTTAGTTCACAAAAATAGGTTTTTACTTTTTTGCACTCATAAGAACAGGTAAGACAAAATTTCATATGCTTTTTCTTCCTGTCTAAAAATATACATTCTTTTTAGATAATTATGGGATGATAACATTTCAGGATGGGATTAAGGGGAATATCACTTGTAGATATTTTAGTGATCTCTACAAATTGTCATGTAGATAGCACATCTAGTTTTTAAACAACAAAGAAAGGTAACATTTAGACCTTAGTGTAACATTAGATTCATTATCTCATTTAGTATAAAAATAGCCTTGGGCCATAATGTTTTTCTTTCTTTTATAATTACAGAAGCCAAATAGAATAGTTTAATGGAGGATTGTCTTTTGAACAATGAAACAATATATTATATTTTTGTTATAGTTACAAAATGTTCAGACTAATTAGTATGTTTATCAAATGAGATATTGTATACAAGGAAATAATAACTTTTATAGTATTAAGTCTGGTTTGTTAAAGCATAATTTTGTCTTACTTTTTGAAGATGTGTGTCCCAATATTATTTTAAATACTGTAGATTAATACTATAACCTAATGTAACCTAACAGACAGTATCTGTAATATCAGTAATATGTCAGTTTATAAGACAATATTAGGTCATGGGATGATAAGAATCCAAAAGAAAGGGGGGGAAATTGCCATTGGGATCAGGCTTGTGCTGTAAATAAACTGCTAGAGATGGTTAATATTGCTATAGTTTCCTTTCCAACATAAGCACTTCACACAATGTTGAAGCCTAGAAAACTACTGACTTCTTTCAATAAATATATTATATATTGGCTTAGGATTCCTCCGGAGATACCAAACTAGACTTGGATTGATTTTTTTTAAAGGAATTAAACCTGCACTCATTCCCTCACCATGATGTCTTCAATAGGAAGAAAAATGGGAGGCAAAATTGAGGTAAAATCTGCTTAGAAAGAAGCAATTTGCTATATCTAACATGATTTTTAGGGACAGCCTAACCTGTCAGTCACATTTACCCAAGAAAGTCATATATCTGTGTACCTTGCAATTTGCAGGCACTAAGTTGTGTTTTGCACCTTATTACATGCACTAAGTTTCTGAAGTTATTACTTTGGTTACTTTATTTCTTCTGTAAAACACCTCTCCACAGTTAAGGGGGGGAAAACTACTTTGTTTACAGAAACTTTCCACAAACCTTTGAATCTAGATGAGTGGAGTCCCCAATTGTTGACTTGCAGTACTTCAATCTGGTTACCATTTTATAGATTTAATTGCTTTTTAATGTATTGCTTTATTTTCTTTTCATGTGTTTGTGTTGGTAACGGAACAAACAGTTTTTGTTTGGATAATTTGCTCCCAGAGTTACTTTGTGGAGTTTGGTGGTTGCCATATAAAATTACATAATGATATGATATAAATACAGATGATACACACACAAACTTCTTTTAGGTAAAATTGGTAATAAATAATTAGGCTATGCAAACTGTTGTGAGGAATTGCTAGCAAAAAAATATTAGTGAGCCACAAAATTTAAGGCTTTCTCCTATGATTGCTTTAGAATTCTCTACCCTTGTGCCAGAATTGATACCATAGTGGATAGATGTAATGATTTATTCTTGAGAGATAGGAGGAGAAAGAAAGGCAGAGAAGGCAAAGGTCAGATAAGAGATAGCTAAGTCCAAGGAATGGAGACATGGAAAGAGGTGCAGAATAGACACCCTAGTTATTTAAAAAGCAAAGGCAAGTGAGGAGAGTCTTTCTGTTACAGTAGCCTCAGGATAAAGGCAGGGTTAGTACTCATGGTATTGGTTTATTATCTGGGCTATGACAATAGGTCTACAGATTGCAAAAACTTTTTTTTTTAATTTGCCTCTTCAAAATATTGGTGTGTCTTATACTCCAGTGAATCTTATACTCCAAAAACTATGATAATAATTCCCTTGTTTGAGAAGGAAATTCATGATGTTTCAGTTGTTTTGCCATTTAGTCATACAAATATTATAAAATAAACCAGAAGTAAGAACAGATAGAAATATTAGGTTTTCAGCGTTTCCAGTTAAGCTCCAATATGACTGATTCATTTACCACTTCAGCCATTATGAATTCCAAAACGATCCGTTTTTTTTTGTTCTGTGTAGATTATAAAGTGACTATGGGAAAACCAGTTGGGTTTTCTGCTATTGCATTCTTGATTTAAAATAGTTGTTTTCAGAGAAAATCTATGGAGAATTGGGGTATTCAAGAGAAAATTAATCTAGAAAGAAGCATTTAAGGGGGAAAAATAGGGTCAAATACATTTAAATGTGTATTTAGGTTATTTTTTTAATAAAGATAGATTAATAAAAGAAGCCGTGTGACTAGATTTCATAAGAGAAATGATTTTCCCTCACCATTGCTACTTAATCATCCCTACAAAACAAACTGCACATCCCAATATATTTTGTGCGTTCTTGTGACCTTTTTAAAGTGCTTGTATAGAGCACTGATCTTTGTGAGCCAAGATGGATTGACTTTCTACTTTGGAAATAAAATAAGTATTATAGGAAGATTAGCATAATCTCACAAGGAAAGTCTGATGGAAATTGTTCTTCAGGAATAAATAACATTTGAAAGGTTTTCATGGAGTCTCTCATGGTCTACTAGATTAATGGTAACATCAGAACACTGTGCCTACAGTCTAAAATTATCTTTTTTTAAGTCTAATTCAAAATCTTTTAGTGAAGAATCACATATTTTAATTGAAATCTTGACCAAAATATAAACTATATTACTTTCTCTTTCACTTAGAAATAATTGTCCTTGTTGGAATCTATCTTTTTTTAAATGCCCTTTAAAAATGAACTCGCAACCTGTTTTTATTTTATTTATTTACACATTCTTAATCCTCTGCAATCAACATGATTTTGTCTTACATAGAATATAAATTGAAACATTAAACATTAAAAATATTAAAACATCATATCTATTGAACTTCTACACATCGCTTCAAGAAGAAATTCATGAATCCAATAACTAAAGATAGGGTCAAAATTGTTTCCTATTATGATGTGTTATGTTAAAATGATTCACTTTTAAGGAAATATAACACTATTTTTCTTGTGGAATTTTATGTTCTTTTGCCTGCCTCTTAAATAGGTTCTCTCTCTTTTTAATCTCATGACTTTTATTGTTTTATCAATCTATAAATACAAAGATAACAATACAAGATAACGGCATTACAGCCTCAACTTTTTATTTTTATACATTAATATGTAGCTAGCCATTTCTAATATAACAAATCTAATTGGCAAATCCAAAACCAAAGGTTCATTTTTATTCATCACAAGCACAAAATGCAGAAGTGACATCCAGCAAACCCCCCCCCCCCAATAATTACATATCTTCTCCTCTTTGAATAAAACAATCAATGTAACAATTTCTACTTTATCTTCTTTGGACTGGAAATAATATGTATTTCTATTTCCAATTAATAATATTTAGAAACTATCACCATTTATATTAACAAAATTCACTGTATTCTTTTATGTAATTTAATCTTAAAGGGAAAATACTTTTTTTCATTCATTTTAAAACACTAAACTTTTCTTTAAAATATTTCTAAAAGCAAAAGATTCTAATACATATTTTTTTAAACTCTCTCTTAACATACATACTTTAAAATTCACTTTCAGACCAATAAAGTTCCAACTAACTTGTGTCTTAAATACTTTCTCAATATCTTAACATCTTTAAAATGTCTCACAGATATTAACCAATAATATTGCCAATAATAATCAAGGATAAACGAGATAACTGAGACTTCTTTCTAAAATAATTATTTCAAGATATTTTTGCCAAATTTATATGGCTGTCCATCTCACAAAGAAATGATTCTGGAAACATTCATTATGTCCAAGAAGTCCAAACCAATATTCCTCCCAGGCATTTCCCCCAGATCTGTCCAGGCCAGCCATCCAGCTGTGAGTAAATTTTAGTAACTTTGTCTACATAGACTAAACCAATTTGTTTTACACAACAAACGACATTGTCTGAGCTCCCTGTACTCAATAGGCCACATGTCACTGAAAGTCTGGCCATTGAAATTTATCCAGAGTACTTACTGCCAGAGCCTTAATAGTAGCTCTGACTTCTTTTTGGTTGAGTTCATCCCAAATTGTTTTTTCATTCAGCAACATTATAGATGACTTTTATTTAATATTCCTTAACTCTCTCGTAAACCATGGGAAGTGACAAGAGGGGAATGGTTTCATAGGCACAATCTGATCCAAAGTCTCAGCTGCTCCCTTCTTCCAAACAGTCAAGCCCACATAAAAGGCCAATGCAACAAACATGGCCATAGCAGCCTGGGTAGTCCATCCTTGAGCCCATCTTGTCCTCCAGATTTTCCTCTAGCCCACTCATCCAGCCCATCCTCCAGCTTCCAAACACCTTTCATGAACTGTGGTGGTTCAGTAGTAAGAATGCAATATTGCTGCCAGGGGTTTGTCCTCACTGGCTCAAGGTTTACTCAAGGTGATTTGAGTAAAAATCAGTTTTCTCAAAGCATTAGGAAGATGACTCGAAGTATTAAGAAGCTGCAGACATTAGCTGAAAGAGTAGTTAGCTGATTTTGGAAAGATTTTACTTTTTACTTTCTCACTCGCAATCTTTTTTGCCATTCTAAGCAAAAAGTGAATATTTCGATTATTTCTTGTCTAAGTAAAATGTTATACTAGAGCTGACTTAATTACTATGTGGCAAACAAAGATCTCTATGTTGACTCTGATGTATTTTATATGCTTGCAGGATGAGGTCTTGGCAATATTTCATTATTTCATCATCCAGATATCTAGCAATGAGGCTGACTCATCTCTCTTGCTCTCCAGTATGGAGCAACTGTTTTCAGACCTTTGGGTTTCTAATGAAGCTAAGTTTAAAAGACTTCAAGTAATATTTAAGAGTTTGGCCTTTATGATATTTGATTGATAGTTTAGACATATAACAAGTAAATTAAATTTATTCCAGTTAATAGTATAATCGAATTGCTTATAAAACTGTTGTATTAAATTCTTAAAAACCACTGAGCTGTGGTGGTACAATGGTTAGAATGAAGTATAGAAGGCTAATTCTGTTTTCTGCCAGCAGTTTGAGCCTGACTGGCTCAAGGTTTATGCAGCCTTCCTTCCTTCCTAGGTCAATAAAATGAGGACCCATATTGTTGCAGGTGATATGTTGACTCTGTAAACTGCTTAGAGAATGCTGTAAAGCACTATGAAGTGGTATATAAGTGCTATTGCTATTTTTGTAAAAAAATATTTGCTAATTATTGTTAATACATAAAGTTCCAGCATTTAATGACAATTTGCGTTCAACATCAACCATCTGAACAAATAATAACTTCTTCCATAATTGAATTAAATACCCCAAAGATCTCAAAGTTAAGTATAAGAGGAGAGAGCTGACATTTTTTTATCAGCTCCATGAAACAACCTAATGAATGAGGAAATCATTCAGTTTGTAATAACTCTGAGAGACAGATTGCAATACCAGTCGTTCTGATATCATAGCATCCATCATTTGCCTTTTAAAGGACTATCTATTGGAATTATTTCAACTGCTTGTTGAGATATTACTTGATAATTAGAAAACAAATTATGTGATTACATTTTTGCAGCCACTATTGACCACCTTAAATATATTCGTGATTAGTTCTACTTCGTAGCTAGTCCTGGTCCTTTTTGGTTTCAGGTTGCAGATTATTAGTTTTCACAAAAGGCTGTGTGAGTTGACAATAGGTTACATTAACATATATTTTATAGCAACTATACCATTTATAAATTATAATTTATTATAGCAATATCACTTAGACATATACCGCTTCACAGTGTTTTACAGCTCTCTCTAAGTGATTTTATAGAGTCAGCATATTGCCCCACCAATCTGGGTCCTCATTTTACTGACCTTAGAAGATGGAAGGCTGAGTCAACCTCAAATCCCTGGTGGGATTTGAAGTGCTAAATTACAGGCAGCCATCAGACAGCAGAAGTAGCCTGCAGTTCTTCACTCTAACCACTGCTCCACCTCAGCTCTTATTATACATTATTATAAATTATAATTAACTATAATTAAATAGCTAGCATTATTTAAATAGCAAGGTAAATATCACTATAGTATTTACAATCTGGTCATTCTAATTAACCAAATATAGCATCGAGATAGAGATGCAGAAAACACTTGAATCTTAAGAAGTTCAGTTCATTTTTTATATCATATAAATATATATCTTTATTATAATAAGAATGCAATAGTCATAACTTTTAAATTAAAAGGTTAAGAAAGATCCCCCTTCTCTTTCCCCTTGCCTTTCTAATTAGCTTTTGGATATTTAATATATTGTTTCTCTGAGCCCACTTCTTTGATGCAGAATGTATAAATAAAGGCCTTGTTAAACATAAAGCATAACCTCAAAGCTTTATGTCTTGTGAATCACTTTTAAAGGAATTAGAAGATGAACTGCCTAGTTCATCACCTGAAGCCAAAGTCTATTATTGCCCGCCACTGGATTAATACAGAAAAATCCAATTGTAGCAATAAGAAACCCACCATAATGTATAGTTATTTTTCTTAGGGGTGGTGAGAATACATTCTTTTGCAGAGGAAAACAACCTCTAACATTTACTATAACCTGTATAAGGATAAATGTGTGCATTGTACATATAAAAACATCAGATTTCAGAAGGCAAAGTTCACAAATTGAAATTGATGGCCAGCAGAAACAGAGAATCAATACAACCATATAATCCTATCAGGAGTATTCAAATTGTGAATATCAAGGACTCATCCATTGTCTGCTAAGATGTGCTTGTTTAAGAATAGTAACTGTTTATGCCGCTTGCAAGGATGGTTATTGATTTTAAAACTGTAGAAGTCTGCTTAGAGAATGTTTGTCATACCTATTTGTATCAGCCAAAAGATTAAGTACCCTTTTTCCCCCTGAAATGAGATTTTGTCATAGATTTGTATGCTACTGCCTGTTAGTTGGCAAAACAGAAAAGAACAAATGTATATATGCCATTTTCTAAGCAGCATCAGAAATTTTGTCTCACATATAACAATTTCATCTGAGATCCTTCTCACTCTCTTTTTTTTCCTGGAGAGTTTCTTCTCAGACATCCTATTTCTTGAAAATTATTGCAAAATTACTCTGTAACTTGGAAAAGAACAGAATAACACATCACTATTTAGCAATAGTAAAAATAGAAGAAGAAAACCTATCCTTAATGCTTTTATATTATTGGATTCCATCAAGTAGCAGTGAAGGCAGCTGGGACAACTGATCATATATCTATAGCAGTAAAAACAAGTAGTGTCCCAAAATGAAATATTGAAATGTTTATCTTTATTCTCCTTCCAATTTCCATTCAGTCCTCAAAAATTTCCACTAAATTGCAATATAAGATACTCTTATAATCATCACCATTATAAGAATGGTGAAGATTATAAAAAATCCTTGTGTGTCCAATCACACTTGGCCAATGAAGAATTCTATTCTATTCTATTCTATTCTATTCTATTCTATTCTATTCTATTCTATTCTACTCTACTCTACTCTACTCTACTCTACTCTACTCTACTCTACTCTACTCTACTCTACTCCACTCCACTCCACTCCACTCCATTCCACTCCACTCCACTCCATTCCACTCCATTCCATTTTTTCTAAAGTTGTTGTTCAATCTTATACTTTGTGTTGTTTTAGAACTGAGGGTGCTACAGTATATTTCAAAATATGATCTAGTGTTTTTGATTAATTTTGGGTTGTGGAGGGATACGTAGGTAGATATTCAACATTTATAGTTCCACCATATCTCTGTATGAAGAATTGGTGGAACTATATCCACATATATCCATTCTGAAGCATTGTTATATCTTCTTGGCATTTTGTATTCAATACAGTTTTAGTAGAATCATGTCACACGAGTCTTCATTTGATGAAATTCGTTACTCTCAGTGTATGATTTTTTTTCTCTCTCTCTATCTTGATACAAGCCTTGTAACCAAACCAAGCATCTGAGTTAAGATCACTTGTTGACAGGCAAATGAGGAAAGCTGTAAGGAGCTATTAAGTGGTGGGAATTGCTCCTTCTTGATTATTTGTTTCTCCTGCCATTTTGAGCAGAAAATGAAAAGATTTGCATTGGTTCATTTCCATGTCTCACACTATTATTTCCAACCACGATTATAAAACTGGATTTGTCCTATGAGAGGAAGAAAGGTAATATTAGTGCCTGGCATTACACTTTCTTCTTCAGTGGGTTGCTTCAAAGAACATTTTGAAATAAGCAAAGGAGAGGTGCAGAGAAGGGAAATTACAGTTCAAGGATTTAGAGGCAAGTATTCAGGAAATCAGAGTGGCCAAAAGGGAAAAAATCCTAAAAATTAGATAAGAATCAGGAAGAACCTGATGTCACTTAAAAGTAATGTGGAAGTCACTATACCAGGTAGGCGGGTAAAGAAAAATGGACAATTTTTCCATTGTAATGGAATGTAATTTTTCCAAACAATTACCAGAATCAAGATTTAGGTTTGGGGCTTTTAACTGATTTGAGAAATAAGGTCCAACCTTTATTATCAATAGCCAGTGTACATGCAGTCAGATATTACCTAAAATAATTTTAAATTCACTCAAAATTACTGATTCATTAACATATCACAGACAAACCTACACAACTGGTGCCTTAGACTGAGGATGTTTTATTAAAAACAAAAGCAAAGTAAAGTGTTGTACGTGTCTCAGCAAGTTTAGCCATAACTGACTGTCATCTACAACATGAGCATGGCAAATCCCCTAATCTGAAATTAGCTCAACAAAGGCAACAGTTGGTATATGAGAGAAAAGAGTTGTAGAACTGCTCCCAGTTGGATCAGACACATTTAGTAAGTGATCAAAATATGTAAGATGAATAGTGATTAAATTGTCACCAATGTATTCATCATATTTTCAAATGTTAAACTGTCAAATGGACATCAGTCAGCTTCAGGCTCTTACAAAGTCCCTAGGAAATAAAATGGAAAGTTGTGATAGTCTATAGCCATCTAAGAAGAATAATTCAACTCAATTAAAGCAAAGTAGAACAAACTGGCATTGAAATAACAATTGATAGTAGAATCAAATGCTTCACTTACTCTGCTATAAAATAATCTACAAAGATAATCAAGATTATTTCAATCTATAGAAGCTTTTTTCTGATCTGAGAGAATCTCACATTCCCTTATAGATATATTTATTACTTCTATATTTCAGCTTCCGAAACTGACTTGTATATTTTAACAAGGCAGGACAAAATTTGAATTGATTCTGTTTCTGTTAATATGAGCAGAGTGGTGCTTTTAATATTGCTTATGGAGTGGGAATAGTACATTCTAATATAGAAGTATGATGGGGAAAAAGACAAGTCATGCTTGGCAATTTTTGGCCAATAGTCATATGTTTAATAATTACAGTATTTTTCAAGATACACAAAAGAATATGATATTGATATGAGCAAAGAGGAGTGGTACAATGGCTCAGTCCGGTTTCAAGACCGAAGTCTTGCACAGTGGAGCTTCTGTTAATTGCCCCAGCTCCTGCCCACCTATCAGTTCAAAACACAAAAAGTGTAAGTAGATAAATAGGTACCACTTCAATGGGAAGGTGCATCTCGGTGTTATAGTCACACCGGTTATAGTCATATACTGGCCACATGACCACAGAGAGTATCTTTGGACAATGCTAGCTTCCTCAATTAAGAAACAAACATGATCACTGCCCGTTAGTGACTTGAGGTGAGAAATAACATGGCAGGGGAAACCTTTATCTTTATGAGCAGAGATAAGCAATAATTTTATCTGGGCAACATTTTTTAGTTTCAGTAATTCCTAAACTTGCATCTAAGTTGCTTCTCAATATTTGTTACAAGCCCACCTACATTAATGACTGTTTTATCATGCTTTTTCTGTGCCTTAATCAGTGGTGGGTTTCAAAAAAATTTAAAACCTGTTCTGTAGGTGTCGCCTGTTTTGTGGGAGTGGCTCAGCAGTCATGTGACCGTGTGGGAATGGAGTGACGGTCTTGTGACCAGATGGGCATGGCCAAGTTGGAAAATGTGGTGAAACTCACTTAACAATGCTCTTGCTTAGCAACCAAAATTTTGGACTCAATTGTGATCATGTTTTCTTTCTTTCTTTCTTTCTTTCTTTCTTTCTTTCTTTCTTTCTTTCTTTCTTTCTTTCTTTCTTTCTTTCTTTCTTCCTTCCTTCCTTCCTTCCTTCCTTCTTTCCTTCCTTCCTTCCTTCCTTCCTTTTTGTGTCTCTCTCCCCCACTTATTTTCTTTCTTTTCCTTCCTTCCTTCCTTCCTTCCTTCCTTCCTTCCTTCCTTCCTTCCTTCCTTCCTTCCTTCCTTCCTTCTTGTGTCTCTCTCCCACACTTATTTTCTTTCTTTCTCTTCCTTCCTTTCTTCCTTCCTTCTTTCCTTCTTATATCTCTCTTTCTCCAATTTTCTTTCTTTCTCTTTCTCATTCTTTCTTTCTCTCTTTCTCTCTCTCACACAAACACCATTTCCCTCATGTCTCCCACTGACAGCTCTCAAAGAGAAGGAAGGACTCCTGCCTTGGGAAGGGGTTGGACTAGGTTACCTCCATGTTCCCATATATGTTCTGCTCTGTGCCAGTTGAAACTGTTTTGTGTTTGTGTGTAAGGGGATGTTCTTTTCCAATAATTATTTTTTATAATTTAATTACTTAAAACACACTCTAATATATTTAGATAGCAAATGTAAAGAACACTTCAACCATACAGTAACAAAGGACTAAAAATTGAAATATGAATTTCCAGAGCAATTTTTCTCTCTAGATATAAAGCTAAAGTCTTTCTTCAAAAACATCTACCACAAATTAATGTGCTTTTAAGGTGTGTTAAGAATTCCCTTGAATAGGAATTTTCAGAGTAAGTAGTTGACTATAGAGATAACCAAAACAAATCCTTCCCATGATCAAGGTCATACATGGGTCAACCATTCATAGAACACTGCAAGCCATCTTAAAGGCAGGAAGTGGTTGATATCTGGTTTCCCTGTCTACCATTCCTTAAGGAAAAATATATTTCCCTTTTTCTTTTCCTCAAGTAAAAGATAAATCTGAAAGGATAAAATTCTTGTAAACATGCAATGGTTGATATACACTTGCAACAATATAATAGATGGCATAATGGAAAAAACTGTGGAAATTAATTTTTTATAGCAATCAAACCTCTCATGACCTATTTATCTATACAAATAGATATAATATTAATAAAATAATGTGCTTTAATTTATGGATAGTGGGAGGGAAATAGTAATCTTACTCTTCATGGCGATGTATACTATGTCTATTATCAATCTAAATATATATTTGGTTATACCAAGTAGACAAATAAAAATAACCTCCTGCTAGTTCTCATAGTCCTGGTGACATTGAACCAACTGAATGATTTACAGCTTCTTTTGAAAAGAGTCTCAAGTCTCCTCAGAACTGGGCACCCTGTTTTCCATCTTTTGAAAATATTCTACTTATAGCGGGGAAAAAGTGCAACAAAGAGGTCAAACAGAAGGAAAGGCCTTAACTCACATTGTGAAACTAAAAAAAACACACAAAGACACAAATATTTTCTATACTTTATTGAAAGTGAATATTAAATTGCATTGTAATATTTTTTAGAACTGTTTTCTTTTTAATTAAACATTAAAATGGGAGAGTTAACTCTAATTTAATTTTCATTTGATTGTTAGAAACCACCTTGAGTTTTCTGATGAGGTAGGGCAGAGTATAAATAAAAATGAATAAATATTCCTGGCTCCTACCAGCTAAAAACATATTTTGGTATTGTTTAAGTGATAAAAAAGATGAATAGTTTTAAATAAATGAATAAATTACTTTTTTAAAAGGCAGGTTTCAGTGAAACTCACACACATAATATTTAGGCTCACCACTGAAATTGGGATGAGATTCCCTGCCAAAGACAGTTCTAATAGAGTTACTGTAGACAGAATAAGAACCACAAAATGAATATTGCTGCCAATTTCATTTTGACCCATGACCATTTTCAGCAATTAAAATTTCACTTGTACGTAAGTATAACAGTATGAAATATTAAAATGTATATAGTAAGTAAAAATGTAAGTAAAGATGCTGGATAGTTTCTACTTTATAGGATTGACTATCAACAGTAAAAGAAGAGTAGAGCACTTGTTGGATACAAATGAAGGCCCTGGAAAATGCATTCAGATATCTGTATGTCTATATCTACAAAAATCAGAATCATGCTGAGTGATGCTCTATGGAAGCAAAAGTTGGACTTTGAGGAAACAAGATAAAAAGTGTATTGATGCTTTTGAATAGCATCAAAGGTAGCCAATAAAATGAACAAAAGGATCTAGATGGGAGTAAACAAGTTGGCACTCAATCCAGACAAGACCGAGTGGCTACTGATGTTCCCTCCCAAAGATTGGCCAAGTAATCCATCTCTCAGGCTGGGGGGGTGAAATTATACGCCCCTCAGAGAGGGTTCGCAATTTGGGAGTCCTCCTGAATCCCCAGATGACTTTAGAACACCATTTGTCGGCTGTGACCAGGGGGACCTTTGCCCAGGTTCGCCTGGTGCACCAATTGCGACCCTACCTGGATCGGGAGGCCCTTCAGACAGTCACTCACGCCCTTGTGACCTCAAGACTGGATTACTGTAAATCGATCTACATGGGGCTGCCCTTGAAGAGTGTTCGAAGACTTCAGCTGGTCCAGAACGCAGCCGCGCGAGCGATTGTGGGTGCACCCAGGTACACCCATGTCATACCTATCCTCCGCGAGCTGCACTGGCTACCCATTAGTCTCCGGACCCGCTTCAAGGTGCTGGTCGTTACCTATAAAGCCCTACATGGCATCGGACCTCGGTACCTGAGAGACCGCCTCCTGCCGAGTACCTCCCATAGACCGATTAGATCTCACAGGTTAGGTCTTCTCCGGATTCTATCTGCCAGCCAATGTCGGCTGGCGACTCCCCGGGTGAGAGCCTTCTCTGTTGCAGCTCCAGCCCTCTGGAACGACCTCCCCGTGGAGATCCGGACACTTACTATCCTCCCGGCCTTCCGCAAAGCTGTTAAGTCCTGGCTGCTCCAGCAGGCCAGGGGGCTTTCGAAATATCCAGCCCCATGGAAACTGTGACTATTGTGTATTTTAAAGTGTTGTTTTGTTTATTTATCCCCTTCCCTTGTTTATTGTAAGCCGCCCGGAGTCCTTCGGGATTGGGCGGCATACAAGACCAATAAACATCAACATCAGCATCAAAGGTAGCCAATAAAATGAACAAAAGGATTGTAGAACAAATGCCTATAGAGTTCTTACTCAAGGCTTAAATGACATACACTTAAATTATAGCAATAGCACATAGACATTGCTTCATAGTGCTTTACAGCCCTCTCTAAGTGGTTTACAAAGTCAGCATATTGCCCCCAACAATCTAGGTCCTCATTTTACCAATCTCGGAAGGATGGAAAGCTGAGTCAACTTTGAGCCACCCAGAATTGAACTTCTGAAGTGAGTAGTGAGTTAGCCTGCAGTACTGCATTTTAATCACTACACCATCAAAATCATCACATTTTGGATATATCATGTGACTACCTAGCTTTCTTTAGAGATCTATAATGCTGAGAAAGGTGAAATGAAAGAGAAGATAATCAGCAACTATGTAGATAGACTCAATTACAGGAGTTTTGGAGGGAGCAAAAACCATCCAAAAGAAGGCCTACTCGTCCTAAGTGTCAATACTGACTTGATGGCACATCATCAGTCAATCACAAAAAGAGACACTAAATTAAATGTTATGTATTCAATCATTGTCTTTATTGCAAACTTCCTCAATGTGGTTTAGAACAGTGGCACCCAACCTTTTGGAGACCAGGGAGCAGTTACATGGAGAGAGGTTTTTCTGCAGACCAGAAGGTATGGTTTTGTGTGCTCTGGATGGGGCTTTGCTTGTTTGTACAGTTCGGTTTCTTGCATGCTGTGGACCAATGCCAGTCCACAGATTGGGGTTTGGAGACCCATGGTTTAGAATAATATACATGCATTAAACCATTAAATAAAATAACAAATAGTAGAGGACTCAGCTATGATATCTAGCATTTCCCCATTTTAAAAAATCTTCATACGATTCGAAGAGCAGATTTCTTTCTTGAGTCTTAATCTCTCTTTTTCAAGAATCCTTATCAAAATCGCTGGTAGGGCAGACTTTCATTTCATCCCATTCTCTTTTTACACATTTTACAGTGTTAATAATAGACCAAACTTGATAGATTTGAATTAGATCCATAAGATCTACACTGTGGAGGTATTGTGATATTGTGTAACAAAGGCAACATAAAAAATGGCTTTCTGCCTGGATATTTGTTTGTTTCGTAGATTTTCATGGGTACAGGTATGCAGGTTTTGGCATATTCAGGTCTTTTCCATGTAAGATTGAGAGTATCTTGACAATGTTTCTACGAGGTCCCACTCGTCATATTCAGGCTGGTGCCTTCAACTTCATGCCTGTGCGAGCAAAGCGCGATCAGAGCTGCCATCCCTCTATAAATATTGGTGGGGTGTGTGTGGACTGCTGGCCTTGTTGCATATTGGTTGGCTGTGTTGTAACATCTTGATTAGTTGATGGAGTTGATGTTTGCAGATTAGTTGGCTGTTTCGTAACATCCTGTGTGGCTGAGGTACTGGCTGTGTGCCTATTTTTCTTTTGTATTGTAACAACCTGGAGAATGGGCTGTGTGATGACATCCTGAGCTGTATTGTAGTGAACCCCTGGGGGGTTGGCTGCATTGTAATATCCTGAGCCTTTGCATTGTAACTTCCTGAGTTCTGTGATATAATGTCCTGAACATATGGCTGTGGTGTAACATCCCGGGCTTTGGTTTGACTCCAAGTTTGTGGTCTGACCATGTGTTCATGGCATGTGTCAGTTTGCTTTGTTTGGGGGCCAGAGGGGGGTGCAGCAGTTGGTGATGCCACCATGGTTTGGCTTCTGGAGGGGGCTTGCATTTGGTTTATGGGATGGATTTGGGTTTGAGTCTGGTGAGGGTGATTGGTGGTTGCATCCTGTGTTGTTCTGGGTCAGGTGTTGGTTTTTGTGACTGGGATTCATTTGTTGACTAGGGCTAGTTTCCAGATGTCTGGTAGGAGGGCGGTATCATCACGTTTATTCATGTTGTGGGGGTCTTTCTCTATTTTGATGGCTTTCATAATTATTCTCTTGTTGAAGTGTTCAGTTTTGGAGATTAATTTGGTTCTTTCAAAATCAGTTTCATGTCCTGGAGCTTTAAGGTGCTGGAAGGGGGAGGAAGTTTTTTCTTCTTTTCTGACTGCGTTCTTATGTTCTGTGATGCATGCATTTATTCTCCTATTAGTTTGTCCAATGTATGTGGCTGGGCAGATTTTGCATGGTATTTCATAGACTCCTTGGTTTTCTAGCTGGATCTTGTCTTTGGGGTTTCTTAAAATGTTGGCTATTAGTTGGCTGTTAGTTGAGTAGATTCTTCATAGACATGACTAGTAATAAATAATTTCAATTGGAACTTCACTTGTGCTCCTGGTTTTTTATACCTGACAGAACTGTTTTTCATACCTGACAGAACAGTTCCAATCACATCATTAAAATGATTAAAAGCATTTACAAATTGCTGCGAATACCTATCTATTTTTGGTGGAAAAAGTGATAGAAAGCTAGAAATTTCACCAATCAACAATAATTCTTAATAATTTATTAATCATCTGCAGATACATATGATGATTGATCATGTTGTAACATTTTTTCCTGTGTAATTCCATCATTCCATTGGTTGATCTAAGAATTTTTTTTAAGATGAAGGAACTAGTAAAATAACAGGGTAAACCACAAGTTGCTTGAAAAGGAAATGTTTTAATGCAATTTCCATTCTACCCACCCCCTTCCATTGAGACAAAGAAGATAACCTAGAAAGAATGCCCATTTTTCGTTAATTGAACTACTTTATGAAATTCCTTTATAGGTGCTAAAAATTTTTGGTGATTGCGTCTTTTGTTGAAAAACATCTAATGAGAAAAGATATCACACTCATCTTTAGAATTTATTTAGTAAATTTATATGGCCACACATTTCACACAAAATGACTCTGGACTTTTAATAATTGTTGGATTTTGAATGTTTTTCTGATACTTGAAAGTTTGAAGGAAGTGTCATTTTTAGTCTATCAGGGAAATTATTTATCCTACTGGGAATGCAAAAGGCTTCTCTTTTGTAACTCAGTATATTTTACTCTCTGCCTCAATATTTCCCAAATGATAAAATTCCTTTGAAATTTTCAGTGTTAACAGAATTGTTACCTCAAGAATCACTGCCTCATTTCTTGAACTAGTAGGCAATTCTAATGCCCAAGCTTTTCCCCTTGTCTACCCAAAAGCCTCATTACATCACTAAGATATTTACATTTCATTTGTATCTGAAATCAGGCAAATACTCATTGCCAAGCAGTATCTTTTTCTCCTTCATAGAGATTCTTATTTACATGTGATTTTCCTTCACTTCTTCTATGCACAACTCCATTTATTATGGAGGCTCTTTAGCCTGGAATATTCACCTACTATTTTTGATTTCATAGAATTGATCTCCGCTTACTATCATCCAACTGGAACAACCTCTTGGAAGGATTTAAACAACAACTGTCAGACAGATGGAGACAAATACATGGTCTGTGGATATCTCTGTGGAAAAATAGAGGACACAGCAAATTATTTCATAGAGTTTTATTTTTATGGAGGTGAGGGGAATGTTTTTCTTAATTTACATATTTACAAAATTATAGATATATTCATAATTACATTGTTAGGAACATAAGCATAGACCTCAAACCATTAAGGCAGTTTGGAGCATCCTGAATTCATTACATAGACTTTGAAAATGGTGAACTGTAAAGACTTGTAATCTTTTTCCATAAACAGGAAGGATTCTATCTGCCACTTTTCTATCTTTCTACTGCTGTCTCCACAAATAGTAATTTTCCCCATTATCACTAAAGGTTTACAATATAATTCAAGAGTTTGCATTAGGGTCAAAAAGATAAAATATTGAAGGGGATATGAAGGTATCCGTGTGTGCAAACATCTAGGAAAGTAAAGATACAGGTACCTGTATGGAGGAACAGTCGTTGAAAGGAAAAGGAATGGTAGACTAGTCCACACAGAAGAAGCTAGTGGGACATCTCTGAATAAACACAAGAAGCAGGTGAATGACCAATAAGATCCAGTGATGGTCATAACTGAACTGAATAGCTGTCCAGCTCTATGACCAATACATTGCAATCTAAATTGTAATGTGTGGAAATTAATAAACAACTGCAAGCAGCTTAAGAGACAGCCTTTTTAGCTTACGGTGAAATATTGACCTTAGACTCAGAAATGAATTAAATTTACAGAATAAAAATGGCTTTAGTGCACATCTTAATAATTGCTTCACTCCCCCTTTTAAAATAATTAAATATAAAATTGGCCTACCAACTGCCTTTTGTTGTTATCTTCTTGGCTAGATAAAATTTAACATTTGAAATAATTCCTAATTGCAATACTGAAGTCCGGTTTATTTGATATTTAATGTGAAGTGATATATTAATAGATTGCCAGATAAAGAAAATTTATGATAGACAACAATATTTTGAATACATTTTAAATGCAATCAACTGTTTTGTCACGATACACAAGCTTGACTTTATTCAAATGTTCTGGGATATAAATGTGAATGCTGACCTACCCAGGCTAATAATACATCTGTGGTGCTCTCTAATCTTGGTTTTTGCTTGCAGATGTTTTGTATTATTACCTAGTAATAAAGCTGTCTATGCCACACATATTTTGTGCAATGTAGAAAGCCTATTTTGAAGAACTGCTATTCTTAATGTATGAGTAAAACTTCAGTTCATCATTCTTGTTGTATGAACTGATAGTTGTATGAACTGTTTCTGCCAAAGTCTGAATTTGGCCTATATTATTGGTGTTGGCATAAGTGCATAATTGAATCAATTGACAAGGAAATCAACAGTTGATTCAGTTTATTTCCTATAAAGTACAGATTTGGCTACAGTTGAGGCATCTAGTCTTCATTTTACATGGCTATTTAACATGCTAGTTCACAGCGGTCATTAAACAGCTTCTATTTTCCACTTAATTACAGACCTGTCCTAGCTCCTTCTGAAAATGAAGTGATTTTAGAATGGCAGAATAGTAATTTTATTTTATTTTATTTGGTGTGGTGCGTAAATTAAAGCTCACTCATTCTCCCATTTGGATAATTTACTAGCAACAGGAAATGAACTGATTGCAATTATGCTCTCTGTCTTCTGCAGAAGGGTCTGTAGTTCTTCGCCTTGATAATAGCTGTAATGATACTTTAGTCAACTGGTAGAATCTTTTGCATTTCAGCTTCATTGAAGTTTCTGAATAGCATAAAAGGGTTTTCAGCAATTAATTCACAATTAAATATTCTGATCTCTTTTTAAAAATTGTCAAAAGACCCCTGCGGCCACACTTTTTCCATTTAAAGTGATGCTGAATTAATAATGTTTGTTATCTTATCAGACCTTTAAACTCCTGTGACTGATATCACATCAGTTCGCCCACTTAAGCAAAATGTCACACGGCAAGACTTCCATTCGGAATAGGTCATTCCTACTGAAGGCTCATTAGTGCTCACTGTCCATTTTACTTTCCAGTGCTCGTTGGAACACAGAAACAAGAGGGAGGGATATCACCCATTTCCTTATTTCAAATAGACATATTAAAGCCATACCATGTGTTATAATTAATTTTGAATAAAAAGTCACATTTGCCATTAAATATTCAGTTAATAGACAATTAAATCATATTGTGATGTTTAAGTTCAGCTACAAAGTTGCTGGCAAGAAAGAGGCCTTGGTCCATCTGGAGTACTGCAGCCTTTTATGAAATGGATGCCAACATTTCAGTGAAAAATAGCAACAGCTGATGCTGCTGTATATATACAGAATAAGGAAAAAAATCTAGTTTTACCACCCAACTAATCCAATATATTAGGAAAGGAACCACAGCTTAGTAGTCTAACTTATGTGTTAAATGCTAAAGGTCCTAGGTTCCTAGTTCAAAGAATCCAATAGCTGATTTTTTTTTTTTGGGGGGGGGGGAAACTAAGTCAGCCAGTGATCTTTAGAAGACATAAACTGTTACTTAAGGAAATACTAGGTGGGTTGGACAAATCTGATCTGGATCAAAGCAGTTGCTTTTATGTCCAATATGTAGTTCTGATGCAAGACAAAGCACTGGGACAAATTGTCTCACACATGAAGGCAAATATAGGTGCCTCAGGATAATGTTGCAGGATTTATACACTCTGCTAGAGAGAAGTTCCCTGAAGATGGGCTCCAGCATGAGCCCGAAAGCTCAGAAGAATAAACCTCTGGTCCCCATGACCAACCAGATTCAATCCTGCAAAACAAATTCTCTGTTCTCAACAGAGGTGGTATTCAGCCAGTTCGGACTGGTTCAGGTGAACCAATAGCAGACATCATGGGTGGGTCTGCTCACTTCACCCTGGAGCTATGCTGTAATGTTTAGCCATGCTTTTGAGGCCAGGCACTTAACCCACTTACTTTTTCTCCTGCTTGGCTCTCTATTGCTGCTTGCTGAGGAGGTAAGTAAGCTGCAACTAAGTGCGGGGCAGGGAGAGTCCGGTGACCTTTTGCGGCCTTGCAAGGATCCCGGGCTTGCTTATAGTGCAGGGCCGCATGGCCACCAGCAAGCATGGGAGCGGGGGTGGGGATGGCAGTGGGAGCTTCCCCGCTGCCACCACCACCACTGCACCACCTCACGTTCCTTGTCTTCCGGCTGTGGCCCCACTCCATGGAAAACATAGGTGTGCGCGGCAGAGGGAAGTTTCTCCAGAAGCCCGGGCGAGTGAAAACAAGTTCCTATGATTACAAAGTCTCTGAGGCTGTAATTTTACGTGCTGTGCATGCATGCCTATGTTTTCCATGGTGTGGAGCAGAGGCAAGGCTCTGCATGGCTTCAGAGCCCATCTGGAAAGATGGGGACCCTGCAAGGGGCACCCCATCCCCCACAGATGGCCTCTGGAGTCATCGCTGGCCACACAGAGCCTCGCCGCTGCTCCACGCTGTGGAAAACATAGGCGCACGCACACAGCTCATACAATTACACCCTCAGAGACTTCATAATGCTGGGAACTTGTTCTCATTTTCCCGGGCTTCTGTAGAAGCTTCCCTCTGAAGCTCTCCATGGGAGGAAGGGCTGAGGCTTTGGTCCTGCTCTGGGCTGTAAGCTTCCCTCCGAAGTCTTGGGATTTTCTGCAGAGCCCCCCAGGGAAAGATACCACTGCCAGTGGTGTGGTCCAGCAGTAGCTGTTGGAGCTTTCACTAGACTCCAATAGCGAGGAGCCCTATGAGTCAGCTCTGGAGGATGTGGAGGATGCTGCACAGGGTTCTGACTCCGAGCAGGGCACAGAGAGGCTGGTTGGCCACCAGGAGGCGCCTGAGCCTTGGACCAGTGGGGAGGAGACAAGGGAGAGTGATCCGATGCCAGCAGTGAGTTGTTCCTGGATGCCTGGCACTGAAGAGCTAATAGGCATCAGGAACAGTTTTGCAGTTACAGGAGGTAATTGCATTCAGCTGGGGGTCATTAGGCTCCTCTGCAGACTATAAAAGGATTGCTTGCGCACACGCCCCTCTTGCAGAAGTCAACGCAGGAACTGATGTTGGAGAACATTATTGTGAGTTTGGCAGGCTGGATTGCTGCCATGGCTTATCTGTGCTGGATTGCTGCCCAAGCTTGTCTGTGCCGGTTTGCTGCCAAGGACCTGTCTGTCTGTTATTTAAATGCCGTAACTTATTTTTGGCTCGGAGTGTGTTGGTGTGGGACGAGGGGGATCAGAACAGCCAGGTACCTTTAACCATATATTTTGGTCCTATGACTGCAGAATGCTGCAAAAAACCATAAATGCAGGCCAGTTGTTGAGTGTTTCAAATGTGACCACAGTATTTGTCTCTCTGTTGGTGTGTGTGTGTGGGTGTGACAGAGAAAGAGTGAAACAGACAGACAGACAGAGACACACATACAGACAGAGAGAGGCACAGAGAGAGACAGAGAGAGGTAGGGAGGGAATCAGAGAGGGACTGACAGGCACACAGAGAGAGAGAGAGATAGAGAGACAAAGAGGGGGAGGGAGAGAGGGAGGGAGGGAGAAACAGACAGACAGAGAGAGAGACACAGAGAGACACACACAGAATGACTGATTAAGTGAATGAGAGACAGACAGACACATACAAACACATACACACAAAGAGTGACAGAGAGAGAGGAAGGGAGGAGAGAGAGACAGAGACAGACAGAGAGAGACAGACAGAGAGAGTGAGTGAGATACACACACACAGAGTGACAGAGATGGGGGGTGGGAGGAGAGAGAGACAGAGAGATACAGAGAGAGACAGACAGACAGACACACAGAGAGAATGACAGAGAGAAACCGAGAGGGGGGAGGGAGGGAGGGAGGGAGGGAGGGAGGGAGGGAAGGAGAGAGACAAAGAGCCACAGAGAGACAGAGACAGACAGACAGACAGATAGACACAGAGAGAGATAGACACAAAAAGAGAAAGAGAAAGGAAAGAAAAAAGGAAGGAAGGAAGGAAGGAAGGAAGGAAGGAAGGAAGGAAGGAAGGAAGGAAGGAAGGAAGGAAGGAAGGAAGGAAAAAGAAAGAAAGAGAAAGTGGGGGGAGAGATGAAAGAAAGAAAGAAAGAAAGAAAGAAAGAAAGAAAGAAAGAAAGAAAGAAAGAAAGAAAGAAAGAAAGAAAGGGAAAGAGAATTTATGACCACAATTGAGCCCAAAATTTTGGTTGCTAAGCAAGAGAGTCGTTAAGTAAGTTTCACCACATTTTACAAGTTGGCCATGCCCACCCAGTCACATGGACACCAAGCCACTCCCACCCAGTCACATGACTTCCAAGCCACTCCCCCAAAACAGGTCACACCTACAGAAGAGGTTCTAAAAATTTTTGAAACCCACCACTTCACCACAGGAAACATCAGTGCATTGAGAAATGTTCATTGCATACCTGCAATTGGTGCAGCACATCAGCCAATACTGAAATGAGCTTATGGTGTTCAATCAAAGTCTCCAGATGCAGTCTAATTAAATAGTTCTAAATCTTCCTTAAATTGTCTCCATGACTTCCAGAAACTTTGGAAGGACAAAGAATACCAGAAAGGACGGGTGAAAGAGACATACACACTGTGTGAGTTATTTTCCTTTTGTTTATCAGTGGATTTACTCCAGTAAGTGACTGTTTATAATATAATGTGTAAATAGATAACTCTGTTTAAAGTTTTATCTCACAATTAACTGGCTGTAAGGAATTACAACTGTCATATCATAGAAAGAATGAAAATGATAGGGCTGACTTAATTCTAATCTTAAAACTTCATAGGTCAATAGATTGATAGGCAACTTGATCATCTAGCAGTAAATCAAGGATCAAAAGAAATGCATGCCATCATAGAAAAACAAACAAACTTGAAATCAGGAAAATGCACTAAAATAAAATACAATGGTCACAAAATTATCACAAAAACAAAAGTCTTTTCTTTGCAGCGATGATGACAATTCAATCTCTCTGTATACCAGGCTTGAATCAAAGGAAGTTTCTCTTTGCCTTCCTGGATAAGTTATTATATTTTTGTCCTTCCTATTTTTCTAAAGCACTTGTATTTCATATTACTGCTCTTCACTGTTTTTAAAAGCTTTCTCTTGAACGAGGGAGAAAATAATAGTTCCATGGAATTTCCCCAAGAACCTTATGTTTTATCTCCTCTAAGGACAAAATGGATAAGCAATGTTCTTCTGGGTGATAAGGTGATATTCTCTTTTTCTCTAACCACCCTCCTTTCTTGTAATATCATTCAGGAATTGCTCCTCCAATTTCCTTAAAAAGCTATTTTATCTTATGAGAGAAACTTTGATTCCCCACACAAATATCTCCCCTCCCCAATCTCTATCGCATCTTTAGAGTGTTTCAGCACTGCTTTAAAATTTGTTTTGACCATCTTTTCTTCTCTTTTGGGAAAAGAAAATTTGAAAACTATTTATTTGATAACTGCAAAATAATTTTCAACACTCCTTTTTCAAAGATAAAATACTGATGGCGATAGGGGTTGTTGTAGAATGATCCAGGCTGTTCAGACTTCAGTTTAAAAGATGAAAATAATTTTCTGAAATGTATTCCATGGCTGGAAAATCTTGTCATATTGATCATGGAACAAAAGAGGATTTTTTAATTAATATGTTTTCAAGACTGGAATAAATATTTTGGGTTTCACCTACTGGATTGATGGATGTTTATAGAAATGGCTAGTTTATATTATTATGAAAAAGTTAAAAAGTTGTGATTTGATGTCAATGCCTTATTTTACTGCAATAGAAGAAGTTGGAATTCATTGCTTTTTTTTTCTTTTCCCCAATCTTTCGTCATTTCTCTTCCCTCCATCCCCCCCCCACACTACTTTTCTATTTACTTTTGTATTTTGTATCTTATCTTATAACATAATAAAATGCTTAAAATGTTGAGATTTTTTAAAAGTGCTGTTGAAGATGTAGAATTAACAAATAACAAAACTATAGATCAGGGATGTCAAACTCCCGCCCCGCAGGTCAGATGTGTCACACAGTGGAAACGCCCATGTCCGATTTAGCGAAGGGGGGAAAAAGTCCCAATATGTCACGTAACACTGCTGTGACACCGTGAGTTTGACACCTTTGCTATGGATTAACACTCAAGAAGAAACTGCTTACTGCATTTTTTTCCCGAGGAAGGAACACTCATTGTTGATTTAAAATAATATATGAAACTGCATTGTTGGATTTCTTATTACAGTCAGACAGCAATTGGCAATTTGGCAATCTGCAATTTGTGGATACTTGATGGCCAAAGATTTGTATCAAGAAGGATGTAATTAACAGGCAAGAGCCATTGTGCATTTCAAACACTGAGGGAAAATTTTTATATCCAAGGTCTACTTTCACTTTTTTGCTAAGGTGTCATCTTGAAAATATATCGGTTATCTCAGAGAACAGCTGCTTTTTTGACTGCTATTTATGAAATAATTCCAAAAAGTAATGATAGACCTCCAGAAATACCCAACAAGCACATAACCATTCTATTTCTTTTCTTTAAAGTATTGTGAAGCTATTCTTAACATATATGACTATTTAGCATCGATGATGTTGCCTAGTTTGGGTAATGAAACATCTACAAGAAAACAACCAAACTCAGAGAGTACCAAAGACCCGTCGTATATAACTAACCATTAAGCATACAAAAAGCAACTTGGAAATAATTTATCTTAATTCTATGTATGTCTATTTAATCAATAAGTTTTTTAAAAAAATGCAAATATGCTATTTAGTGCTATCTACAGGTAGTCCTTAATTTACAGCCATTAATTTAGCGACTGTTTGAAATTAAAACAACACTGCAAAGTGTTGTCACCATTTTCCACATTTACTATTTATGTTGTTTGTATTTTTTGTCATGGATTGCACTGGTGAGTCTAAAACCAATTTCATTGTATACATGATGTACAATGACAATAAAGGTTATACTATGCTATGCTATGCTAGGCTTGGCTTGGCTAGATCTGGCTAGGCTAGGCTAGGCTAGGCTAGGCTAGGCTAGGCTAGGCTAGGCTAGGCTAGGCTAGGCTAGGCTAGGCTAGGCTAGGCTAGGCTAGGCTAGGCTAGGCTATAAAGGCTATACTACAACCATTGCAGTATCTCCACAATCAAAATTTGGATGCATATTTATGACAGTTGCTGTTTCCTGGGGTGGTGTGATCACATTTTGGTCCTTTTGACAAGCAAAGACAGTGGGGAAGCCAGATTTAACATAACAATTGCAGTGATTCACTTAGCCATTGTGACAAGAAAGATCATAAAATGGGGCAAAACTTACTCAACAACTATCTCACTTAGTAACAGAAAGTTTGGGTTCAATTTGTGGTTGTCAGTTATTATCTATCTATCTATCTATCTATCTATCTATCTATCTATCTATCTATCTATCTATCTATCTATCTATTTATCTGTCCGCCTGCCCGTCCACCCACCCACCTACCTACCTACCTACCCCCCCTTTTCTCTATCATCTCTCTATCATCCATCATCTATCTCTGTCTATCATCTTGAATTAAGTAGCTTATATTATTGTTAGGAAATGCAGGGTTAACAATTATTTCAGTTTCTTGAAATAGAAAAGATTTGTCCTTCCTCAAACAAGGCACATTTCAGATTTCATGTATGTTCAGGGAAAAAGAATGCTAACCTACACAATCAAGCCAATTGCATGGAATTGTTTAAAAAATGCAACAATGGAGAACATTCTGAATACTATTTGAACAGATGGATAGCACAATAGACTAGCCAGGCTGCTTTGAATAGAAGAATATTGATGCATGCTAGTTAGATGGGATACTTAGCCGTTGTTTAACAGCTGTCTGTAAAGTGGGAACAATGCACAATAGCCTGAGCTTCTGAACTAACATGCAACCAAAGAAGTTGAATATTCTGGAAAAACCTGTGCTTTTATAACATATGCTGAAAATGCAGAATGATTTCATTCTTCCCATCTTCCTACTGGACTTTTCTATGAAATAATAGGAAGAGTTTGCATGTTTCAAAATACCACGGTTCTTATTTAATTGGATCCGGATTATATTTGAAACTTCAGCACAGTAATTTATGTTTCAAATAATGATCAGTCTGCACTGATCTTAAAGCCAGACTTTTGATCTGGCTTTAAGATAAAAATAGTGTTGGCCCCACTAAAAAAATGGCCTTTATCAGAAGCTGGCTCTGGGATAGTGCTAAATCTCAAGAGATCCTTCAATACTTAGGGGAATGTCTGAACCACCAAACTAGGGTGGGATTGAAAAGGACAATTTAGTGGGTGGATTTCAGGAGGTGATACCAGGCACAGTTATGCAACTCATTGGCCTTTACTAAAATCCACAGAGTTCAGCTTTGTTCCCAATGCCTTAGATATATTTATGAGAACACTGGAACAGAAGAATTTACTGATTTAATTATTAAAGCTGGGAAGCTACAAAGATTCTGAACTGCATTTGGAATCAGTGACAGACTGCCTGACAATTAGCAAAGATAAAAGAGGATCTAAAGCTTCTAACAACCTTTTTTGAATAGCAGCACACACTTTTTAAAAATCAAATTGATCACTTGGAAGTTATCCTGAACCTTGCCTTATTACCTAATACTGCAACATTAGGTCTATGTATGTAAGCATTTTACTCTGTTTCAAACTCTTGTACCAGTTCCAGTTTCAGTGAGGCATGGCTAATTTAAAGCCCATTAGTTTTATGTTAATTGGACTACTATAATGTGGTAGGAGCTCCTTGTGAAAAACCAGTCAGAAATTTCTCAGGATGAGAGGAAGAGTTGATTGGGGTCATAAACATAGACTTGAAGCAGGGAATGGGTGTAGATTTCTTAAATAAATGTATATGGGGTGTTTTTTGATGGCCTCCTTCATGTCCATAGACAAAGTTTACTTTGGAAGCCACTGACCATATGGAAAGTAATAAAGGTGTTTTATTCTTTTAATTTTATTCTTTGAATTTGCAAGCTGCAACAATACCGTATGTTACAGGTTGGCATAGCAACTTATATCTCCCCCAGTGTGAATGGTAGTTAATCTCCATGAAATAGATTGTAGACCGGCAGGTATTGACATGACCATTAATATTTTTACATACACAGTGTGAGTGTGGGGGGGGGGGAAGCAGACATCAGAAAACGGTAGCCTCATAATGTATCAGAGGCTCCCCCCCTTTTGAAGTTTGCAGTGAAATTCAGTATCTTATAAAACATCAAGGGAGTCTTTCAATTTCACTGAAAATTAGTGATGCGTAAATCTGCACCAGCATCTGGATATTTGTATATTAAAGGACTGAGCGGTAATCTTACTATATTCACTGACCTGAGAGTAATTCTCATTGAACTCACTAGAGCTTACTTCTGAGTAGACATCTATTAGTTTGTATTGTCAGTCATCTAATCACTGTATATTATGTAGTGCCTGATGGATTCTATAGATCCTATTCATAGACTACAGGAATTTATTTTTACAGTATCATACATGAAACACTTTTTAATTATAGCTATATAGAATACTATATTATCTCTAATTAGTGCTGTCGAATGAATGGAAAATAAAGGACTGTTGGCAATCAGCAGCTATTATACAATAGCAGTATCACATCTGTTCATATTAACAGATAAGCAGGGAAAATCAAAACAGTGTTTGATTCATACTCTAAAATGGTCTGAGCAAAATATTGTATCTAAGTCTTTCAATATCTTTTGCTGACTTTGATCTGATTAAAGTCCAAAGAAACCATAGCCACAGATGTAAATTTTCTAGTGCATCTGAAATTAAAAACCATGATATTTCAACAAACTAAATGGCTGAAATATAGTGCAGCTGACATGATTAAAGGTATAGTGCAAATTTATGCTAGAAAGATTTTAAAATCTCTGGAGCTGCAGGTGTAAGATGACAGCAAACCAACTGAAATATACTATATTCTGTCTAAATACACTGTACAAAATTAATTAGGCAGTTGATCATACAATTAAAAAACATGATTGATAAGTCAATAGAAATAAACAGCAAATAAGTCAATAAAAAAATCAACAGTCTTTCGCTAGGTTCAGCTGATCTTCTCAGTTCAGCTACTGACAAGATTATTTATTTAATGTAAGACATTTTTAAAGGGGAAAATAATTTTGAAAATGAGAACTCTGTTACAGTATTTATCTCTGCTGGAAACTATAATGTGTATGCAATGTCAAATTTGTAGATAGACAAATCTGTAAGTAATTTTCTAAGAAAGCTACCTGAAAAGCACATCAAAGCCTACTGAAATAATGAGACCAGCTCCAGCTGTTGGATTCCAACAGCTTTTGATTTGTGCTCTAGTAGAAGCTCCAGGTTTTGATCCTCTGTTGATAATTTCCATGGTATTGAAGATGATTTGCACATTATTTAAAAAGAGGCAGCCAATAACAAACAAGAGCGAATTTGCCAACTGTACCCTAAAGGCCACTTTATTTCTATTTTACAGATTATAGTTTCCCACTCCCTTGTGCCATCACTACAGGCATCGCTGGAAAAATGACATATTTCTTTTTAGCAAAAATGAGACAGTCCCCCACTCCCCCAACAAAAACACTTGCAACTAATTGAAATTGGACTTAAGGAATGCTATGAATTTGAACTTTTGCTGATATATTTGATATGAAGAATGTGTGTGTGTGTGTGTGTTTGTGTGTGTGTATCAACTCTGTAGCCAAGACCCGCATCTACAGAACCAAACATCTAGCCGACAAAGACCACCTGAAAACTGAAGTCCACACTCTCACAAATGTATTAATCTCCAATGGATTCCAAAGAAAAACAATTGCCAACCTAATCCAAAGGGAGACTCCGCCAAAAAACTGAGCACAGAACAGGACAATGGCATCACCCTCCTCCCTTACATCAAAGGCACCACAGATAAAATCAGCAAAATTCTCCACAAACACAATACCAAGACAGCTTTCAAGACTGCCCAAAAAATAACCAATATCTTAAGAAGCCCCAAAGACAAAATCCATCTAGAAAACCAAGGAGTCTACGAAATACCATGCAAAATCTGCCCTGCAACATACATAGGACAAATGAACAGGAGAATAAATGCATGCATCACAGAACACAAGAACGCAGTAAGAAAAAAAGAAAAAACTTCCTTTTCCAGCACCTTAAAGCAACAGGACATTAAATTAATTTTGAAGGAACCAGGTTAATCTCCAAAACAGAACACTTCAACAAGAGAATAATTATGGAAGCTATCGAAATAGAGAAACACCCCCACAACATGAATAAACGTGACGATGCCTCCCACCTACCAGACATCTGGAAAGCAGCCCTAGTCAACAAACGAGCCCCACTCACCACCCAGGCTGTTACAACACAAAACAACAATAGACACACAGCCAGCAAAATAGAAGAGAAAGAATTGGAGAAAATCACAAAAGCAGGCAAATGCAAATAGAAATAGAATAACTGTGAGAGAGCAAGAACGGTACCAATTTTAATAGGTGGCTTGGATGCAATTCAAAAACATCTGGAGTACTACTTGAACCCCATCTACTTTGTCAATATCACCACCAGTCAATTGAAAATAAAATACATGCCACCTTGTGATGATGCCTGTACTATTAGTAAACAAAATCTGCTATCCAAGGTCCTTCAGAATGACTTGATATGTGTACAATAATGCCAAATTCAGTTTAAAAATCTGCTTGTGTGACCAATAACAATGATATAGTAAAATTTCAGATTTCTCATATTGTATTTCATTGTTTGATCATATCATATCCAAATAATGATAAAAATGAGGATTATTAGCCTAGATTTTCTTGTAAAACATTGAAGCATAGTTTATTCTGCCATCATTCAATTGAATGAAGGCTCTTTGGCTAAACTATAAACAATCCAATTCAGCTTTATTGCTTCTAAGAAGTAGTTTAGTAATCACTGAAATTCTCCAATAGTTTCCATGTGTCTCTGCTGTCAGGCAGATGAAAAAAACTGCAAAAGCAGAACCCTTAAGATATTCAGTGATATATCATTAAAGTGCTTTTCTTGGTGTCACAAAGAAAATAATCCAAAGGCCATAGAAATAAGATGATTTAAATTTGTTTGTATCAGACATAAAATGCCTTAGCATACTTGCTCAAGAGACTGTACAAGTTACTGTACTATGCCAGGAGATGAAGCTATTCTGGGTCACAAATGAATGGGGAAATTTATTTCTAGACTGTATAGTAAGGATGCTATAAAGAGGACGGGAAATAGCCTTGAGAAGATTGTTCAGAAGCTCTGAATATCCCAGGGATATTCAGATATCCTGGGAAAGGATATAGTTTGATAGAGATCTGCTGGCTCTATCTGAGCTGATGGGTATATGAGCGATGGATGATAAAAACAAGCAGACTTGTAAGACTAGAGCCTACCTAATAAAGTAAAATTATAGCTTTCTTGTGAAATTGGTTTCACAAAGACTGAAAGATAAAACATATGAAGAACAGTTGCAGGAAGTGGGTATATCTAGTTTAATGAAAAAAAGGATAGGGGTGACATGATAGCAATGTTCCAATATCCAAGTGGTTGCCACAAAGAAGAGGAAGTCAAACTATTCTCCAAAGCCAGCACAAGAAGCAATGAGTGGAAATTCATCAAGAAGAGAACCAACCTAGAACTAAGAAGAAATTTCCTGATAGATAGAACAATAAATCTGTGGAACGAGTTGCCTCCAGAAGCCAAGAGTGTTCTGTCACTGGAGGCTTTTAAGAAGAGATTGGACAACCATTTTCCTGAAAT
The DNA here is from genome assembly GCF_051295495.1 of Thamnophis sirtalis. Classification (NCBI taxonomy): domain Eukaryota; kingdom Metazoa; phylum Chordata; class Lepidosauria; order Squamata; family Natricidae; genus Thamnophis; species Thamnophis sirtalis. The sequence continues at coordinate 108,217,316 of NW_028261383.1, read as the reverse complement.
GGTATACTTCCTCTTTAAGTAGAAGGTTGAACTAAAAGACCTTGAAGGTTTCTTCCAACTGTGTTATTCTGTTATTTTGTTAATTCATCAGGCTTGTAGGACCAACAAGTGCACATTTGTCCCCCATTCATGAGCCTTGTCTGATCTTTCAGTGTATAATGGAGATGAAGGATATTTTTTCTTTATGAAATTATGGCATGTAGAACAAATTTAAAAATGTTTATTTATTAAATTACACAGAATGCAACATTTAACTCATTCAAGAAATAGACCTTGAAGAAGGAGAAACAAATAAGAAAAACAGGGCAGAGATTTTCCACAGAAAAGTGCAAGTGATTCCATCCAAAAATTAAAATAGAAAAGGGAAAAATGATTCATTGTTGAAAGAAGTTCCAAAGATTGAGGGGTACAGTGAGGCCTACTAGTGATGTGCAGTGAGGTTTTTGGCTGGTCCTCTCCCCTGACACCCCACTGACTAAAGCACTTTTTTTCACCCACTTGAGCCTAAAGCACTTTCTTCGCCCGTGGCAGAGCTCAGGCGGACGAAAAAAAGTGCTTTAGTCAGTGGGGGTGTTGGGGGAGAGGACACCCCACTGACTAAAGCACTTTCTTTCGCCCGCGGCAGAGTTCAGGCGGACAAAAGAAAGTGCTTTAGGCAGGTGGGCGAAAGAAGTGCTTTAATCAGTGGGGTGCCGCGGGAGAGGAGAGAATGCCTGAGCATTGCATTTATTAAAGAAAAAAGAAAAAAAGGAAATTTGAAGGAAAAGAGGGAGCGTGGGTTGGGGAAGGAGGGCATCAGAAACATAGAAAGAAAGGAGGAAGAGTGAGCACGACGCTGCAGCCTTAAAAAGAATGACAGAGTTGAAGCCTCTAAAAAATGCGCCCTCTACTATAAGGCAGGAGAACTCAACTACCTCGGGATTTTTTAGGCTTTAACCCTCATTTAACTCTGCTCGAGCGCCTAAAAAGTCAGACTAGATGAGGCATGCAGTTCTCCTGCCTCATAGCAGAGTATGCATTTTTAGAGGCTTTTTTAAACAGGCAGTCATTCACAGTGTGGCAGCAGCTAGCTAGCCTAACCTCAGCACTCGCCTTTACCGTTTACATTTTTTTTCCTTTTCATGATTGACAGTGGTAAGGCTGTGCCTCTCCTGCCTCCCCTGACTGCATGTCACTGAGGCCTACTACCATTTTGGAAGTAGGCTTAAGGCAAAAATAGAAGTATGAATGTTGGAGAGATTGAACAGGTGATTATTTCCCTTCAGGTCCCTCAGAAGTCAAAGCAATGGAATAAGAACAAGGCTTTTAAACACAGAATAAATTAAAAAAGAAGGCCAGATGTGCAAACTTTCCTTAGACTTTTAACTAGGCCAATATTGCAAAGAAAGCCAGCTGGTGCACTGACCAGTATATAATGCTAATCCTATACTGTCAGTCTATACTGGGAGTTTCAAGTCCTGTCTTGGGCAGAAAGCCAACTGGGTAACCATCCAGTCACTCTTCCGCAGCCCTAGGAGTAAGGCAAGGGCAAGCCATTCCTAAAATCTTGCCAAAATCCTGCAGAGACTTGTCCACTCAGTTGCCAAGAGACAACAATTACATAAAAACAAACAATTAAACAACAACAACAAATTATAAAGTTCAAAGCTGCATGCAAACATTACTACCCAGAGCTATGAAACTGAAGAATGAAGGACAGAATACCAAAACTATTGTGTCTTGTGTAATATTGCCATAAGCCAAACACATTACTCTAGTAGCCTTGAATTCGCACTCAAATATAGTATGGTATATGCAAATGTCTTCTGCCAACCTAGCAGTTCAACAGCATGTAAAAATGCAAGTAGAAAAATAGGGAAGGTAACAGCATTCTGTGCACCTTTGGCATTTAGTCATGTCAGCCACATGACCACAGAGATTTCTTCAGACAAAACTGGCACTTCAGCTTTGAAACAGAGATGAGCACCGCCCCCTAGAGTCGGGAATGACTAGTGCGCAAGAGGAATCTTTACCTTTTCCTATATGTAAATGTACTAGCTGAGTTTAATCTCTGAGTCCCACTGCAGTCCTTCTTCATACTGGGCCCCTTGCATTGTAAGAAATAAATAATAAGAAGAAAGGATAAATTTATTTCAGTGTAGAAAACAATTGCACTTGTTTTGTTTTGCCATAACTCAGTTGTACATACAGGTCTTTTACTATCGTAATTGTAGTTGCTTTACTTTAAATGCCTCATTACTTTTTTACCTTCATGTTTCTTAGACACAGGGGTGTCCAAAAGAGAAAACATTGTTTTCCCCTTTTCTCCAGTTATTGGGATGTAGCCGCTACTTGAATTCACAGCCATGCTTTAGTTATATACCTCATTTAATATCCACAAAGAAGATTTTAATACCCAACAGAGCTATCAGGTTTGAAAAGCACAATTCTTTTATTTCATGTTTCTTTTGCTGTCTTTTTGTCCAAACACACTTCACTATCCTTTTGAAACTCCGAACATTATAGGAAAGTGAACTACAGAGGGCATTTATCTTCAGTGGTGGGCTATTTTCCATGAGAACATACATTTTCTGTCTCCCAGGAACTAAATATGCATTTGCTCATATAGGAGAACCGGGTTACTTTTCATCTAGGCTGTTTTGTTGCTCCAGTCCCCTCATCCTGACTTGTAAGCTCCACTGCCTCTGACATCAATCGCACAGAGCCTGCATCAGGATCAAAGAGCAAGGCTGAAAGAAGAATTTAGACTTGCTAACAGTGTAATGGAACAATTGTACTGCCCAGGTCCAGTGTTTGGCATTCTGGAAAAAAAAAGTAATAAATAAAATAGTGAATGAAATGGAACAATCTTGGTAAGTCTTGGGAAGAAACTAAGGTGCTTTTCTTCTTTCCTGCAATTGTATTTATTCTACACACACACACACACACACACACAGAGAGAGAGAGAGAGAGAGAGAGAGAGAGAGAGAGAGAGAGAGAGAGAGAGAGAGATCAATTTGTCCAACATTGTACACTCAACTTTGCTTTCATTTTGATTGTCCAGCAATCAAATCACCATAATATGTTTTCTTGCTATTGCTTTTTGAGTGCATGCAAAGTGCTTGGTGAAATAGAGCACTAAGAGGAAGGGCAATTTGGTCACTAAAATGGAACTCCTGAGGAAGGGCATACAGTCCCCTAATGCTGTTGAAATTGTGTCAGCCTGTCCAAGTAAATCAGAACAGGAAACAAAACTAGGTAAATAATTCTATTTTATTGCAATGCTACATTAACGGATTTGTGGAAGTCTAAAAGTACACATTTCTTGTCCCCACTTTTAACCACCTGATTGATTCGGATGGGTGTTTCCTAAGTATCTTCCTCTTACTTTTTTCAGGGGTGGGGGGGCTCTTTCTCTTGTCTGATTGGTTTCTAGGACACTTCTATTCCCAAGGACATCCACATATTCCATCTCAAATAAGTTGCAACAAAAATTATTTCCTTATTTCAATTGTTCTTTCCTATAGTTTCCTTTTCCATCACTATATTCACAGTAACATCAATTACTCTTCAGGGGCTAGCATATACTTGTACAATATGTTCCAAATAATAACTGTTCTACTGAAAATAGCATAGGAATGTTCTACACATTCATAGGAATTCTTTAGCTAATGTAAGACAAATCAGGCAGGACAATTTCTGTTTTTGAATGCTTAGTGCATATAGCATCATAGAAATCCAGATAATGACAGACAGACAGACAGACAGACAGACAGACAGACAGACAGACAGACAGACAGACCGACCGACCTATTATTTTTCCATTTCCTTCAGAAACCAACATGGCTAGTTGTGTTTCATTTCTTCCTACAGCAGCTTAAATGATCGAAGTAAAATGGACTTCTGAAATTGCTCAATTAATCAGGCACTTTAAGCAGATTTCTAAATTTGGAAGAGAAGAAGGAATAATGTAGCTTATTGACAAGGAAGGAATGTATTCTAGAATGGGCAAAATGAGGCTGCGGAAAAAAAATTAGTAGCTAATTCTAGAAACGCGAATGTTGCAGGAAGGAAAAAAAGAACAATGATAGAATAGAATAGAATAGTATAGAATAGAATAGAATGTCCTGCTCTTTAGTGCATTGTAGAATAATTTTCCCCATTCTTCTTTGTGGCAGCCACTCAAATACTGGAATACTGCTATAATGTCACCTCCTAACTCTTCTTTTCCTTAGACTAGCCAAACCCAAATCCTGCAGCCTTTCTTCATATGTTTGGTCTCCAGGCCTTTGATCATCTTAGTTGCTCTTCTCTGAACCTCTTTTCAAAGTCTCAACATCTTTTTTGTATAGTATGGTGACCAAAATTGGTTGCAGTATTCCGGGTGTGGTCTTACCAGGATTTTATAAAGCAGTATTTTATATAATCCAGGATTGCATTAGGTTTTTTGTCTGCTGCTGCACATTGCTGGCTCATATTCAAGTGGAGTCAAGGGACTCCAAGGTCCTTCTCATAGTTACTCCTTTTGAGCCTTGTCTTGCCTAATCTGTACTTATATCTTTGATTATTCCTAGCTAAATGTAAAACTTTTATTTTCTCTGCATTAAAATTCACTGTTCAAGTTTGTCAAGATCTTTTCGGATCCTGAGCTTGTCTTCAGGGGTGTTGGCTAATCCTGCCAGTTTATTGTCATCTGAAAATTTGATGAGTTCCCCTTCTATTCCCTCATCTAAGTTGTTTATGAAAATATTTAAAAGTACTTGGCCTAAAACAGAGCCTTGTGGTAACTGACTACTTACTTCTCTCCATGTGGATGTAGTACTATTAGGGACTGCTCATTGAGTACGATTACAAGAGAGAGGGGGGGGAGAGAGAGGGAAAGGGAGATTGAGAAGGAGAGGTTGTGCTAGATGTGCAACCTATCTTTGTATCAAAAAAAATCTGCAAAATTTCAGGTCAAACTGCATTGTTTGTCTTTCTATTTGTTGCGTCCTCTTGACGCAGCCAGCAGCCAAGCAACGCCTCGCAGAAATCCAATTGGTCCAGGCGCGGCTGGCTGCCAGTGGGAGAATTGCGGTTCTCCCATTGGCCGGCTACCTGACAGCTATTTGTATAAATAGCTGTCAGGCGGTGCTGTCCAGCACGCGTGTTCTGAACTGTCAGTTGTATTGTTCCCGTTAATAAACATTCCATTAATTTACCTCAGCGCCTCCTCGTATCTAAAACCTGGCGATGAGGATGAGCGACATCGACCCAGTGCACGTCCTGGCCATTGCCGCCGCTTCTTCTTTCTCACCTTTCCGTCCTGAGGCTGAGAGTTGGGATGCCTTCCTGGAGAGATTTGAAGTCTTCCTTCAAACCCACAGGCTCACTGACCTTAAAGTCGATGCAGATCTGGATAAGCTCATCTCTCAGAGCATTCTAGAACCCGTGGATCATGCCCCTTGGGTGACTCCTATCGTCCTGCCCCTGAAGTCGGACAGATCCCTGAGGGTCTACGCTGACTACAAGACCACAGTCAACAAGGCACTGCAGGCCCATCCCTACCCAGTGCCCGTCGTCCAGCATCTGCTGCATTCCTTGGGCCAGGGCAAGATTTTTGCCAAATTGGACCTGGCCCAAGTGTATCAGCAGCTGCCTGTGGACGATGCCACTGCCACCGCCTAGACCATCGTCACGCACAGGGGGGCGTTCCGATGCAAGTGCCTGCAATTTGGCATCAGCGTCGCCCCTGGCCTTTTCCAGGGACTCATGGAGCGCTTGTTCTATGGCATCCCTGGCGTGACGCCATACTTTGATGACGTCCTGATTTCCGCTCCTGACCAATCAGGACTCATCTCCACTCTCTGGACTGTCCTCTCCCATTTCCGCACCTCAGGTCTCATCCACCCCTCTCCTGCCAAGGTTGAGGCCATCACCAACGCCCCCACCCCATCTAACAAGGCGGAGCTACAAGCTTTTTGGGGGCTGGTAAACTTCTACGCTGACTTTATACTACATAAGGCTTCAGTGGCAGAGCCCCTCCACCGCTTATTGGATTCCTCCGCTCCCTGGGCCTGGACCAGCCACAAGGTGCATGCACTCGCAGCTGTCAAATGCCTTTTGACAGCTGCCCTCGTGCTCGCGCAGTACGATGAGCATTTATCCCTCCTTCTAGCCTGTGAGACCTCCCCTGTGTCTTGAGCCACTCTTTCCCTGACGGCTCTGAAGCACCCATCGCCTACTATTCGCGCACCTTGTCCGGGCTGAAAGGAATTACAGCCACCTGGACAAGGAAGCTCTGGCGGCCGTAGCTGGGGTGAAGAGGTTTCATCACTACCTCTACGGCCGCCCATTCACCCTCCTCATGGACCATAAGCCCTTTCTTGGCATCCTGGTGGGGGATTGCGCCCCCCCCATTCTCTCGCCCCGAATGTCCTGATGGTCCAAGTTCATCTCTGCTTATTCTTACCAGCTGCACTACCAGCCGGGTAAGCATATGGGCCATGCGGACGCCTTAAGCAGATGTCCGCTGTCCACTCTGCTTTCCGCCCCCACCCCCTCTGTGGCCTCTGGCGTCTTCCTCATAGACGACCTGGAGCTTCCTCTTTCCGCTTCTCACATCACCCGGGCCCCCTCTACCGATCCCCTCCTTCGCCACATCTTGGACACTGTTCTCCGGGGCTGGATGGTGGATTCTTGGGCTCCCGAGTTCCTGCCTTTCCTTCGCCGCCGCACTGAACTCTCCATCCTCCAGGGATGCCTCCTTTGGGGCTCCCAGGTGGTCGTGCCGCCTGCCCTGCACCAGCTGGTCCTGCGTCGGCTCCATGAGGGTCACCCCGGCATTGTCCGCATGAAGGCCCTGGGCCGCGGATATGTCTGGTGGCCCTCCATGGACGCCGACATTGCTGGCTGGGCGCAGCGGTGCCCACCCTGCCAGGCTGTCCGCCCCCCCAACTTCTCCTCCTCAGGAATGGGAAACCTTCTCTGCCCCCTGGAGCTGCCTCCCACAGACTTCTTCGGTCCAGTCAATGGGCGCTCCTTCCTACTTGTAGTGGATGCCCTCTCTACATGCCTGCGTAGTTTAGAGGTTTAGAGGTTTTATTAATATTTGTAGGCCGCCCTTTTCCCTGAGGGGACTCAGGGCGGCTCACAGAAAACCAAGGGAGGGGGAATACAACATTAAGACGACAACATATAATAAAATCAACACCATACATTCAGTATTCGGGCGGGGTAACGGTCCTTATCCCCAGGCCTGACGGGCGAGCCAGTTCTTCAAGGCTATGCGGAAGGCTTGGACGGTGGAGAGGGTACGAATCTCCACGGGGAGCTCATTCCAAAGGGTCGGGGCTACTGCTGAGAAGGCCCTCCTCCTTGTAGTTGCCAGCCGACATTGGCTGGCCGATGGAATGCGGAGGAGGCCCAGTCTATGCGATCTTATAGGTCGTAGGGAGGTAATCGGCAGAAGGCGGTCTCTCAAGTATCCAGATCCACTGCCATGTAGGGCTTTATAGGTGAGTAATAGCACCTTGAAGCGCATCCGGAGATCGACAGGTAGCCAGCGCAGCTCGCGGAGGATAGGTGTTATGCGGGTGAATCGGGGTGCACCCGCGATCACTCGCGCGGCCGCGTTCTGCACTAACTGAAGTCGCCGGATGCTCCTCAAGGGCAGCCCCATGTAGAGCACATTGCAGTATTCCAGCCTAGAGATCACAAGGGCCCGAGTGACTGTTGTGAGTGCCTCCCGGTTCAGGTAGGGTCGCAACTGGCGCACCAGGCGTACCTGGGCGAATGCCCCCCTGGTCACAGCCGCTAAATGGTGGTCGAATGACAGCTGTGGATCCAGGAGGACTCCCAGATTGCGAACCCTCTCTGAGGGGTGTAAAATTTGACCCCCCAGCCTGAGTGTTGGAATGTTGGCCAAATCTTTGGGAGGGAAACACAACAGCCACTCGGTCTTTTCTGGGTTGAGCACAAGCTTGTTAATCCTCATCCAGTCCATGACGGCCTCAAGACCCCGGCCCATCACGTCAACCGCTTCATTGATTTGGCACGGGGCGGACAGATACAATTGGGTATCGTCCGCATATTGATGGTATCTAATCCCGTGCCTGCGGATGATCTCTCCCAGCGGTTTCATGTAGATGTTAAATAGTAGGGGGGATAAGACCGAACCCTGCGGCACCCCATAATTTAGGGGCCTTGGGGACGAGCCAAGGTGGCGCAGTGGTTAAAATGCAGCACTGCAGGCTACTGCTAGATCAGCAGGTCAGCGGTTCAAATCTCACCGGCTCAGGGTTGACTCAGCCTTCCATCCTTCCGAGGTGGGTAAAATGAGGACCCAGATTGTTGGGGGCAATATGCTGACTCTCTGTAAACCGCTTAGAGAGGCCTGGAAGGCCTATGAAGCGGTATATAAGTCTACTGCTATTGCTATTGCTATCTCTGCCCTCCCACTAACACTGACTGCGACCTGTCCGAGAGGTAGGAGGAGAACCACCGTAGCACGGTGCCTCCCACTCCCACCTCCCGCAGTCGTCGCAGAAGGATACCATGGTCGATGGTATCGAAAGCCGCTGAGAGGTCAAGGAGGACCAGGATGGAGGGATGTCCTTCATCTCTGGCTCTCCAAAGATCATCCATCAATGCGACCAAAGCGGTTTCTGTGCTGTAACCGGGCCTGAAGCCTGACTGGAAGGGGTCTAGATAGTTTGCTTCCTCCAAGGACCGTTGGAGCTGGAAGGCCACCACCTTCTCAACAACCTTCCCCAGAAAGGGGAGGTTGGAGACCGGGCGATAGCTGTTAAGAACAGCTGGATCCAAGGATGGTTTCTTCAGGAGGGGTCTCACCACCGCCTCTTTCAATGCGGCGGGGAAGTTCCCCTCCCGAAGGGAGGCGGTTACAACCGCCTGGATCCAGCCTCGTGTCACCTCACTGCAGTTAACAACCAGCCATGAGGGACACGGATCCAGAACACAGGTGGAGGAACTTACAGCTCTCATGGCCTTGTCCACATCCCCGGGGATAACGTCCTGAAACTCAACCCAGAGCTGTTCTACTTGGTCCCCCTGTGCCTCGGCTGGAACTGCGGGTGTGGAGTCCAAGTCCGACCGAAACCGAGCAATTTTGTCCGCTAAGAATTGGGCATATTCTTCAGCTCTGCCCTGCAGGGGTTCCCCCGTCTCCCTTTTGTTTAATAGGGAGCGGGTTATCCTGAACAGGGCGGCTGGGCGGGACTCAGCGGATGCAAGCAGGGAGGCTATGTGTGATCTTTTAGCTGCCCTAAGTGCCCTAGTATATTCCCTGGTGCAGGTGGTTACCATTGCTCGGTTCGATTCGGACTTATCGGACCTCCAACGGTGCTCTAGGCATCTCCTCCGGCGCTTCATTTCCCGGAGCTCCTCGGTGAACCAAGGAGGCCTCCGGGATCCGCCGCCTCGGAGGGGCCGCAGTGGCGCAATCCGGTCGAGGGCCTCTGATGCTGCCAAGTGCCACGCAGCAGTCAGAGTCTCCACCGGACTGTGGGCGAAAGTGTCAGGAATAACCCCAAGCTCTGTCTGGAACCTTGATGGCTCCATAAGACGCCTGGGGCGGAACCACCTGGTCGGTTCCTCCTCCCTACAGTGGGGGTTTGGCCTCCGGAAGTCGAGCCTCAGCAGGCAATGGTCTGACCACGACAGGGGTATGATGTCACTCCCCTTCAGACCAAGATCATAAATCCACTGCTCCGAGAGAAATACAAGGTCAAGCATGTGTCCCGCTGTATGGGTTGGGCCTCGAATTACTTGGGTCAAGCCCATGGCTGTCATGGAAGCCATGAACTCCCTCGCCCCATCAGAGTTTTCACCGAGCGATGGCAAATTAAAGTCCCCCAGGACCATCAACCTAGGGAACTCAATCGCCAGCTCGGCTACCGACTCGAGGAGCGAGGGGAGGGCTGCTGCAACGCTGTTGGGAGGCAGGTACGTTAGCAGCAAACCCACTTGACCCTTGAGGTCCAACTTTAGCAGCAAAGACTCACACCCGACAATCTCCGGAGCAGGGACCCTGCGAGGAACTAACGACTCCCGGATAACAGCGGCCACACCCCCACCCCTTCCCTGGGCTCTCGGCTGATGCAGCACCTGAAATCCTTCTGGGCACAGCTCTACAAGGGGGACTCCTCCCTCTGGGCCCAGCCAGGTTTCAGTAATACATGCCAGGTCTGCCCTCTCGTCTAAAATTAAGTCCCGGATGAGAGGAGCTTTATGAACAACAGACCTGGCATTTAGCGACAACAGCCTGAGACCAGGGTCCTGACTACTCGCGCCATCTGGTCTTGGAGTGGGACTCCCAGGGCCGGAAGGAGGGATCTCTGTAATGTAGCGAACCCTCCTTCCCCGGTAATGGCCTGCCCTGAAGTCCCCGCCGTATCTGCCCCTCCCTGTTACGACCGCAATACCCCGACCCTCTCCCGTGTCTCTAGTCCCCCCAACCACCCCTCCAGCCCCCGCAACTCCCGGCAGGTCCTCCGAATCACACATACTCATACACTCCCCCAAACAGTCCCCACGTAATCGTTAAAAACACAAAATATACAACAATATAATCATAAAAAGTGGGACATTCATTCATCTCATACATACCTCATGCATAGCCCGTACAAAGAAAGAAAGAAGAAGAAAGGAAAGAAAGAATAAAAGTTAAAATAGTTGCGCAATTAATTAAAAGTTTTTAGGTGCGAGTTCAGTTGGCCAAAGTATCTGGATGACAACGTGTGTGCCATCCAGGGGGAAGGGGTGTTGTGTCCTCCTGACGCAACCGGCAGCCAAGCCACGCCTCGCAGAATCCAATTGGTCCAGGCGCAGCTGGCTGCCGGCGGGAGAATTGTGGTTTCCCCCATTGGCCGGCCGCCTGACAGCTATTCGTATAAATAGCTGTCAGGCGGCACTGTCCAGCACCCGTGTTCTGAACTGTCAGTTGTATTGTTCCTGTTAATAAACGTTCCGTTAATTTACCTCAGCGCCTCCTCATATCTAAAACTATTTATGTGATTTTACTATTAGGAAATATTCTCCTATTTGATCTTATGAGAATATCTGTCAATTTAGAATGGTTATATTTATTATGCTTTGGTTCTGTTGACTAAGTTACATAGAATTTTGAATAAATAGTACATAGATATGCATGGATGTATTTCTGTGAGACAGAAGTGTACTCAGTGCAGATGGACCATTAAGAATCAAAACAGATTAAATTACAGGCAGAGTGAGCCTGGGTTTTGGAAGAAAAAGAGTAGAAGCCAAAATGAATCCGGCTTGCATTATTTAGCTTGTCAAGTGCCATAGAAAGATTCTTGCTGTCATCTCTGAGCAACAACTATTGGAATGAATCCAGAAATTCTCAGATTATCTGCAAAAGCAGCTTTAGCCATCACGATGTGTGTAAACTTTTATTCTGCATCTTTTCAGTGACTGAATTCATTTCACCAGTTACTAAATTTGGAAATGTATAATAAATTGTTTATACCCAAAGTCAATGCCATTTATTTATTATTTTCAATACAGGAAAAGAGGGTGAAAGGTTTTTTTTTTAACCTTGCTTTTTCCACCCTTTACTGCCTGGAGGATATTACCAGTGGAGAGTTGATCAACTCTATTTCATTAGAAATAATGCCACACTCTTAATACAAGTGCTGAAGAATTGTACAAAGATTAAACATGTGTTTGAAGCAACATTACTTGATGTTATTTTCCTTGATGTATCAAGTTTTGGAGGTGGGAGCAAAACAACCTGCCCTTTTCAAAGCTTGGAGCAAAGTCACTTTAAAAGAGAGGCAGGGGAAAAACAGGAACCAGGAAATCAGAGAAATCACAAATTATCTTCAAAGTTTCTAGAGAAAATTCAAGGAAGAGGAGGAGAAAATGGCAACAATAGTTATACTCACTTGAAATAAAATACCTTACAATAATTAATTTTTATAATGTCTCATCAACAGCCCCTCTCCAATTATTTATTGTCTATCGATTGTCATGTTATCTTTTTCATCCCAAGCTGTTTGCAGGGTTATCCATACAGGCAGAAACTAAACCAAAGAATATCCGAAGAATTAACCTTCTTTGCAAAAAAACTCCACGCAACACACAAAGCACAGTCTGGACATATAATCTGTAATATACTTTACATACCATCAGTGAGTTGCTTCTGGTTTGGTCGAAGCAGTAGTGGCGGCAGCGGGAGACTCCGCCCACCCACCTGGATGCTTCTGTGCATGCGCACAAGTGCATGGGTGCGCACAAGCCGATAGAAACCCACCACTGGTACATACCGAAAGACTGAAGGTGTGCCAGACTCCACTCTAGAACACACATTCCAGATCCTAGATGATAGAGAAAGACAAAAACACATCAAGATCTTAAGACCTCTTCTCTGTTGGAGCAAAGAAGAAAAATGTCATGAATCACAGTAGGTGCAATATAGATAAGATATCAGATCAGTAGAAATCAAACAATATCAGTGGTACAGCTATGTTCAGAGCTTAAACAACATGGAGAAAAAAAACCACCACAAAAGGTTTGGAACCTATATTATAATGCAACATGTTATTTTCCATTTGTTTCATTGGTGATTTTTAAATATGGTGCTTTTATGGAAATGTTCATGACATATCACATTAACATATTCTTCCTCTTCATTCTCTTTATAATTCTTTAAAATCTCAAATTTAGTGCAAACATATAGTCTTAAAATTGGATTTCTACGTACAGTATATAAATAATACTGATATAAATAATTCTATCCAACAATTTTCTGGAAATATTCAAAATACTGATAGTAAAAAGGGAAATATCACTTACAGAAACACATTGAAGTAAAGGTTTTTTTTTTTCTTTTTTGTTCACCTTGAATCTTTCCTTAGTTCCTTCATGGTTTTTGTAACCTCAGTGAAGTTCAAATTCCACTGTCAGAATTGGTTCAAACTTCAAAAAACGAATTTTGCCATATTAATGCAGAGGCTGTATAAAATATGTAATGGACACTACCCCTACAGTTAGAGAACAGGAATACAAACACAAACATTGATAAAGTTTATTTATAAAGGAATAAAATACCACTTTTAAGCAGTGGTAGGTTGCAGGTGGTACGCCTTGGTTCAGGCATACCGGTGCATTCCAGGAGCACTGGGTACCTGGTACAGTGCTCCAGAAGGCCCACCTGCCCACCCTTGTTCCTTACCTGTATTTGAAGAAAATGGGCCATCTGCACACACACACACAGCGTATGGCGCCTGCGCAACACTCCGCTGAGCAGCTGGAGCATCGCGGAGGCATCATGGAGCATCGCAGGAGGTAAGGACACATGTGCGCATTGCGTACACTGTGCATGTTCATGTGGTGGCCGCTGGGCCCCGTTACATCGTACTGGTTGCAATGGATCTGGAACCCACCACTGCTTTTAAGGCACAAATACTTGCTGTTATGATCGTACTTTCGGTTGGTATCTTGTGTGGTTTCAGAAAACTTAATGTTTCTCCCCTCATGCATTGAGATTATTGAAAAGAGAAATAGTCCTCAACTTTTAACAGTTCATTTATTAACCTTTCAAAGTGATAACAGTCCTGAAAAAAGTAACTTATGACTGTTTTTCACATTTAGAACCAATGCAGCATCCCCATGGCTATGAGATCAAAATTTGGACATTTGGCAACTGACTCATATTTATGAAATTTTCAGTCTCCTTTTTTGCGACCTTCAGAGAAGCAAAGTCAACTGGGAAGCCAGATTCACATAACAGTCATGTTGCTAGCTTAACAACAGCAATGATTCACTTAACTGTGGATCAAAATGGGCAAAATGGGGCAACATTCACTTAATAAATATTTCACTTACCATATTTTTCAGAGTATAAGACGCACCTTTTTCTCTCAAAAAGGAGGCTGGAAATCTGGGAGCGTCTTATACACTGAATACAGCACTTTTTTTGCCTCCAAAAAACTTGCCCCCTTTGCAAAAATGGCCATGCATAGCTTGTAGGAGGCTTTTAGAGAGCTCCAGAGCGGGGGGGGGGCTGGGGAAGGTAGAAATGAACAAAAAACAGCCCATTTTTGCTTGTTTTTGCCCCCCCCCCCGGAACAGTCTACAAGCCTCCTAAGGGCTATTCATGCCCTTTTTTATTAAAAAATGGGCCGTTTTTGCAAAAAACTGGCTGTTTTTAGCAGGTTTGCAGAGTGCAAAAACTTTTTTAAAAAAAATTGCCTCTCAAAACCTTGGTACGTCTTATACTCCGCTGCGTCTTATACTCCGAAAAATATGGTAGCACCAGAAATTTTGGTCTCAATTGTAGTTGTAACTCAAGGACATGTGTAAAATATTCCTGACAGGCATTTTTTTTCAAGGTTTACCTCAGAAGATATATATCTAAATAATAGCTGCATTAAAAATTAAGAGCACATCGTCTGAAAATATCATATTGTACAGGAATATCTTTGCCACTGTGTTTCCAAAAAAGAAGATTTACAGCAGTTACAGAACTTTACATATCCAAAAAAAAAAAAATCATGATTCCTTTCGGCCACTGCAGAACCTAACAAGAACTTGGATGCTTTGGTAGGGAGAAACCAATTTACAATTTCATTGGGGAAATATACAAGTGCAGTATTTAGATCTGCATGAGGTGCAGTAATTTGGTTCTCTGTGAACTCTGAGGCAGAGATGTCACTCTTGCTTAGTTCACAACAGGCAGCTGCTGGAAGCTGAATGAAAATGCAGATGGAAGAAAAATCAATACCTAACAAATAGGGCAGGAGATAAATTGTACTGGTAACGAGGGAGAGAGGAGAATGAGAGAGTAAAAATATACTCTCAGATGGAGTCTGATCCTGGAATCTTTACTCTTGCTAGTGGAGGATATGTAATTTGTTTGACTTAGAGCTGGTTAAAATGCTGCCCTAAAAAAGTGGAGTTGCAAATTACAGCCTCCTTAGTGGTAACGCCTTTAAAGTCACATGACATGAGAAATTGGTAGTGTCAAACCTGCTCATCCTGGAACAGTTTATTTTATTTCTGTGTAACACATCAATCTACTCTCAAAATACCAACTTTTGAAACCTGACATCTGTACCACTTAAAGCTGAGGGAGCTTTCCTTAGAATTTCTTGAAGCAGAATCAAGCTACAAATATAAGTTTTTAAATATCCTCAATATTCTCAAAAGAAAGTGATGATGCAATAGCATCAAGTCCATATATTCCCACTAAATGTACACAATGGAAAAAAATGCTTAAGTTACTTCTAGTACATATCCTTTTATATTTTTAAGAGTATAATGTGCACATCGGTATTAGAAAATTCAAAACAACCTCCCCCCACTTGATGGATTACTTATTCCGAAATACATGTTTTTTAACTATGGATAAAACTTTTTCAATTTTCATCTATAATCCTTTCATAAAAGAAAATCCAATATTTCTGTAAAAAAATCAGATAGACAATATCTAGGGCAGGGGAGAGCTTTAGAAATGGTAATTTTTTTGTGGGAACTTTTCCCTATGAAACAACTTGCTCCTGTAGGCAAGAAAAGACTTTCACTTTAATATCTTAACAGCCTATTAAGGCCTAGCTTTCGGAAAGATATATAAAAACTAAAGAGAATAGGTTTGAGCCCTGAATGAGATGAGGTGCCAGTTTTTTTTATTAATTGTATTTTCAATAACATGTATATTTGCTTATGTGCAATATAAAATGTTTATAGAGTCAGACAGACTGAAATGGTATACAAAAATATATGTGTAAATATATGTGTGTGTGTGTGTGTGTGTATATATATATATATATATATATATATATATATATATATATATATATATATATATATATATATATACATACATACATACATACATACACACACATACATACACACACATACATACATACACACACATACACACATACACACACACATATATATATATAACTTTAGTATTTCTCAGTTTGTTTTAATTCTCGTAGCCAGCATTTCTTGCTTAAAACATTGGATGTATTATATGGCTGATATTCCTGTTGATTTTTTGTGCATCCTGTAACTCCTTTTCCGATTATTTTTGCCTGTTTCCATGAGTACACAATAACATCTAGAAATAATACAATGCTACATATAGAATTCTTCTTTATGTTTCAGATTTGTGATTGGTTGTTATTTTTATTTACTGCTTCTAGGGAGGAAAAAAAGAGAGGATATTCTTTGTATTCTTATGAATAATACTGATGTTTGTCCTTGACATGCCTCTCTGGGTTTTCAGGTTCTATACTGTATGAAATCTGAAAGGTTTTTGAAAGGAAGGGGCAATTGTTTGTTTGATATTTGTTTGCTTCTTTATTTATTTAACATTTTTCTCTCTTCCACTTATAAATAATAGCTTTATCTGTCAAGGAACCATGTAATAATAAAACAATGAGGTGATCATGCCTGCAATTGCCAAATAATTATATTCTGAAATTATAATTTCAGAATTCTAAAGTAGTTTCAATATGCTAAATTTTAAGATTGCCAATGACAGCCTCAAATGCTCTGTGTTGAATATATGGCAGCATGAAAAGATTTAGAGAAGGTCAATGAGATGGACTTTTTATTTTTGCTTGTCAAAGGACACAAAAGGTTTTCGGGATATTCAAAGTAAAAATAAATAGTAATCTCCTCCCCTAACACTTTGATTATACAAACTGTCATGGAGAGATAATCCCTCTCTTAAACAATAACTTTATTCAAAGCTATGGGACTTTTAGTACTGCATTGCTTTGGTTTAATAATGATATAGGTTTCTGCACATCTTAAAGTTAATGTATGCAATTAATTTACATTTCTAATGACATTCAATGGGTGATTATATTTTATAATGTCATGTGCCAATCAAACATTCTGCAGTATCAGTAATGCGAAGGATGGTGAATAATACATATACTAGGAAGAAACTTTATTGTATGATGTTAACGAATGAATAAGAAGCATCCCTTAGTTTACATCAAGGATAACAGATGGCTTTTCTAAAATGATAGTATAGACTCCAGTTTGAAGAACAATGTAACCCTTTACCTACCTTTGAAAAATATTCTGGATTAAGACATTCACATCTAATATCTCTTTCAATCCTTTTTAAAAATCATTTTTTTAAAAAAAATCATAGATAATTGTGGACTGAAATGTTCCTTGTATTCTTAATCAAGGTTTTGTTCTGGGTTGTCTTATTGACTTCTGCTTAAATTCATATTTGGGCACTGTATTTAATGTTCATTTAGTGAAATCACTTTACTTGTTGCTATAAATAGAATAGTGTTGCAACTACATATATTTATCTTGGAACAATTCTTAGCAAGATTTATTTCTGAGCAGTGAAGCATAAACTGGATATAACCTAAAAATCCCATTATTATTTTCCATAATTAGAATTAGAGTTATACCTGTCCATTAAAGTTGAAAGGGATCTTGGAGGTCTTCTAATCCAACCCCCTACACACGGAGGAAATCCAATACCATTCCAGACAAGTGGCTGTCCAAGTCTCTTCTTAAAAGCTTCCAGTGATGGAGCACCCACAATTTCTGAAGGCAAAACATTACACAATTTAATTGTTCTCAATGTTAGAAAATTTCACCTTAGTTCTAGGTTGCTTCTCTTCTTTATTAGTTTCAATTCTTTGTTTCTTTGTCTTGTCTTCTAGTGCTTTGGAATATAGATTGATCCTGACTTTTTTGTGGCAGCCCACAAAGCCCACAAAATGATATAGCCTCTTCTGGACCTCTGGAGATCTTTAAAAAAGTAAGTAATCCATGGGAAATGGGATGGGGAGGAATAAGTGGAATCTGTGATTCTAGCAAAGTAGGCCCAGTCTGTGGAGATCCAGCAGGGCAGGATTGGGCGGGGGGAAGCAATGTTGGGAACCCCAGGGAAGCATTATGTATCTCAGTGGATTGGAAGAGGCCTTGGATGGCCTGCTCCAGCACCACCACTTGCAGTTCTCTAGGCTCAGATAACTCATGTGCATTTAATGACCTGTGCATTCAATTAACAAATGCATTGGGGAGTGATCACGTTCATTTAACGTGATTCAATCAAACAAATCCCCAGGTCACAAACATAATTGGCAAGCTCTATTACATTTGTAACTGGAGGATTTCCTGCATAATGAGAGTGAGGAAGGGTCTCAGGAAAGTCCTGCCTTAGCACCACATGAGTCCCATGTCATGCCAACCTTGGCCATGCCCACTTAGTCACATGCTCACCCAGCTACACTTACATAGCTGGTCATTAGGGCAGAGAACCAATTGTTAAATTATTCGAATCCCACCATTCTACTGACTATATTTATAGTACTTTAATGGGTACTGAAAGCAGGGGTAGGCTGCTCCGGGTTTTCCCAGATTTGGGCGATCCTCTAGTGAAGATTCTGCATAGTTCGGTGAACCCCCAAATCCCACTAATGGATGGCCCCACCCACCCCACCCCACCCAGGAGTCTCTACATGGCCTTTTGTGGGTGCCAGGTAAGTTCAGGGCCAATGCAGAGGCTCAGGCAGGGGGAAAACAGGCTCCCAGAGGCTCCAGAAGGCCAGAAATAGGCCCATTTCCGGCCTCCAGGAGCCTCCAGAGCCCAGGAAGGGCAAAAACATGCCTGCTGTGGTGCAGGCCAACTAGGCCATGCCCACCATGGCCATGTACACCAAGCAACCTGTTGCTAAAATTTTTGAAGTTTACCCCTGACTGACAGTATAAATAATGTGGTTACATGTGATGCAATAGTACTGAATTTAAGGTTAAAAATCCCACAAATTCTATTTGTGATTTATTATTATGAATTGGCTGAAAATGCTTTTCCCATTGATATCCTCATTTTTAAGAAAACAAAAACCATCCCTAATTTCTCCAGATCTCTTTAACACAAGCATACTGCTATAGAAACAACTAGTATTTCTAAAATACCAATGCATTTTCTTTATATATTTATATCTGGAATACTTTTAAAATATTGCTACATATTTGTACACTATATTGCTAAAAGTATTCGCTCACCTACCTTTACTCGCATATGAACCTATATCCCAGTGACATCCCATTCTTAATCCATAGGGTTCAATATGACGTCGGTCCACTCTTTGCAGCTATAACAGCTTCAACTGTTCTGGGAAGGCTGTCCACAAGGTTTAGAGTGTGTTTATGGGAACTTTTGACCATTCTTCCATAAGCACATTTGTGAGGTCACACACTGATGTTGGACGGTTTTTGTGGCCTAACACTTCATGGCTGAGTTGCTGTCTTTCCCAAACACTTCCATGTTCTTATAATACAGGCTAACAGTTGATTGTGGAATATTTAAGAGCAAGGAAATTTCACGACTGGATTTGTTGCACAGGTGGCATCCTATCACAATTCCACCTGGAATTCACTGAGCTCCTGAGAGCGACCCATTCTTTCACAAATGTTTGTAAAAACAGTCTGCATGCCTAGGTACTTGATTTTATACACCTGTGGCCAAGGAAGTGATTGGAACACCTGATTTTGATTATTTAGATGGGTGAGCGAATACTTTTGGCAATATAGTGTATTTTATTTCATTACCATCATGCAAAAGAAGAAGGGATGATTTCTATGTGATACCTTGGCTGGACAGGAAATTTAATTGTCTTCTCTATTGAAACTGATCAATTGGATTGGATTGTTACCAAATACCAGTGGTATTTCACACGTTTAAAAAACACAATATGTCACGTTCTACATTTTAAAGATTAGTGACCCATAGTATTCATATATTTCAGAAGCTGTTTTCCCATTGATTCAGCTAGCCTAGTGTCAATGAAAAATGCCATATCCAAAGCTTACACTTTAGCATATTCTTAGATGGATATTTCTGTATAGAGTCTTGTACTTGGTTACTGTTTCTAGCTATCAAAAAAGACATTGTAACCATAGATACCAAGAATAATTTAAACCTGAATCTTAAAAGCAAAACAGTTTCACCTGTAAATATTTTGATGAGAAAAATGATGGTGATCTGATAGAAAGGGAAAAACATATGATATGCAAACACCGATTAAGAAAATTAGGAGTGCGCTCTATATTATTCTATGGATTATACCAGTTTTAGAACAGTATTAAACTAAACCCAATATTAGATGGAAACTTGTAAGCTGCTCCTGGCCCACCTGTTAAAGCTAATCCTTGTTTTCTTGTTTTGACTCATTTGAATATCTATACCTTATTATCTTTGGAAAAATTATGAAGATTTTGTTCCTAAAATAAAATATTACGAAGTGTACTACTTTCAAGGACTAATACAGTAATTTCATCATTCCATCCTAATGGACAAAAGTTATAGATGAAGATGAGTCATCATAAATTTTAACAATGCTGCACTTTTAAACTTTGAATACAAAAAAAAACATTGTCTGGAAGCACGTGCTGCCTTGCTTTTTTATTTTTGAGTTATTAAATTGGTTGCAATTTTGTCTGAGAAGATAGAAAAAAGGAAAAAGACACTGATTGTCATAAGAACCCATTATGTCAGGGGTGTCAAACTGAAGGCCCAGGAAACAGCAAAGGACTGGCCTGCAGTGTCTCTGCTAGTAAAAATGGAGCTCAGGAGGACTATGGGCAGCCCTCCTGAACTCCATTTTTGCTGGCAAAAGGTTGTAGGAGGATGTCACAGCTGAAAACAGAGTTTGGGAGCCCATTTTCTCTGGCAGATCATTCAGGCCACCACAAGTGCCCCCAACATGTGTGATGTTGAGCTGCCCACATCCATTCTGGCCATCGCCCCCCACACACACAGTGAAACACAACCGTGATGTGGCCATCAATGAAATTGAGTTTGACACTCCTATATTATGTCCTTTCTGTAGACATTGAATTTGAATTGTGGGGATTGGTGTGGAGTTTTTTAAAGTTTTCTCTAAACCCAGAAGTATCTCCATTTCCCAAGATGCAATGTTTGGCATTATCCCTAATACCTTAATCAAAAGAGTATAAAATAGACTGGTTGATCTCTGAACGTTGTATTTTGTTTCCTCCCATCTTCACTCTGGTGAGTTTGAGAAAGGTAACTTCAGAGCCTAAAGCTACGCCATAGAAATGGGGTGGGATGGCAGAATCTTAATGAAGGTGAAGAATAAAAGCTAAATGACTTAGACCAGTTAATTTTGCTTTGCAATAAATATGTATATGTATTTTTAAAAAATCCTACTCCACTGTCTATAAATTTGTTAAAATTTATGATGACCCAGCCTCATCTGAACCTTTCGTTCATTAGGATGGAAAGTTAGAATTACTATATTAGTCCCTGAAAGTAGTACACATTACAATAACATATTTTATTTCTCTATTTTATTTTATTCAGATCAAGTAAAGGTCTTGAGATATATAGTTGTCTTGAGTAAAGCATAATAATAGGATATATACATGCTTTTCTTTTTACCAATCTTTTTAAATCTAGCCACATATATTCTTAAAGTAAAGGGTTTGTTTAAAAATGACCTGATCACTTGGGAAAGAAAAGGGCATATAATAAATTAGAAACACTATATTTAGGTATATCATATACCATTATCAGTGAAACTATCTCAGGTTGATGCTCTGTTAATTTAGCTAATGTCCACTTTGATTTATTTTACAGACTGTAGGATTAAATTAAAGGATTTTGAAGTCTTAAAGTAGGATAATCTGGGTAAAAACTACCCCAAATTACTTGCTTAAAATTCAACTGTATTATGTTAACTTAAAAGTACATAGCATGCAACAGAAAGGCAAATGTTAACAATCTCACTTAGATATTAAATTTAAAAAAAAAAGGAAATTCAGTGATGATTAACCTCAAAGATGAGATAAGAATGGCATTAAAATGGAAACACTCTACTGTATATGATATATTGTACTGTAGATTTATTTGTTAGTAGTTGGACCTCAAATGTGATGTAATGATGGCCTCCTCAGATGACCTCCTGCAAAATGAACACGCGACCAAGAAAAAACGTGTTAAGAAAGAGGGGGAAAAATAACTGTCTAAAATCTAATATTTGGGTAAAAGAATATTTTCAAGAATATTTAAGACTGCTCAAAACTGAAAATAATAGAGTAATATTTAAAAACAAATGTTATGCATTTTGTTACTTTCTGTAGCTTTATGAACTATAAATGTTGTCCTGTATTGTAATTCGATAAGGCTCATATCAATCCATTAAACCAATAGATAGAATATAGAATAACAGAGTTGGAAGGGACCTTAGAGGTCTTCTAGTCCAACTCCATACCTGGGCAGAAAACCCTACACCACTTCAGACAAATGGTTATTGAACATCTTCTTAAAAACTTCCAGTGTTGGAGCATTCACAACTTATGGATGAAAGTTGTTGCACTTGTTAACTGTTCTAACTGTTAGGACATTTCTTCTCAGTCCTAAGAGGCTTATCTTTTTGATTAGTTTCCACCCATTGTTTCTTGTCCGACTCTCAGGTGTTTTGGAGAATAGCTTGCCTCCCTCTTCTTTGTGGCAACCACTGAGATATTGGAACATGTCACCTCTAGTCCTTCTTTTCATTAAATTAGACATACCCAGTTCCTACAACCATTCTTCAAATGTTTTAGCCTCCAGTCCCCTAATCATCTTTGTTGCTCTTCTCTGCACTCTTTCTAGAGACTCCACATCTTTTCTACATCATGGCAACCAAAACTGAATGCAGTATTCAAAGTGTGACCTTACCAAGGGATTATTAAGTGGTATTAACACTTCACATGATCTTGATTCTATCCCTCTGTTATGCAGATTTCTTTTTTTCATCACGTACTATATCATCCATCAGTTCAGGAGACATTTGAATGAAGAAACAGAGAGAGAATAAATGAATTAGATAAACAATCTGCGTATTATTGCAAGAATCATAAAATAATTGCCGCTCAGTAGTACTTTTCCATTTTTAAAGTTGTTCACAGTTTTGTTTGTTCTTTGGACTTTTAGATCAAATTGATGCTTTTGATTTCACTCTGAGAGAAGTACTATAGGCTATTCCTTGTTTTGAACATATCTATCATTTTGAAGAAATGAGGAGAAAATCATTTTTCATACTTTTTTGTGAACTTCTCACCTAATTTTACAATGCAATTCACATCTCCGTGCACACAAAAATAGATACATCTGGAAAGTTGCTTACAAAAAGTATTGTTATGAATAAAATTGCTTGCAAAAATCTGTACCGTCAGAACAGTTTCATAGGTAATTATGTGTTTTGCTGAGAAGGAATTGTTTCAATATCCCTGGAGAAATTATATGACAATATGGATATATTGTTTTGATCTCGGCACTTGTAGTTTAGTTTGAGTGTGAGTTTCAATATGCATTTTGTGCTATTAGTCATTTAAGTGGGCCTATTTCAAGTATGATTAATTCTATATCCAAATCATGTGTTTTAAGTTAAGGGAATATTTAAATTACAGGTAAGTCCTTACTGATCAGCATATAACTGTTGAAAATAAATAAAATAGCAGGTTTAAAATCTATCCAAACTGTTTTCATTCCACCAAGCTGTGGCTTTGTTTTATTGATTATCTCTCCTTTCTATCTCAGCCTAAGTAGTCTATTTGTTGTGTGGAAAATCATTCTAGTAGGTATGACAGTGAGAGTTAAGGCTTGTAAATGGTCATGTAATGTTATTATAGTTGCATTTTACAATATAGTCATGATTTTAAATGGTCTTATCCCAACAAAAGCATGCTACATTGATAATCTTGTTATCAAAAACCTAAAACTGTGATAAGAAGACCACTGTTTAACCTTAAAAAAAACAGTGTAAAAATGAAATAGACTGAATCAGTGGCACTGGAAGAGGACTCACAGAAATTGCCAATATCATACATATATTAACAGGAATCCTATCGCATTTCTCACCTGCAGTTTCCTTTAATACTTTGGCACCACTTAATTTTAATTCATGTATGTATGTATGTATGTATGTATGTAGGTAGGTAGGTAGGTAGGTAGGTAGGTAGGTAGGTAGATAGATAGATAGATAGATAGATAGATAGATAGATAGATAGATAGATAGATAGATAGATAGATAGATAGATAGATAGATGGAGAGAGAGAGAGAGAGAGAGGGAGGGAGGGAGGGAGGGAGAGAGAGAGAGAGGCCAAGAAGACTGACCCCAAAAGAAGATGACAACTGTTTGTGCCAACATTCTGCCAAAATTTCTTCTTCCATGTCTTTTGGGAGGAGTTACTGAACTTCATAGTAATCTATAACTAGTAAAGCAATAATCATCAGTAGTCTCCCAACTGCGTGGACTACAAGCCCACATTTCATCAGCCCAATGATGATGTCTGGTTCCATTAAGTAATGATAGATGAAGCTTCCTTCCTTCCCTCCCTTCCCTCCTCCTCCTGTCTTCCCTCCTCCCTCTTCTCCCCCTCCCTCCCTCCCTCTCTCTCTTCCTCTCTCTCTCTCTCTCTTTCTTTCCTACTCTATTCTGATCAGAGGTGGGGGAAGTAAGGGGTTGTTCGCTGAATCTAGAAGAGGCTGCAGGCTGTTGAACAGTTGATAAAATAAGTCAGGCATGATGTCTCTGTGTGTGTGTGAGAGAGAGTGTGAGCGTGTATGTGTATCATGTATCTCTGACTTTTAATTATATAGATATAGTCATCTCTCTCTCTCTCTTTCTCTCTCTATATATCTATATCTATATCTATATCTATATCTATATCTATATCTATCTATCTATCGATTGATCGAGAGAGAGAGAGAGAGAGAGATAGATAGATATATAGATAGATACACACACACACAGAGACACACACAGACACACACAGACACACACACACACACACACACACACACACAGCATTTCCTGCCAGTTCAGCACATTACCACTATAAAGAAAGCAGAACTGTAGGGATCCCTCCAAGAAGGAACTCTAGTTCAAAGAGGAAAGGAAAGTTATTTCAAAGGAGGTTTACAAGCAACCAGATGCTTGGTGTGTGTGTGTGTGTGTGTGTGTGTGTGTGTGTGTGTGTGTGTGTGTGTGTGTGTGTGACTTAAAAACCTTCCTTCACATTTCAGGCTTCTCTGTTGCATGAATGTGATTGCTACTAATTGCCTAAACACGATTTCTATCAGCATTACCAGAAACCAGCAAGTAGAATGGCTCCCTGACCTTCAGTTCCACTACAAATACACCCTTTACTTTTGTTTTCTCTAACAGCTGTAAACTTGGCTGAAATACAACACTAGGCACATAGAAACAATATCCTCCCCACCCTCTTCTTATTCTCTTGCTCTTCAAAATCTTTGAAGTAAAAATGGCATCTTTATAAAATGATGTGCACAGGGAAGCTTGTATCACTCACATTTTCAACTGTTAGCTAGTCGTCAGAGAGAAAGAAAGAAAAATCCCTCACTGCATTTCTTTTGTATGCAAAATTACATTGGAAATACTTCGTGAATGGACAAAGTCAGCAGATGCTGGAAAAGTTGATTTGCTAAGACTTTATCCTTTTCTAACTAAGACTGAAAGCTTTAATTGGTTCAACTGGTAGATTAATCAATTAGAGTTTTAATTGGTGAATGAGGTAGGAGTGACTAAATGGGTGATGACAAATTTTAATTGAGTGGTTGAATATTAAGATATACTTGCATATTTTTAAGTAAATTTGTTTCTTGGATGGGATATGAAAAGGAACATATTCTAAAAATAAATTTTGCTTCTTGCAATGAGCAGAAGTATTCCTTCTTTCTTATAGCCTAAAAAATAAAAATAAAAGCAAAGCTTTTATTTATATTTTTCTGGATAAGTGAATCTATATTTTTCTTTTTTAATTTAATAAGCACATTTATATGTTTCATTTGTGTGTGTAAATTCATATAAACTTAAGTGGGTGATTTTTTTTCTTACTTCATATTAATTTGCTGGTTCTAATTTTCCCTTTTATCCAGGATATAAAATTTATTTAAAGATTATTGGAAAAAATCACACACAGCTTACTTACATTTCTATGTGCTTTTAGCAGCAGACAAGTTCTGACTTCAGATACTGGAATGCTATGCCTGACATTCTCTTTCCTGGCTCCATTTTATTTGCAGCCTTATTTCCTATTTGCATTATATTCTGTCCAGAGTGCTACAGCAACAGCTGCCATCTAAAGGCCAAGGTAAATGGAAATAT
This sequence comes from Thamnophis sirtalis, assembly GCF_051295495.1. Classification (NCBI taxonomy): domain Eukaryota; kingdom Metazoa; phylum Chordata; class Lepidosauria; order Squamata; family Natricidae; genus Thamnophis; species Thamnophis sirtalis. The sequence continues at coordinate 108,191,183 of NW_028261383.1, read as the reverse complement.
AATAGCATAATGTATTTGATATATTTGATTTAAAATATTTTAGGCTCCCTTTAATGTAGCACTCTCCCTTAATAGCATGCATTCTAAAATAAACAATAAAACACATCAATAGAACTGGATAAAATGGCAATTTAAATAAATCCAGCAGCCCAAATTTACGACTCAAAAAAAAAAAAGACCAGCAAGAATCCAGTTTAAAAAAACGTGTGAATAGAATAGCTGCAAAGTTGGCAAAAAAGGGATAAAGATGACTGTGGAGGGGAAGGAGGTATTTTAATCCTTTCTTCTTTGTTGCTTCAATAACAGTTATCTCTCTAAAACTGATAGTAGCATTTCAAAAGAAATGTGCTCTTTGGGCTAAATAACAGTTGGAACCATGAGAGAAGCTATCTATGTTGGAACCATAGGAACTTTAGGAGATAGGAAAGGTATATGCATATTTTTGTATATGTACAAATATATAAAGAAAGAAAGAGAGCTGTGTGTGTGTATGAAAGAGAGGGAGAGGGGGTGGGAAGAGGAGGGTGAGTTACTGCTTTTCTGTATCCTAAAGATGTATGCAAGAAACATATAGGAATTGAGGTTCCCTTGAATATTTTCCCCTAAGGGATATAGAGTATCAGTGGATGGATTCATTTATCATTGTATATCAGAATGTTCTCCACTATCTTTAAAGAGGTGATCATGTATTTCTTTCTTGGGAAAACAGGGGAAATCTGCAGAAGCCGTCCGAATCGGTCAATCAATTCTTGCAGGCTCTGTGAGTCGCCGTGGCGCAATGTGACTTCCCTGACTTGGAAGACAACTTAGTGGAGCAATTTGTGTGCGGCCTCAAGGATATATTCCTGAGGCGCCGACTCCTTGGGAAGCCTAAAGTCACCCTGGTCTACGCCATTGACGAAGCCAGGGCCGCCGAACTTGCCAACCTCTCCTCAGTAGAGATCGACCGTTATCTACCTCACGCGGCCTCTTCCTCTATTGTGCCTGCCTTGCCTGCCTTGCTGGGGCCTGACCCCGCACCACCACAGCCATCTATATACATTACTAACTTGATTGATGAGCTGGCACCCTTGCCGGTCTACTTACAGTTTCTGTTCTTGCCTGTAATAAACGGTTCTTGAAGGTTACCTCAGACACCTCTTCGTCTTTACTGCCACCGATCTAACAAAATCCACATTCAAATATCCTTGGTTAAAGTATAGGAGGGGATGACAGTGGCATTAAGTATAGGGACTTAAGAATTATATGGAGTTAACAATAAATTAACAACAGCAACACCATTGTCAGTAAATAGTGGTGTGGACCTGGAAAACCATGACACATCCTGTATATAAGTTTCAACACTCTCCACATTTCCACCATGCCGGCAAACCCTAGGGGAAAAGAAAAATAGACTGTCCTTTGAAGGGGAATTTTCAGGGTTCATAGCTAATGTTATGGTCAGTTCGGAAAACCTCCAAATCCCACCCTTGGCTGGCCTCTCCCACCCCACCCCACACCTCCCTTCCCACTCTGCCCTGCCCCTCCCAGGACTCTCCACACCTCCCCTCCCACTCTGCCCTGCCCCTCCCAGGACTCTCCACACCAGGGATGTGCAGTCAGGGGAGACAGGGGAGGCAGGGCCTCACTACTGTCATCATGAAAAGAAAAAAATGTAAAAGAAAAAAGGCTGAGGTAGTTGCTGCCAGAGTCACAGTGGATGACTCTGCTTAGCCCTTAACTGTGTAAAAAAGCCTCTAAAAAAGTGCCCTCTACAGGGGGTGGCAGGAGAACGAGGTGCCTCATTTATTCTGACTTTATGATCACTCGAGCAGAACTAAGCAAAAGTTAAAAGCCAAAAAAATCCTTATGTAGAGAAGGCACGTGGTTCTCTTGCCTCCTGTAGAGGGCGTTTTTAGAAGCTTTTTAGAGGCTCTGGGAGCAGCTAGCTCAGTCTGACCTCAGAGCTCATGCCTTTCTCCTTTTACATTTTTTTTCTTTTCATGATGGCAGGCAAGAGCAGAGTTGAAATCCTCTTTGAAACAGCTGGAAAAGGTGCGTGTGTGGGGAGGGAGAAGGAATTCAAAACGTTTGATTGCATGCAGAGCCCTATTGCCTTTTCAAACACACAAACACACACATACATACACACACTGGAGCTGGATAAAAGTATATAAGCTCAGCTTCACTGATTACAAGTTTGAAAAGACAATGTGGCTCCACCTGCAATCAAAGGCTCGGATCGGAAGGCAGCAGGGGAATTGGGGGGGGGGCTGTGGCAGAGGAGCCTTTTTCAAGCCATTGGAAAATATATCCAATCCAACTTCTGTGTTTCTGTTTGTTTGAGAGTGAGTGAGTGAGAGAGGGATCCAACTTCTCTTTGTGCGTGTGTCTGTTTGAGAGGGGGGAGGGAGGGAGAGAGGGAGGAAGGAGGAGGAGGGAGAAGAAAAACAATGAAGGAAAACTTATTTCACAAAGGACAAAAAATGCTGTCACTTTAAATCGGAACTGAGCATGCCTGGCTGTGGAATTCTGGGACTTGAAATCCACAAGTCTAAAAAAATTTGAAACACCTGTGTCAGTATCTCACCAGCCATAAACCTCACCTCACATCACTGCCTCACACAGCCCATTTTGGATGTGAGGTAACTGCAGGGCCCGCATGGAGGCTCAGAGAGGGGAAAAACAAGCCTTCCAGAAGGCCTCCAGAGCCCAGGGAATGCAATTTTCGCCCTCCCAGAGGCTCAAGGAAAGCCTCCCAGGTGAAAGCACCCACCCACCCCCACCATGGTGTAGGTCACGCCCACCATGGCCATGCCCACCAACAACTGGGCAGAGCACCCATTGCTGAATTTTTTAAAGTTTTCCACCCCTGGAAATCTTACTTCTGTTATGTTAACATTAAGAGAAAACACACTATTCTTTTGGATTGTCATTTTTCTAAAGTCAAATTAACCAATTTACAAAATATGGAAATATTCAAATTAATTTTCAATCTCTCCTTTGTGGTTCTCCTTCCAATCCTTAGAAAAAAAGAACACATTTGGTGGAGGGGACTTCAAAAGAGATGCTGGTGGTTAGCATGGGATTTTGGGATTGGAATTCTTTTTGCTCATGTACTAGAAGGACAATTCCCACTGGTGGGTTATATTTGTGAAATCAGAAATAATTATTCTGCATGTTCAGATTTCTATGAAGCTGTTATATATGCACAAATATATATGCACAGATATCCATGAAGCTGTTATATATGCACAAAATAACCTTGCTAAGATGCTTTCTTTACCTTGTTTTACCATTTCAGTCTGTAGAGATGGATATTCAGAACTTCCTGAAAATACAGATTTGGAACAGATGCATCACTTTATTTGTCTAGATAATGTGTGCATGTATTCCAGTTCAAACACTCAGAGTGAGAATTACCTTGCAAGCTTGGATCCTTATCAAAATCCAATTGGAGGCTGAGCTGTACTTACAGAATGTGGATGATAATGGCCTTGGTTTTTCATGCCATCTCGCTGGTGTGCTTCAGCATGACCTTGTCAAAGTTAAAAGCTCATAAAATTCCTATTCATTTTTTATGGCATTATGATTCTGTGTAACAGGGCTTAAAACAAAAACACAGTATAATTATACTGTCGATCAAACAGCTAAGAAAGGCAGCTTTTCCACCAGCTTTGCACCTAGCAAACTGTAAATAATTAATAAAACTAGAGGCCATGACTAAGTGGAAGCGTTGGGGGGCTAGTTAAGCATTTGTCATCACTCTGGTTAAAGCAACTGCCTCATACAGCTCTGGCTGTTTACTTTTATCCTGTGAGTACAAAAATAGTTGTTTGTTCTTATTGAATTGCCATGGATGAGCCTAATAAAAAGCTCAAGCTGTCAACAGCACTATGAACAGGTGTACAATGCGTATTTATTGTTTAATTCATCTGACTTTCCAGCCCATTTAGCTTGCAACAAATAAAAACAAAAATATTTTCTTCATTATCTCCAATTAATGTAAATGTCAAACATGGTGAATATATTAGCATGTGTATAATACATTGTGTGTATTGATGTGTCAGATTTCTTGCAATAAAGTGACTTTTTCTGACTATAGTTCAGTGTATACTCTTATCTGACCATATACCATGTGGTCCTAAGCAAGCATCTATTTTTTTTCCTGTTAAACATGATTTAAGCAGGGACTCCTTGGGATTGATTTAATGTTTAAAAGAAAATGATTTTTTAAAAGTTCTAAACAATATTTAAGATCTTACTTAGAAGTCCAATATATTTTTTTCTTATCATTTTTTGATTGATAATACCTTTCAGGGACCATGTAAAATTTCTCCAGGTTGATCTGTTCCTATCCTGTATATGAAAATTTTGAGATGGATAAAAAATAAATATTAAAATATATAAAGAAAAATTAAGGATGTAAAAGCAAAGAATACAAAAAGCAAATCAGTTAGGAACATAATAAAAGGAAAAATAATTTCCAATCTTCTTGCAGCAGCTACAAATTTATTATCACTCCTCCCTCTTTAAAATTACAGAGATCCTTTTTGTCCCATATTCAACCATTTTTTCAATCATCAAATCCAGAACCATCATTTCACTTCATTCCATTTTCAGCAAAAGGTCCATAAAGGATTTCTAGTCTTTTATAAAAGTGCTTATTATCCTTGACCAGACATTTCTATCTTCATTTTTGTCATTTCTGTTACTACTGCCATTTACAATCCATTATAGATATTTCAGTGTTTCTCCATCCCATTTGGTGTTCATACAGTAATCTTGCTGTGCTTACCATATATAAAATTAATCTTCCATAAGTGTTATCTAATTGATTGTCCATAAATCCTGGTCTATAATGCTCTGGTTTCATCTGATATTAATCATTAGAATACTCCTTCTCCTTCTCTTCCTCCTCCTCCTCCTCATCCTCTCATGTAGAAATGAGGCCTCACAGCTCATAATGCACAGTGTAGTGGAGCAAAAGCCGTGGGGTCAGAGGAACTGTCTGTAAAGGTCTGATAGGATTATTGCAAGGCACAGATCTGGAGAGGGCTACAATAAAATTTCTGCTGCACTGAAGGTTCCTAAGAGCATAGCAGCTTCAATAATTCTCAAATGGAAAAAGTTTGAAACAACCTGGACTCTACCAAGAGCTGGTCATCTGGTCCAATGGAGCAATCGAGAGAGAAGGGGCTTAGGAAGAGAGATGACCAAGAACCGATTAGTCACTCTGACTGAGCACCAGAGATTCTGTATGAAGATGGGGCAGAGTTCCAAAAGGAAAACCATCATTGCATCCCTCTATCTATCTGCAGTGGCAGGGTGGCTAGATAGAAGTCTTTCCTCGATACAAACATATGAAAGCCCATTTGGAATTTGCAAAAAAAGCACCCGAATGACTCTGAGACTCATCAACTGCCCAATATCATTTCAATAGTGCATAGTGGTGGCAATCCCATGCTATCGGTGTGTGTGTGTGTGTGTGTGTGTGTGTGTGTGTGTGTGTGTGTGTTTCTCTCTCTTTCTCTCTCTCTTTCTCTGTGTGTGTGTGTGTGTGTGTTCAACATCAGGGACTGAAAGACTGGTCATGGTTGAGGGAAAGCTGAATGGAGCAATATAAAGTTTAGATCTTGTAAGCTTAGATATTCCAATACCTTTATTGTTACCATACCAAGTGTTAATCTGCAGGATATTTTTTCATTACCCTTTTCTTTACTGTTCATAGATGATCCAATAAAGGAGAAGCTATTCATTACTTCACTATCCACATAGTCACTTCAAAGGTTGGTTGTGCCAACTGCTATTAATTCAGTTTTTATATTTAATCTTAGCCCTGCTTTTAATATGCTCCTTTAACTTCCAGGCCTTGTAAATTGTTTGAATTTTCAGCTCTTAGAGTAGCATCTTTAGCATAGTACAAGTTATTAAAATTTCTTAATCCAGATTTAAAATGATTTTCAGCCCTCCATATATATTCAGCATATAGGCTCAATAAATAAGAAGAGAATCTTCTCTTTTCTTTCCTGATGTTGAATCAGTTTGTTTTGCCATGTTTCATCCAGACTAGGGATTCTCTGGTGTAGGATTCCCATGAGAACAATGAGATCTTTTGGAATTCCCATTTTCCCATTTCCTCAATTTGACATGGTAGAAACCAGTGGTGGGTTTCAATTTTTTTAGAACCTCTTCTGTAGGTATGGCCTGCTTTGTGGGAGTGGCTTACTGATCATGTGACTGGGTGGGCATGGCCAATTTGTAAATGTGGTGAAACTCACTTAACAATCCTCTTGCTTAGCAACCAAAATGTTGGCTCAGAAACTCTGGCATTTGAAGCAGGTAAGTCTTAAAACTGTCAAGTTCAAGGCTCTTGCACCCCTAATCCTTTAGAAAAAAACCCTAGGGTGTTCAAACTTGACAGCTTTAAGACTTGTGGACTTCAACTCCCAGAATTCCTCCTCTCGCTCTTCATCTTGATGATGTGTGGACGGGTAGAGGGAGGGAGCTGGAACTGATTCTAAATGGCACTGTAGATTTGTGGAACCTCTTCTATAGAAGAGGTTAGAACTGGCAGGAACCCACCCCTGGTAGAAACAACCAAAGGCCTTTCTATTGTCCATAAAGCAAATTGGGGTATTATTTGACTTTATCAATTTTTACAGCATGCATCAGTAATAATACTTAATAATGCTTTTCTAAAGCTAATTTGAACTAGTTTGGATATACTATCATCTAATGAAGATTAGAGCCCTACATGAAAAGAAAGATAAACCTATGCATTATTTGTCTATTATTGAACTGAAAGACCATGTACAATAATTTATGCATTCTATTTAGATGTTTTGTTTTTGTTTTATATTGATATGTGGATTCAATCCTGCCAACCTGTTGGCCACTGTGTAATTAACCAGCTTGACAGACATTATTTATTTATAAGCATTAATTATTGATTTTTTCTTTAGATTTCAGTTCCATAGATGGTTTTCAGCAGGTTCTGACCAGTTCTGTAGAACAGTAAGGGAAATTTTGAGTAATTCAGAGAACTAGTAAATACCACCTCTGACTGGCCCTGCCCCATCTCTTCTCTGCCTCCCGAGTCCCAGCTGATCAAGAGGAAATTGGGATTTTGCAGAAGCCTTCTCTGGAGAGGGGAGGGAATGGATATTTCACAGCATCCTTCCCCTGCCATGCCCATCAAGCCATGTCCACAGAACCAGTAGTAAAAAAATTTGAATCTCACCACTGATCTTTTTCTCTAATCTTCCAATTTGATAGTGACTTGAGTTCTGATTTAACTTATTCTTTAGTATTAGAGCAGAATTAATTGGCTCAAATCTCTGTATAATATTTTGAAAGAGCCCTTCAAAAGTGAATTTGTAACCCAAACATTTGTTGACTAGTAATAATACAAGGCTTAGTTATGGAAGAAACAGGGGAAGGAATGTGTAAAGGAATTTCAAATAGGGGAAAAAAACCTATTAGCGAAGAGGACATGGTTGAAATTATTCTATTTCTCTACCACAGGTTAGAGTAAGCTGTTTCTCATAGTAAAGCTTTAATGCTTCATGAGCACATTGAAAAGCTAATCCAGGAATGCTTAAATATGCCAAGTTGATACCACTGAAAAGGGAACCATTATACAGTTCATACGTGTGTAGAACAAAATAAAAGAGGAAAAAAGTCTGCAGTGTGCTGTGATGATATGGGGTCTTGGCAGCCGTTCCTTTCTTTCCTCCCTGGTGCAGGTTTTCAAGCTAAATCCAAAATGCACAAATTTAAAGAAACAAACAACAGTCTGAAATAGCAAAAAAAAAATTAACCCACCTCTATGCAAACAATAGTCCTTAGAAAGAGTTTCCAGTAGGCCACTAGATTTCAATAGACCTTAATGGTCTGAATGGTGCAACTACAGAATATTTAGTGTATAAAGTGTTCACTGTGATCCCTGGCTTGCTTTTCTCATAACTGGAAAGAATGACAACCTTGAGTCTATTCTTAATTTACCATTCTGGCATATAAAAATGTTAAGAATAACAATTAAAAAATGTGAGTAGGCAGTGATCAGCCAATTATCTTTTCAATACCAAAAACTGATTTTAATAAACTCAAAGTGCTAACAGAATCTTTGAACTGTGGGCTTCATTCACAGGCACGCCAATTACAAGATAATTTCTATACACACAATATGTGTATCTTGAAGTAAAGTTTAGATAGATCCAAAGTGTGAGATACAAAGGGTGATGCTCCAAGTTTCTTTGTTTTGGTTTTATTTTCTCTCAGGCCAGAGCAGCATAGTCCTTCCTTGGGCAGGGACTAACAGAGTCCAGCCCTAACCTGTTGGCCCTCTAGTCTTTCCTGTCACAAGAATCTTAGGTGCTCTTTCTAAAGGCAGAAAAGCAAAGTGCCACCATTTCACAGTTGTTTTGATTCACTGCTTTGATGTTGTATCCTTTTTGTCTGTCCTCTCCTGTGACACTTTTGGCAGTTCTGCTTGAGGTCACCAAGATAGTACAGCAAACTGCTGCCTGGTATATGGCCTCATGAAAGAAGAAAAATGGCATTTGCTTTCCTCTTCTGTTATTCCTTTGCCCAAACAAGGACCCCATCACTGAAGAGAGACAATGAGACTTACATTTTATTGCATAGGTGCACTTATTTCTTTATTCCAATATACAAATAAATGTATCACCTTATTTCTAATGTTATTAAAATGCACTTTTAACTATTTTTTTAAATAATGTGTGCTACAAAATCAGATTTTTTTAAAAAAATGTTCAAAACTTAAGCTTTAATATTTATAAAGGTATTATTTTCACAAGAAATAGAACAAGGTGAAATGGATGTATATATAAGTAATCCACGCAATCCACACAATATATTGTTTCATTTTCACTGTTTTTACTACCTCTAATTAAAATTTTACTACCTCTAATTGTTTTAGAGTTAAGAATATATTCATTTTGGCAGATTTTTTTCATATTACATTTTGTAACAATAGGACATTTAATGGGGGAAAAAATCAGGATGCGATAGCACCTTTTCTGACAAACAAATGCTATTAAAAGGTATAAGTTTTCATGGTATGAAACCAGGCCAGTGTAGTGGTTAAGGCATCAAGCTAGAAGACTGTGATTTCTAGGCCCTCCATAATCGTGAAGCCAGCTGAGTGACTTTGGACCATTCACTGTCTCTCAGCCCTAGGAAGGAGACAATTAGCAAACCACTTCTGAAAACTTTGCCAAGAAAACTGTGGGACTAGTCTAGGCAATTGCCAGGAGTGGAGACTGGGTATCCTCCAGAATTTTTTTTTCATGAGCTGCTTCATCAGCCGTATAGCGTCTCTATTTATAATCACTGTATCATCTGACAAATTCAGCTATATATAGAGAGAGCCTTTTAATAATTTTGGTTAGTGCAAAAAAAAAAGATCTACCAGATTATTGGGCTGTTGTTGTTGCTGTTGTTGTTGTTGTTGTTGTTGTTTTTGCTATCATAGACTAACATGGTTCTCCTCCTACAACCAAATTAAGCAACTTAGTTTCCTATTTATATTAGGTAATATATGACCCTTTTACTGCAATGAAATGTTCCCATAGAGATCAGATAAATGCTTGATAGTTCAGTAAATATTCCATGTCACTAGCTGAATGGGGATCTTACATAAGCAAGATGTGATGCTTATGTAAGTTATAATAGGTATCATGGATTATACTGATAATTCTCTTTAGAAAGGAAGAGACTTGGAAACATTGTTGTTTGATCTAAGAATAATTGTAAATAAGGAGATGCTTCATTTTAATTTTTCAAATTTGGTGCTGTTTCTGACTGTTTTTACTGTTTGAACCTGAATTGTTATTTGGTTTGCTGAGAGGATTTCAAAATGCTGGTTTTTGACCTTAGCTGACTCCCTTGATTTACTTTTCCAGCCCTTGATTTCACCTGCTCTGTCTGTAAGACCTCTTGGATTTGACTCCTGACTCATTACAAATAATGGCACATTGTTTTTGCCTTCTGACTGCAAATTCCAACAGAGAATTTCAACCTTGAACAAAACAATAGAGAAGTCTCTGTAATATCCTAGCTTGTTTATAACTTGTGTTCAAAATATTGCTGTAAGAACAAATACAAAGTGTCTGTGTGTAAAATTATATCATTATGCAGAATTCAGATTCACATTATAAAATCATGAACATTTTCTTATTTATGGCTATATGATACTCCCATCAACAGAGATCATGGTTTTTAGAAGACTTCTGCCATATTTTGCCAATAAGAAGGTTGCTTTCAGTTGGCTGGTTTCAGTGAATGCAAAATACAAATCCATCACTGGAGTTCAGCCAGAATGTAAAGTTGCTGGAGAGCGCTAAGTGCTTTTCTAGTTTGCTTGCAGGATCATTTTCATGGATCACAAGTAATCCTTGATTTATTATTGTAACTTTGTCCAGAATTATGATTGTAACTCATGCAGGTCATTAAATGGGTCACTGTGGGTCCATGCCCAATTTTATCACCATTCTTGTGGCAGTGGTAAAGTGAATGCCACGGTCATTATGCACACATTGCAGTAGTTAAGCAAATGCCATAGTCTGTAAGTGAACCCATTGTCTGAAATGAATGCATATATATGTCATATGACAACAGGATACTGAAGACATGTGTAAATGTGGGCCAGGTACCAAGCACCCCAGCATGACTGTGAGAGTGGGGCAGCCACTGAAACTTCAAATCTGGATTGTGAGTGGCTCTGGGGATGTCTTCATAATTTTAAATGGTTGCTGAACAACTGGTCATAAGTTGAGTATTAATTATATGTAGCAACAAATGTTATTATAGGAGTCTGCCTGGACTGAAATGTATAATAGCATCTAAAATTTATATGCAAAGGTAGAATTGCCTTAAATAAGTTTGAAGAATACAGAGATATCTGGAAAGTAAGACAGCACACAGCACTATTACTTGAACAAAAGTGTTTGAATAAAATGCTTGTTGATTCTTTATGCCTAGCATAAACATAGAAATAACAAGACCAGTTGCATCCTGAAATATTAACTTAGTTAGAACATAGAATAATAGGAAGGGAAGGGATCTTGGAGGGGTTTTAGTCCAACCCTCTGCTTAAGCAGGAGACCTATACCGTTTCAGACAAGTGGTCTGAAATGGTGCATCCAGCGCACATGATCTTGATACTCTAGCTTTATTGATGTAGCCTTAGGACTGCAATGGCTTTTTTGGCAGCTGCAGCACAGTGCTGCACACTTAACAAAATGTTATGTGTGCATTGAAGTGTTAAACACACTGCTGCATTTAAATGTGTGTTGCGTACTTAGCAAAATAGAAATTGAAAGTGTCTTCTTAGTTCAAGTTTTATCCTCAAGAATAGAAATTGTAGTAATTGGAGATAGCCAATCAGTTATTGGATGTAATTTAATAATCAATTTATACAAAGACAAACAAGTCCAAGATCATGTGTGTAAAACTACTAACAAACTGACCATTAAGTAGTTTACTCTTACAATAATGCTGTACTTTCTGCAAGATATATTTAGATATACTTTATTATACTTTTAGATATGTGTGTGTGTGTGTTTATAAAACATCCCCACCCACAAATACATCTACACATAAGTATATACACACACCTTTTAAAGAAAAAGCATGAAGCTAAAAGAAAAATAGGCAACAGTGATCAGCATAAACAACACTAAATTTTTCTGCAGTAAATATATGTATAATTTAAAAAAAATTAGTCACATACAAACAATTCATCCTATCATTTGTTGGGGAAAACCCATGACCAGAGTGTGAATGTGTAACAAAATTCATCTCAATCCTTTTTCCAGATGTCACTTCTTTAATTGTTTCTACTCTGAAGAGAACATTCTCTCATAGACAGATGGTCAGAGTAACATATTCTGGTAATAAACTTTTCCTGGTCTTTTTGTTCAGAAACTGCATTATTTAAGCCCAGATGTAACATTATTCCAGATAACATTTTTAAATAAATAACAATAATCTTCACAATTGTGAGGCTTCCAAACCCAATATTGTGGGTATGCATGTAAGTCAGAAAAAAGAGGGGTTATTTTTAGTTTGGAAAAAAATAAGATCCACTAGAAGCTTAGATTTTGTACCTTAAACTGAATTATATTATTAAATATTGTGCAAAACCTAACAACTTTCTTTTAGTGCTTATCTTGAAGAAAGAGATAAATTGTTTTTAACAGAGAAATTTAAATAAATACAAGAACACATTTTCAGAACTTTAAGTACCACTCAACATTCTGAGACAAATTAGCAAACGGTAATATATTACATATATCAGAAAAGAATTGGATGCAAATTAGCTTTTATTTAGTCGAAGCAGCTATTTATCTGTGTTTAACATCTCTTAGCAAAATAAAGTTGATCTTAGCTCTTATATTTAGTTATAATTATTTTGTTACATTTTTGTCTCAAGTGTGCACACATCTGAAATATCTGATGTTTGTTTTGAAATGTTCATGAAAAAAATGTACATGGAACCTTCTGCTTACTAAATTAGATGAGGGAAATTCAAATGCTCAATATTGTAAAATTAGCCATTTGTTGTCAATTGTTGTTAGCTATTTATGCTACAAATTTCACACTATTACAGACTCACATGGGGGTAGGAAGTAGGAAATGAAAGTGGTGAAGCACACAATATGAGAAAAAAACAACTTGAAATAGCAGATCTTTATATGCAAAACAGAATAATTTGGTGTAGTGGTGTAGTAGTCACGACAACACTCTAGAAACTGGGAGATCATGAATTTTATCCTGCCTTAGGGGCAAAGCTAGCTGGATGAGCTTAGGCTAATCACTTTCTCTTAGCCCTAAGAAGGAGAAGAATGAAAAACCACTTCTGAGAAAATCTTGCTAAGAAAATTGCAGGAAGTCTTCCATGCTTACGCCAAGCTTCAGACACAATTGAATAGAAGAAAAAAATACAGACCTTAAAAAATTTGCTGAAAATATTACAGGTTATAATACATATATCAGAAAGCAGGGAAGTAGAGTAAGTTGAAGTCTATAATATCTAGGCTGCAAAAATCTATTTCCTGCCATCATATGGTATCCAGATGTTTGGAGATCAGATATGGCACTTTTATCAAATCTATTCTATGTCTGCCACAAAGAAGAGGGAGTCAAGCTAGTGGTAGGATTCAAATAATTTAAGAACTGGTTCTCTGCCCTAATGATTTCTTCCAACAACCAGTTTACCAAACTGCTCAGAAAGTTAAAAACCGGTTCTGCCGAAGGAATGTGAACTGGCTGAATCCCACCACTGAGTCAAGATATTATCCAAAGTACCCGAGGGTAGGACAGGAAGCAATGGGTAGAAACTAATCAAGGAGAGAAGCAACTTAGAACTAAGGAGAAATTTCCTGACAGTTAGAACAATTAATCAGTGAAACAACTTGCCTCCAAAAGTTGTGAATGCTCCAACACTGGAAAATTTTTAAGATGTTGGATAACCATTTGTTTGAAGTGATGTAGGGTTTCCTGCTTAAGCAGGGGTTGGACCAGAAGACCTCCAAGGTCTCTTCCAACTCTGCTATTCTAAATTCATCTATTCCAGGTTATTTTATTATTGCTGTGCTTTAATGTTTCTTTGAATAGTCTGGCTTACATCAAAATAAGAGTCTGCCATATTTTGTTAAAGGAAAACAGAGCTTCATTTCTATACCCCTATCCTACACGTGTGGTAAATTATAAAATGAACCAAATATTGCCTCTCTCTATGCAGCTTCTATTTCCCAGCTTTGAAATTGTATATAAATACTTACACATGGATAAAAGTTTCTGTCAATTTGATACATGGCTTATTTTCAAACCAATTATATGAGAGGCTCTTTCATACTGAGGTTATTATTTTCAGGGAGCAGCTTCATTATACAAGGGATGAAGTTGTGTACTTCAGACCTTTGAATGTTGGAAGATAAGAGTATCTGTGAACTGTAACTTTTCTTCAAGAAAGGAAAAAAAATGAATAGGGACTTAGATCTTACAAACTCCCCTACACCTCAATAGCAAAATAGCTGACCAAAATGGGAAAGGAGAAACAACACTTTTGTTTTTGTTTCAAAATAATTTTCTCCATACATGTATGGTTTGTAATAAAATACACACAAAATTCATTCAAATCACATATTTCCATCTTTGCTTTATTTAAATAATCCTCACTTTTACTATTATACTTTTGTATTGCTCATGTCCCATTGAACAAGTTTGCAGAAGGATATTAAATTTGGGGCAGGAACCCTTACATTAGAATGATGGTGATTTATTATTGAACAATTATTGAATTACTAACACACAAATACTTTTCAGAAAATGTTCAGAAAATGACTCCTTTGATGCTGAAGAAACATTATCTCATAATGCTAAGGGGAGAGGTACATATTTTTGCCTTATTTTTATTTTAAAAAATTCAAATCGCCTTTTAAAATTACTCCATATTACTCATTGTTCTGAATCCTAGGCAAACCTAGAATTTAATATATTTAATTTACTAACTATATTTGGTCATCTAACTCTTCCATTGTGCATATGAAAAGGTGTTCATTTTTATATATCAGTGCTGAGTATATTTATATCCTAATATCCTTCCAGCAGCAAATTGAAACACTGGCTAAAGTTCTGGGAAAGAATAACCATAAGATCACAATTTCCACCTTTCCCACTCCCTACCATCAGAAGCAGGACACTGGAAAACCTCTTTTGCTACTTCTACCTGCAGGAAAATTAACTGAGAACTCTATGTAATTCACCATTTGGATTTACCAACCCAAATAAGTTTTTCTTCACAGTTGCAGAGTTAGTTTTCCATTAAGATTTGATGTATAAGTTAAATGAGGCTCATAGAATGTAGATTGAAGAATGTTGTTAGCTTCCTGGCCACTGCCTACCCTGCAAATCCCTTTCAGGAAATATATGATAGGAAAAACATTAAGAATAAATAATAAAACCCATCCGGACAAGATTCAGCAATCCATCTGCATTTAAAATACAAGGTCCACATTTTTGAAGATAGAAAAGTCCAGATTTTGGACAGAGAGCAGTTCTGGCTTGAAAGAGAAGTCAAAGAAGCCATCTATGTCAAAATTGAACAGCCCTCTCACAACAGAGAAGGAGGGATATGACATCATCCATCTCCAGTCTACAACGCAGTCCTTTCAACAGTTCCAAGAAGGCTCCACACCAGGGGTGGGTTTCTCGCCCAGTTCCAACCGGTTCGGTTGGAACGAGGCCGGCGGCGTCCTCGTGCACGCGTGCGGTGTCCTCGCGCACGCATGCAGCACGCGCGTGCATGCATGCGGCACACGCATGCGTACTAGCATCTGCGCGCTGCTCCAGCTGCTCCTGGAGGATCGCGCAGGCGCTGTATGTGTTCTGCGCATGCGTGGAAGCGCAGAATTCGTAAAAACCGGGTAAGGAGCAGGCGCGGGTGTGCGGGCGCGCGTGGGCGCGGAGGGGGGCTTTGCCGTTCCCGGAAGTTACTTACTTCTGGGTTCGGCGACCAACCGGATCACAGGGACCGGTGCGAACCGGTTGAAACCCACTCCTGCTCCACACCCATTTACACTACTCAGGTGACTCTGACAGCACAGATAAACCTCCAGGTGGCTTCAAAACCTCTCTAAAAGAACATGTAAATGAGCAGCTGTCTGCAAGGAGTATAAATCCTTCTATTCCTCATCATCTAGTCAGAGTTTAAGAAGTTTCTTGGATAAGAAGTGAAATGTCTTCAAAGAAAAAAAATCAGATAGTCCTGTTGTCTCTTGAAAAAGTACCTCGATGACTGAGAATCTCCAGAGACATTAAGAATATAGGCAATATATACAGTATGGCTGTATAAACATAGATCATACTGCATTTGTTTTATAAACACAGAATGGATGACACATTCTTCAAATTGTTTGCCATGAGTGTAAATATAGGTGAATGTTATCCCATTTTACCAGGGATTAGCAAGTTTGGGACAGTTTGACCAGACACAACTGAATTCTTTTTTCCCTGACACTCAATAAATGCCTCAAATTTTGCATACTATTTTGCTTTTTTAAAACTGGTAGCTTCAAAGAAACACATCACTGAAATATACACAAGGATACATTCACAGAATATATTCTGGAATACATTAGCAGAAAAACAACTCTTTTTAAAACTGAAAGGATATAAATGGCATTCATTTACAATATCAAAATAGATTTAATTTTCAATGTTTTGCATTGAAGCATTCAGCTTAATTTTTAAATACTGTTTAAGAAATTTCAGGAAAATAACATTAAGTAGTAACATTAAACATATTAAGAAGTTATTTAAATTTATATAACATTAATTATTCTGAATATTTGGAAACAGAAAACCAGTTATAATAAGTGAAAACAAAGTGTGAGCCCTGGCGTGCTTTCTTGCAGGGGTAGGTTTATTTTCAAAGGTTACTGGATTAACTAATAGAACAGAGGCTGCTCTAAAAGGTCAACTAATTGTTCATGTAACAATTTTTAATTAAGAAGATCAAAGGAAAGGAATAGCAATTACCTAGGATAAGAACAGGTCCAGAAGAATCATTCAGATGTATTTAAATACTATTTATTACTGAGTTTTCATGAAATGGGTGAAATAAGATTTGGTCTAAGTGCATGAGTCAGCCAGATAATTTTAGAATTAGCAATATTTAAAGAATTTCCTTTAGTCAGTAGTATATATTATTTTGCTGGCTTCAATGGATAACCAAAGGGGTAGAATTTTAAGACATGCAGACACTGGTAAAAAAGTAAAGGTTCTCCTCGCACATATGTGTTAGTCATTCCTGATTCTAGGAGACAGTGCTCATCTCCATTTCAAAGCCAAAGAGCCAGCACTGTCCAAAGACGTCTCTGTGGTCATATGGCCGGCATGACTAAATGCCGAAGGTGCATGGAGCGCTGTTTTGTTCCCTCTAAACATGGTTTCTAGTTTTCTACTTGCATTTTTACATGCTGTCGAACTGCAGAAACTGGAACAAGTAACAGGAGGTCACTCCATTATGCGGTGGTAAGGCCACACTTGGAATACTGCATTCAGTTTTGGGTGCCACGATGAAAAAAAAAGATGTGGAGACTCTAGAAAGAGTGCAGAGAAGAGCAACAAAGATGATTAGGGGACTGAAGACTAAAACATATGAAGAATGGTTGCAGGAACTGGGTATTTCTTCTTTAATGAAAAGAAGGATTAGGGGAGACATGATAGCCGTGTTCTGATATCTCAGGGGATGCCACAAAGAAGAGGGAGTTAAACTATTCTCCCAAGGACCTGAGGGTAGAACAAGAAGCAATGGGTGGAAACTAATCAAGGAGAGAAGCAACTTAGAACTGAGGAGAAATTTCCTGACAGTTAGAACAATCAATTAGTGGAACAGCTTGCTTCCAGAAGTTGTGAATGCTCCAACACTGGAAGTCTTTAAAAAGATGTTGGATGGCCATCAGTCTGAAATGGTTTAGGGTTTCCTGCCTAGGCAGGGGGTTGGACTAGAAGACTTCCAAGGTTCCTTCCAACTCTGTTATTGTAAATTGTAATAGCATTATGATTATTCTTTCCTGTTCCACAACAGCAGCATCTCTTATTCGGTAATTGTCATTATTAAATGCAGGATTGCAAGGCCAACTGTTATGAGAGACAGTCAATTACAATAACTAGAAAACTAGTTTCTTATCATCTAAGCATGAATGTACTCAGTTTCTGTGAAGGTGACTTATAATAATGAAGAACTTCCTTGATGCATGTTTCCATAATTGCTTTTTTTTAAAAAAAAATCCTACCCTTAGTATTTGATCAGGAAGGTGGGAGAATATTTCTGGATCTAATTTACATATTAGGACTCAAGTGATTCTTTGGAAGAATCTGATCTTCCCAGTCCTTTTTTTTATAAATTTTCTTTTTGGAAATGATCCTATCCCATTCATAATCTATATTTTACCAGGTTCTATCCTTTATAGCTAAATACTCTAATTATCCTAAATGGGTTCAGTGATTTCTAGCACTGACTAGAAATAGCTATCAATCATGTTGTTTTCAAATGTTTTTGGCAAGAGCTTTTTTAATGGCTTTTTAATCTCTTTTCTGTCTCCTGATTATCATGTTCATCAATTAACCTACTTCTAGCACTGGCCCTCTTCCTTATTGTGTTTTATGAAACACCTGTACCCTTTCAAACCAGATGCTGCCCAGGGCCTGTTGGTTTTGCCCCCAGGGAGCAGTTTAAAAGCTATTCTGTCACCTTTTTTGTTATGGTATGGCTCTAAGCAGGGTTGTCTCTTGTGTGGTTCAGTTTGGCCACAGCTTTCTTCAATGCCTAACAGAACTAAAACCTCAACACTCACCGGTGTCTTGTCCACTATTGATTCACTAAGCCCTATATAGTTGCAGAACTGGAAACATTTCTGAGGAAGCTTGTTTGATAATCCCAGAAGGCTTAATTTGACTTCCAGAATTGGGCAACTATGTACATTGGGATCAACATAAATCACAACTCTTTCCTATTTGATCTCTTTCAAGTTTGGCCAAGTGATATGGGATGTCTATAATCATTGCAATAGGTGGGCAAGTCCTTATATGACCTACAATGCCATTTATCTACCTGTGTGAAATCACTCACAACTAAAAGTTCTTCCTGCCTCTGGTAGACTTCCTCAGTACATGAAGATGTGGATTCATGACTCAGAGATTGGGGCCCTCCATCAGAAATATCACTCTTATCAAAATGATTATTTGTTTTCCCAAGACATTCTGTCTCACAGCAAATTGTTTCTGAGTGCTAGGAGTTCATTGCACTTGGCACAAATCCATGTTTCATGCCCCAAAGCAAATAGTTATAAATTTAACACTCTGTGCAATAAATTAGAAAGCAATTCCTTCCTTCTGGTTTATACCATAGTATTAATTGTTGTTGGTATTTTATTGTCTTCTTCTTCTTTACCAGTTGTATAATATAAAATAAAGTTGTGTGTTTTATTTTTATGAAAGTGTATATCTTTGCTTCCCTGCACCTTGCTAAACTCACTCTCATGCTTAGGCTACAGAGATGCTATTTTCTGCCACTAAGTTCTTCTGTTTTAGTTTACCCTCCTGTTTGCTTATTTTGGTTGCCGATTCCCCACTCCTTTTTTTCTTTATAAAGATTGCTAGATGGAATTGGCTGTCATGTCACTCAGGATCAAATAACATCCTCTATTCAAAAAATTGTTTTGCATCTTTTCACTAAAAGACTCAAAATATCATTTATTCCCCATGTATAATCATTTTGTACTATGAGGTGTGAATATAATATATGATAAGTGTTGCTTCTGTGCCGTAGAAGAAAGGACTATGAATTTTCAAGGACTACTCAAAAAGATAAGGGAGATAGATTAAAAGTAACTAGATGCAATAAAGTTCAAGTAGATGGGCTTAAATTGGAAATGTGGTGTGTGTGTGTGTGTGTGTGTGTGTGTGTGTGTGTGTGTGTGTGTAAAAATTTATGTTAAGGTAGAAACCAGAAACTGCACAAAGTGTCTAGTGAGAATCTAGTGCAAAGTTGACCAAAGAAGTAAATCTACTTTTTGAATGTCTGCAAAGGAAAAAAAAAATCATCTGAGAAATTCAGAATCAAAAGCATCAAAGACGGTGATGCAGCTGCTTTCATCTTCTGCACACTCATACTTCAAAGGAAAGCAAAATGCTTGCCCTTCTTTCTCTACCCCCCATCCCCAAGGGAAGACAAGCTCAGAGTAGAAGATATAAGTCTGCATCTCTGCTTTAAAAGAACATCCATATAAATTTATTTATAATTTTACACTGAAAAAAAGTACAGCATAATAATTGAAATGGTACAGTAAATGTGTATGGTGCGTATAATTTCATTTATATCTGGTTATCACAAGAGACTTTCCTATGGCTTTTTGTATATCCAACTGTTTTTGTTTTTTTACCATTGTCATTCACCACAGTCACATGAAAGAAGCCTGGAGCACATATTGGAATTTTGGATAGCATACAACAATCTGCAAAGCAGTTAATCCCATTTTGTGCCTTCATACTAAAATGCTTTTTTTTTTCTTTATGTCATTGTCTCAGCTTGATTTGTTTCTTAAAAGTTAAGACTATATAAAAATATAAAATCTATATTTTACAGAACTATTCTAATGGTGAGATTACAGTATAAGATAAAATGTTAATATATATCGCACCAATAATGGATGGATGGATGGATGGATGGATGGATGGATGGATGGAAGGAAGGATGGATGGATGAAAGGAAGGAAGGAAGGAAGGAAGGAAGGAAGGAAGGAAGGAAGGAAGTTCATAGTAAAGTGATTGCATATTTTCTGCTCAGGTTCTGAAAAGACTGTCATGTTAGTAACTATATGCAATATCCTTTTATCTATACAATGTAAAACACCATGTGTTTATCTGGCTTAAAGAATTTTCAAGTCATACAAAAGATGCCCAGTGGGACCTAATTAGGTGTGATTCATTATCAACAGACATTTGTATAGATTTTCTTTTAGTAGCAATGGAGTTTTACCCTTTAAATTTTGTTTATATGATTGTTATTGCTGTTCTTATTATTATAGTATTAAACATCCTTTTCTGGGGGTGTCTATGAAGATTGTGCTCAGGCCATTTAGTAATGCAAAATAGATGAAACCCTTTAAGGATTTAGTGACAGACACAAAGGCTCTTATTGTGAAAAGCTAATCTCTTGAAAATGTTATACTATTGACAATGGTACTTGCAATAATTAAGAAATTTAAATGAGGCAGTCATCAAGCTGCAACAATTGTGTATCATGGTTTTATATGAAATAATGTTTTCAAATATTAAATGTTCATATTGTAGGATGAAAAAGCGCTTTGTGTCTTAAGGCAGGCTTATCTTCTAGCGGAATTAGCTCCAAACAATATGCAGGGAAGCTGATGTCTGACTCTTCATTATTGACTTTAATAACAAACAAGGCTTTCATTCCCTCATGGTTGAGCCCAAGGCACCACATCAACCTTTGCATTGTCTTCCAAGCCATGGGGCTGCACTTAACTCTGAGTTTCAAATAGCAGAGTAGTCCAATCAATTTCATTTTCCCTGTATTTTTTTCTTTCAAGAAACAAGGGAATGGTATATAGTACTAATAAGGTTATTGTGAATAAATTTATCTACCAGTATATTGGCAGAGCAATTCTATTCTAAGGAATTTAAAATATTCAGTGTAACTATACTTTTGTTTCAGAAAAATGAAGCACATCTTATTTAAATAATATTGCATTGTCTCTGTCACTGATTAACCTCATGACTTTTTAAAACTTCTATTTGATTATTTTTATAACTTAAAACAAAATGCCCAATGTAAGCTGTTTATTTAACGTGTACCTCAGCTGTGTAAGTTGTGATTCATCTTATTTCTTTTGACATATAGACTTTGGATAAATTAAATTTGAAGAATCAAGTTACACATATGGGCATGTTTTACGATAATGTATAGAAACTAATTATATTGTACTTTGTGTTTCATTTTTGGTTGTTTGGCGCCATCAGCTAATATAATCTTGATAACCAAAGGCTAGACAAATATCATATTTCTTTATCAAAATGAAGAATGGATTTGCTTCCTATTTCTTTAGAAGTGAATTATATAGTATACATACACATCATACATATAAATATATTCAATGTGATTCATTCCTCAGGCTTTCAGTAATGAAATTAACAATACAATGACTGACATATACTGCTCCCTAAGCATCCTGATAAATTATCTTTATTTATGATATTAGGTCATATCAGAAATAAGCTTAGGGAGCAGTACAAACCTTTATAATTTGAGGCAAGGAGCCTGAACTACAATAGCCCCCCTTCTTCTCCCTAAACGACCCTCCACATTTGAGAGTTAGGATACATGGTATGCGAGTGATTCTATAAGAGCATTTTGAGTTATTAAGAGGATCATATAATAAACATTAGGTGGCTTCTGTGACATAAGAAATTCAACAATAGAGTATTGTCTCCATAATATCATCAAATCCTAGTTAAATTGATGATTAGGAACTTAAATGATCTGCCTTGCTTTTAAAAAAATAATTGTATAGTAGCAGCAGTAGTAATAGTAGTGGTAGTACTAGTATATATTGCTTCAAATCACTTTGGAAATTGCTAAGGTTAAACTGGGCCCCATTACTGTAGGAGTGGCTTACCTATTATCCTTTTTTGTTGGTCTTAATGATATGTGGGTATTTCTTTATCAGTACCAGCTGGTCAGATATTTGGTTTATTTGTTCAAAGATTTTTCAAGTGCTTTATATGGAATAGTCACTCCCCTGCAAGTTATGATGTAACTTCATCTTCCAACTGAAAGAAGAAATTATATGAGTTTATGAGTTTATGAGTTTATTATTTATAGGCCGCCCTTTTCCCTGAGGGGACTCAGGGCGGCTTACAATTTATAGGGAAGGGGATACAAGACAATAAACACTAAACATGAAAACAGTGCAAGTAAAAAATAAAACACAACATTCATCATTCGGGTGGGGACAGATTACGATCTTTATCCCCAGGCCTGATGGGACAGCCAGGTCTTGAGGGCTGCGCGGAAGGTCTGGAGGGTGGTGAGGGTACGAAGCTCCACGGGGAGATCGTTCCATAGGGTCGGAGCTACTACTGAAAAGGCTCTCCTCCGCGTAGTTGCCAGTCGACACTGACTGGCAGATGGAACTCGGAGGAGGCCTAATCTGTGCGATCGAATAGGTCGCGAGGAGGTAATTGGCAGGAGGCGGTCTCTCAAGTACGCAGATCCACTGCCATGAAGGGCTTTATGGGTGGTAAGTAGCACCTTGAAGCGCACCCGGAGATCAACAGGTAGCCAGCGCAGCTCGCGGAGGATAGGTGTTATGTGGGCGAACCGAGGTGCACCCACAATCACTCGCGCGGCCGCATTCTGGACTAGCTGAAGTCGCCGGATGCTCTTCAAGGGCAGCCCCATGTAGAGCACGTTGCAGTATATATATTAGGTGGCAGGAAAAAATGGATATCTTGATAGCTACGTCATATTTTTTTCTTTAAAGATCAAACATTTGATGATAAATCTGTTATCCCATGCAGCATGATCAACAGTCTTTTGCCTGTTTAGAAATAAAACAAAGATTAAGTCACTAGTGCTCCAACGAAAATAATTTGGAGGAGTAGAAAATGCAACAATGCAAAGACTAAATGGTTTATTGTAGCATGACTGGATCTGGGTTTTTTTTTCCCTATTCATAATATTGTCACAAAAACTATTATCCAATATTTAAGCCTGAGCAAATTTCACATATTGAACACATACAAAATAGTACACAACAGCATTTACTTTCAAAATTATAGTATAAAAAATCAATGCCAACAGGATATACATAGCATAGCTTAGAGTTATAGTAGAAAGCTTGAACCACAAAATGATCTCTGACAGCTTGCTCTTAACAGCCTCCAAGCTGCAGAATTCTTTTCTGAGTCAAATTCAAATACAGATCAAAGTGAAGATGTTACATATTCTCTCAGTGCATTCCAGCCTATCCCTCAAAGCAACTCAGTCCCTCCATATCCTTTCCTAAACTCACAAGGCCGTATAGAGGCATACCAACTACAACAAGAAAATCCAAGATTTGTATATTCCCTTTGACATAAAGATGAGGGGGGGGACTTACTTGAGTAAAGCTCATTTGATTCAATATTAAATTATTCAGAAATTATACCAAGAAGTGTCATAGAGAACCTCTCATGGCTAAAAAAAAATATTTGGTGGCTTCTGATGCTGGATATTCTCCTTAGAAAATGTCCCTGATTTTATATACAATAGTTCCCAAAGCAACATATCAGAAAGAATTATGCAATCTGATGAAACAACATACAAGAGAATCCAAGAGCTCCTATCCGGTATAAAATACACAAAATACAAAAAAAAACAAAAAAAAACCCAAGGGAATTTGGGCTGTCCTGTTGTTTCAAACAGTGGAACTGTTAGACCTAGAATATCTGGTTTCATGACTCATATACTCTATGCACCCACAATCTAAATTATATCACATCAAAATCCACAGGGAAACTGAAATCCATTGGCAACCTTCCTAACCATACCATTTTAGTTAGAAAGATTATTGAGATCCCAACATTTGTCACAAAGATTGTCTTTAAGCTATCAGAAAAACTTCATCAGAAATATTAACACAAATTGTTACCAAATACTGTTATTTTGTATTCATTAATACCATATTTTTCGGAGTATAAGACGCACCAGAGTATAAGACACTCCAAGATTTTGAAGAAGGAAATTTTTAAAAAGTTTTTACACTCTGCAGACCTTTCATTTTTTAGGAAAATGGGCCCGTTTTTTGTCAAAAAAAAGGCATGCATAGTCTTTAGGAGGCTTCTGGGGCCTGGGTGGGACCAAAATTGAGCAAAAATAGCCTGTTTGTTGCTCATTTCTGCCCTCCTCATTACCCAGGAGTACTCTGAAAGTCTCCTAAAAGCTATAGACAGCCATTTTGGTGAAGGGGTGGGGTTTCGGGAGGCAAAAATGCTGTCTTCAGTGTATAAGAAGCACCCAGATTTTTAGCCTCTTTTTTGAGGGAAAAAGGTGTGTATTATAGTCCAAAAAATATGGTAATTACTTTACCTGTTGAAACAATCTAAAACTGCAAATCACTGTACAGGTATATAAATGGCTCTATAATACATTGATGATTCTTGGCTGACAAAGAACAATATATTTTTTAAAACTGTTATCCCCTGAAAGTGCTTTCTTTCTTGAGATTCATTGGACACATTTTCATAATCTGAAACTATGGAAAAGAATTCCTCATCAAACTCCATTAAAACAGTTATTTGTAGGACCACTTCCTCCAAAGGACATCTGTCTATCCCACTAGATCAGCTTGGATGAGCATGGTCCAGGAATCTCCTTGGAATCTTGCCATATATTGGAATCTAGAAGCATTTTACCCCTATCCTTCTAGTTTGTTGGAGATACTGAAATAGGATTGTATTGATAGAAAACATAGAAAATTACTGGTAACTGATGTTGTGATGTGTTCTTCATTGATCACTCCTATCATTAATATGTTGCCAATTTCTGAAGTTTCCTGATGATTTTCAAAAATATGTAGAGCATATTACAGTAGTCTAGTTGAGACGTGATGAAGATATGAGTTCCTATTGCAAGATGCTGAGTATCCAAGTAAAAGTCTTGTGGAGCTTCTCAGACGTCCAGGTAATGGTTGTCCGAAAGGTTATTGTTCAAGAGGCAACTGGACTTGCTTGTTTTTCTTTGAAGACATTTAACTTTGCATCCAAGAAGCTCCTTCAGCTCTGACTGGATGGTGAGGAATGGAAGGATTTATATTCTTTGCATACTGTTGGTCATTTGCATTGTTTTTAGAGAGTCATTTGAGGCCACCTGGAGGTTTGTCAGTATCCTCAGTGAGTAGTGCAAATAGATGTGGAGCCTTCTTGGAATTGCTAAATGGACTGTGTTGTGGAGGTGTCCTTTCTGCATGATGCTTTCTACCCTGTGTTCCTTCACTGTTGAACACTGGGGCAAGCAGTTGGGGATGAGTCCATGTTCTCTGCTCTCAAACGGAAGCACAACCATGCACTGGATGACTGAGAATCTCCGTAGACATTTAGCTATGCATTTGGGGATGAAAATCCTTTGAATGATGTGGGAGTAAGAAAAATTGCTACATGAATAATTTGCATTTCAGTTTGAGATGCAGTTACTTTTAAGTAACAGGCTTTAAAGTATGCTGTCCTTGGTGACTTAATGTTTGTGTGCAATTGTTAATTTGTATGCTGTTGTAGATGTTGTTTGTTCTGAACCCATTTACTTGTTTGTTTGTACCCTAGACATACTTCTATGGCCTTGCCCTTTCAGGAATAAAGACTTTCATGTGAACAGAAAGATATATTAAAAAATGGAAGGAATCTCATTTTACATTTTAATTTATGGATCTTTATGTATCAATGATTTCCAAACTTTGAATCTTGTTCTATTTACACAATCTAATTTTCAGTAATGTGAATGACATATGGAAAGTTAAATTTTCAAATGCAGTTTTGTTTTGTGTTTTACTTTTTTATATCTTTCACACACACACTACAAAAAAAAACATGCTGTTCACAAACAGTTCATGAAATGGTCCCCCGTACAACACTATTAATAACATGCCATATTAATACAGGGTTAGAGTACAGAGGCTAAGATTTTTAAAACAAAGAAGGAAAGAAATTAATTCATAAGGTAGCTGCCACCGATTGTTTCAATATGAATACAATATGCCAGATTTGCCTTTCACCAAACGAAGTCAAGCAAACAGTTTTAAAAAATATACCTCCCATTTCTTAATCTTCTAATGCTCTCTCGTGAAAACCACCCTTCAATTCTTAAAGATCATATAGACACATATTGGATATTAAGACATATTTTCTCTTAAGAAGTCCATACAAACAGTGCAAACTATTAGCAGAAGTTTGAAGTTTGAATAGAATGAATATGCTGCCATGGAATTCAACTTCCTTTGGGTAGATCTAGGTTTATTTCTTTTACCCCCAAATAGAAATAATATGATTTTATTCTACCCACTTTGAAACCATTCAGGTATTCAAAACCAATTGAAGCTTTTTTTTAATATATCTCCATGGGCACAAGTGATTTTCTTCATCAAATAAAATAATTTTTGAGCGGACCATTTTAATTGTCTTCTGTTTACATTATGTGGGAAAAAATTGGTTACCATTTAAGACAAAACAGGGAGAAAAGTATTTTCTCTTGGAGAAATTAGGCAGTGGTATTTTCCTCTAACAAATTCTACAGCAATTTTCCAAAACAATAAAGAATACTAGAATGGTATCCACGTTTATGATGGCATTGTCGGGTAAATATTGCAAATTATAATTTATCAGCTTTGTCATGAGGTCACCATGCACATAAGTAGTGTCTTCTACTGAATATCAATGGAATCAGTAAATAATTCTTTTTATGGGCAACCATAGCAGTGTTCCGAAATCTAAGGCGCTGCCATAAAGAAAAGGGATCAATCTATCCTCCAAAGTACCTGAAGGCAAGACAAGAAGCAATGGATGGAAATAATCAAGGAGAGAAGCAACCTAGAACTAAGGAGGAACCTCCTGACAGTAGAACAATTAATCAGTAGAATGGCTCGCCTCCAGAAATTGTGGATATACCAACACTGGGAGTTTTAAGAAGATATTGGACAACCATTTGTCTGAAATGATATACTGTAGGGTTTTCTAAGCAGAGTGTTGGATTAGAAGACCTTCAATGTCCCTTCCAACTCTGTTATTCTGTTATATGCCACACTCCATACTACTCTGGATTCCACCCATAGATTTTATATTGGTTGTACATGACAGTGTAGTGAATGCATCCCTTTACTATCAACTGCTTCTGATTGCAATCCTATTACATTACAGTATGCAAAAATAAGATATTTGTGGTTACTTGGCCAATTGTTTCTACATATCTCATCTGGTCTGGCAGGAAGGTTATGCCCCAAGTCCCATCTGTTATTGAGTGATTTTGTGAGGGTCAGGAAGGAAGCCTTTTTTTTTTTTTTTTTGCTATGGTATCTAATCTTTAGAATATCATTCCTCAGAGATCCGATTAGCTTCAACACTATTGGCCTTCACAAGTATTTATATTCCAGCCTGCAAGAGGCAAACCTGGCTATCTCAATTAGGAAAGCAGAGTGTTTGGATTTCTAAAGAATCTGTAACCTTCCACTCAAGCCAATCCAGCACATCTTGTAAACATGTTGTTGGCATTTCCCATATGATCTTCTAATAGTAGTGATGGATGGTGTCACAAGAAAGTAGCTTTTGTATTTTAAGAACTGTCTCATCTTCTGAACCAAATGTGAAAACTTGATTCTACAGAGGATGCATTTAATGTAATCATAGCAACTTAAATTGTTCCTTGAACACAATGCTTTTCTTTGTATCCAGTCCACCTTAATTGGCTTTAATGCTTCTTTTCCTGCCAAAACCTTTGGTATACAAAAGTAATTCCCTTAACGTTGAATAAATATAGTAGGATGATGCATAAAACAAAATTAACAGCTGATCAAGGCTACTTCAGACTGCCACCCTTCCCATTAATGAATTGATTTGATGAGAGCACAATGCTTGGCCTGATATATTATGATGGAACAGTCCTGACAGAAAATAAAACTAAAGAAAACTAGAACTTGATCTAAGATACATCAGCCTGCCACCTTCTTCATTAGCATTTTAATTTGATGTGAACTGTGTGGTGTCTTCATTTCAGCTTTTGTTTAGCTTTTCTCATTTAAAAAAAATCAGCTTTCCCCATCAGGGTATTGCTTGGTTAGCTGTAAATTACCCCTAGTATCCATTGCCTGCCAAAGCTGTTTTTCCTGAAAACTTGCTTTGTGGAATGATTCATAATAGGGTCTGGGTGTGACAAATGGCATGTATTCACAGGCAGATAAAGTATGATGGTTCTAAAGAAGGAAGACAATGTTTTTGGAAGATGACTGTATTTTTTGTGTATTTGTAAGTGAGTCTGTACTGTAAATAATAGATTTTTTCTTATCAATTTTCTAATATCAATGGAGTAATAGTGCATAAAGAAAACATATTGTTTATCATTGAAATGTTATTATATTAAAATTCCAGAAGAGTTATAAAATCATCCCAAGACAGTTTCCTGCTTCACAGAATAATGCCTAGTACAATTGAGGAATTCCGTCATAATAATTATCCAATTAGTACCAAAGGATAGTTTCAGCCATTTGCTGAATCATAGATGTTCTATGAATATCCGGGTACCTGGGAAGGGACCCCTGGCTCCACTTCATAATTTGAAAGTTCTAACATTTCAGGATCATGGACTAATAAGTTCATTACAGCAACACTTCTCACAGTTTGCACTGTCATACTCATCTAAAATGCATATGAATTGGCAAAATTTCATAAATAAAGCTATATAACAAATAATAGTAAATAATCCTGCTATGATTAGCAGATGGTTTAGATAGAAGGTTAGAGTCATAGATTTATCATTTTCAAAACTAGCTCTGAACTTTAGTCCTCAAGCCCACTGTGGAGGATAAAGCAAGTAGGAATGTATGTTTAAATGTGTTGTTAGTTGTGAAATTGTGTCTTACCCATCACGACCCCATGGACTACATTCCTGACATGATCCATTTTAAACATGATCAGCTGTTAAATAATTATGAGCCCACTATAATTTGATATGACCCTTCTTGGGCCACATATTGTTTCAGATAAATAACAACTGGAAATAGGGAACAAAATATATTTCCCAACTTGATTCTCTCAGATGTAGTCATCATTCTCACTAAGAATTGTATTAGGAGTTCAAAAAGTAACATGCGGGGATACAGGGAATTATGATAGCACTTCAAAATAGTTTTAAATAAATAGCCTAGAAGTACCTTATAATGAAGGGACATGGTGGCTCGGTGGCTAAGACACTGAGCTTGTTGAACAGAAGGTTGGCAGTTCAGCGGTTCAAATCCGTAATGCCACATAACTGAGTGAGCTCCTGTTACTTGTCCCAGCTTCTGCCAATCTATCAGTTTGAAAGCACGTAAACAATGCAAGTAAAAAAATAGGGGCCATTTTGGTGGGAAGGTAACAGTATTCCATGTGCCTTTGGCATTGAGTCATGCTGGCCACATGACCACAGAGACATTGTCAGACAGCACTGGCTCTTTGGCTTTGAAATGGAGTTGAGCACCACTCCTAGATCTGGAAACGACTAGCACACATGTGTGGGGAAACCTTTACCTTTACCTTATAATGCCTCAGCATAAGATAAGAGCCATGTTCAGAGACAGCAAGCAAGAAGAACCTCATGTAGCTACCTGGAATTGGTGATAGCTGAATTTCATATAATAAATAAAAAGACAAGATGAAACAAGGTTGGTTCACTGGGCCAATAGCAAAACAGATGCCAGATTAAGGGTGGAAAATTCAGACAGTCCAAGGATATGGGTTTGTGTCAATTTAGGGGATTAAATCTAAAATATAAACTGTCAATTGTATCATCAGGTTAGCTAGTAAAGCATTCCCATGTTGACACAGACAATCAAAAATTATGAGTCTATAGAGGAATTTCTGGTCCTGAAAAATGAGTAATGTATCTTTTAGCCCATATTTTTAAGTATTTTTTTTTCTTTGAGATCCAAACAGGATCAACTGCACTATTTTCTGCAGTGCTTTTTGGACTTGTTCCTTCCTCCACAGCAGACCTATGGGAAAGGTCTCACATTTGACCTCTCATGTCAGCTCTATAACTATCAGCATGTCTTATTTTTAAAATAAGTCTGTACAGATATTAGGACACACTTTTCTAAGGTTTGTGAGGGTTTCTTGTTTTTTATTTGGTTTGTTTTGGGAAATGATACAGTCCAAAGAGAAGGTTGCTGTCTTCCCTGGTTCCCGCTCCCCCAGGGAAACCATCCCAGATTTAACTATTCATTAAATGAATCATTTAGCCACTTTAAATTTAGTTAGCTTCTGTTGTTGTTGGGTGCTGTTGTGGCCTGGTACCGAAGTGTTGGTTTTACAGTTTCTCAGGCTCTGTTGGAATGGAGGATGGGAAAAGAAGGGACATTATGAGCTGCCTGCTTGGCTGGTTGTAAGCTCCCAGTATTACTGCTTCCCTTTTCAGTTTGTCTGTTGTTAGATGGCTCAAGCCCAGGCCTGTTCTTCCTGTAGCATCAGTCACCTGGTAAGGTGATGGCTGTTCCACTCATTGGCTACAATTTTTCCCTTCTGATGTCCAAGATGACACAAATCAACCTGAAGCACATGCCTAGATGCTCACAATCCTGTGCTTTTCCTTTTATAATTGGAAACCAGGTATGGTCCAGCAGTCTTCAAGCTGCCTTAAAGACATGTGGGAGATAACAAAAGGAAGGAAACATTCAAGCTTGTTCCAACAATGTTTTCTTCCCAAATTATTTTTTTCCTTTTTTATGTGAGTCACAGTGTTCCTTCACTCCCTTATCTTAATCTTCTCATATTTAGTTAAGCAACAAAGATGTTGGATTGCAAAATCTCTTCCATACCTGGCTGAGTAATCAGGAAGTAAGCTTGATAATGGATGGAAAAGTT
The DNA here is from genome assembly GCF_051295495.1 of Thamnophis sirtalis. Lineage (NCBI taxonomy): Eukaryota > Metazoa > Chordata > Lepidosauria > Squamata > Natricidae > Thamnophis > Thamnophis sirtalis. Next base: position 108,160,010 of record NW_028261383.1, on the reverse strand, counting down.
GAATACTGTGTTTTCCTGAAAATATGACCTACCCCGAAAACAGGCCCCAGCCTGATTTTCTATGCCTGCACCTAAAATAAGCCCTATCCCCAAAATAAGCACCAGTTAAGCCCCACCCACTTACCTTAGACTGCTGCAGCCCCCATCTTGGTTATCCGAGATGGAGTGAGGCATGGACTTAAAAATCAAGCTAAGGCTGGGGAGGAACTGCCTTACACACCCCGTATCCACTTACCTTAGTACTGCTACAGCCAGGCATCCCACACCTCTACACCTGTCATGCCACTGCCTGACTACTTCTGCAGTAATTTACATGCGGGACATGAGTGACCGCTTATTCCTGCTTTAGCTTTTCCCCTCAGTCAGGAGCAGGGTGGTTCATGGTGAAATGGTGGGTGAATTCGCTTGTGAGGTATTCCTAATGCCTCAGGAGGAAGGGAGGATCACTTGGGTAGTAGGCTGAGAAAGTTGAGCTTGGCATTTTACCTTCCTGCCTTTTGCTAATTTTCTCCCATTTCTAGCAGAAAAGAGAGAAACAAGCCAGGGTCTCTGCTGCTTCTGCTTCTCTTGCATGCACCCAAAAGTTTGCAAAAGGCAGGAAGATGAAATGCCAAGCCCTACTTTCTTAGCCTACTATCCAAGCAACCCCCCGCCTTCCTGCTGAAGCTTTAGGAAAATCTGATAAGAGAATTCACCCACCATTTCACCACGAATTACTCCACTCTAACTGAGGGCAAAGTTAAAGCATGAAGAAGAAGCAGCTGTGGCTCCACAATCGCTGGCCTCAAGCATGCTCAGCAAGCACCAGCACTGCCTTTTGCAGCAGCAGATGCCAGAGCCCAAGTACTATTTTTGGCTTCTCTGGGACACTGGGTTGCAGTGAAGGGTAGATGAAAAAAAATTAAGACATCCCCCCAAAATAAGCCCTGGCACTTATTTCAGAGGTCAGGATAAAATAAGACAAGGTCTTTCTTTTTATTTTTTTCTTTAATTCTATTTTTTATTTTATTCAAAAGTAAGTTAACATATAAAACTCCAAAAAAAGAAAAAAAGAAAAAAAAAAGAAAATATTAATGACATCAAAAAGTGCATCAAAAAGAAAAGATGTAACACACATGCACATTATCCATCTTAATTGAATACTGATTAATACATTACTACAATATTGGCTCCCATCCCTTGCAAAACAGCCCCCCCCCAAAAAATCAGCTAGTAAATGTATTTGCAAATTATTTTACCTGTCTTTTATATATTAATGATAAAATAGTTAACAGAAAAAAGAAAGACAAGATTAAAAAATCTCTTTTAACACACTGTTATTTTAATCAATTCATAAAAAGTTTACCATGGCATCTTATTGTCCCAAGAGTTAGAACCAATTTGTTCTAGATCAAATATCCATATTTGTTTAATGCCTTCTTTTATCAATGGTTGTCTAATTAAATCAAATGTATTCAGTCTCCTCAGGAGTCTCAATCAATTAATCAAAATAGAGTTTGGAGGTCTTCTTGTCCAACACCCCCCTCCCCACTCAAGCAGGAGATCCTATACAATTTGAAACAAGTGTCTGTCCAGTCTCTTCTTAAAAACCTTAATAATGAAGCACCCACAACTTCCAAATAGAAGTAGTTTCCAGTTAGGTATAATAAATGCATTCTCCAATTTCCCTCAGTCTTCATAGGAAAAAAGAATTTGTCATTTCCCCATTTAGTCAGACTCCTAGCATTGTAAAGAGACACATCTTCAAAGAGACACATGAGATTAACTCAGTTAGTTCTCTGACTGTGGGATAGCTCTTTGGTTTGCAATTTTCAGATCAGGATTCTTTTGTGAATCTGAAACTTCCAGCTTCTGCATATTTTCTATGGTCATTATGATCTCATTAAACTTTTTTTAAAAAAATATATGCATATTACCCAACAGTCTTTTCTTAGATTTTAGCCACCATTGCTTGCCTGTAATCTGATGCAGTATAACTTGATCAGAGAACAAAGAACACTGATGCAGAAGGAAACAAGAATATTTTCTGTATATTTCAATCCAAAGTTAATAAAAAAAGTTCAAAAGATATAAACTCCAAATATTTCGTAAATTCAAAAAGTACAAAAATTCTGAGGTGAGAGTCCAATATTAATGTAAATTAAATGAAAATATTTCACCATCCAGAAATGTACCATACTTCCTTATGGAGAAAAGAAAGGTTATACAGAACAACATAAATTAAATGGAAAAGGAAAAGGAAATGCAAGGGATTGAAATAAATCTGCATCCAGCTGCTGGTCAACTTTTAAAATAAAAAACAAAATAAAACTTTTAAAGTTCAAACCCAGGTGACCTAAGAAAATGAAACTCTGACAGGAAGATAGATTCACCTAGTGACTTTTCAACCACTTCCAGAAAGAACTGGAATCTTCAAGACTCCCCTTCCCAAATAGGTCCACAGCTGTCCAAAAGTCATCTTGGGGCAATTCCTGAGTGTTTCCATTCAAATCCAGCGAGCAGCACTGCCAGAGAACCAGCGTTGGCAATTAAAAAAACAACAAAACCCAGCAGTTCATTGGTAAGAGAGAAAAAGCTTCTTCTGTTTAGCAGCCATATTATTAGGGAAGAATTGCTGGCTTTCATTTTCTGTATCCATGTGCACTGTTGATGGTCTGCCATTAACTTCAATTCCTGTCCTAACAAATTAATTTTAAGGGCTTCAGTCATCCAATGCAAGGCATAAGCTTCTTATTCACTGGTATTGTACATTTTTCCACTGGGTAATTTCCGTTCACAATGCAGCTAATGTGGTATCATGATTCAGTTACGTTCCAGCCATCTTCAACCACAGAAACCCATCAGTTCATTTGGGTCAGTCATTCTCTTTGAACCTAACCTATTTCATAGGATTATTATTTTTTCCCTCAGGGAAAAATAGATGTTGCATTAAGCTTGGATAAAATATATATATTGCAAATATTGAAGTCTGTTTTGTATACCAGTGTCCTCATTATATACATTTTTCTGAAGACTTTCTCCTCTTATATAGGATGTATTTATGAATGCTTGCTCACATTTGCAAATTCATTCAAATAGCAAAGTATTGCAATAAATCCTCTGAAAAGTTTTGGGAATCAAACATTGGTTAAATTTACACTAAAATAATAACCCAGTTAGTTTGTCCCTGAAACCTTAACCTAAAAAGAAAATGTATACTTATCAGTGACTTGTAATTCAGAAACCAACCTTTTTTCGGGGGGGGGGGGGAGCAAAATGTGTACTATTCATTGCCATACTAATAAATGAATCAAGATCAGTGAGCCAAACCTACCATTCTATTTTACATTTTAAAGTTTTCTTTCAAACAACTGTCCTTGGAGAAGACGATGGATAGGATTGATAGATCTGTATAACCTGCATGAGACAGCTCCCACTTCACATAATCTTTGCTATTTGTCAGCCCCTCTGTTTAATTAGATGACATGTTTTAAACTTTAATTAAATCTTTAATTAAATACTGAGTACAAGTGAGAACTTCCAAGTGTTAGATGACTCAAATGATTAGATGGCAGGCTTCAATCCTATGCACGCTTAACTGAATAAAGTCTCAGTGAACTCAGTGGGGCTTACTTCTGAATATTCAGTTTTATTATCTATATTTTAAAAATCTTTGATATTTCACTATGGTTCAAGGCTAACAGTAGGAGACCTTAGATATGATAAAATCTAATTTTAAATGTTTTAGTTGAAACAACAGGCAAGATTTGGGAGGAAGGGGCAGAAAGTCATTTCGCATTCACATGGGTCTTTCCTACCCTGCTATATGTTCTCAGTAAAGGCAAACAGACTATTACCTACAAGTTTCCTATGGATTTCTGAGCTGATCAGTGGGTTTCCTATTAATATTAATTCTGAATTTATCCATTGGCTCACAGCAGTTTGTTGAAATGAAGTGGCTAAATCTGAGAGAGAATATAATGTGTTAAAGCAAATACGGGTCTTTCTATCTATAGGGCACAAAGAGAAAAGCAGTTGCTCTTATCATAAGCTTTATTCTTCACCTTCTGCTATTTATTCACCTATTTGAAATGCACCATTGGTGGCAACACAGCAATATTACTAAGGTTAATGACTGTCTGATTAACAACTGACTAGACATTTGCCAGCAAATGAGCTAAAGGAAAGAGGCTCTACCCTCCCCCCCACTTCAAGCATAACTACTCTCTGAATGAGCATCTTCTCAAACTCTTGATGTGTAGCTCCATCAGTGCTTCACTGTATTAATCAGACATCATGGCTATGGGATGTAATATATCTAAATAACAAAGAAAGTATGAATATAATGGAATTTGTAGACAAATGATACATTTCAGCCACAGTTTTTGTCAGTATTTGTACTGTGCCAGTATTTGTGAAAAGAAAATGATCACAAAGCAGAAAACATAGCTATCTTTGCTATCATCAAGGATCAGAAACTGCCTCAGATCAAATCATTATTATCAAGGTCCTTTTATTCTTATATGAAAAGAGATAGTTCATGATTACAGCACTTTAATATTTAAAGTAATATTTACACTCTAATATCGAGAGTTCAAACCATAATATAGCAAATAGCACACAAATTGCAATGTACCTACAGAACTTTATTAAACAATGTATGTATGTATGTATGTATGTATGTATGTATGTATGTATGTATGTATGTATGTATGTATATTTATGTCTTGAAATTGGACTTTTCTTGATTGGGACTGAATTTCCAAAGCAGAATTTGTGCAAATTTCAGTTATGGTATACAAAAGCCAAAAGAAAAGAATGTAAACAGTAATTCATAATCCCAGGTAGAACATCACATTAAAACTGACTTCCTACTCCTCACCAATGAACCAAATAGAATCATAAGCATACTAAATCGAGCCACAACTGCATCTATAACCCTTACTAAGAATTTTCCCGCATATATTGTTGACACAAGAGAAACTTTACAACAACAGACATTTTCTTAGGTCTAAGAAATACAATATAAGAAATGTTACCCTGGAACTGATAGATAGAAAATACAGGGTGGCTAAGAGTGTCCACAAATTCCCCATGAACCTTCACAATAATTCCTGGGCAATACACAGCAGAAACCTTGATTCAGTTTCTAAAATATTTAAATATTGTATCAGCAAGAGTAGAGAAATTCAACTATGATGTGTTTTCAGTACACATCAAGTGAGGGGTTAGAACCATAAAATAATTCCTAGGCACATTCTTCCTCAGATCCAGATGGAGTCTCTACCAAAACTTTACCCAAGACACATACATGGTTATCCCAAAAACAACTCACTTAGTTTATTGTATTTATTTCAAACTTCTAAGATATGGCTACAAATTGCAATAAACCACATCAATGCACAGAGATGGTCATTTCACAAGTTAATAAACTTTCTGAGTTTACTTTTAAACTGCCACCCTCCATTTCTGAATTGATTCAATTCAATTCCTGCTTAGCCACCCAGCAACAAAATAATTTTGTTCACATTTAACCATCCCATCTTTCCACTTAAGCTTGTTCAGCTGATGGAGAGGGACATAATAATAATAATTGGATAACCTTCCCATAATCAGAAGGTTTAAGAATTACAATATCCTGCCATTAAAGTTGCTAGCCAAGAAAATTAAGAAAATGCCTTTTCCTCCCCAAAAATAGCTTTTTAGGTAACACTTTAAAAGAAATCAGTTCTGTCTTCACTACATAGCTTGCAAACACTGGATTCTAAAAGTCTTAACAGATTAACCCTTTATGACTTAAAACAGAGTGTCAAACTCGCAGTTTCACATTGTCATTACATCACATATCACAACTTTTCCCCCTTCACTAAACCTGGGGTGGGCATGGCCAGCGCATGACACTTCCGGCCAGTGAGCTGAGTTTGACACCCCTGACTTACAATGAACAACTATATTACAGAACTTGCATAATGAGGGGAACATACACCACTATTCAAAATCAAGCACAGTTGCTGACAACTTTCTCCAGCTTAGACAGTGACAGTAATATGGACATCTACTTCCTTTCCAATTCATACCTGACATACTCAATAGCCTTGTGGATAATGAATGAACCAACCTTCAGAAGTACAACTTTTTTATCCAGCATGAGGAAACCTCACAAATGCAAACAGTGGTAGCAATCAATGCCAATAAAGTCATTGAGCTTCTCCTGCAACACCAGACCCATTCAAAAAGTACATCCTACTTGGTTTCATCATAACTCTCATTATCCCATGGCACTATCACAAAAACAATAAAGAAAGTGACTCTTAAATCACTGCAACTGTCATATGTACTCTTCCGAGATTTAATTGGAGTTGTGGGTATCAAAAACTCCTCTTCTCGCATCATCAGAATGGAATGAGGCTGTATATTCATCATCACTCCCACTGCCAAGAGCAGCAGCTGGTCATCACACCTTCCAAAAATCATGATAGATTTCTCACCCCGACTCAATGGCCCTGTGTATTCTTTCCAGTCCCAGCTATAACACTTCAATGTATGTTCCCTTGTCATGGGTTATTTTTAAACTATATCCAACTTAATTGAGTCAAACTAAAAAAAAAATAATCCATCAATAGCACTAGACAATTGCATTTTTATGGTTCCCTATAAGGGTTGGGGACATGTTTAAATATCCATTTTTTTAAAAAAAAAAATGGAACATTAAAATAAGATATATACAACTTATTTCTATGTCTACTGTCTCATATAATATTTCTATAAGTATTTATAATATACAATGTTCTCTATACTATATAAAATACTATATTCTACTATTCTACTGTATTCTATATGCTGTACTATTATTTGTACTTACAGAAGAATACTATTACTATTTCTACTATAGTATTACTAATATGTCCCCTTCCTTTCTTTCTGGTTTTTTTTTCTAATGCTATTTTTTTCTTTATTAATGGGTAGCTAATAAAGAAGTGGCATCTTCCCAAGCTTGAACTCTGTTTCTTTTTCTGCCCATCCTTCAGTCTTTGGAAGAATGTCCTTTGTTTTATTTGTCTGCTTTCACTTTCTTCTGCTGCACTTCCAACACATCACCTGTTGCAGCTTTTATAAGGAATTCTGCCTTGCAGACACTGAGGTGAAGGCTTAAATAGGAGGAGAGAACAGCACATGTATCTGTAATTGTCTTAGCAGGCTGAACGTCTGCACACTGATGATGCTGAATTATTATGCTGTTATTATGCTGACATAAGTTGTTTTTTTTAAAGAGGGTCTCTATCACCCACACCACACCAAATAACACATTCATTGCATGTAGGCCCGAGGATAGAAGGCGCAGGGATACTTGTTCCTGTAATCTCAGCAAAGAGAGTTATATCATTTTATGTGTGTCATTACTGAGTTGTACTTTCTAGACACAATTTAGTTTGAAAGTTACAGTAGCTGAAGTTCTAATCCTATTACCCATGTTAGTCAAATATTTTTTTCAAATTCAAGTAAATGTGTTCCTTATATTTCCAATTTGCTGCTGCTTTGAATAACTGATACTTTATTGCTTTCTTGTGCAGGTTATAAGGAATTTGATTCTGGAATCTGTAACAGAATTAGGCATTTATTTTGTAAAGTGCCTTGGTTAGAGCTTGTAAAATATTTTACTCAATATTTACTCAATAATGCTATCAGTACCCTTTTGTATGCTAACATATGCATTAAAAGATTCAGTTTTTCATGGTGGGAGATGAGCTGAAATATACCCAGTAGGGCCTAACTAAAAGTTTCAAATAAATTTATTCTCATTACATTAATGAAAACCAAGATAGTGTCTTGTAACACAGTAGCCAAAACTAGCCATTAGCATTCTTAGTCTTTTAAATCGCCTTTCCGTGACTCTAATCTGCTGCAATTGTTTTATACACAATGCAGGTAAATAAACATAGGTATTGCAAATTATGTAGACAGTTATCTAGGTGGCCACTATGATCATGATCTAGATTCAATCCACTACAGGACCAAGGCCTCTTCATTGAAGCCTACTAATAATCTACTATGTTAAATGGTACGAGGGTTGAAAGATGGTGGTGATGATAGATAGATGATAGATAGATAGATGATAGATAGATAGATAGATAGATAGATAGATAGATAGATGATAGATAGATGATATATAGATATAGATAGATAGATAGATAGATAGATAGATAGATAGATAGATAGATAGATAGATAGATAGATAGATAGATAGGAGAATGAGCTTGGTGTAGTGGTTAAGGCATCAGGCTAGAAAGCAAAAGACTGAGTTCTAGTCCTCCTTCAGGCATGAAAGTTAACTGGAAGGACTTTGGACCAGTCTCTCTCACCCCAGTCCACCTTATTGGGTTGTTATGGGTAAAATAGGAGGACGGTGGTATGTTTCATGTGTTTGCTACCTTGAAATATTTGTAAAACTAAAAAAAAATCCTCTTTCTCTCCCTCTCCCCCCCTCTCCCTCCCCCTCACCGCCCCCCTCTCTCTGTGTTTTCTGTTACTTTCCAGTCCAGGATTGAGAGCAACTAGCTCAAAATCACTCAATCAGCCCTTGTGTCTAAGACAAAACAAGAAATATAACTCTCCATCCTCCTAATGCAACATCTTTAGACACTATACCCGTGATGGCAAACCTATGGTATGGGTGCCACAGGTGGCAGGTGGAGTCCTCGCTGAGGTACGTGAGCCGAAACCCAGCTTAGCTCCACCATGCATGTATGTGCGCCTCCCACCAGCCAGCTGGTTTTCGGCTCTCTGCCACATATGCAGGACATGCACACGCAATAGGCAGGGGAGCACAGACAGTGTTGCACATGCATTGCATTATGGGTGTGGGTTCACATGTGCATGCTGTTGCACACATACATGTTTTCGGCATGCAAGAACAAAAAGGTTAGCCATCACTGTACTATACCATTATGGTCTGGTATTTCATCAGTAATCTACACGAATGGAATATTATCATTATTGTTCTGAAAATCTGAAAAATTCTAGTGGAAGTTATATGAATGTATAACTTCAAAACCTAATTATGTGTGGAATGAACTTTTTTTTTCTTAATCTGCCCAAAAACTAGAGTTGTCAGAGTTTATTACAAAGCCATTCAAAACACGAAGAATAGCAAAACAATAAACATAGGAAAGCAATAGAATCCATTAATAACTAACACAGGAAAAAGATAAAAACAATAAATGTATAAACCGTACTTATCCCTGTAATATGGGGAAATTTGTCATGCACACTTAACAAACTGCCCTTATGGAAGGGTGTCTTAAACTTACCTTAAATTACCTCCAATAGACCGATTAGATCCCACAGATTAGGCCTCCTCCGAATTCCATCCGCCAGCCAATGCCAGCTGGCGACCACCCGGAGGAGAGCCTTCTCTGTGGCTGCTCCGACCCTCTGGAATGAGCTCCCCGTGGAGATTCGAACCCTCACCACCCTCCAGGCTTTCCGCAAAGCCCTTAAAACCTGGCTGCTCCGACAGGCCTGGGGCTAAAGTGTTTTTGTCCACCTTCTCGAATGGTATGGTTGTTGTGTGTTTTTAAATTTTGAATTGTTATGTCTTGTCTTTTTTATCCCCCTGTCTGTACCCACTTCCCTGATTGAATTGTGAGCTGCCCTGAGTCCCCTTCGGGGAAAAGGGCGACATATAAATGTAATCAATCAATCAATCAATCAAAATGACACCAAAAATACATCAATAAAATGCTAAGAGGGGCTTGTTGAGATAGGCATCCCTCAATCTGCCCCCAACTATATTCCTTTATTTGGAGACACACAGAGGTGCTTTTCAGAATGTTTGGACAAGTAAATGTGAGGTGTTACTGTGACCAAACTAAGTACGGCTGCAAAAGTCAGTAGGAGAAAAAGGAAGATAAAACTATATAAATACGAGGGGAAAAAAACTTCAAATACAACAGTTGAACTGAGCATCTGTTATTTATTTTCTAAAATATTTCAGATGGTCCTTTTTTCAAGGAGAATAGAAAACAAACACAAGTTACTAAAAGGATATTATTCAAGATATGTTACTAAAATATGTTACAACCATACACAAATATTTGTATCGTATCTGACTGTAAAACTAATCCCATGTCAATATTATCAACAGTTATAATATTAAAATACCACTTTTACAGTATAAAATTATATTTCAAACTCTTATTTTGGGAAGTTGTACAGTGTGATTTCTGATGTTAGAAATTAATATTTTTTATTTATTTTTTATTGTGTCCCACCTTTATTATTTTTACAAATAGCTCAAGGTGGCCAACATATATTTTTCCTTCTATTTTCCCCCAACAATAAACCCTGTGAGGTGGGTTGGGCTGACAGAAAGTGACTGGTCTAAATTTTTCCAGCTGGTTTTCATGGCTAAGTTGGGGAATTGAACTCATAGCCTCCATTTTTTTAGCCTGATGCCTTAAGCACTAAAACAAACTGGCTCTGAATTTCTCTATTTACAGATATTTGATCTTAATGTTTAAGTTTCTTAAACTAAGATCTGGAAACTATTTTTTTTTCATTCAAAATGTTAAAATGGCTATCTATTTAATTTCATATGTGTGGTTTGTATCCCAACTTTCTAATTCACATGGACCATTTAATATAATTAACATTTAAAAAAAAAAAAGTATACCAAGCATTTTTTTAAAATAAGGATATAGATTTAACTCCTCCTGATAGGAAAAAAGAAGTTAGACTCAATTCAAGAAACATGCTGGCTATCAGTTCAGAATTGGTTCTGCGATAAAACTATCTTTGTTTCTTCAGGTATTTGTATTTGAGGGAATTTCTGGACTCAGAGATTATGAATACATTATAATAAACAGGATACTAATAAATATTTTATTGATTTTTTTCAAAGGATGATACATTTCTACATATCAATAGGAAAAAATGTCACATAATTACCCAGTTGTTTGGACTGGATTTGGCATTTTTGTCCACTTAATGAGTCCTTCCCAAGAATCTGGGAGTAGGAGATATTGCTGTTGGTATTAAAAGCGTAAGAAGATCTAAGTAATGCTGTCTTTTGCCATTGACTGATTTTGTCAAAACCACTGGAACTGAAGTGGTGCTCTAGATATTTTGTGATGGCATCCAAAGTGCCTATTACTATTTGTGCTACTTCCTTTTCTTTTGCCCCTGTCATTTTACTTCTACTTTTATTTATTATTATTACTATTATTACATCAGTTTTTATAATACATAATTGATTTCAACTTATGCACAAGCATCTTTGTTTAAATTAATCTTTAATCATTATACAATGAGGCTTTGTTTGAAAAAGAAATATATAATTCTATTAGAAAATTGCTAAATATTTATTAGTAAAAATTAATACATCTTATTTATCATTGTGGAAATTAAATATCTTTCAAGCCTTTTGATTGCATAGATGGACCATTCTAAGAACAAACTTACAGAAATTTAAATTTGGCAATTATTTTCATATGATCAATCATTTATAATCTTACTAATGCTCAGATAAAAATGTGTAATTATGACTCAAAACAATTCCTAATCTCAAAAGATGCTAAGTAGGACTGTCCATTATCCACTTTATTATTATCCACTTGTTATAGAAACATTAGCAGCAGCACTTTGTGGCAACAAGGAAATGAAATAGGAGATAAAACTTATTAAATCTGTTTGTAATCATTATAATATTAACTTTTTTTCTTTTAGTTATTTAGCAAAATATACTAGGATGGAGTTAGAAGTATCTGCAGAAATATCAGGCTTAATACTGAATTTTCAAGGGCTACTGTCTTAGAGATTGGCTGCCATAAAAATCCTACTGCCCCTCCTAGGTGAATAATATGCATGAGCTGAAGATTACATCAGAGGTGGGTTCCTACCCATTCGGACCGGTTCGGATGAGTAGGTAGTAACTCGGGTGGGCATGCATCTGAACCGGTTCTATGATCGGGGACAGAATAGAAAATCAATCTTGATTTTCTATTCTGCACATATGCAGAACAATCTTCTTTTCCCTCTTCTAATGTTGTGTGCATGCACAGATGTTTTAAGGTGCAGATGTGCACATGTGTGGAGTGCGCATCTTGCATGCACACAAGCCAAGCGAGTGTGCACATGTAAAAAAAAATGTGTACCAAACCAGTAGTAATGCTGGTAGAAACCCACCCCTAGATTACATCCTACTTTGGAACACCATAAGAAGGATCTAAAAGCAGTGATCTTTCTCTTCTTTGCTGCAGCTTAATCTCCCAATGCAAGGATGATGATCACTTTCATGATCTTCAGACCAAAAACCAGTTCTTCCCAAAAGTTGTTTGGAGACACCCAGCCAAAGTAAGATCTGCATTGATAGAGGTCCTGCTATTAGTACAGTTTTGTGATTTTATCGATATTTCATGAAATTATTAATCTGTATTATATTGTAACTTTATTTTGTACACCAGCCAAAGGTTTGGATAAATCTTCCAAATAAATAGTATATAAATGCATTAAAAATCCACAAAAAGCTATAATACATAAATAATACATAAAAGACATAAATAAAAGTAACCCATTAAAACTTTAAATGATGCCTTGAATACTATTGTTCCTCCTGGTAAGGAACTTTCTTTCCCTCTTCTCTTACCTCTAATTGTGCTTCATTAGAATATACTATTTGCTATTTTGACTGCTTTTTAAGTGGGTGATAGAAATTGCATTTCTGTTTTCTCCTGGCAGAGCCTATACAGTAGTCAATTCAAGTACAAAAGGATCTAGGAAAATGTTTGATCATCATAGATTCACTTGTATTTTATTTTACTCTGAATAAAAAGATGTCATGAAAATAAACTTTATCTTCTTCTAGCACAATAGTCTGGATTTTGGTATATGCATTTTTCCACTGCAAATTTTCTTCCTTTCCATCATGCTGAATGCCCCCAGATTTGTTATGTAACATTCTTCTGAACAGACAGAAGGTGAAAGGTATGCAAAAGATAATAATCAGCCATAGGTCCCTGTTTTGCAGTAGAAAGGACACTATTGGATATATCCAAATACAAATTCATTATTGATATATCAATATTTTAGGCTAATTTGTTTATTCAACTTGTATAGTCACCCTGATTAAACCAGTGACTCTGATTTAAAACAACTAAACAAACAATTAAAACATGGCACAAAAAGAAATCAAATACAAATAGCAGCCAAGCTATATTATAATTCATTAATGTCAGCATAATCAGAAGACAGGGTCCGTCACAGATTCAGGATCTCAGGCCTTGGTCTTCAAGGCTTCCTGATAGAGGACATCCTCAGGAAAGAAGGCAGAGGTGGGCTGCACTTACCTTAACAATCGGTTTGCTGGTTGTCAGCACTCGCGCTCTTGCATCACTCACACAAACACCTCCTCAGGGCTGAAACGGAGCATCAAACATGCAGCTAATCAACTTAGGCAGCTCCGGTGAGTACAGCAGATACAGCGTGGAACTCAGCTGGGCAGCTTGGCGGGGGGATAAATGAACCAGAAAGTTAGTTATAAATGGAAAGGATAGAGCAGGGGCAGGTGGGCAGTTTGAGCCAGTGATCACAACTACCGGTTCACCCAAACTGGTCCAACCAGGCAACAGCCCACCACTGGAAGATGGGTGTTCCAGAGAATAAATGCTATGGTAGAAAAGCGTGCCTTCATTCCTTGGCTGATGACTCAGAGTGTGCCCTTCATGACAGAGTAGATTTGATGGGCAAAAACAACTGGAAGAAAACAATGTCTCAGATACTGACCCCAAGTTTTGAAGAGTTATAAAGATGAAAATGAAAACCAGAAACACATTGTTAGCCAAAGTAGCCCCCAAAGTAATGAACTTAATAGCCAACACCATTTACAACTCGTACATCTGCATTTATACCAGCTGAAGACTTTGAATTCTCCTCAAAGGCAACTCCATGTTGGGCACTGGTCCAAATTGGTCCAAATGCAATGAGCACATGAGTACCACTGAGCAAAGTCTCCTAATTCAGAAATGGGTGCAATTGGTGTACAACTTGAAGGTAGTGATGAGGCCTCTTAGCCACAGGAATCACCTGCTTTCCCATCAGGTGCCATGAGTACAAGAAGAACATCAGATTGCATACCAGTACTATCTGAGAGAGTGTCACCCGATCTAAGATCAAAGATCTAAAAACTTTGGTACTAGAACAGCACTAGCAATAAGACTTACGTATGTACCACTTCACAGTACTTTACAGCCCTCTCTAAGTGATTTACAGAGTCAGCATATTGCACCTAACAATCTGGGTCCTCATTTTATCCATCTCAGAAGGATGGAAAGCTGAGTCAATTTTGAGTCTGGTAAGATTCAATCTGTCAAACTGCTGGCAACCAGTGATCAGCAGAAGTAGCCTACAGTACTGTACTCTAACCACTGGACCACCACGGCTCATTTCCCAAGCTTGGGAATGCCCAAGCTCCCAAAGCAACTCACTCTTGGTTGAGTTATACTGAAGCTCATTGTGCCCCAGCCACACTATTGCACCTTCCAGGAACGCAGAGAGGTTGTCCAGAACATCACTCAGGCATCCTAGGGTGGATATGTAAAGCTGGTTATTACCAGGTATAAAGATATATCTGAGTAGATTTTTATAGAGATATAAATCTGGGTAACACCTTAAACATCAGATAATCACACCTACTGTAGGGGCCTCATGTATTGTAAATGTTAAATAGCAGAGGGAAAGAACCAAGCCGTACAGCTCACCAAAAGGGTCATGGGTTGGATGGTCTCCTATCAACGTTGACCAGAACTAGCCTCAAAGGAAAAAGGGGAACCAGCACACTACCATGTTGCCAACCCTCAATTCCTGAAGCTAGTCCAGAAGGATTGATGGTTTGGAACAAATAAACAGAGCCTGCATCTTGCCATGTGATGCTTCTCCCAAAGCTATACTTGGTTTACCTGGGAAAGATCAGCAGTACGGCAGTTCGAATCCCTGGTACAGGTCTCCTGCGTGAGCAGAGGGTTAGACTGGATGATCTCCAAGTTCCTTCCAACTCTGTTACTGTTTACTGTTTACTTTTATGGAAGAGGAAGGCAAAAGAGGGCCAAAGAGCAGTCCAGAAAAAGAAAAGTTGTAACTGGAGTGATAGCAGAAAATGATTAGCAAACTTGGTTGAATTTAGGTAATTTAGGTTTGTGAAGGATTGCCTTTTTCAGCCTCAAAAACCACTGAAGATTTCATATGCCTGGGATAACAGAAGATCACTGATGATGGATGAGGATGAGATCTTGAAGGATCATATCTATCCTGCACATATCACCATAGGAAGAAGACAGGTAGAAAAAAGATTGGCATTCTCTTACCCATGAAAGTTTGCTATTTAACTTTACTTGGTTGATCTAAATGCACACACTTTCGCTTACTTTCTTACTCTCCTATTAACTCTAAATGTACATTATTTTGTAAATTACAACTCAACATACAGCAGGTTTTTGAGTCTGTACCAATCTGTGCAAATAAAGGCTGTTTAAACACACACACACACACACACACACACACGATTGATGTATGTACATAGTTGCGTGATTTAGATTCAAGTATGAAATAAAATGCAGCCATTATGAGTAGAATGGCTTCAACGGTTGTGTTCTGTTTCTGGAGAAAGTTCCTCCTGGAGTAGAAGTTTCATCTTTTGAATGTTCCGGTCTGGGCCAGCTACATTCCTGTTGCTATTGGCTTAGGTTCATTGAATTAAGCTGGGAGTAGAGTTCTAGAGCATATTAGTTTTTAAGGAAGTCATAGCACAGTAGGACAAACATTATGGGCCTATTGTTTGTTTATTTAATTAATTTACATAAATTATATGGCTGCCCGTCACACACTCCTGGTGGTGTACCAAGATTAAAAGCAACAATTTAACAGATCAGCCATAACGTCTGAGATCACAAACTTAATACTAACTATTTAAAAGACAGCATTAATCAGAAGAACTTACCTAACCATCTGTCCCAAACATCTGGTGGAAACAGCCAAGGTCTTTAATGTTCTTCTCATGATGACATTGCCTGACTGCTTAGATAGTAAGCCACTGCTGCTTTTTGTAAACATTTCCAAACTCCTGGAAATTTGATTTTTTATGTATATGTGGACTTCAAAAGAAAAGCAGATAAAATGTAAAAAGAAATAAAAAATCAGAGAGAATTGGTTTGATTTGGCTGTTGTGTCTGTGCACGCACAATTTCTTTCTTTGCATGCTTTTGGTTTCTGGTGAATTTGATATTACTGATGCTTTTATGAATATAGTGGATCTTCCTCTTCAAAGACACTCTTCATAATTGGTAAGATAAGAATGCTGGAGCACAGTATATACCTAAGTTTAGTAAGCCATCAAAACTGTCCCTTTTACTTTTGAAAAGTTTCCATATACTGATGGCTTATTTTTGTTTGGTTGGCTGTTTGAACATTTGTTCTTTTGGAGTGTAAATGCATTTGAAAATGCAGAAAGATTGCATCTGGTTGATTGCTGAGTTTTCTATGTTTATCATTGCATCCTGCTCTTTCTCTCTTTCCCCCTTTTTTTGTAGAAACTTCAGAGTGCATTGAGAATAGTTGGGCTGCTGAGGTACATTGGAATGGTTGCTACTCTTTTTACCTCGTATGCT
The DNA here is from genome assembly GCF_051295495.1 of Thamnophis sirtalis. Lineage (NCBI taxonomy): Eukaryota > Metazoa > Chordata > Lepidosauria > Squamata > Natricidae > Thamnophis > Thamnophis sirtalis. The sequence goes on along the minus strand of NW_028261383.1, from coordinate 108,143,376 downwards.
TTTCATACTTTTGCAATGCATTTTGCCACAAAGGACATTGATGGCTTATTTGTCACAGTTCTTCTGTCCATTTAACACTTCCAGTGTAAAAATATGTGTTGTTTTGCAGAACAAAGAAGTATGCATGACTCATGGTTTGAATCAGACATGTTCAAATGAAAAAAAAAGGCTGCTCATGTCTCTGTACATTACTCTGAGCAATGTACAATCAACAACTAAAACAATGTTATAATTGTTCAAAAATGAAATCAGGATTGTTGAAGAACATCCAACTAAATTCAGTGTAACCACTTTGTAGGCGCCCCATAAAATGTTCAATGTTATTGGAAAAATCATGTTATCGGGGCTTTCCAAAGGGCTATAGAGATGAGGCTTACCATAATATTCCAGAGGGTGAGAGTTACAGCAGAAAACATTCATTGGCTTGATCCCATCAGATGGACCTCTTTAGCAGATGGGACCTACGACCTACCCATCCTGCTGGACCCAATAGGATGGGTAGATAAGATTGGGGAAATTTGGTTCCTCAAATAGCTTGGCTCCATGCCACTTAGAACTTTAAAAATCAAAAACCAACCCCTTGAATTATATCTGGAAGCAAACTGACAGCCAATGCTTGGAACAGAGATGGGTTGCATCCCCATGCAGCACCAGTTGAATCTTCTTCAATGCAGCCCCTTGTACAACACATTGTAGTAATCCACTCTGGAGGTGATGAGGATGTGAGTAACTGCCAAGTGGCTATCTGCAGATACAATATGGAGGAATATGTTGCTCTTGACTTTTCTTTTGCTTTGTGTATCTACCAATGCTTGCAGTAAATGCAAGGAGGAGTCTTATTTGCTTGTTCTCCAGATAGATCCTTCCTTCCTTCCTTCCTTCCTACTTTCCTTCCTTCCTTCCTCCCTCCCTCCTTCCTTCCTATTGTTGTTTTTTGTTATTTATCAGAAAGAAAATATGTACATTTCTAGAGACAAAATGACAATTCACATTTCTGACTGACTGAAATATTGAGCTGAAGCATACACAGTTTAGATTAAGAAGAGTTTTATTTTAAAATGTGTTTTGAAAAGAATAATAAAAAAGATATGTTAATGATTGGCTGAGATTCATTTTCAGCCAGGATGTCCTCCTACCCCAGAGGAGGCAGTTCCTTTGAAAAGGATGTACGAGAGAGTAAGAAGTCTATGTTCTTCCTTATTTTTTTTAAAAAGAGAAAGCAGAAGAAAGAAAGAAGCAACCTAGTAATCTCTTCTCTCATTCCTTTCAATTAGCATACCCAAGGGCAAAGGAAGAAGGACTCACTTGTACTTAAATTGAAGAAAGCCATCTCATGATGAGGATGAAACAAATGCCTCCATAAAGGGGGGGGTTCAGACTCCCCCCCCCCCACGCACACATCAACACACACTCATCAATTCTTCTCAAAGCTGCCTTGCTGGTCATACTCAGCGTGAACAGCTACTTATCTGTACTTGTGAACCTGAAATGAAAAAAGAAACAATAAGCTTTTTCTTTGTTCCCCATATTTCCTATGGCTGAAAAAAGTAAAATGATTTGTATGTTGTGATGAAACGCAGAATGCTTAGATTGGCTTGAGACTCATTCTGACAAAACACAGCCATCACAAAAACATCTCTCCCCCACCGAATTTGGTTTTGTTTTTTGTTTTCCACTAGATTCAAAATACTTTTTGTTGTTTTGCACAACAAAGTGAATTAGATGTGTTGCATCTACTTGCATAAAGGATTCTATTTTGGAGAAATTTAAATAAACATTGGATTTTACATTAATTTCCAATAGCTGCTATAGTGCTCCCATGTAGTAAATTGTTCCAGGATAAAATATAATCATGGAAAGATATGTGTTAAGGCATTTTTGTTTTGCAGGAACTCCCTATTTTCTCTCTGCAAAAAAATGCCTTATGGTTCAATAACTATTGATTAATAACCGAAGACAGAAGGAAAAAGAGAGAAAACTCATAGCAAGTGATTGTGATACAGATAAATAATATAGTCAGAAGGGTTTTTTCATGCAGAGTTGGCTAATTTAATTGGCTGTATCTTTTTCCAAGAAACCTTAAGGAAACAGATATTTTAAAAAAATTAATTATTTCTAGTTCTGCCAATCTTAGAACATAACTCAGCTGGTAATTGATTGAATTACTTGCAGAAAATAGACTGGGCTTTGTTTCTTTATTTGTTTTTGCTGACAAAAAGGAACAAGATGTACTTTTGCAACATCTGAGCATGTGCAATAATATTTCTATGCTTGACCTGCCACACAGCAGCAGCACAATATGGGCATGTAAATCAGGAATTTACCCAGAAATATCCCAGCAGAATTGTGCTGCTATATTATAATTTATCCCATTTTGTAATGAATGCCATATGCATGCTACAAGTGCCACCATTGCTATTTATTTTAAACAAATGCCGAAGACAATGGGTTGTATTAGCAAACAACCCTGTTGTAGGGAATGTTGAAAAGATATATATTTGTTTTTGATTTTCATGGGTGTAGGTATGCTGATCTTGTTGTATTCGGGGCTTTTCCCGTGTAAGATTGAGATTGTCTTGGCAATGTTTCGGTGAGGTCTCACTCACCATCCTCATGTTGGTGTTTTCAGCTTAAAGTGGGATCGGAGCTGCCGTCTTTCTATAAATCTTGGTGGGGGGGGGTGTGATACAGCCACACATCCAATCAATCCACTTACTGAAACAACGCCAACACTCCATACCCACCCACAAAGATTTCTAGAAGGGCGGATGGATGAGGATGGCAAGTGAGACCTCGCAGAAACGTTGCCAAGGCAATCTCAATCTTACACGAGAAAAGACCCAAATACAACAAGACCAGCATAAGCGAGGTCTCACTCACCATCTTCAGGTTGGTGTTTTCGGCTTCGTGTTTGTATGAGTAAACGGTGGTCGGAGCTGCCGTCTTTCTGTTGTAATGGCCTGGGTGGTGGGTGGGGCTCGTTTGTTGACTAGGGCTGGTTTCCAGATGTCTGGTAGGCAGGAGGTATCATCACGTTTATTCATGTTATGGGGGTGTTTCTCTATTTCAATAGCTTCAATAATTATTCTCTTGTTAAAGTGTTCTGTTTTGGAGATTAATTTGGTTCCTTCAAAATCAATTTCGTGCCTTGTAGCTTTAAGGTGCTGGAAAAGGTAGGAAGTTTTTTCTTTTTTTCTTACTGCGTTCTTATGTTCTGCAATGCGTACATTTATTCTCCTATTAGTTTGTCCAATGTATGTGGCAGGGCAGATTTTGCATGGTATTTCGTAGACTCCTTGGTTTTTTAGCTGGATTTTGTCTTTGGGGTTTCTTAAGATGTTGGTTATTTTTTGGTCAGTCTTGAAGACTGTCTTGATATTGTGTCTGCAGATAATTTTGCTGATTTTATCTGTGGTGCCTTTGATGTAAGGGAGGAGGGCGATGCCTGTTCTGTGTCTCCATTTTGGGAGGGAGTCACCCTTTGGATTAGGTTGGTAATTGTTTTTCTTTGGAATACATTGGGGATTAATACGTTTGTGAGAGTGTGTAATTCAGTTTTCAGGTGGTCTTTGTCAACTAGGCATTTGGTTGTGGACATGAGGGTCTTGGCTACAGAGTTGATCTGTGCAGGGTGGTGATGGGATTGTGTGTTTAGGTAGCGGTTGGTGTGTGTTTTTTTCTGGTAGATGGTGTGTGCTAGGGAGCCATTGGTTTTTTTGTAGATTAGGACCTCCAGAAAGGGAAGTTAGTTGTTAGCTTCTATTTCCATAGTGAATTGTATTTTGGGGTGTAGGCTGTTGACATGTGTGAGGAAATTGTCCAGTTTGTCTTTCCTGTGTGGCCAAATTACGAAAGTGTCATCTATTTATATAAGCTAGAGTTTGGGTTTGTGTTCAGATTTATCTAAGGTATTAATTTCAAAATGTTCCATATATAAGTTTGTGATGACGGGTGAGTGGGGTGATCCCATGGGTGCTCCTTCTGTCTGTTTGTATCTTTGTCCATTATGAATGAAGTATGTGTTGGTTAGGCAGTGGTTGGTCAGGTCCAGGATGTGTTTAGGGGGTTGTATTGTTTTGGATAGCTGTCAAGGCTTCTTTTATAGCCACACACACACACACACACACACACACACACACACAAACAAACAATCTGGCAAATCATCTGCCTTGCAAAATGACAAAAGATTGCTGGTGTTATTTCACCAACAATCAACCAAGTACATAAATATACAGAATTTTCCAAAAGACAATTATTATCTCACTGTGAAAATGCAGACAATCATAGTAATATTTCATTGCCTTTTCATCAAAATAGTGCAGGAAATTATATTCTCCAATTTTCACAGACTTGGGGTGGAATAATGAAAAATCACTCTTATTCAATTCTGTGTCTTTCCGTAAATTTGGAGCAGATTGGAAAACAAAAATCTGCCCTTGGCTTTAAATTTCTTCCCAGGAAAGACACCTTTTTCATACATCTATTCAAATGTGTAGCCATGCGTCCTTGTTATCCTTTAAACAAAAAACAAAAAACAAAAAAAAACAAAATCCAATAAAATGTAAAGCTAGCTTTCATTTACTTGAAAGTGACTTGCTTGTTCAAAGTCTTTAAGATTATCTCTCTTAAAAAACAATTTATTCTCAAAGGTAACCATCCTTGCTTAACTTCAAACTCTTCTTAATCCCTTGAGGCCTGATTGATAGTTTGCAATTATGTTTGGTATATTCAGGAGCAATTTACAAGCCTTATTTCAAGACGAGTCTCCTTTTCTTAAGAAATTATTGAAACCAAGTAGGCTTCAAATTATTGAAACATTGAAATGTGTAAATTGCTGGGATTTAAGAAGAGCCAGGAAATAATACATAATCCAAGTATCCAATGCCTTCCTGAAAATCTAACCAAAATGTCTTCATTTATTATAGCCTTCCTGATTCCTAGAAAATTCACTTTCAGACCATAAATTTTAAGATGAAGCTGTTTAGTCTTTTTGTAGCTGGCAACACAGTTACTCTTACTGTGGGGATCAGGTGGTCAAAGCCTCATCAGGTAGAGCAGTGGTTAAAATGATTTTTCTTCTAGGATTTTTTCTGGGAAGATGGGTTACTTATAATTATGTCAGGGCTATTTTAGGTGTTATGTTCTATGTATTTGCATCCTCCTTCTTTGAGAGGCTATAGAAAAGAGTGTTTTCAAATTAAAGACTGGGATCATACTACTTTACCATGTGTTGTCTGGTGGATATTAGGGAGAGGTGTCTTGCTTTGCTCCTGAGCATGATTCAATTCAGGAAAGACATTAAAACTTTATTCTTCCATTACAGTAATCTTCGTCTTTTTATCTATTCAGAATTCCTTATAGTTTAGAATGCTATCAATTTTGAGTGCCTCTGGATTTAGAGGTGGAATACAAATCATCACAAGCGTAAACAGATTTTTAACTTGCTAGCAGTCTGCTGCTGGATAATAACTGTTGAAGACATTGTTGTACTATCTGTGCCTCACTAAAATCTGGATTATATTAGTCTCTTAGGACTGCAGGATATGGTGCATGCATTGCAAAGCTCCTTGTAGACTCTAAATCGAAACCATGACATCCCCAAGGGAGTGTATAAAGTCAAATATTTATCTAACAATTAAGCTCTTCTTATGTATAGAGCTATTTATTTGAGAATTCATCAATATCTGCCATTTTTTCTATCCTCTTCAAGCTGCTTTTTCAGCTGTGATTCTCGGCATACCTATAGAGCAACTTCAAGTTTTAAAATCATTCCTTGCAGTCTCTCTCTCTCTCTCTCTCTCTCTCTCTCTGTGTGTGTGTGTGTGTGTGTGTATTATTACTGAGTGAACAGTAATCCTCACAATTTTGAAGTAGTTTCTCTAAACCTGCATGTGTTTCACTCGAAGTTATATTCATTCTCAGTGAAATTCTTTTCAATAGCAATATATGACATTTACAACTATCTTCCTCCAACTGGATGATCTCCAGTTTCACAGATAGGTTGATTATGCTGCCTGAAATTGTAAGTCCGGTATTATTGTCTGGGGAAAGGTTGATATAAAATACAACATTAATTGATAAGGAAGGAGGATGACAGGATGCCCTTACTTCTCTAGAGTACGAGGCAATAGCTAAGGGCTAGGGCTACAATACTAGGTTATGGAAAGCTACTCTTTCAGTATGATCAGCTCTGGGACAGTGCTATTAACTAGCAGATAGTTGAGCAGGAGGACAGGTCTTCTGAGAGCCAATCAGAGGACAGTGTTTATATATCCAGTATATTCTTCGGACTAAAAGGAAGACTGACATACAGTCTAATGTCAGTTTCCCTCATGTGTAATAGATGGATTTGCGAATTGTCTGAGTTGTAATATAAGTTGCTCTAGGCAAAAATCATCCACTGCTTAATGAGATTTGAAAGGAATTTCCTTATTTGTGACATAGACTCTTTTTCCTTCCTTTTAGCAAACTTTGCTGGGGTTTTAATTATAGGTTGTCACAAGCATTCCGACAGGTGTTTGAGCCATTGGACTGAATGCACCTCAGGGATAAGTAGCTAATGCTTTGTCTCACTTCCCTAACAAACATCCCCCATAAGGCCTATTAAATGGGGCTAAGCTAATCAGCTCAGCTGAGTAGGGGCAGGTGCTTCTATTTTTCTTATCTTTGTTCGATGCATGTAGAGTAGGACAGGAAGGAAATTAACCAGCATTCATTGCACAATTACAGACCTCTACCTGATGCCTAGCCAAATCTACATTAGCTGCAGGATTTTGCTGTTTAAATGTAATAATGACAATTTGTAGCACTGCTAAAACAGTACATCTGTATTGTGGATTTGAATGTCCAAGATTAAAGATGTATCTCTGATAGAAAAATTTCAAAGCCAGTTGCCTAATTTTCTTGAATCAAATTATATTTCAAGGAAAAGGTAGACATTTTGCATTCCCTTTAGTTTTAGAATTGTTCTCCTCTTATTTATTTAGATGGCTAAAGATTTCCATTCAGTACAGAACTCCTAATTTCCATAAATTGAAAAATCCCAGCAGAGTCTGGTAATTCAGTCAATACATATTTAATGTTATTATTTTAAATCAGGCCTACCCTATAGTCACTAATTGGATAATGGCTATGACCAGGCTTCAGTTCTGTTTAATTCTGTTCTTCCACAAACTGGAGGAGAAAGCCAAATGGTAGAAAGGGATCAGATTAACAAATAGGAGAAGAAAGCAATCTACTGCTAAGTGGCCAAGATGGAACTGGCGTTACTTCTTCCCATTTCAAGCAACAGTTAGAGTGCCTTATTACTCAGTCGCAGTGGAGTGATGTGGCTTATTAGGCAGTGAAGAGAAATAAGATATTACAACATTCTATTTGTTATAAATACATGGGTCTACAAGTGTGGAAGTTTATTTCCACAACTTTTTTTTTTACATTTAGTTACTAAGCATCCTGAAATTGCTTATTGTTGCATGAATATTCAAATCCCAACAGTTATTTATCCAATGAGAATGACTTTTAAACAGCTGGATTTCTTCCCAACCAGCAGGTAGCTTTAGTTGGAAAGACTATAATGACCTCTGAAGGGAATTTTGACGGTAATCTATTGCCACAAAGCTAAGGAAATAAATATTTGTATGCACTTGAAGAAACACACAAATAAATCTAACAATACTACTATAAATGTGATATGAAATCATATATAAATGTTATTGTGAAACAGTAAAATATTAATTATTTTAATGCAACAAATATGATTATGGGCCTGGAGGCTGAAACATGTAAAGCAGGGCTGTTTAACTCGTGGCCTGCAGACCAGGTGCGTCATGTGCCAGCCACGCCGGTTTAGCAAAGGGGAAAAAATAGCAATAGCAGTTAGACTTATATACCGCTTCATAGGGCTTTCAGCCCTCTCTAAGCGGTTTACAGAGTCGGCATATTGCCCCCACAGTCTGGGTCTTCATTTCACCCACTTCAGAAGGATGGAAGGGTGAGTCAACCTTGAGCCGGTGAGATTTGAACCGCCGAACTGCAGATAGCAGTCAGCTGAAGTGGCCTGCAGTACTGCACCCTAACCACTGCACCACCTCGGCTCTTATACAGTCATGATAAAGTCATGATATATCACGTGGTGCTGCCATGATGATGTGAGTTTGACACCCCCGATATAAAGAATGATTGATGGAACTGGGAATATCTAGTTTAATGAGAAAAGATGATGTAATAGCAGTGTTTCAATATCTAAGAGGCTACCAAAAAGGGGCTATGTCAACCTATTATATAAAGCACTTCAAGGCAGGACAAGAAGCAATGGATGTAAACTTATCAAGAAGAGAACCAACCTAAAACTAAGGATAAAGTTCCTGACAAAACAATCAGTGGAATTACTTGCCTCCAGTAGTTTAAAAAAAGTTTTTAAAAAATGATTGGACAACCATTTGTCTCTAATGGTATCGATTTCCTGCCTGAGAAAGGTTGGACTTCCAAAGTCCCTTCCAGTTCTGTTATTTTGTTATTCTGCATATACAGGTGAAACTCGAAAAACTTCTTTTGCAATTACCTTCCAATTTTCTGAGATTGTGGTTTTGGAGTTTTCATGAGGTGTAAGCCATCACAATTATGACAAATCATGGCTTAAACTCTCTTGCTTTGCATGTAATGAGTCTATCTAATATATAAGTTCACCTTTTAAGTTGCATTACTGAAATAAATGAATTTTTGCATGATATTTTAATTTTTTGAGTTTCACCTGTATATCCAGTTTCATGTTGTTTGGTAGTTTTCAAACTTGGTCTCTTTAAGATGTATTAACTTCACCTCTCAGAACCATATAATATATAGTTTCATAGAGCAAATTGGAAGAAATCATGTTATGGCTTAGAGTAACATGCAGATGCAACCAATGTAGATGTGCAAAAGATCATAATTCATCATTGTTTCCTAATATTATAGTAATCTCTAGAAAGAAATATATAGCTTTTTTTATTTGATTAATTTGGCAATTATTTGGGCCACTTCTTTTAGTTATCATTCTTGTAGTTATCAAAAGCATTCTTGTTTAATGTATCACACTGGTTTCTTTCTTTAAAAAAAACTTTAGCTTTTCAAATTAATATGGTATATCTGAAAGATATTTAAGAACACATGAAAGTCTAACACTATAGACGTAGTGATGGGCAGTAAGAGCCGCTGTCCACAGACAAGACAATGCTAAAAGGATGTTTTGTTTGCCTTTAAGATGCCCTGAAGGTGCAAAATAGATACGGAGAGGTTAGATTTAGACTTTGATCTTGTCTTGCATACTAGTCATGCTGCTAATAGCATGATGCTAAAGAGAGAATGGGAAGAGGAATGATATACAATGAAGAAAGAACTAACAGCTCTAATTCAAAGGATTTCCCACTCCCCTTTCTTAGTCATTGTATTAGCTTGATTTTTGAAATCCTTCTCTGTCACTGAGCAAAGCAGTTTGTTGATAGAGAACAAAGTGTCATCCGCATACCTTCTCTTACCAACCATTTTTATTGATGTGTTCCTTGTAAGTTTCCAAAATGCCACTCATGTCTTGAGTAAATTAAACATTTTCTCCAGTTCTGTAAATATTAACAGTATCATGTATCACAGAATAGTTATTTGCCCAGTGAGAGCACCTATTTAAACTTGCACACATCTGTGGCTTTCAGAATTAATAAAATTAAACTGCCCTTCCCTGATTGGTCTTCTGGATAGGATTCGATACACTTGTTACATTGGATTGAGTATTCTAATTTACATTAGAGTCCTCTGATGAAAGCTTAAAACAGACACATTTATACATAAACTATTAACATGGGTGTTTCCTAGGAGAACTAAAAGAACTAAAGTGTCAATTCCATCTTTGTT